>NC_138164.1:159200-890371 GCF_964165515.1 Mesoplodon bidens
ACCGGCAGGAGACCCAGGTGAGAATCACACCAGCCCTGCAGGGAGAACAAGCATCTGCACCTGCAGGAGACCCAGGTGAGAATCCCACCAGCCCTGCAAGGAGAACCAGCTTCGGCACCTGCAGCACACCCAGGTGAGAAACTCACCAGCCCTCCAGGTAGAACCACCATCTGCACCTGCAGGAGACCCAGGTGAGAATCCCACCTGCCCTGCAGGGGAACCAACTTCTGTAACTTCAGGAGACCCAGATGAAAATCCCACCAGTCCTTAAGGGAGAACAAGCATATGCACCGACAGGAAACCCACGTGAGAATCCCAAGAGCCCTGCACGTAAATCCAGCATCTGCAGCGTCAGGAGACCCAGGTGAAAATCCCACCAGCCCAACAGGGAGAACCAGCATCTGCACCTGCAGGCGACCCAGGTTTCAATCCCACCACCCCTGCAAGGAGAACCAGCATCTGAACCTGCAGGACACCCAGGTGAGAATCCCACCAGCCCTGCAAGGAAATCACCATTTTCACCTGCAGGAGAACCAGACGAAAATCCCACCATCCATGCAGAGAGATCCCGCAACTGCACCTGCAGGAGACCCAGGTGAGAATCCCACCAGCCCTGCAGGGAGAACCATCTTCTGAACCAGAAGAAGACCCAGGTGACAATCCCATCAACCCTGCAGGGACAGCTAGCATCTGCACCTGCAGGGGACCCAGATGAGAATCCCACCTGCTCCGCGGTGGGAAACAGCATCTGCACCTGCAGGGGACCCAGGTGAGAATCCCACCAACCCTGCAGGGAGAACAAGCATCTTCACCTGCAGGAGACCGAGGTGACAATCCCAGCAGCCCTGCAGGGAGAACCAGAATCTGCTCCTGCAGGAGACCCAGGTGACAATCCCACCAGCCCTGCAGGTACAAGCACCATCTGCACCTGCAGGAGACCAAGGTGAAAACCCCAACAGCCCTGCAGGTAGATCGAGCATCTGCACCTGCAGGAGACCCAGGTGAGAATCCCACCAGATTTGCAGGGAGAAACAGCTTCTGCACATGCAGAAGACCCAGCTTAGAATCCCACAATCACTGAGGGACATGCAGCATCAGCACCTGCAGGAGACCCACGTGAGAATCCCAACAGCACTGCAGGGAGAACCAGCACCTGTACCTGCAGGAGACCCAGGTGAGAATACGACCAGCCCTGCAGCGAGAACCAGCTTCTTCACCTGCAGGAGACCCAGGTGAGAATACCACCCGCCCTGCAGGGAGAACCAGTATCGGCACTTGCAGGAGACCCAGTTGAGAGTCCTACCAGCCCTGCAGGGAGATCCAGCATCTGCCCTTTCAGGAGACCCAGGTGAGAATCCCATCAGCCCTGCAGGGAGAGCCAGCATCTGCACCTGCACGACACCCAGATGAGAATCCCACCTGCTCTGCAGTGGGAAACACCATCTGCACCTGCAGGGGAGCCAGGTGAGAATCCCACCAGCCCTGCAGGGACAACAAGCATCTTCACCTGCAGGAGACCCAGGTGAGAATCCCAGCAGCCCTGCAGGGACAACAACCTTCTGCACCTGCAGAAGACCCAGGTGACAATCCCACCAGCCCTACAGGGAGAACCAGCATCTGCTCCTGCAGGAGACCCAGGTGAGAATGCCACCAGCCCTGCAGGTACATGCACCATCTGCACCTGCAGGAGACCCAGGTGAGAATCCCACCAGATTTGCAGGGAGAAGAGCAACTGTACCTGCAGGAGACCCAGGTGGGTAACCCACCAGACCTGCAGGGAGGTCAAGCATCTCCACCTGCAGGAGACCCAGGTGAGAATCTCACCTGCCCTGCAGGGGAACCACATTCTAAACCTGAAGGAGACCCAGGTGAGAGTACCACCTACCCTGCAGGGAAATCCAGTATCTGCACATGCAGGAGACCCAGGTGAGAGTCCCACCTGCCCTGCAGGGACATCCAGCATCTTCACATGCAGGAGGCCCAGGTGAGAATCCCAACAGCCATGCAGGGAGAACCAGCATCTTGACCTGCAGGAGACACACATGAGAGTCCCACCATCCCTGCAGAGAGATCCACCATCTGCACCTCAAGGAGACCCAGGTGACAATCCCACCAGCCCTGCAGGTAGATCCAGCATCGGCACCTGCAGGAGACCCAAGTGACAAACCCACCTGCCCTGCAGTGGAAACAACTTCTGTACCTGCAGGAGACCCAGGTGAGAATCCCAGCAGCCTTGCAGACAGAGCCAACATCTGCACCTGCAAGAGATCCCGGTGACAAACCCACCAGCCCTGCAGGCAGAACCAGCTTCTGCACCTGCAGGAGACCCAGGTGACAATCCCACCAGCCCTACAGGGAGAACCAGCATCTACTCCTGCAGGAGACCCAGGTGAGAATGCCACCATCCCTGCAGGTACATGCACCATCTGCACCTGCAGGAGACCCAGGTGAGAATCCCACCAGATTCGCAGGGAGAAGAGCAACTGTACCTGCAGGAGACCCAGGTGGGTAACCCACCAGACCTGCAGGGAGGTCAAGCATCTCCACCTGCAGGAGACCCAGGTGAGAATCTCACCTGCCCTGCAGGGGAACCACATTCTAAACCTGAAGGAGACCCAGGTGAGAGTCCCACCTGCCCTGCAGGGAAATCCAGTATCTGCACATGCAGGAGACCCAGGTGAGAGTCCCACCTGCCCTGCAGGGAGAACCAGCCTCTTGACCTGCAGGAGACACACATGAGAGTCCCACCATCCCTGCAGAGAGATCCACCATCTGCACCTCAAGGAGACCCAGGTGACAATCCCACCAGCCCTGCAGGTAGATCCAGCATCTGCACCTGCAGGAGACCCAAGTGACAAACCCACCTGCCCTGCAGGGGAAACAACTTCTGTACCTGCAGGAGACCCAGGTGAGAATCCCAGCAGCCTTGCAGACAGAGCCAACATCTGCACCTGCAAGAGATCCCGGTGACAAACCCACCAGCCCTGCAGGCAGAACCAGCTTCTGCACCTGCAGGAGACCCAGGTGAGAATGCCACCATCCCTGCAGGTACATGCACCATCTGCACCTGCAGGAGACCCAGGTGAGAATCCCACCAGATTTGCAGGGAGAAGAGCAACTGTACCTGCAGGAGACCCAGGTGGGTAACCCACCAGACCTGCAGGGAGGTCAAGCATCTCCACCTGCAGGAGACCCAGGTGAGAATCTCACCTGCCCTGCAGGGGAACCACATTCTAAACCTGAAGGAGACCCAGGTGAGAGTCCCACCTGCCCTGCAGGGAAATCCAGTATCTGCACATGCAGGAGACCCAGGTGAGAGTCCCACCTGCCCTGCAGGGAGAACCAGCCTCTTGACCTGCAGGAGGCACACATGAGAGTCCCACCATCCCTGCAGAGAGATCCACCATCTGCACCTCAAGGAGACCCAGGTGACAATCCCACCTGCCCCGCAGGGAGAAGAGCAAATGTACCTGCAGGAGACACAGGTGAGAAACCCACCAGACCTGCAGGGGAACCACATTCTAAACCTTACGGAGACCCAGGTGAGAGTCCCACCTGCCCTGCAGGGACATCCAGCATCTTCACATGCAGGAGACCCAGGTGAGAATCCCAACAGCCATGCAGGGAGAACCAGCACCTTGACCTGCAGGAGACACACATGAGAGTCCCACCATCCCTACAGAGAGATCCACCATCTGCACCTCAAGGAGACCCAGGTGACAATCCCACCAGCCCTGCAGGTAGATCCAGCATCTGCACCTGCAGGAGACCCAAGTGACAAACCCACCTGCCCTGCAGGGGAAACAACTTCTGTACCTGCAGGAGACCCAGGTGAGAATCCCAGCAGCCTTGCAGACAGAGCCAACATCTGCACCTGCAAGAGATCCCGGTGACAAACCAACCAGCCCTGCAGGCAGAACCAGCATCTGCACAGGCAGGACACCAAGGTTTGAATCCCACCAGCCCTGCAGGGAGAACCAGCTTCTGCACCTGCAGGAGATCCAGGTGAGAATCACACCAGCCCTGCAGGGAGAACAAGCATCTGCACCTGCAGGAGACCCAGGTGAGAATCCCACCAGCCCTGCAAGGAGAACCAGCTTCGGCACCTGCAGCACACCCAGGTGAGAAACTCACCAGCCCTCCAGGTAGAACCACCATCTGCACCTGCAGGAGACCCAGGTGAGAATCCCACCTGCCCTGCAGGGGAACCAACTTCTGTAACTTCAGGAGACCCAGATGAAAATCCCACCAGTCCTTAAGGGAGAACAAGCATATGCACCGACAGGAAACCCACGTGAGAATCCCAAGAGCCCTGCACGTAAATCCAGCATCTGCAGCGTCAGGAGACCCAGGTGAAAATCCCACCAGCCCAACAGGGAGAACCAGCATCTGCACCTGCAGGCGACCCAGGTTTCAATCCCACCACCCCTGCAAGGAGAACCAGCATCTGAACCTGCAGGACACCCAGGTGAGAATCCCACCAGCCCTGCAAGGAAATCACCATTTTCACCTGCAGGAGAACCAGACGAAAATCCCACCATCCATGCAGAGAGATCCCGCAACTGCACCTGCAGGAGACCCAGGTGAGAATCCCACCAGCCCTGCAGGGAGAACCATCTTCTGAACCAGAAGAAGACCCAGGTGACAATCCCATCAACCCTGCAGGGACAGCTAGCATCTGCACCTACAGGGGACCCAGATGAGAATCCCACCTGCTCCGCGGTGGGAAACAGCATCTGCACCTGCAGGGGACCCAGGTGAGAATCCCACCAACCCTGCAGGGAGAACAAGCATCTTCACCTGCAGGAGACCGAGGTGACAATCCCAGCAGCCCTGCAGGGAGAACAAGCTTCTGCACCTGCAGGAGACCCAGGTGACAATCCCACCAGCCCTACAGGGAGAACCAGAATCTGCTCCTGCAGGAGACCCAGGTGACAATCCCACCAGCCCTGCAGGTACAAGCACCATCTGCACCTGCAGGAGACCAAGGTGAAAACCCCAACAGCCCTGCAGGTAGATCGAGCATCTGCACCTGCAGGAGACCCAGGTGAGAATCCCACCAGATTTGCAGGGAGAAACAGCTTCTGCACATGCAGAAGACCCAGCTTAGAATCCCACAATCACTGAGGGACATGCAGCATCAGCACCTGCAGGAGACCCACGTGAGAATCCCAACAGCACTGCAGGGAGAACCAGCACCTGTACCTGCAGGAGACCCAGGTGAGAATCCGACCAGCCCTGCAGCGAGAACCAGCTTCTTCACCTGCAGGAGACCCAGGTGAGAATCCCACCAGCCCTGCAGGGAGAACAAGCATCTGCACCTGCAGGAGACCCAGGTGAGAATCCCACCAGCCCTGCAGGCAGAACGAGCATCTGCACCTGCAGGAGACCCTGGGGAGAATGCCACCTGCCCTGCAGGGGAACCACCTTCTCAACATGAAGGAGACCCAGGTGACAGTCCCACCTGCCCTGCAGGGAAATCCAGCATCTTCACATGCACGAGACCCAGGTGAGAATCCCAACAGCCATGCAGGGAGAACCAGCATCTTGACCTGCAGGAGACCCACATGAGAGTCCCACCATCCCTGCAGAGAGATCCACCATCTGCACCTCAAGGAGACCCAGGTGACAATCCCATCAGCCCTCAGGTAGATCCAGCATCTGCACCTGCAGGAGATCCAAGTGACAAACCCACCTGCCCTGCAGTGGAAACAACTTCTGTACCTGCAGGAGACCCAGGTGACAATCCCAGCAGTCCTGCAGGCAAAACCAGCATCTGCACCTGCAGGACACCCACGTTTGAATCCCACCAGCCCTGCAGGGAGAACCAGCTTCTGCACCTGCAGGAGACCCAGGTGAGAATTCCACCAGCCCTGCAGGGGAACCAGCTTCTGCACCTGCAGGAGACCCAGGTGAGAATACCACCCGCCCTGCAGGGAGAACCAGTATCGGCACTTGCAGGAGACCCAGTTGAGAGTCCTACCAGCCCTGCAGGGAGATCCAGCATCTGCCCTTTCAGGAGACCCAGGTGAGAATCCCATCAGCCCTGCAGGGAGAGCCAGCATCTGCACCTGCACGACACCCAGATGAGAATCCCACCTGCTCTGCAGTGAGAAACACCATCTGCACCTGCAGGGGAGCCAGGTGAGAATCCCACCAGCCCTGCAGGGACAACAAGCATCTTCACCTGCAGGAGACCCAGGTGAGAATCCCAGCAGCCCTGCAGGGACAACAACCTTCTGCACCTGCAGAAGACCCAGGTGACAATCCCACCAGCCCTACAGGGAGAACCAGCATCTGCTCCTGCAGGAGACCCAGGTGAGAATGCCACCAGCCCTGCAGGTACATGCACCATCTGCACCTGCAGGAGACCCAGGTGAGAATCCCACCAGATTTGCAGGGAGAAGAGCAACTGTACCTGCAGGAGACCCAGGTGGGTAACCCACCAGACCTGCAGGGAGGTCAAGCATCTCCACCTGCAGGAGACCCAGGTGAGAATCTCACCTGCCCTGCAGGGGAACCACATTCTAAACCTGAAGGAGACCCAGGTGAGAGTCCCACCTGCCCTGCAGGGAAATCCAGTATCTGCACATGCAGGAGACCCAGGTGAGAGTCCCACCTGCCCTGCAGGGAGAACCAGCCTCTTGACCTGCCGGAGACACACATGAGAGTCCCACCATCCCTGCAGAGAGATCCACCATCTGCACCTCAAGGAGACCCAGGTGAAAATCGCACCATCCCTGCAGGTAGATCCGGCATCTGCACCTGCAGGAGACCCAAGTGACAAACCCACCTGCCCTGCAGGGGAAACAACTTCTGTACCTGCAGGAGACCCAGGTGAGAATCCCAGCAGCCTTGCAGACAGAGCCAACATCTGCACCTGCAAGAGATCCCGGTGACAAACCCACCAGCCCTGCAGGCAGAATCAGCTTCTGCACCGGCAGGAGACCCAGGTGAGAATCACACCAGCCCTGCAGGGAGAACAAGCATCTGCACCTGCAGGAGACCCAGGTGAGAATCCCACCAGCCCTGCAAGGAGAACCAGCTTCGGCACCTGCAGCACACCCAGGTGAGAAACTCACCAGCCCTCCAGGTAGAACCACCATCTGCACCTGCAGGAGACCCAGGTGAGAATCCCACCTGCCCTGCAGGGGAACCAACTTCTGTAACTTCAGGAGACCCAGATGAAAATCCCACCAGTCCTTAAGGGAGAACAAGCATATGCACCGACAGGAAACCCACGTGAGAATCCCAAGAGCCCTGCACGTAAATCCAGCATCTGCAGCGTCAGGAGACCCAGGTGAAAATCCCACCAGCCCAACAGGGAGAACCAGCATCTGCACCTGCAGGCGACCCAGGTTTCAATCCCACCACCCCTGCAAGGAGAACCAGCATCTGAACCTGCAGGACACCCAGGTGAGAATCCCACCAGCCCTGCAAGGAAATCACCATTTTCACCTGCAGGAGAACCAGACGAAAATCCCACCATCCATGCAGAGAGATCCCGCAACTGCACCTGCAGGAGACCCAGGTGAGAATCCCACCAGCCCTGCAGGGAGAACCATCTTCTGAACCAGAAGAAGACCCAGGTGACAATCCCATCAACCCTGCAGGGACAGCTAGCATCTGCACCTGCAGGGGACCCAGATGAGAATCCCACCTGCTCCGCGGTGGGAAACAGCATCTGCACCTGCAGGGGACCCAGGTGAGAATCCCACCAACCCTGCAGGGAGAACAAGCATCTTCACCTGCAGGAGACCGAGGTGACAATCCCACCAGCCCTGCAGGGAGAACCAGAATCTGCTCCTGCAGGAGACCCAGGTGACAATCCCACCAGCCCTGCAGGTACAAGCACCATCTGCACCTGCAGGAGACCAAGGTGAAAACCCCAACAGCCCTGCAGGTAGATCGAGCATCTGCACCTGCAGGAGACCCAGGTGAGAATCCCACCAGATTTGCAGGGAGAAACAGCTTCTGCACATGCAGAAGACCCAGCTTAGAATCCCACAATCACTGAGGGACATGCAGCATCAGCACCTGCAGGAGACCCACGTGAGAATCCCAACAGCACTGCAGGGAGAACCAGCACCTGTACCTGCAGGAGACCCAGGTGAGAATACGACCAGCCCTGCAGCGAGAACCAGCTTCTTCACCTGCAGGAGACCCAGGTGAGAATACCACCAGCCCTGCAGGGAGAACCAGTATCGGCACTTGCAGGAGACCCAGTTGAGAGTCCTACCAGCCCTGCAGGGAGATCCAGCATCTGCCCTTTCAGGAGACCCAGGTGAGAATCCCATCAGCCCTGCAGGGAGAGCCAGCATCTGCACCTGCACGACACCCAGATGAGAATCCCACCTGCTCTGCAGTGGGAAACACCATCTGCACCTGCAGGGGAGCCAGGTGAGAATCCCACCAGCCCTGCAGGGACAACAAGCATCTTCACCTGCAGGAGACCCAGGTGAGAATCCCAGCAGCCCTGCAGGGACAACAACCTTCTGCACCTGCAGAAGACCCAGGTGACAATCCCACCAGCCCTACAGGGAGAACCAGCATCTGCTCCTGCAGGAGACCCAGGTGAGAATGCCACCAGCCCTGCAGGTACATGCACCATCTGCACCTGCAGGAGACCCAGGTGAGAATCCCACCAGATTTGCAGGGAGAAGAGCAACTGTACCTGCAGGAGACCCAGGTGGGTAACCCACCAGACCTGCAGGGAGGTCAAGCATCTCCACCTGCAGGAGACCCAGGTGAGAATCTCACCTGCCCTGCAGGGGAACCACATTCTAAACCTGAAGGAGACCCAGGTGAGAGTACCACCTACCCTGCAGGGAAATCCAGTATCTGCACATGCAGGAGACCCAGGTGAGAGTCCCACCTGCCCTGCAGGGACATCCAGCATCTTCACATGCAGGAGGCCCAGGTGAGAATCCCAACAGCCATGCAGGGAGAACCAGCATCTTGACCTGCAGGAGACACACATGAGAGTCCCACCATCCCTGCAGAGAGATCCACCATCTGCACCTCAAGGAGACCCAGGTGACAATCCCACCAGCCCTGCAGGTAGATCCAGCATCGGCACCTGCAGGAGACCCAAGTGACAAACCCACCTGCCCTGCAGTGGAAACAACTTCTGTACCTGCAGGAGACCCAGGTGAGAATCCCAGCAGCCTTGCAGACAGAGCCAACATCTGCACCTGCAAGAGATCCCGGTGACAAACCCACCAGCCCTGCAGGCAGAACCAGCTTCTGCACCTGCAGGAGACCCAGGTGACAATCCCACCAGCCCTACAGGGAGAACCAGCATCTACTCCTGCAGGAGACCCAGGTGAGAATGCCACCATCCCTGCAGGTACATGCACCATCTGCACCTGCAGGAGACCCAGGTGAGAATCCCACCAGATTCGCAGGGAGAAGAGCAACTGTACCTGCAGGAGACCCAGGTGGGTAACCCACCAGACCTGCAGGGAGGTCAAGCATCTCCACCTGCAGGAGACCCAGGTGAGAATCTCACCTGCCCTGCAGGGGAACCACATTCTAAACCTGAAGGAGACCCAGGTGAGAGTCCCACCTGCCCTGCAGGGAAATCCAGTATCTGCACATGCAGGAGACCCAGGTGAGAGTCCCACCTGCCCTGCAGGGAGAACCAGCCTCTTGACCTGCAGGAGACACACATGAGAGTCCCACCATCCCTGCAGAGAGATCCACCATCTGCACCTCAAGGAGACCCAGGTGACAATCCCACCAGCCCTGCAGGTAGATCCAGCATCTGCACCTGCAGGAGACCCAAGTGACAAACCCACCTGCCCTGCAGGGGAAACAACTTCTGTACCTGCAGGAGACCCAGGTGAGAATCCCAGCAGCCTTGCAGACAGAGCCAACATCTGCACCTGCAAGAGATCCCGGTGACAAACCCACCAGCCCTGCAGGCAGAACCAGCTTCTGCACCTGCAGGAGACCCAGGTGAGAATGCCACCATCCCTGCAGGTACATGCACCATCTGCACCTGCAGGAGACCCAGGTGAGAATCCCACCAGATTTGCAGGGAGAAGAGCAACTGTACCTGCAGGAGACCCAGGTGGGTAACCCACCAGACCTGCAGGGAGGTCAAGCATCTCCACCTGCAGGAGACCCAGGTGAGAATCTCACCTGCCCTGCAGGGGAACCACATTCTAAACCTGAAGGAGACCCAGGTGAGAGTCCCACCTGCCCTGCAGGGAAATCCAGTATCTGCACATGCAGGAGACCCAGGTGAGAGTCCCACCTGCCCTGCAGGGAGAACCAGCCTCTTGACCTGCAGGAGGCACACATGAGAGTCCCACCATCCCTGCAGAGAGATCCACCATCTGCACCTCAAGGAGACCCAGGTGACAATCCCACCTGCCCCGCAGGGAGAAGAGCAAATGTACCTGCAGGAGACACAGGTGAGAAACCCACCAGACCTGCAGGGGAACCACATTCTAAACCTTACGGAGACCCAGGTGAGAGTCCCACCTGCCCTGCAGGGACATCCAGCATCTTCACATGCAGGAGACCCAGGTGAGAATCCCAACAGCCATGCAGGGAGAACCAGCACCTTGACCTGCAGGAGACACACATGAGAGTCCCACCATCCCTACAGAGAGATCCACCATCTGCACCTCAAGGAGACCCAGGTGACAATCCCACCAGCCCTGCAGGTAGATCCAGCATCTGCACCTGCAGGAGACCCAAGTGACAAACCCACCTGCCCTGCAGGGGAAACAACTTCTGTACCTGCAGGAGACCCAGGTGAGAATCCCAGCAGCCTTGCAGACAGAGCCAACATCTGCACCTGCAAGAGATCCCGGTGACAAACCAACCAGCCCTGCAGGCAGAACCAGCATCTGCACAGGCAGGACACCAAGGTTTGAATCCCACCAGCCCTGCAGGGAGAACCAGCTTCTGCACCTGCAGGAGATCCAGGTGAGAATCACACCAGCCCTGCAGGGAGAACAAGCATCTGCACCTGCAGGAGACCCAGGTGAGAATCCCACCAGCCCTGCAAGGAGAACCAGCTTCGGCACCTGCAGCACACCCAGGTGAGAAACTCACCAGCCCTCCAGGTAGAACCACCATCTGCACCTGCAGGAGACCCAGGTGAGAATCCCACCTGCCCTGCAGGGGAACCAACTTCTGTAACTTCAGGAGACCCAGATGAAAATCCCACCAGTCCTTAAGGGAGAACAAGCATATGCACCGACAGGAAACCCACGTGAGAATCCCAAGAGCCCTGCACGTAAATCCAGCATCTGCAGCGTCAGGAGACCCAGGTGAAAATCCCACCAGCCCAACAGGGAGAACCAGCATCTGCACCTGCAGGCGACCCAGGTTTCAATCCCACCACCCCTGCAAGGAGAACCAGCATCTGAACCTGCAGGACACCCAGGTGAGAATCCCACCAGCCCTGCAAGGAAATCACCATTTTCACCTGCAGGAGAACCAGACGAAAATCCCACCATCCATGCAGAGAGATCCCGCAACTGCACCTGCAGGAGACCCAGGTGAGAATCCCACCAGCCCTGCAGGGAGAACCATCTTCTGAACCAGAAGAAGACCCAGGTGACAATCCCATCAACCCTGCAGGGACAGCTAGCATCTGCACCTACAGGGGACCCAGATGAGAATCCCACCTGCTCCGCGGTGGGAAACAGCATCTGCACCTGCAGGGGACCCAGGTGAGAATCCCACCAACCCTGCAGGGAGAACAAGCATCTTCACCTGCAGGAGACCGAGGTGACAATCCCAGCAGCCCTGCAGGGAGAACAAGCTTCTGCACCTGCAGGAGACCCAGGTGACAATCCCACCAGCCCTACAGGGAGAACCAGAATCTGCTCCTGCAGGAGACCCAGGTGACAATCCCACCAGCCCTGCAGGTACAAGCACCATCTGCACCTGCAGGAGACCAAGGTGAAAACCCCAACAGCCCTGCAGGTAGATCGAGCATCTGCACCTGCAGGAGACCCAGGTGAGAATCCCACCAGATTTGCAGGGAGAAACAGCTTCTGCACATGCAGAAGACCCAGCTTAGAATCCCACAATCACTGAGGGACATGCAGCATCAGCACCTGCAGGAGACCCACGTGAGAATCCCAACAGCACTGCAGGGAGAACCAGCACCTGTACCTGCAGGAGACCCAGGTGAGAATCCGACCAGCCCTGCAGCGAGAACCAGCTTCTTCACCTGCAGGAGACCCAGGTGAGAATCCCACCAGCCCTGCAGGGAGAACAAGCATCTGCACCTGCAGGAGACCCAGGTGAGAATCCCACCAGCCCTGCAGGCAGAACGAGCATCTGCACCTGCAGGAGACCCTGGGGAGAATGCCACCTGCCCTGCAGGGGAACCACCTTCTCAACATGAAGGAGACCCAGGTGACAGTCCCACCTGCCCTGCAGGGAAATCCAGCATCTTCACATGCACGAGACCCAGGTGAGAATCCCAACAGCCATGCAGGGAGAACCAGCATCTTGACCTGCAGGAGACCCACATGAGAGTCCCACCATCCCTGCAGAGAGATCCACCATCTGCACCTCAAGGAGACCCAGGTGACAATCACATCAGCCCTCAGGTAGATCCAGCATCTGCACCTGCAGGAGATCCAAGTGACAAACCCACCTGCCCTGCAGTGGAAACAACTTCTGTACCTGCAGGAGACCCAGGTGACAATCCCAGCAGTCCTGCAGGCAAAACCAGCATCTACACCTGCAGGACACCCACGTTTGAATCCCACCAGCCCTGCAGGGAGAACCAGCTTCTGCACCTGCAGGAGACCCAGGTGAGAATTCCACCAGCCCTGCAGGGGAACCAGCTTCTGCACCTGCAGGAGACCCAGGTGAGAATACCACCCGCCCTGCAGGGAGAACCAGTATCGGCACTTGCAGGAGACCCAGTTGAGAGTCCTACCAGCCCTGCAGGGAGATCCAGCATCTGCCCTTTCAGGAGACCCAGGTGAGAATCCCATCAGCCCTGCAGGGAGAGCCAGCATCTGCACCTGCACGACACCCAGATGAGAATCCCACCTGCTCTGCAGTGAGAAACACCATCTGCACCTGCAGGAGACCCAGGTGAGAATCCCACCAGCCCTGCAGGGACAACAAGCATCTTCACCTGCAGGAGACCCAGGTGAGAATCCCAGCAGCCCTGCAGGGACAACAACCTTCTGCACCTGCAGAAGACCCAGGTGACAATCCCACCAGCCCTACAGGGAGAACCAGCATCTGCTCCTGCAGGAGACCCAGGTGAGAATGCCACCATCCCTGCAGGTACATGCACCATCTGCACCTGCAGGAGACCCAGGTGAGAATCCCACCAGATTCGCAGGGAGAAGAGCAACTGTACCTGCAGGAGACCCAGGTGGGTAACCCACCAGACCTGCAGGGAGGTCAAGCATCTCCACCTGCAGGAGACCCAGGTGAGAATCTCACCTGCCCTGCAGGGGAACCACATTCTAAACCTGAAGGAGACCCAGGTGAGAGTCCCACCTGCCCTGCAGGGAAATCCAGTATCTGCACATGCAGGAGACCCAGGTGAGAGTCCCACCTGCCCTGCAGGGAGAACCAGCCTCTTGACCTGCAGGAGGCACACATGAGAGTCCCACCATCCCTGCAGAGAGATCCACCATCTGCACCTCAAGGAGACCCAGGTGAAAATCGCACCATCCCTGCAGGTAGATCCGGCATCTGCACCTGCAGGAGACCCAAGTGACAAACCCACCTGCCCTGCAGGGGAAACAACTTCTGTACCTGCAGGAGACCCAGGTGAGAATCCCAGCAGCCTTGCAGACAGAGCCAACATCTGCACCTGCAAGAGATCCCGGTGACAAACCCACCAGCCCTGCAGGCAGAACCAGCTTCTGCACCGGCAGGAGACCCAGGTGAGAATCACACCAGCCCTGCAGGGAGAACAAGCATCTGCACCTGCAGGAGACCCAGGTGAGAATCCCACCAGCCCTGCAAGGAGAACCAGCTTCGGCACCTGCAGCACACCCAGGTGAGAAACTCACCAGCCCTCCAGGTAGAACCACCATCTGCACCTGCAGGAGACCCAGGTGAGAATCCCACCTGCCCTGCAGGGGAACCAACTTCTGTAACTTCAGGAGACCCAGATGAAAATCCCACCAGTCCTTAAGGGAGAACAAGCATATGCACCGACAGGAAACCCACGTGAGAATCCCAAGAGCCCTGCACATAAATCCAGCATCTGCAGCGTCAGGAGACCCAGGTGAAAATCCCACCAGCCCAACAGGGAGAACCAGCATCTGCACCTGCAGGCGACCCAGGTTTCAATCCCACCACCCCTGCAAGGAGAACCAGCATCTGAACCTGCAGGACACCCAGGTGAGAATCCCACCAGCCCTGCAAGGAAATCACCATTTTCACCTGCAGGAGAACCAGACGAAAATCCCACCATCCATGCAGAGAGATCCCGCAACTGCACCTGCAGGAGACCCAGGTGAGAATCCCACCAGCCCTGCAGGGAGAACCATCTTCTGAACCAGAAGAAGACCCAGGTGACAATCCCATCAACCCTGCAGGGACAGCTAGCATCTGCACCTACAGGGGACCCAGATGAGAATCCCACCTGCTCCGCGGTGGGAAACAGCATCTGCACCTGCAGGGGACCCAGGTGAGAATCCCACCAACCCTGCAGGGAGAACAAGCATCTTCACCTGCAGGAGACCGAGGTGACAATCCCACCAGCCCTGCAGGGAGAACCAGAATCTGCTCCTGCAGGAGACCCAGGTGACAATCCCACCAGCCCTGCAGGTACAAGCACCATCTGCACCTGCAGGAGACCAAGGTGAAAACCCCAACAGCCCTGCAGGTAGATCGAGCATCTGCACCTGCAGGAGACCCAGGTGAGAATCCCACCAGATTTGCAGGGAGAAACAGCTTCTGCACATGCAGAAGACCCAGCTTAGAATCCCACAATCACTGAGGGACATGCAGCATCAGCACCTGCAGGAGACCCACGTGAGAATCCCAACAGCACTGCAGGGAGAACCAGCACCTGTACCTGCAGGAGACCCAGGTGAGAATACGACCAGCCCTGCAGAGAGAACCAGCTTCTTCACCTGCAGGAGACCCAGGTGAGAATACCACCAGCCCTGCAGGGAGAACCAGTATCGGCACTTGCAGGAGACCCAGTTGAGAGTCCTACCAGCCCTGCAGGGAGATCCAGCATCTGCCCTTTCAGGAGACCCAGGTGAGAATCCCATCAGCCCTGCAGGGAGAGCCAGCATCTGCACCTGCACGACACCCAGATGAGAATCCCACCTGCTCTGCAGTGGGAAACACCATCTGCACCTGCAGGGGAGCCAGGTGAGAATCCCACCAGCCCTGCAGGGACAACAAGCATCTTCACCTGCAGGAGACCCAGGTGAGAATCCCAGCAGCCCTGCAGGGACAACAACCTTCTGCACCTGCAGAAGACCCAGGTGACAATCCCACCAGCCCTACAGGGAGAACCAGCATCTGCTCCTGCAGGAGACCCAGGTGAGAATGCCACCAGCCCTGCAGGTACATGCACCATCTGCACCTGCAGGAGACCCAGGTGAGAATCCCACCAGATTTGCAGGGAGAAGAGCAACTGTACCTGCAGGAGACCCAGGTGGGTAACCCACCAGACCTGCAGGGAGGTCAAGCATCTCCACCTGCAGGAGACCCAGGTGAGAATCTCACCTGCCCTGCAGGGGAACCACATTCTAAACCTGAAGGAGACCCAGGTGAGAGTCCCACCTGCCCTGCAGGGAAATCCAGTATCTGCACATGCAGGAGACCCAGGTGAGAGTCCCACCTGCCCTGCAGGGAGAACCAGCCTCTTGACCTGCCGGAGACACACATGAGAGTCCCACCATCCCTGCAGAGAGATCCACCATCTGCACCTCAAGGAGACCCAGGTGAAAATCGCACCATCCCTGCAGGTAGATCCGGCATCTGCACCTGCAGGAGACCCAAGTGACAAACCCACCTGCCCTGCAGGGGAAACAACTTCTGTACCTGCAGGAGACCCAGGTGAGAATCCCAGCAGCCTTGCAGACAGAGCCAACATCTGCACCTGCAAGAGATCCCGGTGACAAACCCACCAGCCCTGCAGGCAGAATCAGCTTCTGCACCGGCAGGAGACCCAGGTGAGAATCACACCAGCCCTGCAGGGAGAACAAGCATCTGCACCTGCAGGAGACCCAGGTGAGAATCCCACCAGCCCTGCAAGGAGAACCAGCTTCGGCACCTGCAGCACACCCAGGTGAGAAACTCACCAGCCCTCCAGGTAGAACCACCATCTGCACCTGCAGGAGACCCAGGTGAGAATCCCACCTGCCCTGCAGGGGAACCAACTTCTGTAACTTCAGGAGACCCAGATGAAAATCCCACCAGTCCTTAAGGGAGAACAAGCATATGCACCGACAGGAAACCCACGTGAGAATCCCAAGAGCCCTGCACGTAAATCCAGCATCTGCAGCGTCAGGAGACCCAGGTGAAAATCCCACCAGCCCAACAGGGAGAACCAGCATCTGCACCTGCAGGCGACCCAGGTTTCAATCCCACCACCCCTGCAAGGAGAACCAGCATCTGAACCTGCAGGACACCCAGGTGAGAATCCCACCAGCCCTGCAAGGAAATCACCATTTTCACCTGCAGGAGAACCAGACGAAAATCCCACCATCCATGCAGAGAGATCCCGCAACTGCACCTGCAGGAGACCCAGGTGAGAATCCCACCAGCCCTGCAGGGAGAACCATCTTCTGAACCAGAAGAAGACCCAGGTGACAATCCCATCAACCCTGCAGGGACAGCTAGCATCTGCACCTGCAGGGGACCCAGATGAGAATCCCACCTGCTCCGCGGTGGGAAACAGCATCTGCACCTGCAGGGGACCCAGGTGAGAATCCCACCAACCCTGCAGGGAGAACAAGCATCTTCACCTGCAGGAGACCGAGGTGACAATCCCACCAGCCCTGCAGGGAGAACCAGAATCTGCTCCTGCAGGAGACCCAGGTGACAATCCCACCAGCCCTGCAGGTACAAGCACCATCTGCACCTGCAGGAGACCAAGGTGAAAACCCCAACAGCCCTGCAGGTAGATCGAGCATCTGCACCTGCAGGAGACCCAGGTGAGAATCCCACCAGATTTGCAGGGAGAAACAGCTTCTGCACATGCAGAAGACCCAGCTTAGAATCCCACAATCACTGAGGGACATGCAGCATCAGCACCTGCAGGAGACCCACGTGAGAATCCCAACAGCACTGCAGGGAGAACCAGCACCTGTACCTGCAGGAGACCCAGGTGAGAATACGACCAGCCCTGCAGCGAGAACCAGCTTCTTCACCTGCAGGAGACCCAGGTGAGAATACCACCAGCCCTGCAGGGAGAACCAGTATCGGCACTTGCAGGAGACCCAGTTGAGAGTCCTACCAGCCCTGCAGGGAGATCCAGCATCTGCCCTTTCAGGAGACCCAGGTGAGAATCCCATCAGCCCTGCAGGGAGAGCCAGCATCTGCACCTGCACGACACCCAGATGAGAATCCCACCTGCTCTGCAGTGGGAAACACCATCTGCACCTGCAGGGGAGCCAGGTGAGAATCCCACCAGCCCTGCAGGGACAACAAGCATCTTCACCTGCAGGAGACCCAGGTGAGAATCCCAGCAGCCCTGCAGGGACAACAACCTTCTGCACCTGCAGAAGACCCAGGTGACAATCCCACCAGCCCTACAGGGAGAACCAGCATCTGCTCCTGCAGGAGACCCAGGTGAGAATGCCACCAGCCCTGCAGGTACATGCACCATCTGCACCTGCAGGAGACCCAGGTGAGAATCCCACCAGATTTGCAGGGAGAAGAGCAACTGTACCTGCAGGAGACCCAGGTGGGTAACCCACCAGACCTGCAGGGAGGTCAAGCATCTCCACCTGCAGGAGACCCAGGTGAGAATCTCACCTGCCCTGCAGGGGAACCACATTCTAAACCTGAAGGAGACCCAGGTGAGAGTACCACCTACCCTGCAGGGAAATCCAGTATCTGCACATGCAGGAGACCCAGGTGAGAGTCCCACCTGCCCTGCAGGGACATCCAGCATCTTCACATGCAGGAGGCCCAGGTGAGAATCCCAACAGCCATGCAGGGAGAACCAGCATCTTGACCTGCAGGAGACACACATGAGAGTCCCACCATCCCTGCAGAGAGATCCACCATCTGCACCTCAAGGAGACCCAGGTGACAATCCCACCAGCCCTGCAGGTAGATCCAGCATCGGCACCTGCAGGAGACCCAAGTGACAAACCCACCTGCCCTGCAGTGGAAACAACTTCTGTACCTGCAGGAGACCCAGGTGAGAATCCCAGCAGCCTTGCAGACAGAGCCAACATCTGCACCTGCAAGAGATCCCGGTGACAAACCCACCAGCCCTGCAGGCAGAACCAGCTTCTGCACCTGCAGGAGACCCAGGTGACAATCCCACCAGCCCTACAGGGAGAACCAGCATCTACTCCTGCAGGAGACCCAGGTGAGAATGCCACCATCCCTGCAGGTACATGCACCATCTGCACCTGCAGGAGACCCAGGTGAGAATCCCACCAGATTCGCAGGGAGAAGAGCAACTGTACCTGCAGGAGACCCAGGTGGGTAACCCACCAGACCTGCAGGGAGGTCAAGCATCTCCACCTGCAGGAGACCCAGGTGAGAATCTCACCTGCCCTGCAGGGGAACCACATTCTAAACCTGAAGGAGACCCAGGTGAGAGTCCCACCTGCCCTGCAGGGAAATCCAGTATCTGCACATGCAGGAGACCCAGGTGAGAGTCCCACCTGCCCTGCAGGGAGAACCAGCCTCTTGACCTGCAGGAGACACACATGAGAGTCCCACCATCCCTGCAGAGAGATCCACCATCTGCACCTCAAGGAGACCCAGGTGACAATCCCACCAGCCCTGCAGGTAGATCCAGCATCTGCACCTGCAGGAGACCCAAGTGACAAACCCACCTGCCCTGCAGGGGAAACAACTTCTGTACCTGCAGGAGACCCAGGTGAGAATCCCAGCAGCCTTGCAGACAGAGCCAACATCTGCACCTGCAAGAGATCCCGGTGACAAACCCACCAGCCCTGCAGGCAGAACCAGCTTCTGCACCTGCAGGAGACCCAGGTGAGAATGCCACCATCCCTGCAGGTACATGCACCATCTGCACCTGCAGGAGACCCAGGTGAGAATCCCACCAGATTTGCAGGGAGAAGAGCAACTGTACCTGCAGGAGACCCAGGTGGGTAACCCACCAGACCTGCAGGGAGGTCAAGCATCTCCACCTGCAGGAGACCCAGGTGAGAATCTCACCTGCCCTGCAGGGGAACCACATTCTAAACCTGAAGGAGACCCAGGTGAGAGTCCCACCTGCCCTGCAGGGAAATCCAGTATCTGCACATGCAGGAGACCCAGGTGAGAGTCCCACCTGCCCTGCAGGGAGAACCAGCCTCTTGACCTGCAGGAGGCACACATGAGAGTCCCACCATCCCTGCAGAGAGATCCACCATCTGCACCTCAAGGAGACCCAGGTGACAATCCCACCTGCCCCGCAGGGAGAAGAGCAAATGTACCTGCAGGAGACACAGGTGAGAAACCCACCAGACCTGCAGGGGAACCACATTCTAAACCTTACGGAGACCCAGGTGAGAGTCCCACCTGCCCTGCAGGGACATCCAGCATCTTCACATGCAGGAGACCCAGGTGAGAATCCCAACAGCCATGCAGGGAGAACCAGCACCTTGACCTGCAGGAGACACACATGAGAGTCCCACCATCCCTACAGAGAGATCCACCATCTGCACCTCAAGGAGACCCAGGTGACAATCCCACCAGCCCTGCAGGTAGATCCAGCATCTGCACCTGCAGGAGACCCAAGTGACAAACCCACCTGCCCTGCAGGGGAAACAACTTCTGTACCTGCAGGAGACCCAGGTGAGAATCCCAGCAGCCTTGCAGACAGAGCCAACATCTGCACCTGCAAGAGATCCCGGTGACAAACCAACCAGCCCTGCAGGCAGAACCAGCATCTGCACAGGCAGGACACCAAGGTTTGAATCCCACCAGCCCTGCAGGGAGAACCAGCTTCTGCACCTGCAGGAGATCCAGGTGAGAATCACACCAGCCCTGCAGGGAGAACAAGCATCTGCACCTGCAGGAGACCCAGGTGAGAATCCCACCAGCCCTGCAAGGAGAACCAGCTTCGGCACCTGCAGCACACCCAGGTGAGAAACTCACCAGCCCTCCAGGTAGAACCACCATCTGCACCTGCAGGAGACCCAGGTGAGAATCCCACCTGCCCTGCAGGGGAACCAACTTCTGTAACTTCAGGAGACCCAGATGAAAATCCCACCAGTCCTTAAGGGAGAACAAGCATATGCACCGACAGGAAACCCACGTGAGAATCCCAAGAGCCCTGCACGTAAATCCAGCATCTGCAGCGTCAGGAGACCCAGGTGAAAATCCCACCAGCCCAACAGGGAGAACCAGCATCTGCACCTGCAGGCGACCCAGGTTTCAATCCCACCACCCCTGCAAGGAGAACCAGCATCTGAACCTGCAGGACACCCAGGTGAGAATCCCACCAGCCCTGCAAGGAAATCACCATTTTCACCTGCAGGAGAACCAGACGAAAATCCCACCATCCATGCAGAGAGATCCCGCAACTGCACCTGCAGGAGACCCAGGTGAGAATCCCACCAGCCCTGCAGGGAGAACCATCTTCTGAACCAGAAGAAGACCCAGGTGACAATCCCATCAACCCTGCAGGGACAGCTAGCATCTGCACCTACAGGGGACCCAGATGAGAATCCCACCTGCTCCGCGGTGGGAAACAGCATCTGCACCTGCAGGGGACCCAGGTGAGAATCCCACCAACCCTGCAGGGAGAACAAGCATCTTCACCTGCAGGAGACCGAGGTGACAATCCCAGCAGCCCTGCAGGGAGAACAAGCTTCTGCACCTGCAGGAGACCCAGGTGACAATCCCACCAGCCCTACAGGGAGAACCAGAATCTGCTCCTGCAGGAGACCCAGGTGACAATCCCACCAGCCCTGCAGGTACAAGCACCATCTGCACCTGCAGGAGACCAAGGTGAAAACCCCAACAGCCCTGCAGGTAGATCGAGCATCTGCACCTGCAGGAGACCCAGGTGAGAATCCCACCAGATTTGCAGGGAGAAACAGCTTCTGCACATGCAGAAGACCCAGCTTAGAATCCCACAATCACTGAGGGACATGCAGCATCAGCACCTGCAGGAGACCCACGTGAGAATCCCAACAGCACTGCAGGGAGAACCAGCACCTGTACCTGCAGGAGACCCAGGTGAGAATCCGACCAGCCCTGCAGCGAGAACCAGCTTCTTCACCTGCAGGAGACCCAGGTGAGAATCCCACCAGCCCTGCAGGGAGAACAAGCATCTGCACCTGCAGGAGACCCAGGTGAGAATCCCACCAGCCCTGCAGGCAGAACGAGCATCTGCACCTGCAGGAGACCCTGGGGAGAATGCCACCTGCCCTGCAGGGGAACCACCTTCTCAACATGAAGGAGACCCAGGTGACAGTCCCACCTGCCCTGCAGGGAAATCCAGCATCTTCACATGCACGAGACCCAGGTGAGAATCCCAACAGCCATGCAGGGAGAACCAGCATCTTGACCTGCAGGAGACCCACATGAGAGTCCCACCATCCCTGCAGAGAGATCCACCATCTGCACCTCAAGGAGACCCAGGTGACAATCCCATCAGCCCTCAGGTAGATCCAGCATCTGCACCTGCAGGAGATCCAAGTGACAAACCCACCTGCCCTGCAGTGGAAACAACTTCTGTACCTGCAGGAGACCCAGGTGACAATCCCAGCAGTCCTGCAGGCAAAACCAGCATCTGCACCTGCAGGACACCCACGTTTGAATCCCACCAGCCCTGCAGGGAGAACCAGCTTCTGCACCTGCAGGAGACCCAGGTGAGAATTCCACCAGCCCTGCAGGGGAACCAGCTTCTGCACCTGCAGGAGACCCAGGTGAGAATACCACCCGCCCTGCAGGGAGAACCAGTATCGGCACTTGCAGGAGACCCAGTTGAGAGTCCTACCAGCCCTGCAGGGAGATCCAGCATCTGCCCTTTCAGGAGACCCAGGTGAGAATCCCATCAGCCCTGCAGGGAGAGCCAGCATCTGCACCTGCACGACACCCAGATGAGAATCCCACCTGCTCTGCAGTGAGAAACACCATCTGCACCTGCAGGAGACCCAGGTGAGAATCCCACCAGCCCTGCAGGGACAACAAGCATCTTCACCTGCAGGAGACCCAGGTGAGAATCCCAGCAGCCCTGCAGGGACAACAACCTTCTGCACCTGCAGAAGACCCAGGTGACAATCCCACCAGCCCTACAGGGAGAACCAGCATCTGCTCCTGCAGGAGACCCAGGTGAGAATGCCACCAGCCCTGCAGGTACATGCACCATCTGCACCTGCAGGAGACCCAGGTGAGAATCCCACCAGATTCGCAGGGAGAAGAGCAACTGTACCTGCAGGAGACCCAGGTGGGTAACCCACCAGACCTGCAGGGAGGTCAAGCATCTCCACCTGCAGGAGACCCAGGTGAGAATCTCACCTGCCCTGCAGGGGAACCACATTCTAAACCTGAAGGAGACCCAGGTGAGAGTCCCACCTGCCCTGCAGGGAAATCCAGTATCTGCACATGCAGGAGACCCAGGTGAGAGTCCCACCTGCCCTGCAGGGAGAACCAGCCTCTTGACCTGCAGGAGGCACACATGAGAGTCCCACCATCCCTGCAGAGAGATCCACCATCTGCACCTCAAGGAGACCCAGGTGAAAATCGCACCATCCCTGCAGGTAGATCCGGCATCTGCACCTGCAGGAGACCCAAGTGACAAACCCACCTGCCCTGCAGGGGAAACAACTTCTGTACCTGCAGGAGACCCAGGTGAGAATCCCAGCAGCCTTGCAGACAGAGCCAACATCTGCACCTGCAAGAGATCCCGGTGACAAACCCACCAGCCCTGCAGGCAGAACCAGCTTCTGCACCGGCAGGAGACCCAGGTGAGAATCACACCAGCCCTGCAGGGAGAACAAGCATCTGCACCTGCAGGAGACCCAGGTGAGAATCCCACCAGCCCTGCAAGGAGAACCAGCTTCGGCACCTGCAGCACACCCAGGTGAGAAACTCACCAGCCCTCCAGGTAGAACCACCATCTGCACCTGCAGGAGACCCAGGTGAGAATCCCACCTGCCCTGCAGGGGAACCAACTTCTGTAACTTCAGGAGACCCAGATGAAAATCCCACCAGTCCTTAAGGGAGAACAAGCATATGCACCGACAGGAAACCCACGTGAGAATCCCAAGAGCCCTGCACGTAAATCCAGCATCTGCAGCGTCAGGAGACCCAGGTGAAAATCCCACCAGCCCAACAGGGAGAACCAGCATCTGCACCTGCAGGCGACCCAGGTTTCAATCCCACCACCCCTGCAAGGAGAACCAGCATCTGAACCTGCAGGACACCCAGGTGAGAATCCCACCAGCCCTGCAAGGAAATCACCATTTTCACCTGCAGGAGAACCAGACGAAAATCCCACCATCCATGCAGAGAGATCCCGCAACTGCACCTGCAGGAGACCCAGGTGAGAATCCCACCAGCCCTGCAGGGAGAACCATCTTCTGAACCAGAAGAAGACCCAGGTGACAATCCCATCAACCCTGCAGGGACAGCTAGCATCTGCACCTACAGGGGACCCAGATGAGAATCCCACCAACCCTGCAGGGAGAACAAGCATCTTCACCAGCAGGAGACCGAGGTGAGAATACCAGCAGCCCTGCAGGGAGAACAAGCATCTGCACCTGCAGGAGGCCCAGGTGAGAATCCCACCAGCCCTGCAAGGAGAACCAGCTTCGGCACCTGCAGCACACCCAGGTGAGAAACTCACCAGCCCTCCAGGTAGAACCACCATCTGCACCTGCAGGAGACCCAGGTGAGAATCCCACCTGCCCTGCAGGGGAACCAACTTCTGTAACTTCAGGAGACCCAGATGAAAATCCCACCAGTCCTTAAGGGAGAACAAGCATATGCACCGACAGGAAACCCACGTGAGAATCCCAAGAGCCCTGCACGTAAATCCAGCATCTGCAGCGTCAGGAGACCCAGGTGAAAATCCCACCAGCCCAACAGGGAGAACCAGCATCTGCACCTGCAGGCGACCCAGGTTTCAATCCCACCACCCCTGCAAGGAGAACCAGCATCTGAACCTGCAGGACACCCAGGTGAGAATCCCACCAGCCCTGCAAGGAAATCACCATTTTCACCTGCAGGAGAACCAGACGAAAATCCCACCATCCATGCAGAGAGATCCCGCAACTGCACCTGCAGGAGACCCAGGTGAGAATCCCACCAGCCCTGCAGGGAGAACCATCTTCTGAACCAGAAGAAGACCCAGGTGACAATCCCATCAACCCTGCAGGGACAGCTAGCATCTGCACCTGCAGGGGACCCAGATGAGAATCCCACCTGCTCCGCGGTGGGAAACAGCATCTGCACCTGCAGGGGACCCAGGTGAGAATCCCACCAACCCTGCAGGGAGAACAAGCATCTTCACCTGCAGGAGACCGAGGTGACAATCCCACCAGCCCTGCAGGGAGAACCAGAATCTGCTCCTGCAGGAGACCCAGGTGACAATCCCACCAGCCCTGCAGGTACAAGCACCATCTGCACCTGCAGGAGACCAAGGTGAAAACCCCAACAGCCCTGCAGGTAGATCGAGCATCTGCACCTGCAGGAGACCCAGGTGAGAATCCCACCAGATTTGCAGGGAGAAACAGCTTCTGCACATGCAGAAGACCCAGCTTAGAATCCCACAATCACTGAGGGACATGCAGCATCAGCACCTGCAGGAGACCCACGTGAGAATCCCAACAGCACTGCAGGGAGAACCAGCACCTGTACCTGCAGGAGACCCAGGTGAGAATACGACCAGCCCTGCAGAGAGAACCAGCTTCTTCACCTGCAGGAGACCCAGGTGAGAATACCACCAGCCCTGCAGGGAGAACCAGTATCGGCACTTGCAGGAGACCCAGTTGAGAGTCCTACCAGCCCTGCAGGGAGATCCAGCATCTGCCCTTTCAGGAGACCCAGGTGAGAATCCCATCAGCCCTGCAGGGAGAGCCAGCATCTGCACCTGCACGACACCCAGATGAGAATCCCACCTGCTCTGCAGTGGGAAACACCATCTGCACCTGCAGGGGAGCCAGGTGAGAATCCCACCAGCCCTGCAGGGACAACAAGCATCTTCACCTGCAGGAGACCCAGGTGAGAATCCCAGCAGCCCTGCAGGGACAACAACCTTCTGCACCTGCAGAAGACCCAGGTGACAATCCCACCAGCCCTACAGGGAGAACCAGCATCTGCTCCTGCAGGAGACCCAGGTGAGAATGCCACCAGCCCTGCAGGTACATGCACCATCTGCACCTGCAGGAGACCCAGGTGAGAATCCCACCAGATTTGCAGGGAGAAGAGCAACTGTACCTGCAGGAGACCCAGGTGGGTAACCCACCAGACCTGCAGGGAGGTCAAGCATCTCCACCTGCAGGAGACCCAGGTGAGAATCTCACCTGCCCTGCAGGGGAACCACATTCTAAACCTGAAGGAGACCCAGGTGAGAGTACCACCTACCCTGCAGGGAAATCCAGTATCTGCACATGCAGGAGACCCAGGTGAGAGTCCCACCTGCCCTGCAGGGACATCCAGCATCTTCACATGCAGGAGGCCCAGGTGAGAATCCCAACAGCCATGCAGGGAGAACCAGCATCTTGACCTGCAGGAGACACACATGAGAGTCCCACCATCCCTGCAGAGAGATCCACCATCTGCACCTCAAGGAGACCCAGGTGACAATCCCACCAGCCCTGCAGGTAGATCCAGCATCGGCACCTGCAGGAGACCCAAGTGACAAACCCACCTGCCCTGCAGTGGAAACAACTTCTGTACCTGCAGGAGACCCAGGTGAGAATCCCAGCAGCCTTGCAGACAGAGCCAACATCTGCACCTGCAAGAGATCCCGGTGACAAACCCACCAGCCCTGCAGGCAGAACCAGCTTCTGCACCTGCAGGAGACCCAGGTGACAATCCCACCAGCCCTACAGGGAGAACCAGCATCTGCTCCTGCAGGAGACCCAGGTGAGAATGCCACCATCCCTGCAGGTACATGCACCATCTGCACCTGCAGGAGACCCAGGTGAGAATCCCACCAGATTCGCAGGGAGAAGAGCAACTGTACCTGCAGGAGACCCAGGTGGGTAACCCACCAGACCTGCAGGGAGGTCAAGCATCTCCACCTGCAGGAGACCCAGGTGAGAATCTCACCTGCCCTGCAGGGGAACCACATTCTAAACCTGAAGGAGACCCAGGTGAGAGTCCCACCTGCCCTGCAGGGAAATCCAGTATCTGCACATGCAGGAGACCCAGGTGAGAGTCCCACCTGCCCTGCAGGGAGAACCAGCCTCTTGACCTGCAGGAGACACACATGAGAGTCCCACCATCCCTGCAGAGAGATCCACCATCTGCACCTCAAGGAGACCCAGGTGACAATCCCACCAGCCCTGCAGGTAGATCCAGCATCTGCACCTGCAGGAGACCCAAGTGACAAACCCACCTGCCCTGCAGGGGAAACAACTTCTGTACCTGCAGGAGACCCAGGTGAGAATCCCAGCAGCCTTGCAGACAGAGCCAACATCTGCACCTGCAAGAGATCCCGGTGACAAACCCACCAGCCCTGCAGGCAGAACCAGCTTCTGCACCTGCAGGAGACCCAGGTGAGAATGCCACCATCCCTGCAGGTACATGCACCATCTGCACCTGCAGGAGACCCAGGTGAGAATCCCACCAGATTTGCAGGGAGAAGAGCAACTGTACCTGCAGGAGACCCAGGTGGGTAACCCACCAGACCTGCAGGGAGGTCAAGCATCTCCACCTGCAGGAGACCCAGGTGAGAATCTCACCTGCCCTGCAGGGGAACCACATTCTAAACCTGAAGGAGACCCAGGTGAGAGTCCCACCTGCCCTGCAGGGAAATCCAGTATCTGCACATGCAGGAGACCCAGGTGAGAGTCCCACCTGCCCTGCAGGGAGAACCAGCCTCTTGACCTGCAGGAGGCACACATGAGAGTCCCACCATCCCTGCAGAGAGATCCACCATCTGCACCTCAAGGAGACCCAGGTGACAATCCCACCTGCCCCGCAGGGAGAAGAGCAAATGTACCTGCAGGAGACACAGGTGAGAAACCCACCAGACCTGCAGGGGAACCACATTCTAAACCTTACGGAGACCCAGGTGAGAGTCCCACCTGCCCTGCAGGGACATCCAGCATCTTCACATGCAGGAGACCCAGGTGAGAATCCCAACAGCCATGCAGGGAGAACCAGCACCTTGACCTGCAGGAGACACACATGAGAGTCCCACCATCCCTACAGAGAGATCCACCATCTGCACCTCAAGGAGACCCAGGTGACAATCCCACCAGCCCTGCAGGTAGATCCAGCATCTGCACCTGCAGGAGACCCAAGTGACAAACCCACCTGCCCTGCAGGGGAAACAACTTCTGTACCTGCAGGAGACCCAGGTGAGAATCCCAGCAGCCTTGCAGACAGAGCCAACATCTGCACCTGCAAGAGATCCCGGTGACAAACCAACCAGCCCTGCAGGCAGAACCAGCATCTGCACAGGCAGGACACCAAGGTTTGAATCCCACCAGCCCTGCAGGGAGAACCAGCTTCTGCACCTGCAGGAGATCCAGGTGAGAATCACACCAGCCCTGCAGGGAGAACAAGCATCTGCACCTGCAGGAGACCCAGGTGAGAATCCCACCAGCCCTGCAAGGAGAACCAGCTTCGGCACCTGCAGCACACCCAGGTGAGAAACTCACCAGCCCTCCAGGTAGAACCACCATCTGCACCTGCAGGAGACCCAGGTGAGAATCCCACCTGCCCTGCAGGGGAACCAACTTCTGTAACTTCAGGAGACCCAGATGAAAATCCCACCAGTCCTTAAGGGAGAACAAGCATATGCACCGACAGGAAACCCACGTGAGAATCCCAAGAGCCCTGCACGTAAATCCAGCATCTGCAGCGTCAGGAGACCCAGGTGAAAATCCCACCAGCCCAACAGGGAGAACCAGCATCTGCACCTGCAGGCGACCCAGGTTTCAATCCCACCACCCCTGCAAGGAGAACCAGCATCTGAACCTGCAGGACACCCAGGTGAGAATCCCACCAGCCCTGCAAGGAAATCACCATTTTCACCTGCAGGAGAACCAGACGAAAATCCCACCATCCATGCAGAGAGATCCCGCAACTGCACCTGCAGGAGACCCAGGTGAGAATCCCACCAGCCCTGCAGGGAGAACCATCTTCTGAACCAGAAGAAGACCCAGGTGACAATCCCATCAACCCTGCAGGGACAGCTAGCATCTGCACCTGCAGGGGACCCAGATGAGAATCCCACCTGCTCCGCGGTGGGAAACAGCATCTGCACCTGCAGGGGACCCAGGTGAGAATCCCACCAACCCTGCAGGGAGAACAAGCATCTTCACCTGCAGGAGACCGAGGTGACAATCCCAGCAGCCCTGCAGGGAGAACAAGCTTCTGCACCTGCAGGAGACCCAGGTGACAATCCCACCAGCCCTACAGGGAGAACCAGAATCTGCTCCTGCAGGAGACCCAGGTGACAATCCCACCAGCCCTGCAGGTACAAGCACCATCTGCACCTGCAGGAGACCAAGGTGAAAACCCCAACAGCCCTGCAGGTAGATCGAGCATCTGCACCTGCAGGAGACCCAGGTGAGAATCCCACCAGATTTGCAGGGAGAAACAGCTTCTGCACATGCAGAAGACCCAGCTTAGAATCCCACAATCACTGAGGGACATGCAGCATCAGCACCTGCAGGAGACCCACGTGAGAATCCCAACAGCACTGCAGGGAGAACCAGCACCTGTACCTGCAGGAGACCCAGGTGAGAATCCGACCAGCCCTGCAGCGAGAACCAGCTTCTTCACCTGCAGGAGACCCAGGTGAGAATCCCACCAGCCCTGCAGGGAGAACAAGCATCTGCACCTGCAGGAGACCCAGGTGAGAATCCCACCAGCCCTGCAGGCAGAACGAGCATCTGCACCTGCAGGAGACCCTGGGGAGAATGCCACCTGCCCTGCAGGGGAACCACCTTCTCAACATGAAGGAGACCCAGGTGACAGTCCCACCTGCCCTGCAGGGAAATCCAGCATCTTCACATGCACGAGACCCAGGTGAGAATCCCAACAGCCATGCAGGGAGAACCAGCATCTTGACCTGCAGGAGACCCACATGAGAGTCCCACCATCCCTGCAGAGAGATCCACCATCTGCACCTCAAGGAGACCCAGGTGACAATCCCATCAGCCCTCAGGTAGATCCAGCATCTGCACCTGCAGGAGATCCAAGTGACAAACCCACCTGCCCTGCAGTGGAAACAACTTCTGTACCTGCAGGAGACCCAGGTGACAATCCCAGCAGTCCTGCAGGCAAAACCAGCATCTACACCTGCAGGACACCCACGTTTGAATCCCACCAGCCCTGCAGGGAGAACCAGCTTCTGCACCTGCAGGAGACCCAGGTGAGAATTCCACCAGCCCTGCAGGGGAACCAGCTTCTGCACCTGCAGGAGACCCAGGTGAGAATACCACCCGCCCTGCAGGGAGAACCAGTATCGGCACTTGCAGGAGACCCAGTTGAGAGTCCTACCAGCCCTGCAGGGAGATCCAGCATCTGCCCTTTCAGGAGACCCAGGTGAGAATCCCATCAGCCCTGCAGGGAGAGCCAGCATCTGCACCTGCACGACACCCAGATGAGAATCCCACCTGCTCTGCAGTGAGAAACACCATCTGCACCTGCAGGAGACCCAGGTGAGAATCCCACCAGCCCTGCAGGGACAACAAGCATCTTCACCTGCAGGAGACCCAGGTGAGAATCCCAGCAGCCCTGCAGGGACAACAACCTTCTGCACCTGCAGAAGACCCAGGTGACAATCCCACCAGCCCTACAGGGAGAACCAGCATCTGCTCCTGCAGGAGACCCAGGTGAGAATGCCACCATCCCTGCAGGTACATGCACCATCTGCACCTGCAGGAGACCCAGGTGAGAATCCCACCAGATTCGCAGGGAGAAGAGCAACTGTACCTGCAGGAGACCCAGGTGGGTAACCCACCAGACCTGCAGGGAGGTCAAGCATCTCCACCTGCAGGAGACCCAGGTGAGAATCTCACCTGCCCTGCAGGGGAACCACATTCTAAACCTGAAGGAGACCCAGGTGAGAGTCCCACCTGCCCTGCAGGGAAATCCAGTATCTGCACATGCAGGAGACCCAGGTGAGAGTCCCACCTGCCCTGCAGGGAGAACCAGCCTCTTGACCTGCAGGAGGCACACATGAGAGTCCCACCATCCCTGCAGAGAGATCCACCATCTGCACCTCAAGGAGACCCAGGTGAAAATCGCACCATCCCTGCAGGTAGATCCGGCATCTGCACCTGCAGGAGACCCAAGTGACAAACCCACCTGCCCTGCAGGGGAAACAACTTCTGTACCTGCAGGAGACCCAGGTGAGAATCCCAGCAGCCTTGCAGACAGAGCCAACATCTGCACCTGCAAGAGATCCCGGTGACAAACCCACCAGCCCTGCAGGCAGAACCAGCTTCTGCACCGGCAGGAGACCCAGGTGAGAATCACACCAGCCCTGCAGGGAGAACAAGCATCTGCACCTGCAGGAGACCCAGGTGAGAATCCCACCAGCCCTGCAAGGAGAACCAGCTTCGGCACCTGCAGCACACCCAGGTGAGAAACTCACCAGCCCTCCAGGTAGAACCACCATCTGCACCTGCAGGAGACCCAGGTGAGAATCCCACCTGCCCTGCAGGGGAACCAACTTCTGTAACTTCAGGAGACCCAGATGAAAATCCCACCAGTCCTTAAGGGAGAACAAGCATATGCACCGACAGGAAACCCACGTGAGAATCCCAAGAGCCCTGCACGTAAATCCAGCATCTGCAGCGTCAGGAGACCCAGGTGAAAATCCCACCAGCCCAACAGGGAGAACCAGCATCTGCACCTGCAGGCGACCCAGGTTTCAATCCCACCACCCCTGCAAGGAGAACCAGCATCTGAACCTGCAGGACACCCAGGTGAGAATCCCACCAGCCCTGCAAGGAAATCACCATTTTCACCTGCAGGAGAACCAGACGAAAATCCCACCATCCATGCAGAGAGATCCCGCAACTGCACCTGCAGGAGACCCAGGTGAGAATCCCACCAGCCCTGCAGGGAGAACCATCTTCTGAACCAGAAGAAGACCCAGGTGACAATCCCATCAACCCTGCAGGGACAGCTAGCATCTGCACCTGCAGGGGACCCAGATGAGAATCCCACCTGCTCCGCGGTGGGAAACAGCATCTGCACCTGCAGGGGACCCAGGTGAGAATCCCACCAACCCTGCAGGGAGAACAAGCATCTTCACCTGCAGGAGACCGAGGTGACAATCCCAGCAGCCCTGCAGGGAGAACCAGAATCTGCTCCTGCAGGAGACCCAGGTGACAATCCCACCAGCCCTGCAGGTACAAGCACCATCTGCACCTGCAGGAGACCAAGGTGAAAACCCCAACAGCCCTGCAGGTAGATCGAGCATCTGCACCTGCAGGAGACCCAGGTGAGAATCCCACCAGATTTGCAGGGAGAAACAGCTTCTGCACATGCAGAAGACCCAGCTTAGAATCCCACAATCACTGAGGGACATGCAGCATCAGCACCTGCAGGAGACCCACGTGAGAATCCCAACAGCACTGCAGGGAGAACCAGCACCTGTACCTGCAGGAGACCCAGGTGAGAATACGACCAGCCCTGCAGAGAGAACCAGCTTCTTCACCTGCAGGAGACCCAGGTGAGAATACCACCAGCCCTGCAGGGAGAACCAGTATCGGCACTTGCAGGAGACCCAGTTGAGAGTCCTACCAGCCCTGCAGGGAGATCCAGCATCTGCCCTTTCAGGAGACCCAGGTGAGAATCCCATCAGCCCTGCAGGGAGAGCCAGCATCTGCACCTGCACGACACCCAGATGAGAATCCCACCTGCTCTGCAGTGGGAAACACCATCTGCACCTGCAGGGGAGCCAGGTGAGAATCCCACCAGCCCTGCAGGGACAACAAGCATCTTCACCTGCAGGAGACCCAGGTGAGAATCCCAGCAGCCCTGCAGGGACAACAACCTTCTGCACCTGCAGAAGACCCAGGTGACAATCCCACCAGCCCTACAGGGAGAACCAGCATCTGCTCCTGCAGGAGACCCAGGTGAGAATGCCACCAGCCCTGCAGGTACATGCACCATCTGCACCTGCAGGAGACCCAGGTGAGAATCCCACCAGATTTGCAGGGAGAAGAGCAACTGTACCTGCAGGAGACCCAGGTGGGTAACCCACCAGACCTGCAGGGAGGTCAAGCATCTCCACCTGCAGGAGACCCAGGTGAGAATCTCACCTGCCCTGCAGGGGAACCACATTCTAAACCTGAAGGAGACCCAGGTGAGAGTACCACCTACCCTGCAGGGAAATCCAGTATCTGCACATGCAGGAGACCCAGGTGAGAGTCCCACCTGCCCTGCAGGGACATCCAGCATCTTCACATGCAGGAGGCCCAGGTGAGAATCCCAACAGCCATGCAGGGAGAACCAGCATCTTGACCTGCAGGAGACACACATGAGAGTCCCACCATCCCTGCAGAGAGATCCACCATCTGCACCTCAAGGAGACCCAGGTGACAATCCCACCAGCCCTGCAGGTAGATCCAGCATCGGCACCTGCAGGAGACCCAAGTGACAAACCCACCTGCCCTGCAGTGGAAACAACTTCTGTACCTGCAGGAGACCCAGGTGAGAATCCCAGCAGCCTTGCAGACAGAGCCAACATCTGCACCTGCAAGAGATCCCGGTGACAAACCCACCAGCCCTGCAGGCAGAACCAGCTTCTGCACCTGCAGGAGACCCAGGTGACAATCCCACCAGCCCTACAGGGAGAACCAGCATCTGCTCCTGCAGGAGACCCAGGTGAGAATGCCACCAGCCCTGCAGGTACATGCACCATCTGCACCTGCAGGAGACCCAGGTGAGAATCCCACCAGATTCGCAGGGAGAAGAGCAACTGTACCTGCAGGAGACCCAGGTGGGTAACCCACCAGACCTGCAGGGAGGTCAAGCATCTCCACCTGCAGGAGACCCAGGTGAGAATCTCACCTGCCCTGCAGGGGAACCACATTCTAAACCTGAAGGAGACCCAGGTGAGAGTCCCACCTGCCCTGCAGGGAAATCCAGTATCTGCACATGCAGGAGACCCAGGTGAGAGTCCCACCTGCCCTGCAGGGAGAACCAGCCTCTTGACCTGCAGGAGACACACATGAGAGTCCCACCATCCCTGCAGAGAGATCCACCATCTGCACCTCAAGGAGACCCAGGTGACAATCCCACCAGCCCTGCAGGTAGATCCAGCATCTGCACCTGCAGGAGACCCAAGTGACAAACCCACCTGCCCTGCAGGGGAAACAACTTCTGTACCTGCAGGAGACCCAGGTGAGAATCCCAGCAGCCTTGCAGACAGAGCCAACATCTGCACCTGCAAGAGATCCCGGTGACAAACCCACCAGCCCTGCAGGCAGAACCAGCTTCTGCACCTGCAGGAGACCCAGGTGAGAATGCCACCATCCCTGCAGGTACATGCACCATCTGCACCTGCAGGAGACCCAGGTGAGAATCCCACCAGATTCGCAGGGAGAAGAGCAACTGTACCTGCAGGAGACCCAGGTGGGTAACCCACCAGACCTGCAGGGAGGTCAAGCATCTCCACCTGCAGGAGACCCAGGTGAGAATCTCACCTGCCCTGCAGGGGAACCACATTCTAAACCTGAAGGAGACCCAGGTGAGAGTCCCACCTGCCCTGCAGGGAAATCCAGTATCTGCACATGCAGGAGACCCAGGTGAGAGTCCCACCTGCCCTGCAGGGAGAACCAGCCTCTTGACCTGCAGGAGGCACACATGAGAGTCCCACCATCCCTGCAGAGAGATCCACCATCTGCACCTCAAGGAGACCCAGGTGACAATCCCACCTGCCCCGCAGGGAGAAGAGCAAATGTACCTGCAGGAGACACAGGTGAGAAACCCACCAGACCTGCAGGGGAACCACATTCTAAACCTTACGGAGACCCAGGTGAGAGTCCCACCTGCCCTGCAGGGACATCCAGCATCTTCACATGCAGGAGACCCAGGTGAGAATCCCAACAGCCATGCAGGGAGAACCAGCACCTTGACCTGCAGGAGACACACATGAGAGTCCCACCATCCCTACAGAGAGATCCACCATCTGCACCTCAAGGAGACCCAGGTGACAATCCCACCAGCCCTGCAGGTAGATCCAGCATCTGCACCTGCAGGAGACCCAAGTGACAAACCCACCTGCCCTGCAGGGGAAACAACTTCTGTACCTGCAGGAGACCCAGGTGAGAATCCCAGCAGCCTTGCAGACAGAGCCAACATCTGCACCTGCAAGAGATCCCGGTGACAAACCAACCAGCCCTGCAGGCAGAACCAGCATCTGCACAGGCAGGACACCAAGGTTTGAATCCCACCAGCCCTGCAGGGAGAACCAGCTTCTGCACCTGCAGGAGATCCAGGTGAGAATCACACCAGCCCTGCAGGGAGAACAAGCATCTGCACCTGCAGGAGACCCAGGTGAGAATCCCACCAGCCCTGCAAGGAGAACCAGCTTCGGCACCTGCAGCACACCCAGGTGAGAAACTCACCAGCCCTCCAGGTAGAACCACCATCTGCACCTGCAGGAGACCCAGGTGAGAATCCCACCTGCCCTGCAGGGGAACCAACTTCTGTAACTTCAGGAGACCCAGATGAAAATCCCACCAGTCCTTAAGGGAGAACAAGCATATGCACCGACAGGAAACCCACGTGAGAATCCCAAGAGCCCTGCACGTAAATCCAGCATCTGCAGCGTCAGGAGACCCAGGTGAAAATCCCACCAGCCCAACAGGGAGAACCAGCATCTGCACCTGCAGGCGACCCAGGTTTCAATCCCACCACCCCTGCAAGGAGAACCAGCATCTGAACCTGCAGGACACCCAGGTGAGAATCCCACCAGCCCTGCAAGGAAATCACCATTTTCACCTGCAGGAGAACCAGACGAAAATCCCACCATCCATGCAGAGAGATCCCGCAACTGCACCTGCAGGAGACCCAGGTGAGAATCCCACCAGCCCTGCAGGGAGAACCATCTTCTGAACCAGAAGAAGACCCAGGTGACAATCCCATCAACCCTGCAGGGACAGCTAGCATCTGCACCTGCAGGGGACCCAGATGAGAATCCCACCTGCTCCGCGGTGGGAAACAGCATCTGCACCTGCAGGGGACCCAGGTGAGAATCCCACCAACCCTGCAGGGAGAACAAGCATCTTCACCTGCAGGAGACCGAGGTGACAATCCCAGCAGCCCTGCAGGGAGAACAAGCTTCTGCACCTGCAGGAGACCCAGGTGACAATCCCACCAGCCCTACAGGGAGAACCAGAATCTGCTCCTGCAGGAGACCCAGGTGACAATCCCACCAGCCCTGCAGGTACAAGCACCATCTGCACCTGCAGGAGACCAAGGTGAAAACCCCAACAGCCCTGCAGGTAGATCGAGCATCTGCACCTGCAGGAGACCCAGGTGAGAATCCCACCAGATTTGCAGGGAGAAACAGCTTCTGCACATGCAGAAGACCCAGCTTAGAATCCCACAATCACTGAGGGACATGCAGCATCAGCACCTGCAGGAGACCCACGTGAGAATCCCAACAGCACTGCAGGGAGAACCAGCACCTGTACCTGCAGGAGACCCAGGTGAGAATCCGACCAGCCCTGCAGCGAGAACCAGCTTCTTCACCTGCAGGAGACCCAGGTGAGAATCCCACCAGCCCTGCAGGGAGAACAAGCATCTGCACCTGCAGGAGACCCAGGTGAGAATCCCACCAGCCCTGCAGGCAGAACGAGCATCTGCACCTGCAGGAGACCCTGGGGAGAATGCCACCTGCCCTGCAGGGGAACCACCTTCTCAACATGAAGGAGACCCAGGTGACAGTCCCACCTGCCCTGCAGGGAAATCCAGCATCTTCACATGCACGAGACCCAGGTGAGAATCCCAACAGCCATGCAGGGAGAACCAGCATCTTGACCTGCAGGAGACCCACATGAGAGTCCCACCATCCCTGCAGAGAGATCCACCATCTGCACCTCAAGGAGACCCAGGTGACAATCCCATCAGCCCTCAGGTAGATCCAGCATCTGCACCTGCAGGAGATCCAAGTGACAAACCCACCTGCCCTGCAGTGGAAACAACTTCTGTACCTGCAGGAGACCCAGGTGACAATCCCAGCAGTCCTGCAGGCAAAACCAGCATCTGCACCTGCAGGACACCCACGTTTGAATCCCACCAGCCCTGCAGGGAGAACCAGCTTCTGCACCTGCAGGAGACCCAGGTGAGAATTCCACCAGCCCTGCAGGGGAACCAGCTTCTGCACCTGCAGGAGACCCAGGTGAGAATACCACCCGCCCTGCAGGGAGAACCAGTATCGGCACTTGCAGGAGACCCAGTTGAGAGTCCTACCAGCCCTGCAGGGAGATCCAGCATCTGCCCTTTCAGGAGACCCAGGTGAGAATCCCATCAGCCCTGCAGGGAGAGCCAGCATCTGCACCTGCACGACACCCAGATGAGAATCCCACCTGCTCTGCAGTGAGAAACACCATCTGCACCTGCAGGAGACCCAGGTGAGAATCCCACCAGCCCTGCAGGGACAACAAGCATCTTCACCTGCAGGAGACCCAGGTGAGAATCCCAGCAGCCCTGCAGGGACAACAACCTTCTGCACCTGCAGAAGACCCAGGTGACAATCCCACCAGCCCTACAGGGAGAACCAGCATCTGCTCCTGCAGGAGACCCAGGTGAGAATGCCACCAGCCCTGCAGGTACATGCACCATCTGCACCTGCAGGAGACCCAGGTGAGAATCCCACCAGATTTGCAGGGAGAAGAGCAACTGTACCTGCAGGAGACCCAGGTGGGTAACCCACCAGACCTGCAGGGAGGTCAAGCATCTCCACCTGCAGGAGACCCAGGTGAGAATCTCACCTGCCCTGCAGGGGAACCACATTCTAAACCTGAAGGAGACCCAGGTGAGAGTCCCACCTGCCCTGCAGGGAAATCCAGTATCTGCACATGCAGGAGACCCAGGTGAGAGTCCCACCTGCCCTGCAGGGAGAACCAGCCTCTTGACCTGCCGGAGACACACATGAGAGTCCCACCATCCCTGCAGAGAGATCCACCATCTGCACCTCAAGGAGACCCAGGTGAAAATCGCACCATCCCTGCAGGTAGATCCGGCATCTGCACCTGCAGGAGACCCAAGTGACAAACCCACCTGCCCTGCAGGGGAAACAACTTCTGTACCTGCAGGAGACCCAGGTGAGAATCCCAGCAGCCTTGCAGACAGAGCCAACATCTGCACCTGCAAGAGATCCCGGTGACAAACCCACCAGCCCTGCAGGCAGAACCAGCTTCTGCACCGGCAGGAGACCCAGGTGAGAATCACACCAGCCCTGCAGGGAGAACAAGCATCTGCACCTGCAGGAGACCCAGGTGAGAATCCCACCAGCCCTGCAAGGAGAACCAGCTTCGGCACCTGCAGCACACCCAGGTGAGAAACTCACCAGCCCTCCAGGTAGAACCACCATCTGCACCTGCAGGAGACCCAGGTGAGAATCCCACCTGCCCTGCAGGGGAACCAACTTCTGTAACTTCAGGAGACCCAGATGAAAATCCCACCAGTCCTTAAGGGAGAACAAGCATATGCACCGACAGGAAACCCACGTGAGAATCCCAAGAGCCCTGCACGTAAATCCAGCATCTGCAGCGTCAGGAGACCCAGGTGAAAATCCCACCAGCCCAACAGGGAGAACCAGCATCTGCACCTGCAGGCGACCCAGGTTTCAATCCCACCACCCCTGCAAGGAGAACCAGCATCTGAACCTGCAGGACACCCAGGTGAGAATCCCACCAGCCCTGCAAGGAAATCACCATTTTCACCTGCAGGAGAACCAGACGAAAATCCCACCATCCATGCAGAGAGATCCCGCAACTGCACCTGCAGGAGACCCAGGTGAGAATCCCACCAGCCCTGCAGGGAGAACCATCTTCTGAACCAGAAGAAGACCCAGGTGACAATCCCATCAACCCTGCAGGGACAGCTAGCATCTGCACCTGCAGGGGACCCAGATGAGAATCCCACCTGCTCCGCGGTGGGAAACAGCATCTGCACCTGCAGGGGACCCAGGTGAGAATCCCACCAACCCTGCAGGGAGAACAAGCATCTTCACCTGCAGGAGACCGAGGTGACAATCCCACCAGCCCTGCAGGGAGAACCAGAATCTGCTCCTGCAGGAGACCCAGGTGACAATCCCACCAGCCCTGCAGGTACAAGCACCATCTGCACCTGCAGGAGACCAAGGTGAAAACCCCAACAGCCCTGCAGGTAGATCGAGCATCTGCACCTGCAGGAGACCCAGGTGAGAATCCCACCAGATTTGCAGGGAGAAACAGCTTCTGCACATGCAGAAGACCCAGCTTAGAATCCCACAATCACTGAGGGACATGCAGCATCAGCACCTGCAGGAGACCCACGTGAGAATCCCAACAGCACTGCAGGGAGAACCAGCACCTGTACCTGCAGGAGACCCAGGTGAGAATACGACCAGCCCTGCAGAGAGAACCAGCTTCTTCACCTGCAGGAGACCCAGGTGAGAATACCACCAGCCCTGCAGGGAGAACCAGTATCGGCACTTGCAGGAGACCCAGTTGAGAGTCCTACCAGCCCTGCAGGGAGATCCAGCATCTGCCCTTTCAGGAGACCCAGGTGAGAATCCCATCAGCCCTGCAGGGAGAGCCAGCATCTGCACCTGCACGACACCCAGATGAGAATCCCACCTGCTCTGCAGTGGGAAACACCATCTGCACCTGCAGGGGAGCCAGGTGAGAATCCCACCAGCCCTGCAGGGACAACAAGCATCTTCACCTGCAGGAGACCCAGGTGAGAATCCCAGCAGCCCTGCAGGGACAACAACCTTCTGCACCTGCAGAAGACCCAGGTGACAATCCCACCAGCCCTACAGGGAGAACCAGCATCTGCTCCTGCAGGAGACCCAGGTGAGAATGCCACCAGCCCTGCAGGTACATGCACCATCTGCACCTGCAGGAGACCCAGGTGAGAATCCCACCAGATTTGCAGGGAGAAGAGCAACTGTACCTGCAGGAGACCCAGGTGGGTAACCCACCAGACCTGCAGGGAGGTCAAGCATCTCCACCTGCAGGAGACCCAGGTGAGAATCTCACCTGCCCTGCAGGGGAACCACATTCTAAACCTGAAGGAGACCCAGGTGAGAGTACCACCTACCCTGCAGGGAAATCCAGTATCTGCACATGCAGGAGACCCAGGTGAGAGTCCCACCTGCCCTGCAGGGACATCCAGCATCTTCACATGCAGGAGGCCCAGGTGAGAATCCCAACAGCCATGCAGGGAGAACCAGCATCTTGACCTGCAGGAGACACACATGAGAGTCCCACCATCCCTGCAGAGAGATCCACCATCTGCACCTCAAGGAGACCCAGGTGACAATCCCACCAGCCCTGCAGGTAGATCCAGCATCGGCACCTGCAGGAGACCCAAGTGACAAACCCACCTGCCCTGCAGTGGAAACAACTTCTGTACCTGCAGGAGACCCAGGTGAGAATCCCAGCAGCCTTGCAGACAGAGCCAACATCTGCACCTGCAAGAGATCCCGGTGACAAACCCACCAGCCCTGCAGGCAGAACCAGCTTCTGCACCTGCAGGAGACCCAGGTGACAATCCCACCAGCCCTACAGGGAGAACCAGCATCTGCTCCTGCAGGAGACCCAGGTGAGAATGCCACCATCCCTGCAGGTACATGCACCATCTGCACCTGCAGGAGACCCAGGTGAGAATCCCACCAGATTCGCAGGGAGAAGAGCAACTGTACCTGCAGGAGACCCAGGTGGGTAACCCACCAGACCTGCAGGGAGGTCAAGCATCTCCACCTGCAGGAGACCCAGGTGAGAATCTCACCTGCCCTGCAGGGGAACCACATTCTAAACCTGAAGGAGACCCAGGTGAGAGTCCCACCTGCCCTGCAGGGAAATCCAGTATCTGCACATGCAGGAGACCCAGGTGAGAGTCCCACCTGCCCTGCAGGGAGAACCAGCCTCTTGACCTGCAGGAGACACACATGAGAGTCCCACCATCCCTGCAGAGAGATCCACCATCTGCACCTCAAGGAGACCCAGGTGACAATCCCACCAGCCCTGCAGGTAGATCCAGCATCTGCACCTGCAGGAGACCCAAGTGACAAACCCACCTGCCCTGCAGGGGAAACAACTTCTGTACCTGCAGGAGACCCAGGTGAGAATCCCAGCAGCCTTGCAGACAGAGCCAACATCTGCACCTGCAAGAGATCCCGGTGACAAACCCACCAGCCCTGCAGGCAGAACCAGCTTCTGCACCTGCAGGAGACCCAGGTGAGAATGCCACCATCCCTGCAGGTACATGCACCATCTGCACCTGCAGGAGACCCAGGTGAGAATCCCACCAGATTCGCAGGGAGAAGAGCAACTGTACCTGCAGGAGACCCAGGTGGGTAACCCACCAGACCTGCAGGGAGGTCAAGCATCTCCACCTGCAGGAGACCCAGGTGAGAATCTCACCTGCCCTGCAGGGGAACCACATTCTAAACCTGAAGGAGACCCAGGTGAGAGTCCCACCTGCCCTGCAGGGAAATCCAGTATCTGCACATGCAGGAGACCCAGGTGAGAGTCCCACCTGCCCTGCAGGGAGAACCAGCCTCTTGACCTGCAGGAGGCACACATGAGAGTCCCACCATCCCTGCAGAGAGATCCACCATCTGCACCTCAAGGAGACCCAGGTGACAATCCCACCTGCCCCGCAGGGAGAAGAGCAAATGTACCTGCAGGAGACACAGGTGAGAAACCCACCAGACCTGCAGGGGAACCACATTCTAAACCTTACGGAGACCCAGGTGAGAGTCCCACCTGCCCTGCAGGGACATCCAGCATCTTCACATGCAGGAGACCCAGGTGAGAATCCCAACAGCCATGCAGGGAGAACCAGCACCTTGACCTGCAGGAGACACACATGAGAGTCCCACCATCCCTACAGAGAGATCCACCATCTGCACCTCAAGGAGACCCAGGTGACAATCCCACCAGCCCTGCAGGTAGATCCAGCATCTGCACCTGCAGGAGACCCAAGTGACAAACCCACCTGCCCTGCAGGGGAAACAACTTCTGTACCTGCAGGAGACCCAGGTGAGAATCCCAGCAGCCTTGCAGACAGAGCCAACATCTGCACCTGCAAGAGATCCCGGTGACAAACCAACCAGCCCTGCAGGCAGAACCAGCATCTGCACAGGCAGGACACCAAGGTTTGAATCCCACCAGCCCTGCAGGGAGAACCAGCTTCTGCACCTGCAGGAGATCCAGGTGAGAATCACACCAGCCCTGCAGGGAGAACAAGCATCTGCACCTGCAGGAGACCCAGGTGAGAATCCCACCAGCCCTGCAAGGAGAACCAGCTTCGGCACCTGCAGCACACCCAGGTGAGAAACTCACCAGCCCTCCAGGTAGAACCACCATCTGCACCTGCAGGAGACCCAGGTGAGAATCCCACCTGCCCTGCAGGGGAACCAACTTCTGTAACTTCAGGAGACCCAGATGAAAATCCCACCAGTCCTTAAGGGAGAACAAGCATATGCACCGACAGGAAACCCACGTGAGAATCCCAAGAGCCCTGCACGTAAATCCAGCATCTGCAGCGTCAGGAGACCCAGGTGAAAATCCCACCAGCCCAACAGGGAGAACCAGCATCTGCACCTGCAGGCGACCCAGGTTTCAATCCCACCACCCCTGCAAGGAGAACCAGCATCTGAACCTGCAGGACACCCAGGTGAGAATCCCACCAGCCCTGCAAGGAAATCACCATTTTCACCTGCAGGAGAACCAGACGAAAATCCCACCATCCATGCAGAGAGATCCCGCAACTGCACCTGCAGGAGACCCAGGTGAGAATCCCACCAGCCCTGCAGGGAGAACCATCTTCTGAACCAGAAGAAGACCCAGGTGACAATCCCATCAACCCTGCAGGGACAGCTAGCATCTGCACCTACAGGGGACCCAGATGAGAATCCCACCAACCCTGCAGGGAGAACAAGCATCTTCACCAGCAGGAGACCGAGGTGAGAATACCAGCAGCCCTGCAGGGAGAACAAGCATCTTCACCTGCAGGAGACCGAGGTGACAATCCCAGCAGCCCTACAGGGAGAACCAGAATCTGCTCCTACAGGAGACCCAGGTGACAATCCCACCAGCCCTGCAGGTACAAGCACCATCTGCACCTGCAGGAGACCAAGGTGAAAACCCCAACAGCCCTGCAGGTAGATCGAGCATCTGCACCTGCAGGAGACCCAGGTGAGAATCCCACCAGATTTGCAGGGAGAAACAGCTTCTGCACATGCAGAAGACCCAGCTTAGAATGCCACAATCACTGAGGGACATGCAGCATCAGCACCTGCGGGAGACCCACGTGAGAATCCCAACAGCACTGCAGGGAGAACCAGCACCTGTACCTGCAGGAGACCCAGGTGAGAATCCCACCAGCCCTGCAGGCAGAACGAGCATCTGCACCTGCAGGAGACCCTGGGGAGAATGCCACCTGCCCTGCAGGGGAACCACCTTCTCAACATGAAGGAGACCCAGGTGACAGTCCCACCTGCCCTGCAGGGAAATCCAGCATCTTCACATGCACGAGACCCAGGTGAGAATCCCAACAGCCATGCAGGGAGAACCAGCATCTTGACCTGCAGGAGACCCACATGAGTGTCCCACCATCCCTGCAGAGAGATCCACCATCTGCACCTCAAGGAGACCCAGGTGACAATCCCATCAGCCCTCAGGTAGATCCAGCATCTGCACCTGCAGGAGATCCAAGTGACAAACCCACCTGCCCTGCAGTGGAAACAACTTCTGTACCTGCAGGAGACCCAGGTGACAATCCCAGCAGTCCTGCAGGCAAAACCAGCATCTGCACCTGCAGGACACCCACGTTTGAATCCCACCAGCCCTTCAGGGAGAACCAGCTTCTGCACCTGCAGGAGACCCAGGTGAGATTACCACCCGCCCTGCAGGGAGAACCAGTATCGGCACTTGCAGGAGACCCAGTTGAGAGTCCTACCAGCCCTGTAGGGAGATCCAGCATCTGCCCTTTCAGGAGACCCAGGTGAGAATCCCATCAGCCCTGCAGGGAGAGACAGCATCTGCACCTGCACGACACCCAGATGAGAATCCCACCTGCTCTGCAGTGGGAAACACCATCTGCACCTGCAGGAGACCCAGGTGAGAATCCCACCAGCCCTGCAGGGACAACAAGCATCTTCACCTGCAGGAGACCAAGGTGAGAATCCCAGCAGCCCTGCAGGGACAACAACCTTCTGCACCTGCAGAAGACCCAGGTGACAATCCCACCAGCCCTGCAGGGAGAACCAGAATCTGCTCCTGCAGGAGACCCACGTGAGAATGCCACCAGCCCTGCAGGTACATGCACCATCTGCACCTGCAGGAGACCCAGGTGAGAATCCCACCAGATTTGCAGGGAGAAGAGCAACTGTACCTGCAGGAGACCCAGGTGGGAAACCCACCAGACCTGCAGGGAGGTCAAGCATCTGCACCTGCAGGAGACCCAGGTGAGAATCCCACCAGCCCTGCAGGCAGAACGAGCATCTGCACCTGCAGGAGACCCTGGGGAGAATGCCACCTGCCCTGCAGGGGAACCACCTTCTCAACATGAAGGAGACCCAGGTGACAGTCCCACCTGCCCTGCAGGGAAATCCAGCATCTTCACATGCACGAGACCCAGGTGAGAATCCCAACAGCCATGCAGGGAGAACCAGCATCTTGACCTGCAGGAGACCCACATGAGTGTCCCACCATCCCTGCAGAGAGATCCACCATCTGCACCTCAAGGAGACCCAGGTGACAATCCCATCAGCCCTCAGGTAGATCCAGCATCTGCACCTGCAGGAGATCCAAGTGACAAACCCACCTGCCCTGCAGTGGAAACAACTTCTGTACCTGCAGGAGACCCAGGTGACAATCCCAGCAGTCCTGCAGGCAAAACCAGCATCTGCACCTGCAGGACACCCACGTTTGAATCCCACCAGCCCTGCAGGGAGAACCAGCTTCTGCACCTGCAGGAGACCCAGGTGAGAATTCCACCAGCCCTGCAGGGGAACCAGCTTCTGCACCTGCAGGAGACCCAGGTGAGAATACCACCCGCCCTGCAGGGAGAACCAGTATCGGCACTTGCAGGAGACCCAGTTGAGAGTCCTACCAGCCCTGCAGGGAGATCCAGCATCTGCCCTTTCAGGAGACCCAGGTGAGAATCCCATCAGCCCTGCAGGGAGAGCCAGCATCTGCACCTGCACGACACCCAGATGAGAATCCCACCTGCTCTGCAGTGGGAAACACCATCTGCACCTGCAGGAGACCCAGGTGAGAATCCCACCAGCCCTGTAGGGACAACAAGCATCTTCACCTGCAGGAGACCGAGGTGAGAATCCCAGCAGCCCTGCAGGGACAACAACCTTCTGCACCTGCAGAAGACCCAGGCGACAATCCCACCAGCCCTGCAGGGAGAACCAGCATCTGCTCCTGCAGGAGACCCAGGTGAGAATGCCACCAGCCCTGCAGGTACATGCACCATCTGCACCTGCAGGAGACCCAGGTGAGAATCCCACCAGATTTGCAGGGAGAAGAGCAACTGTACCTGCAGGAGACCCAGGTGGGAAACCCACCAGACCTGCAGGGAAGTCAAGCATCTGCACCTGCAGGAGACCCAGGTGAGAATCTCACCTGCCCTGCAGGGGAACCACATTCTAAACCTGAAGGAGACCCAGGTGAGAGTCCCACCAGCCCTGCACGGAGAACCAGCATCTGCAACCAGCATCACATCAGCTCCTGATCAGAAGATCATCCTGCTCCCCCACCAGACTTTTACTTGCCTTCCTCTGTCGTTTCTTTTTGGGGTTTTATTTTGTTTTTTCTTTCACTTTATATACAGCATTCTATATTTTATGTTTTAAGTTTAAAATAATACATTTGAAGATTTTTCCATTTTAAGTTGTGCAATTCAGAAGCATTATGTACATTCCCAAGGCTGTGCGACCATCACCACTGTCTAGTTGCAGACTATTTCATTCCCCAAAATAAAACCCTGTATCCAAAGCATGCACTCCCCATTCTTCCCTCCCCCAGCCCCTGACAGCCCCTAATCCTCATTCTTTCTCCGTTTCTTTACCTATTCTGGATGTTTCCTGTAAATGAAACCGTATGAAAGATGGTTTTTTGTGTCTGCCCACCTGTTTTAAGAAGGGACTAGTAAATTCATTTTTGTTTTTATTTGAAAGAGCATTTTTGTTATTTGAAAGGGAAATCCAGATGCTTTCAACATGCGATGTACAAAATGAAGCCCTTTTAGTAAATATGTGCCTAATCTCAGGTACACACTGCCCTGCTAAGTGTGACACCGGATCCAGAAGTCAGAAGGGAAATTCTTAGCTCTTCCTGTGGCACAAACAAACAAACAAACAAAAACCCAAAACAAACAAGAAAGGCAGCTGAAAAGACAAACCCCAAACTCGAAAACCATCCCTCATAACCCAAGGCCAGAGAAAGGTTTAACATCCCCACGGTCCAAAAACTTCTTTAAAAATCAATGTTTTAACAAGAAACAGAACAAATGCATGCAACTCCAATGAGAGGCCATGCACACGGCCAGTGTATGTTAAAGATGCTTGACCTCTCAGATGAGAACACACGCATACGTAAATACTATGGAGGCAGCATTGGTCACCATCACACTGCCAGGTTGTCAGTCTGGTGACAACCAGCCCTGATAACAACACGAGGCAGCAGAAGCCCCAGCAGATCCCTTAGAGGGAAGAGTGAATGGACTCCCCTCTCTGGGAGAGCAGTGGGCAGGACCCATCAAAGTCCTACAGCTGCATCCCTTTCCTACCGGAGCTGATCCTCAGAGTGTATCCCACTACAATTCATGCACAACCTTTCAAAGATGTCTTTTCAAGCGTATTCATCACAGTACTGGTTGAAATAGCAGGGAATTGGCAACAACACAAATGTTCATGGAGAGGGGGTGGGATCCATCAGTTCTGGTCCACATGGACAAACAGATGCTGTGAAGCTGGGAAAGTGGGGGCAGGGTGTCTACCTGATGACAGGGGAGACCCCAGAGTTCTTTTAGGTGGGACACATGTGGACCAACCGTCTGCACCCAGGATTTCATCCATTTCACAGAGGTGAAATCAACATAGGTGTAAATAAATCTCTGTGCATGAGAGAGAGAGAGAGAGACAGACAGAATGAGAGAGACAGAACCTGAGAGACAGGCACTAAACCATTCGTGATGGTCACACCTCGGGGTAGGATTTGCAAATCTCTTCTCCTTTAGGTATTACTTCCGTTTTTTATAATGCATGTGTATTACTTTAATAATTCTAAAAAGATTAAAATCATATGTCAAGTGTGATCCATTCATCACTCACCTATGGAGTAATTAAAGTACATTATTTCATTTTTATTTCCAAAAGATTTCTGACAAGGACAATAAGCATTTATGAGACTGAAATAACGCATTCTAAAGCAATTAAGAATCAAGTAAAGAACAAAACCTTTCGGTGACTCAGTTCCAGGCCAGCTAGGTGGCAGTACATGGCAGGGTTGGGACAGTTTCTCCAGGAGGTTGTGAATGTTCTGAATCAGCATCCAACAGAGGTGAGGAAGAAGTACACGACTACTACACTGAAAAGTGTAATAGCTTGTTGAGATCGATGCAGAAAGACCTACATTCATGGAAACTAATCCCATATTCATGGATAAAAATTAATTCTACTAAGAAGTCAATATTCTACAAATAGATCTAAAGATGTAAAGATCCCTATCAAAATCCCAGGTAGTGTTTTGCAGAAATTGACAACCAATCTAAAATTCATGTGGAAAACACAAGGGGCTCAGAATAGATCAAGGAATGTTGCAAAAGAACAAAGTTGGAGGGATGAACCAGAGGCAGAACCCCATGGCTGGTATAAAGACTGTTAAAGCTGAAGAAATACTTGAGAGTCAACAGATGCAGAAAAATAGCCTTCTTGGGCACCACCCCCTTATCTGAATAAAAGCAGAAACTTCTGAGAAATGACCACAGCTGTATATTCCCTCTTCAGCGTGGCTTCTATTTCCAGGAGAGAGACCAAGAGTAACCCTACCATAAATCCCTTCTGCGGGGTATTTTGTGACCTTGAAGAAGATGCAGTCACTCATCTGTGTACACACAAACATTATCATACACTTTCTTATATCCCATTGTTTTTCAAAGAATCTGCTTGTTTCTCCTGAAGAAACCTCTCTGTTCTTCCCAAAGAAGCCAGTTCTCCCCTCTCCCCTTCCCCTATTAAGTTAGGTTGATAAGCCTTTCACTTTCACCGTGTAACATGTGAGTGACTTTTTGGATTGGCTCCTGTGTGCATAGAAATAAACCTTTCCCCTTGTTCGTATACTCTCTTTATTTTGGCTGACTTTGGGAGTTACTCTGGACCACAGGAGCTGCTCTTTTTACACCTTCTTTAGCTTCGTCTTTTTGTCTATGATTAAGCTATAAAAAGTCTAATTGGTTTTGAGTCACATTTGGAATAGGTATACCTTTGGAGTTACCCTGCGAGGGAAAAAAGCATTCGATACTGCCAGGAGAATTTACTGGTTGTCTTTGCCAAATACCTGAAAAAAAATGATATTTGCAAGAATTTTTTTTTAAAGGTTCCCAACCTAAAACAAATATCCTATTGAAACCTCTCAGTTTTGAAAACTCCTGGCTAGATGCCGGCTCATCCTTCAAGACCCGGTTTAGAGGTCACCTCCTCCATGAAGCCCTTCTTGATCCCCACCCCCTCCTGCAGCCCCTCTGGCCTCACCTGGGACCCCCCAGGGCTGAGATCACACTCTGATTACCTCCCCAGCCTGTGAGATCTGTGAGGGCTCTGGGCCCAGTGCAGAAAGGGGCTCAGAAAAATGTGATGAGGATTAAAACACCAAATAGATGAAAGCCTTAAACACGGGCCACGTGTCCATCAAGTTCATCCTCTCCGTCCCTCCAGGACCAGGGCTCTGTCATCAACAGGAACCAGAGGGACCTGCTCTCACCCTCATGTTCATTTAGATCATTAACAGTCTGGATTTCTTTTCAATTTTTTTTTTTAACTCGGAAGCCATGTCACGATGGTATCCCTCAGTAATGAGAAACTTACACTTCAGGAGTGGGATCCACGTGTCGTGTCTGAGACTGGACAGAATGGAAATGCAGGATGTGGAGGAAGAGATGGCTCAGGGGCTGGGCCTCGGGTGCAGGAAGAGGGGAGACGGAGAGAGAGGACGTCAAGGCAGGAGGAGGGGAGACTAGGGGCTCCCAGGGTCCCTCCCATCACTTCCTGCTGCTCCTGCCTCAACACGGGGGCCTGCTTCTCCAGGCCCTCACATGGCTGGGCCTCCACCAGGAACCCCTCTCCTCTATTCACCAGCAGCAATGCCCTCGCCGTCTAGACCCTGCTCTTCTGGGGGCTTGTCCCTGACCCTGCCTGCCCGGGGCACCTACCCCACCATGACTCACCGCTATGCACTCAGGTCTCCTGCTGTCACTGCCTGAGGATGACCTGTCTCCCGGGACATGGTCTGCTCTTCGGGACCAGCTGAGAGGCAGGAGACCTCGGTTACAAGCTCTAAGTCTGCATAACACTGGGCGAGTCCCTATCCCCTTGGAGGCTCCGTCTCTCACTGTAGAGGGTCCGGCAGTGGCCACCCCACAGCATCGCTGAGCGGCCGCAGCTGCCGAGGAGGAGCTGGGCCGGGGCCTGTCGCTGTGGCCTCAGGGCTGACCCTGGGACCGGGCCCCGCGTGGCCAGGGTTTGCGGAAAGCCTGGGTCAGCCATGCACGACGGGGTGGGAGAAGGGCGGGGGTTAGGGGGCGGCTTTGGAGCCAGAAGACAGGGCGTCCAGGGGACACTTTCCAGAGGCCCTGGCCCTGGTCCGTGCCCACCGCCACGCCTTCCTGGCTACCTTCAGAGGACATGCGAGGAACCCCTCCATTGAAGGCTGCACTCTCAGCCCGTTTATCCCGCCCGCCCGGGGTTCAGGGCAGGCTCTGCACGGCTGTGGCCCTCATGCCCCTCGTGAAGCAGGGAAGCTCCACAGAGCAAGTTCAGATGTCTCCAGGGGCCGGGCAAGGAGAGGCCAGGGGAGAGCCTGGGCCTGGGGGAAGCTTAGGGAGTGATGGGGACTGTGGCGAGCTGGGGGCACAAGCTCCATCCAGAGGGGGCTCCCACTCAGTTCCAGAAGAGCTCTACCCTGAGGGAACGTCACCCAGGTGGACGGAATCTCTCATTTCATATGAAAAACAAAGCTAGAAACCTGGGTTTTTGTCTGAAAACGTCCAGTTTTTAAACGTTAGAATTAATTTTAAAAATCTAGATTTGCCCCGTGCCCTAGTTCGAGGCTCTTGGTTTAAGACCAAGAGTGGGCTGGGCAGCCACCCGAGGCAGGGTCCAGACTGGATGCCCTGTTATTGCACAGCCCCCGTGCCCACATCCTTACCCCTGCCCAGGGCCTCCTCGTGGATGTTCAGGGGACAGCTTCACCCTAGGAACCAGCTGCCCGGTCAGGGTATGGAGGGGACAGGGCTCTTCAGGGCTGTTCCTTCCTTCAGTGGACCCTCAGCAGCTGGAGCTTTGAGACCACACGTGCCCGCACCCCCCCACCCCCCACACACACACACACTCACACTCGGCACTGATCCAGCCCTCTACCCGCCAGACTAGGCTTGCCCTGCATGCTGAAGAGCTGGAGTTGACCGCCCCCAGAGAAGCATCCCTGTGCAGGAGAGCAAGTGAGCCTTCCCTGCAGCCTTAAACATGTATTGAGCACCTGCCGTGTACTTGGTCCTAGGTTGGAAGCTTGAGGGACAGGGGGGTAGCCTGGGTATCTGACCACAAGGGACCAAATAAACCAGAGGAGAAGGCAGTTATGACCAGGGCTTCAAGGAGGAGGGAGGATACATCTGATGGGGGAGGGGAGGTCGGGTGACTGGGGTGGCCATGAAGCATCACCTGGTGCGATCTGGGGGGACAGGGTCCAGGTGTGCTTGGTGGAGTAGCATGTACAATGGTTCACAAGGTGTGGGGAGTGGAGGGGAAGTGACCCTGTCCCTATAGCAGGCCTCCTTCTCCCCTTCCTCTGTAATGATGGGGCTGCTGATGAGAGCAGCTCTCAGTGAGCCCTCCTGGGCTCTGTTACTAGTTCTCTGTTACAGACAAGGACACTGAGGCACAGAGAGGGAGCAGGGAACCTGCTCTAACCCAGGCCTCACAGCCAGTGTCCCTTATGCCCGGCTCAATGCTGCCAGCAGTGTGCAGGCCTGGAACGAATGCTGAAAGCAGTCTCACCTCCAATGCCCCGTCAGGTTCTGGGTCGCCCTCAGGAAACACCCCTCAACACCTACTTGCCCACCCTTTAGGGACAGGGGCCTCACTGCTGTTCCTGGAAGCTGGCTGGGCCTCCCTGTGGATTCGCCCAGGACAGCCCAGGAGAGGCTTGGGGCAGCCATAGGTCCCCCTGAGGTGCCCTGTCCCTGGCTGAGCAGCTCTTGTCCCCTGACTCTCCCTGGTAGGGGGCCTGGAGGTGACACCCATGCAGCCAGGAGTGCTGTGGAGATGAGGACACAGTGGGCTCAGTGCAGGGACACGCAGATGTTCAGGGATTCGCTCAACAAACATCGATTCAGGCCTTGCAGTGTGGCCGGCCTGGGCCTGGGCCTGGGCCTGGGTGTCCAGCAGTGAATGCGGCCCAGCCCCCTGAGCTGCCTGCCTCCTGGGGAAGCAGTGCTCAGAGAAACGGGCCCCCAGTGCCCCCACCCACTGCCCACGAATAATCACACCAAGCTCAGTCTGCAGCCGTGGCTCCCAGTGGAGGGTAAAGGCAGGCAGGGGACACCCACCACGGGCACTGACCATGAGCCTGGACGCTGGAGCTGAACGGCCTGGCTCTGTGACCTGGGCGGTCACCTCACCTCTCTGTGCCTCAGCTTCCCATCTGCAGAAAGGGGTGATGATGGTGGCACCTCCCCCACAGATTGCCACGAGGATTAGGTGGGTTCCTGCTTCTAAGACACGTAGGACGGTGTCTGGCAGTGGATCAGGCTGCCACTCACCTCAGCAACAGTCTGTCCCCATTTTAAGGATGAAAAACCAAGGCTGAGAGGGGCTACGAGACCAGCTCGGGCTCGCCCCTCCTCATGCTGTGCTGATGTCCCCTCTCTGTCCAGCCCTCCTGCGTTCACCTCATCTCTCTGTCCCCTGTAACCACCCAGCAAAGTAGGTGCTAAGAATCTCTGAGCAAATCAACGCCTGAATGAAGACAAGTCCTGCTCCCCACCCTGGGCTCTTGGGGACCGTGGGCTGGACTGGGGTGTCGGGCTCCCCCAAGACCATCCAGGAGACGAGGCGTGTCCATCACCTCACTCACACCCAGCACAGAGAAGGTGTGGGGACCAAGGGCCAGAGGGTGCTGGAAGAACCCCTGGGGAGATGCCGGGCCGGCAGCGGGGAGGCAGAGGGAGCCCTCTGGAGACAAGCTCCAGGCAACCGAGGTGCAGGGAATGAGGATGCCCAGGAGGGCCAGAGGGCAGAGTCCAGCCTGGCACCGCCCCCGGCTGGACACTGAGTGGGGATGAGAATCGGGTGGAGCCCAGGGCCCCCACCCCTGCGTCTCCGCCTCATCCAGCAAAGGGAAGAGGAAAAGAGAAGAAGACGAGTACAGCTGACCCCAGAGCTCCCTGTGTGCCGGGAGCTGCTTCAAGGTTTCTGTAGGTTCCTCAGAACCTTGTGAAGTGCCTGCTGATTCCAGTCCCATGTAGACAGGAGAACTGAGGCATGGAGGACACGGTGACGCCCGCAGGACAGAGCCAGGACTCAGGCCAGAGCGTGTGCGCTGGGCCCCTCGCTGAGAGCAGCCTCTGGGCATCACGGACTTGGGAAACGCCCGTCCTCCCTCTTACAGCGGCGTCCTGGCTTCTCAGGCAGGGAGGCTCCCCACTCCGATCCCCAGGCCTCTCTGAGGGACGCTGCCATGTGGCATCATGATGGCTCCGGGAAAAGGAGAGTGAGTGTGGGTTGGGTGTCAGGTCTGCACCAGACGCCAGCTCTGCCCCTACCAGCTGTGGGACCTGTAAGCATTCCCTGGCCTCTCCGTGCCTGACTTTCCAACCCTGACTCAGAGGACTGTTGTGCTTGGCACACAGTAGGCCCTCAACCAGAGGAAAAACCCAGGCCTCCCCAAAGAACCACACCTCTTACATGCCCAAAGTACGTGTCCCACAAGTCACCAGAGCTGCTCCTAGACAAGCAGGACAAGTGCAATCCAGCACCTCCTCCAGTCCCTTCCTGAGGCCTTTCCCTCCTCAGTGACAGTGGCTCGGAGCAGGTCACAGCCTCCCAGGGAGTCTGAACTGAGTTTTCGTGCCTTGGGGGAATTCCCTGTTCCCCACAACTTGGTTTCCAGGTCGTTCCAACAAGGAACAAAAGCACCTGCTCAGTGTTTTAGCAGCAAGGTCCTCCCTTTACAAAGTGCCCCATCACTGGGAGACTGAAGTCCAGGGCACGTGCCCATCTGACTGATGACTTCAGGGGAATCATGCCTGCCCACCACCATGCCCCTCATAGCCAGCCTCCTGGAAGAGGGTTAGTGATCCACCGTCAAATACAGTTTTATCAGAACACAGCCCTCCCCCAACTATTGGAAACACATGTGTGAGAAGCAAAGGACCCTGAGTGCCTGGACCACCAACACCCAGAAAGCAGAGGTCAGGGCAACAAACAGAAGGGGAGAAAGTACTTTCAGATAATACGTCTCACAAGGGGTTAAAACCCAAAACATACAAAGAACCCCTACAACTCAACAGCAAAAAAACAACCAACCCAACTTAAAAATAGGCAAAGGAACTGAATAGACATTTTTCCAAAGAAAACAGACACATGAAAAGATGCTCAACATCACTAATCATCAGGGAAACTCAAATCAAAACCACAAGGAGATAACACCTCACACCTGTCAGAACGGCTATTATCAAAAAGACAAGAGGTAACAAGTGTTGGCGAGAGGATGTGAAGAAAAGGGAAAACTGTGCACTGTTGGTGGGAATGTAAATTGGTGCAGTTGCTGTGGAAAACAGTATGAAGGTTCCTCAAACAATTAAAAATAGAACTACCATATGACCCAGCAAGCCCACTCCGGGGAAAATATCCAAAGGAAATGAAATCACTACGTCAAAGAGACATCTGCACCCCCATGTTCACTGCAACATTATTTACAATAGCCAAGATATGGAAACAGCCTAAGTGTCCATAGATAGATGAATGGATAGAGAAAATGTGTTGTAAGTATAAAATGGAATCTTATTCAGCCATAAAAAAGGAAGGAAATCTTGCCATGCATTTGCAACAAGATGGATGGACCTCAAGGGCATTATGCTAAGTGAAATAAGTCAGACAGAAAGACAAATGCTTAAAATTTCACTCATATGTGGAATCAAAAAAATAAACCGAACTCATAGAAACAGAACATGTTGGTGGTTGCCAGAGGTGGGGGATTGGGGAGGGTGGGTGAAATAGGTGAAGATGGTCAAAAGACACAAACTTCCAGCTATAAGATAAACAAGTCCTGGGGATGTATATACAGCAAGGTGACTGGTTAACACCACTGTGTTGTGTATTTGAAAGTTGCTAAGTGAGTCGACCTTAAAAGTTCTCATCACAAGAAAAATAATTTGTAACTATGTGCAGTGATGGATGTTAACTAAACTTCTTGCGGTGATCATTTCACAGTATGTACATATATCAAATCTTGATGCTGGACGCCTAAAACTAACAGTGTTACATGACAATTATATCCAATAAGCTATATCTCAGTTAACAGGGGTGAGAGCGGCAACAGGACAACCTATTGCTGAAGCTGCGTTTGCTCTACAACAGCAGAGGGCGGTAGTTGTGACACAGACTATAGTCCCTCAAAGCCTAAAATGGCTTACCATCTGGCCCTTTATGGGAAAAGTGTGCCGACCCTGCCCCGGAAGACAGTGGTCGTAGCAGCTACGACAGCATGCCTCGGAGCACGCTCAGCCAAGCCAGCTCCTGTGCTCTACGTCTCACCCCATTTAATCCCCTCCGCACCCTAAGAAGGAGAGACTTCAATATTCCCATTTTACAGATGAGAAAACGGAGGCCCATTTTGCTTTTTTTTTTTTTTTTTTTTACGGTACGCGGGCCTCTCACCGTTGTGGCCTCTCCCGTAGCGGAGCACAGGCCCCGGATGCGCAGGCTCAGCGGCCATGGCTCACGGGCCCAGCCGCTCCGCGGCACGTGGGATCCCCCCGGACCGGGGCACGAACCCGTGTCCCCTGCATCGGCAGGCAGACTCTCAACCACTGCGCCACCAGGGAAGCCCCCATTTTGCTTTTAATAACTAACCAAGTGGTGGAGCCAGCTTGGAACCCCAGTGCTGTGATTTCAAAGCTACATCTCAACCCCGATTTCTAGAAGGCGGGGGTCCAGGCACTGGGGACCCTCCCTCTTCCACACTTAAGAGTGGTGCTCCAGGCCCACCATCCCAGAGGCTGCTGCATGAACACATTTAATCCACATATTCTGCACCGCTCAGCCCTCGGCTGCTGCTCTCCTGCTGCTGCTGACCCTTCAGCCAGCTGAGGTTGTACAGGTGACTCATCACCACCTGCCCACCCTGCCCTCCTGTGGGGCAGGGCCCTCCTTGCCTTATTCTAAATCCTCAGCTCACAGGTCTGCAGAACTGCATTAAAAGAGCCCTGATAGCCTGTGTGGAGGTGTTGACAAGGGGAAGAGAGGGGAAGTTTTGGGGTGGCCTCTTATACCGAAGGGACATGAAAGGGATACTATTTATGTCCAAAATGGGTCTCAATGTGAAGCTAAGAGCTTGGTCCCAAAGAGAAATAAAAGCCCTCACCCTTCACATGTGAAAGCAGCTCAGGTGCTGTGGTGCCCTGTCTGCCTGCCTGGCTTGTCCGTATGTGGTCTGTGAACACCTCCGGGGCAGGCCTCTGCCTTCTCTTCTCTGTGCACCCTGAGCCTGCACACAGTGGGTCTTCAGAGCCTCAGGGACTTCGCCCCACCCCCACCATGGCCAGAAGCCTCCAGCCATCAAAACACATGTGGAGTCACTTTGTCCTAAGCACTGCTGGGTGCCTCAGCCCCCCGTCACACGGACAAGCCACACCATGTGGCTTCCCAGAGTTCAAGCAGCAGGATCTGGGGGTTCTGTCTGGCTCCACACTTCCTCACTGTAGCCCAGTTACCTCCCTTCTCTGAGCCCCGGTCTTGTCCTCTAAACGGGGACATCAACTGCTACCTTAGCAGGATTAATCCTGTGAGGACTAATTTGGATAATCCTAAAATTTATAGCCGGCCCTAAGAGATACCGCTTGAATCCCTTCGGATCTCCAGATCAAACTGCAGTCTCACGGTGTTATCTGAAAGTTCTTCCCTGAAGCTAGATGAAACTCACAGTTGCAGTTCCAAGGGTCTCCACTTAGCCAGCTGGACAGAAAACGCAAAGTGGCCCAAAAGGCCAACAAACAAGATGGGAGAGAATGACTTACGCAACTAAGTCCACAAGCAGACGGCTTCCGGCAGGGCTGCACCTGGAGCTCAGGGACTTCAGCAGGAATCGTCTCTCCTGACCTCTCGCCTCCGCTTACTGGCGTCATCCTCACGCTGGTGGCTCTGCCTTTTTTTTTTTTTTTTTTTAACGGTACGCGGGCCTCTCACTGCTGTGGCCTCTCCCATTGCGGAGCACAGGCTCTGGACGCGCAGGCCCAGCAGCCATGGCTCACGGGCCCAGCCGCTCCGCGGCACGTGGGATCCCCCCGGAACCGGGGCACAAACCCGTGTCCCCTACACCGGCAGACGGACTCGCAACCACTGCACCACCAGGGATGCCCCAGCTCTGCCTTTTTGAGAGCAAGATGGCCACCAACTGCCAGAGGCCGACGGCACGTCCCCACCAACTGCCACGGTCTGACATAACGTCCCCCCCAACCGCCACAGGCTGACATCATCTCCCCTCCAACTGCCACAGGCTGACCTCACGTCCCCTCCAAGTGCCACAGGCTGACCTCACGTCCCTTCCAACTGCCAGAGGCTGACTTCATGCCGCCTCCACTCCCAACGGAAATAGAGCTTCTCTTCCAGGATTCCAGCAAGAGGCCCTGCCCTGGGCCCTGATTGGTCACTCGCCCAGCCCTGAACCAATCACTGTGGCCAGGGAGAATGTAACATGCTGATTGGTCAGGTCGAGGTCATGTGACCATCCTCTCCGGGGAAACTTGTGAGCTGTTCACTCTGTGCCTGGGGTGGGAGACGGTGATTCGCAGAGAGCCGGAGTGAGGGTTCAGCGCTTCGTCCTGTGTGCTCAGTTTCCTGGGATGTGCCTCCTCACATCCTCTTCCCACACCCCGCCGTCCTCTGTTTACAAAAGAATTCGTGACGCACCTCTTCCCTTCTCAAGCCCCGTTTTACCCACCCACACTAAAAAGGAGCAAGACCTCCTGTTTGAAGACAGGCTTGGGGATCCCCTCCCAGCCTCTAGGCTTGCTTTTTGTGCCCCCATTACAATCACTTATTCAGTCAGCAAACATCCACTGAGCACCTACTACATGCTGCTGTGGGTTCTCAGGACTGTTAGTTGTTCTGAGTAGTGGGCATCACCCAGGGGCCTCCCAAAGGGAACGAGTTTTGTCTGAGGAAGCATCTGGAGGTGAGCTTCCAGTTCCACTCTGCCACCCACTGTGTGGCCCTCAGCAATTCCTCCCCCTCTCTGGCCTTCTGCTTTCTCATAAGTAAAATGAGGCACTGGGGAAAATGAGGTCCTGAAGCCCCCTCAGCTCTGCAATGCTGTGGTTGTGTCTTAGAACATGTCTCTCCAGCTGTGAGTCAGCCCATGAGCACCATGGACAGTGACAACTCTCTCATGGCAGGGCTGGGCTGAGATGAGTCCACAATCACACAGCTGTGCATCTAAATCCTTCCCCTTCATGGCTGCTGAGGGCACCCAGGGTAGAGGAGGATCAGGGCTTTCTGTGCCCCTGAGGACCCCAGGCTCTAGGTCACTTGGAGGTTGCCCAATGCTGCTGCTGCCATGGAAAATCTCTTTTGGGGCATTTGTGATTCCCAACCCCTTCCACTGAAAGTCAAGTTTGGGGCTCTGAAAGGGAAGAAGAGGGAGACCACATGGAGGGGGGGGAGGAAGATGTGGAGGTTTCCCAGAGCCCATCCATCACCCACCTCCTTCTCTCTCCCTCCTCCCCTTTCTCTTTCACAGATGAAATTGGTGTGTTGGTGAGGCAGGCCCAGTGCCGAGACCGTTTTCTTCTGGATGAGTCTAGCTTCTCTTCAGTCTTTGAACATTTGGGGATGTGAATTAATTCCCCTGGTCATTCTGTCACTTATTGTCAGTTCACGCAGCCACTCATCACCTTATTAATCCATTTGTTCCCTTCTTTATTTAGCTCATGCTTTTTTTTTTTAAGCAAAAATGGAGATTTATTAGGAGAACACAAGGAACCTAAGAATAAACAGAGAGTAGATTAACTGTCTTCCCAAAAGACTGGAGCAGCAGCTGGTAAGACATGAAATGCCAAGCCTGCTACATTTCTTCCTCCTTCCTGGGGCCGTACAGTGACTCACCTCTGCTTCTCTTTGCACAGCACTTGGCCCTCCATCTTTAAGTCTACTGGTTTCTCTCCAGTTCCACTGCCAGGGCCCAGGTCTAAAGTACTATCCTTTCGTCCTTGGAAAACTGAAATGGCCTCCTAATGTTTCTCTCCACATCCACTCTGCTGTTCTCACTTCAGCCAGGGTGATTTATTAAAAATGGAAAATGTATTCAGTGGTTTTCCACTGCTCTTAAGATAAACATCAGAATCTTAAGCATGGTGTGGAACTGGATTATGATTTGCCCACATTCGGTGCACTTTGCTGTGGCGCCCCCCCTCGTTGGAGGATTATACAACCCCGCCCTTTGTTTCTCTCAGTCATGGCAAAGGCGCTGATGAACAGTGAAAGAAATGTGAGCACATGCTTAAGAACTAGTGCATGATTTACCACTTCTTTTCCTTCTTCCCTCCCATTGGCAGAATCCAGATAGAGACTTCTCCGTCAGCCTGAGTCCAGAGGGAAGATGACATGAGCAGAGCCATGTGAGCCTGTAGCATGAGAGGTAAATAAGCCTTACTGAATGCCACTGAGATTTGGGGAATCATTTGTTACTCAGCATAACCCAGACTATCCTGCTGATGCACATAATCCATGAGCCCCTGCTTTAGCTCCATCTCTTTGCTAAAGCCCCACTGGCCTTTCATATTTACACAAATTGCTCCCTCCCACCTTAGGATATTTGCCTGTTATTCTCTCTTCTGGGAAGGTTATTTACACCCTTTTTTCCCCAGTTAATATTTACTTATCAGTGAGAGCTCAGCTTAAATGTGAAGTACTCAGGAAAGGGTTGTCTGATCTGTGTTTAAGGTACCTTGAATTTACCTTTTTTATCACTAGATCTCTTTCACTAAACTATAAGTTCTGTGAAGACAGAACCCACATACTTAGTTTATGTTTTTTGAGGCCCTGCTCCAACCCCACTACATGGCCAGGACTGGTGCTGAGGACCTAGATGTAATGGGGTGAATCAGCCATGAGCCCTGCTCCCACAAACCTGCCCCATGGCAGGAGAGATAAACACACAAGCACCAGCATTTGAACCCACTGTGATTGTTTGAGCAGGAAATGAGTATAAAAGAGGCTGGAGGGAAGGCAAGGGAGGCTGCCTGGAGGAGGGGGTATCAGAGCCTGTTTTGGAGGAGGACTTGGAGTTGTACAGGTGGGGAGCTTGCTGGGGGGCATGGAGGGGGAATGTAGAGCAAGAAGCAGTGCGCCCGAGGTTCCCAAGGGGTGAGCCCAGGAGCAACCAGGACCAGAAATGAACATCTGACATCTGTGTTCCTGTGAACACAAGTGTTCTTTTTTCGGGACTTTGCAAGTGAAAAGCAGCTTGTGGTGTTTGCATGTTGAAACATGTGGTGTGCTGCATGTTGGAGAGTGATGATGACAGCAGGTTCCGGGCCCCTCCACGCGAGGGGTGTCATGGCACACTCTGGTCTGGGTGGCAGGGGGGCACATGGATGGCTTTTTTCTGGGATGAAACAGCAGGAGACAACTTTGTCTCCGCTCTGCTCACTGGAGATGTCTGGATGCCTTAGGTCTCTGTCCTTGCTTTCTAAGAATCTGCCACAGTGTTTTTCAAGTAAATCAAGGCTTCCCGAGCACACAGCCCCAGTGGTCATTTAACATTTGCTAAGATGAATAAAATAGAAGCAAAATGAATCAACACCATTTACTGGATATAATGTCTCTCCAGATGATCTTGTTATTAGCATAACCTGCAGGCAGCAGGGTGAGCTGGGACAAGTCCCAGTGCTCGGTGACTAGTGACTGTGGTCACTCAGTGGTCCCCTGCTCCGGGGAGGGAAGAATGTCCTCACAGGGCTGGGGCTTTGGGGTCCGAATGTGGCAGAAAAGCCTCCCAGCCTCCCAAAAGGTGGGAACGTGGCACTGGAAAGCCCCTCCCCTTCGTGGCCCTTGATTTTTCTCCCAGTTACAGTGGGGAGTGAAGGGCTGTCCCTCCCTGCCCACCCCCTGGTGTGAGGCTGACACAGCAGGCGGTGAGTCCTCGGAAAAGCCCACTTATCCTGAGGAATTGCTGTCGCTCCTGATGGTATTATTGTTTTCATGCCAGTTGTGAGCTGGACACTGAGGGGCCCCTGAACTAGGGGGACAGACACCCACAGAACCTGGACCCAGGATTACTGTTCATTTAACAATGATTAACATTTACCACAGCACCTACTGTGTGCCAGGTCCCAAGGATACAGCAGTGATGGTGACAGGCACAAGCCCCTGCCCTCACGGGGTGGCAGACACCACGGGGGTGAAGAGGTGACATCCATGTGGGATACTGAGGGCCCCCATGTGGCGGAGGCAGGCCCTGATGGGAGTCACACTCCCCTACCTTTTCCTGCTCGGAAACTGCAGCTGCTGGCACCTCTGGTCCCCTGCCAACCAGACCTTTCTCCCAGCTTGTTCTCATAAGGACCATTTCATGCAGAGCAAGAAGTGGGCATTATCAGGGAAGAGCTATTAAATGCATCCCCCAGGGGAAATTCACTATGGTTACATGATCTAGTCTATGTACACCCTGCCGTTCTAAGGGGCCCTGAAAATGGAATGCTTCCCACATCTGCAGTAGTCTTCTATGTCCTCTCTTCCCGCCCATCTCTCTGCTCTTGGTGGCAAAATCCCCTCAGCGGCGACAACAACAAAAAAGTAAATTAGAGAATGGCACATTTCCAGTCTCAGAGTTCTGTGAAATTTTACTGCCTGTTTCCATCCCTCAGGACTGACAACCTTGTTACTGTTTAAAAATTAAACTACAGGACTTCCCCGGTGGGGCAGTGGCTAAGAATTCGCCTGCCAATGCAGGGGACATGGGTTCGAGCCCTGGTCTGGGAAGATCCCACATGCCGCGGAGCGACTAAGCCCGTGCGCCACAACTACTGAGCCTGCGCTCTAGAGCCCGTGAGCCACAACTACTGAGCCCACGTGCCTAGAGCCTGTGCTCCACAACAAGAGAAGCCACCGCAATGAGAAGACTGCACACTGCAATGAAGAGTAGCCCCCCACTCACTGCAAATAGAGAAAGCCCGTGTGCAGCAGCAAAGACGCAATGAAGCCAAAAATAAATAAATAATAAATAAATTTCTAAAAAAAAATTCAACTACATTTTAATTTTCTTTTATCAAAGTTTTTTTCTCATTCTTATTATGTGTGTGGGGGGTAGGAACAGATCTAATATGGAGTCAGGTTTGTTCTTCACCATTACAATTCCCCCTTTTCTTTGATACTCCTCAATCTTGAGGAAAACGGGTGTTGGACAGCAAGGGGAATATTGTTTTGGATAGAGAGGTTAATCATAAACTTAGCAGAGGAAATCGGTTTTAGGTAGATTCAGTTTCAACCCCCAATCCTGTTTCATCCTTCCCCGACTCTTTCAGGCAATGGAGTGATGACCACTCTAGCTACTTCCTGTTGAAATGGGGAGTAGTCCTACCTCAGTTTGGGGAATGGACACCGAGTAGGAAATATTCCCGAATTGCAAGTCTTGGATTTGAGTCTTGTATGATTAAGACTTCATCCCCTGAGAAATTCAGGAGAATAAACTTGAAAACCAGTCTGGACCTAGCACTTTGGGGGAGACTTGTAGCCAGTTGTCTACCTTTATCTCAGTAGGTTTTAACTTCTGATGTGGTACTAACATATACATAACAGGAGCTATTGGCCACTACACATGTCTCCTTTTTTCTGCTAACATCTGATCTAAAGCAATTTGATTGTCTAAAAATATGATAGTTACAAGAGGAGACCTTGAGGTCATAAGGCTGTAAGCTGCCAGCTGCCAGTACACTGCTTTGAGAATGGCTGGTAGCATCCCAAGTATGACACAGCTCAGAAAACTCAAGTTCTCAGTAATACAGAAACTTGTGTGAAATCACATCCACAGTGGCCACCTAGTTCTACCTGGGATGTCTGAACCACAGCTACTCCATTATGACTTTCAAATGCATTCCCCTCCTCAATGGCCAAAGCACATGTACAATGCATGTCTGAAAGTCCAGAAAATATGCCACCCTGGCCAGTAAAGTTTAGGTTAAACTATGTATAAGCCAGAATGGCTTTCCCATACCTCAAAATATGTGCAGATTTTCCCATCATTTTTCCCATTTGATTGCAAATCCTTCAAAAGACCAAGACATGTCCCCTGACACCACAGTGATTCAGCTGCTTGTCCTGGGTCTAGATCATAAACCTGGACTCTAGGCCTCCTTTATATTTGCCTTGTCATTCACGTTGGGGGAAAACTGCTCAGATATCATGAACAAGCTCAGAGGTATGTTAAGGGGGAAACATTTTATAGGCTACACATTTTTTCACTTATACTCGATTGTTACACAAGCATTGTATATGTGCTTTTAGCAATAGACTTAAGGCAAGCAGTGTTATACATCAGAAGTAGTTACATTCTGTGATAAGTCCAATTAGAGAATTCTCTTCCTAACCTAGACATTGGAGCAACAGTGCTGTTAGAAGTAAAACCATAACTTTCAATATTGATAGGGAGACAAACATTTGGTAAGCAGTTTAATTAGAAAACATAGATTACAAGCCAGTAATATTTCTAAGAAAACCAAAAAAAAAAATTATAACCATACTAATCAGTTTACTTAATCCTATGTAGTGAATCCTTTTTACTAACAGTTTTATGAAATCAGTTTCATTAGATCTTTTAAATATCTTACCCAGTTTAGCAGTATGATTTAAAAGCAACCTGTACTCATCAAAAAAGTTCTTTTTATGAATTTTCTTGAAGATGAAGCAGTTTTGCAAAGCATCAGCTTAACTGTCTATGGATGACAAAAAACTTTAAAAGGCAAGGTTAAAGATCTGATTATAATGTATTTGACAAAGAAGCTTAATCAAGTTACTGTGACATACAACATTTTAAGATAACAACTAGAATTATGACTGATAGCATTATAACAGGACATACCTAAATTTTATATAATTTCTACAATATCTATATTAATATTTATCCATATCATATAATCTGAGGAGGCTTATCACTCATTTGACAATTCTTCCCTTGTAATTTAACATACCAACCAATCCTAGTTAGTTTAATATTTTTTTTCTCTTCAATGCCTCAGGGGCCTTCTGAAGCAACCTAATTTCTGAAGTCAAAAGAAATTTAATTAGAATTTGATAGGAAGTTTGTCAAAAATATCAAAACGTTTTAAAAACATTTGGTCAGATAGAATCATAGGTCACTGTGAATATCTAAAAACAAATACAGATTACTTAAAGGCAAGGAAGTTCATACAATCTGTTTTCAAAGGCAGCATTCTGTGTAAATTTGTTCTCTTAGCAGAGAAGAACCAAATCTAGTCTGCGCCAACCTACTTTTTTTTTTTTTTTTTTTTGCAGTACGCGGGCCTCTCACTGTTGTGGCCTCTCCCGTTGGGGAGCACAGGCTCCGGACGCGCAGGCCCATGGCTCACGGGCCCAGGCGCTCCACGGCATGTGGAATCCTCCTGGACCGGGGCACGAACCCGTGTCCCCTGCATCGGCAGGCAGACTCCCAACCACTGCGCCACCAGGGAAGCCACTGCGCCACCAGGGAAGCCCCTGCACCAGCCTACTTTTAATAACAAAATCCATTTACCTTAATCTCAGCCTGATCATGCACAAAACTCCTTTTTTACTCAAAACACATATCCTGCTTTCCTACTATATACTGAAATATTTCCTTTATTATTTTTAGTAGTTTTGTTTACATATTTAAATTAGAATCCTCAACTCTTAAAAACCTTAATTTCTAGTGAAAACCAAGAGGCAAGTAATTGTGAACTGTTTGTCATACCAGCATTTCCCGATTGGAGACTTACGCTTTAGTTTTCCTCTCCTAAGAAGGCAAAGGTAGGTAAACCTTGATCTGTCCAGCAACCAGTGTTCCAATATTTTGTCCTAATTGAAATGACCCAGATAGTCAATGAGTTCTCACCATTCAACTTAGTTTAGTTTCAAGTTACCAAAATCTGGAGAGACTATTTTAGATAGACATTTTCAAAACATCATTATTCCTATAGAGTTTACCTTAAAGCTCTTACCTCATTTTCATTGGATTTACTCATAATTAATTTTCTCTTTCTGCTGACAAACTCTGCAACAGAAATAACATAAACGTATTGACCTTCAGTAAACCTAGATACAATAAAAGACATGTCTGTATTGATTATACCAACACGCTAAGTTAGCTCCTTTACAAGTTAATTTTAATGTAAAGACAGACAGAACCAGAGACCTCACAGTTTTTCCACTTAAGTTAAAAAACAAAAACTGTTGTTTTTTTTTTCCTTGAGAGCCCAGGTAGGTCATTTACATCTCAAGGCACCAGTTCCTTTCATTTATGTGAGCATAGCTGAAGGTCTCCCAGTTTTGCAAAAATGCCCCCTAGGGGACTATTATGTGGAACAAAGCTCTGATCATCCATACTTAAATATTCATGGCTGGTGTTACCAAATATCAAGCAAACAACAACTCAAATTGGTCTCTCAGGGTCACGGTTCCCTAGCCCCCAAAAGGGAGATTCCCAACTAATGTCCTGTCAGTCCAAACAGGGAGAACCCCAACCAATGCCCAAAGATGAAGCTGAACGACCAAGGCTAGTTCAAAAGGGAAAATCCCAACTAACGCTCCACCAACTTCACCACTTCACCAGGTGAAGCCCAACGCAATAGGGAAAGATACCTTGGTATCATCACATGCGAGCCCCGTTATTCACCAAAGACGTCTCCACTGGCCAACACAAGTACTGATGCACACACATACAAACAACACACACATGGTCCCACAAACAAAGGATCAGATGAGGTGTAATCTAAAATTCCATTTCCATTCCCAGATGGAGGCCTCCAAACATAGCCGCCCAGCTCTTGAAAGAGAATGGACCCAGAATGGCTCAGTTCCCACAAGGGGATGAGCCCACGTGGAGTGGAGAGAATCCCCAGCCTGTGCAAGCTTGACACCGTGCACAAGCCCGTGTCCTTGTCTTTTGAAGTAAGAGGCGGACTCCAGAGTGAATGATGGGAAAGTGTGAAGATGTGCAGACAAAGAAGAGCCGTTGGGCTGGTGCACTGCTAACAATTTCGACTGTAATTCTGCCACACAGCAGAATCACCAAACTCCCAGTTCCCTGAAAGATATAGATAACAGGCTGACACGCATTCTTGTTTGCACAGGTAGTAGATGGCCTCCAGATGGAAACTGCTGACCCCCAGAACATAGAACCTAGACTGGCTGAAACCAGAAGGTTGATGATGCTCCAGACTTCATCTTAATGCCAGCCAATCTGAGAATAGTCCACGAGCTGTCACGGCCTGCTCCTTGAACACTATAAAAATCCTCACGACCCCCTCCAGGTGGGGGTCACGCAGTTTTGAGGGCATGAGCCCGCTGTGGCCCCCTTTGCCCGGCAAAGCAATAAAAGCTGCTCTTTTCTACTTCACCCAAAACTCTTGTCTTCACGTTTCTATTCAGCACCAGTGAACAGAGGCCAAGTTTTGGCAACAAGCTAGAGTAACTTACCCCCAAGTGTCACGGAATGTGGACTACAGCTCCAGACATTTCTCCGCTCCAACCAGCCTTGTGCTGGCGTGGCCAGTGCCCGTCAGGGAGAGTCCCTGCCCGTTCCCGGGAGCAAAATGAGCTCTGGCAGCTGCTGGGGACTCAGGGGAGCACAGACTCCTGGGCTGGCTTTGCCAAAGTTGTTCGTGAACGCAAGTCCATGTGCCCGACGCACAGTGAGGCCAAACAAAACAAAACATCGAAGTCTGGAGCAGGAGGTTTACTGCAGGGCCACGCAAGGAGATGAGTGGCTCATGCCCCCAAAAACCCAAACTCCCGGAAGGGTTTCAGCAAAGCATCTTTAAAGGCCAGGTGGGGGCGAGTGAGGTTGCTCGCTGCAAAGTTCTCCGGGCAGGAACTCTTTCTCCACGAAGGTCAGGTCCCCATGCTCCTGTAAGCCTGCGGCAACACAAACGCCATTCTCTGCTCTGCAACTTTTTACCTCTATATGAATGGAAAAGTGTTACACTCTTGTTAAAGGTCAGAGCCTTGAGAATGGGCTCTCGTATATTTCAGGCTGTAGGCAACACTCTTAACTGGAAGCAAAACAATAGAACACAAAGGTTAAAGTAAAAGAAACAGATCTAAGGTGGCTTCAGATTTGTTCTTCCCTGTGACACTTACATGTGTTTACTTGGTTAACCTAATGAGAAGGAAAAGCTGTGTTAAGGAAAGCATTCTTGATTAGTTTTATCTTTAAAAAAATGTTTTTAATAAATTTATTTATTTTATTTATTTATTTTTGGCTGCGTTGGGACTTTGTTGCTGGGCGCAGGCTTTCTCTAGTTGCGGCGAGCGGGGGCTACTCTTCAATGTGGTGCGCAGGCTTCTCCTGGCGGTGGCTTTTCTTGTTGCAGAGCACGGGCTCTAGGCACACGGGCTTCAGTAGTTGTGGCACACGGGCTACAGTAGTTGTGGCTCACGGGCTACAGTAGTTGTGGCTCACGGGCTCTAGAGCGCAGGCTCAGCAGTTGTGGCGCATGGGCTTAGTTGCTCCACGGCATGTGGGATCTTCCTGGGCCACAGCTCGAACCCAGGTCCCCTGCATTGGCAGGTGGTTTCTTAACCACTGCACCACCAGGGAAACCCAGTTAGTTTTATCTTGATTGGCATCCACGTTAAACAGGGTCTGTCCTTATGATTATAAAACTGATGAGGTTGTCAATTCTATAAAAGGGAGTCACACATATAAGAACCTGCTGTGTAAAAAAAAACCCAAAAAACAGAAAACATATAGGTTGTTGCTCTAGGATTATTTTATGTTTGATTTATTTATCACCGTCTTCTGTTAAATGTTTTACTACTTGACATACAAAGTAAGACCCTCACATTCCACATTCCACACGTATTTAGCCCCCCTCCATTCTTTGTGCCAGTGTTTCACCTATTTTTCTATGTATGTTATAATTCCCGAAATACATTGCTATTACTCATGGTTTAGACAGTCAATTCCTTTATTTTTCTATGCCTTAATTTGTCTAATTGCTGTTGATCTGCCTACAAGTTGGCTTATCCTTTTTTTATTCAGTGCACAATCTTCTGTTAAGCATATCAGATAATTTTTTAACTCAGATATTGTATTTCCCCCTTCTTTTATATGGAGTTTCCATTTCATACCTAGAACATTTCATCTCTTTACTCCTCTATCTATATTTCCCCATAAAATATTAAGATGTTTACATTTCTTTTCAAATTCTTACGTGCTAAATCCAAAAATTGGATCATCTGTAGGTGTCTTTCTATTGATTGTTTTTCTTCTTGTTTATGGGTTACAGTTGCCTGCTATTTGCATGCATTATATATATTTTTTATCGTGTTCCAGACATTGTGCATAAAATAAAATTGGAGAGTTAAGTAAAAAAAAAAAAAAAAAAAAAGGGAGTCACAGACTGTTCTATGTCTGTTTCTAGAGAGAGTGAAGCTCTGCGCTCAGGGGTGTGGTGACTGCATTCTCATCAAGGACACACACTCAGTTGTCCCATCTATTTCCATTCTGGTGACTGCTGGAGAAAATTTTCCCCAGGAGGATCCAAAGTCCTTTATTATGTCAAGGAATTTTTAATCTGAATATGATTATTTAATCTGACTGCAGGCATTTGGTAGAAGGCCATCTGAGAGCAGGTTAGGTAACTGCATACATGGAATTTCTGTGGATTTACAATTCGTATGTAATAGTCAAGGGAAACTTGCTTTAGAAATCTGCAGTTGACTTTTATGCAATTAGTCCAGTGGGGGATACAGAAAAAAAGAAAGGAACAAACAGGTAACTAAAAATATAGTGAGAAATTAGATGAGTGGCCTGTTGGTTCTATTCAAGGCTACAGGGAGGAGAGAAGTATTCAGTAATTTAAAGGAGGAATCTCTGAGGAATTGACGGTCAACCTGACTGAAGCAGTATAAATGTGGATACGGCGTGGAAATGAACAGAGATAATAGTGCTCATTGTAGAGATAAAAATCAATGCTTGATTGTGTTTGTTTGGTTCTGAGAGGTTATGTCAAAGATTAATCCCTGAATGGATTAAGAATGGAGCTAGCTAAGAATGGAGACTAGAGAAAAAGGAATTATTATTTGGGGGAGGAAGCTATTGGCTTCAGTTTGAGAGGCATTTTACTGTTTTACATGCAAGTGTAGATGATGCCTCAGAAATGAAATCTAGGGGCTTCCCTGGTGGCACAGTGGTTGAGAGTCCGCTTGCCGATGCAGGGGACACAGGTTCGTGCCCCGGCCCGGGAAGATCCCACGTGCCGCGGAGTGGCTGGGCCCGTGAGCCATGGCCGCTGAGACTGCGTGTCCGGAGCCTGTGCTCCACAACGAGAGAGGCCACAACAGTGAGAGGCCCGCGTACTGCAAAAAAAAAAAAAAAAGAACATATTTACAATATAGCATGACGGTTGCTCTCCTGGGCGTTTGATCCACAGAATTGAAAACATACAACCACACAAAAAGCTGTGCATAATTGTTTATATCAGATGTATCCGTAACAGCCAAAAACTGAAGGCCACCAGACCACCCTGCAGTAAGTGAGTGGCCTAAACAGCTGTGATACATCCACACCCTGGGAAACCTCTGAGACTGTTGCTACACACGGCCCCAGGCATGGTGCTTAGTTCGCTCTTCTGAGGGAATAAAAGCCAGTCTCTAAAGGTTATGGACTATATGATTCCATCTAGATAAAAACATTCTTGAAATGATGAAAAACACAGATCAGGGAACAAACTAATGGGTGACAAGGGTTAGGGATTTGGGGTAGGGGCTGCGTGTGACTATGAAGATGTTCCACAAGGGGGATCTTTGTGATGGGGGGGCAGTCCGTATCGTGATTGCCACGGCGGTCACACAGATCCACCTTGTGATAAATTGACAGAGAGCTATACACGCCTTCCAGCGTATGCTGTGCATAGTTGTCTAAAGGGTAACCTTTGGGGAGACCGGGTGCAGTATACATGGAACCTCTCTGTCATATCTTCACCATTTCATGTGGAATCTACAATTATTTCAATTTTTTAAAAATTAAGAAAATCATCTAAGAATTACGCTATTCCACGTGTCTGTTGGAGACTAACATTGGCACAAAGAGTGAGTCTGTAGTTTTCATAACCTCAGTCCCTGAATAAGGCCTCATAGAAGGGCACATCCAACAAATAACAGTTAATAGATCCCCAGATACCAACGACTATAAAGCATCCTTTAGTGAGGAACAACATACTCTGGACACAAGGGTAAGTAAGTATAATGCACATTGGCCGTGGGCCTTTAGAGAAACGGAATCTAGCACAACTGCCACGCCTGGAAGAAGCTGTATTGCACAGCAAGCTGGCTGGAGCGTGTGGAACTGGGAAGCTGTCCAGTGTGCTTGCACTCGGCTTGACTGAAAGGTCTTACTTGTAGGGTGTTTTATAACCCAGCACTGTACAGGAACGGAGGCTCCTGTGCTTTCATTCCCTCAACTGCCCTCTGCCCGGTCATGTAGTGAAGATGGCTTGCTGTTTGTGCATCTCTCTCATGTTACAACTCGGCCTCTGAGGCCCAGGAGAACTGGGAAACTGACATTCTTCAAGGGCATGAGAAGGTTAGGGGAAAAAATAAAACAAGAGGTTGCATCCACCAAGACCTTCTGAGGTTCTCCCATGTGGCAGATTCATTACTTTAAGAAATGATAACTGATTGGTATCTGAAGTAGCAAAGACGGTGATTTAATCATGCCCCTTACCTGCCAGGCAGCAAGGGGAGGAGGCCCTACCGCTGGTACCTCTGGGACTTTCCAGTTCGTATTGCAATGTACATCCTCTTCTGGGAAACCAAAACGTGTTTAAGGGTGAACATCTAATTTTTCTACTTTTCTGCTGCTGTTTTGACAGTCTGAGCCCACAGACCTTGCTCAGACGCAGGCACCTACCATGAATAAAGGGCCGGCTTCCTTCAAGTCTGCAGCTGCTCAGGCGGGAGCCCGTGGCCCAGGGCCCTCGACACAGTGGAGGCCCGGCTCCCGATCGCTCTGAAATCAGAACAACACATCCTCGCCAGAATCGTGAGCATGGTTTTCCTCAGGCCATCGGTTCCAGCTGCCTACTTGCTGAATCCACTGCCCTGCAGCTTCTAGACCCAAAAGAATCACACCCAGCACAAAAATTATGCCCTTCCCCCACCGGCGGCTCTGCAGCCCAAACGTTCAGAAACACACAGAGGCAACTTCTGATGGTCCTTTCAGACCCTGAAATTAGACTTGGGTGGATCTTATGATTAAAATTTTAATCCATGAAGTTCCTTGATGGACAAAAGTGACCAAAGGGGCATCACAGGGGCCCTGTGTGCAGATTCAGTGCCCTGTACACATAGGAATGTGCCAGGAGTTGAAGTGTCCCTTATTATTATGACATTCAGAGCCACATGGGGCGTGCATTTCAAGTCTCTCAGGTGCAGGCCGGGTCGCACGGGTCCAGAGAGGTGCAGAGATTTGCCCGAAGCGAAAGGGGAGGCCCTGGCTCTGTTAGGGGGTGGGAGTCTCCCGAATTCTGATCCCAGGTCCCCCCAACACACACAGCATGGTAGGTGTTTTCTCTGCAAGAACCTGAAAGCCAGGGAGACGTGCACGACTGTAGTTTGTGGGAGGTGATATGAAGGACCCGGGGCCATGGCAAAGGACGAAGCAGTGGCTGAGCGGCTTGAGGAACTGGGAGTGGCCTCCTCAGGGGCTGGCCTGCGTCGAGCACTGTGAGGGCAGCCTGGCCCAGGTCTCTCCAGGACACCCTGGGAAGGTCCCTGGCAGAGAATGCAGCAGAGGAGAGGGACACAGGCGGGGCGGCCGAGGCATGAGGACAATCTCCCAGGTCGGGCCGGGGGCTCGATGTGAGATGTGGAAGCACATGGCATCCGATAGACGTTCTTAAAGGTGAGGCTGGATTTTAGGCGGATGATGATGGGGGGAGTGGAATCAGGGGAGGGCCAACGGGGGAGGTGACGACGGTTGTGAGAGCAGCTGCGAAGGCAGAAGTGTGGAGAGACGAGAGGTGGGTTTGGAGGTAGAAATGAAGGGAAGTACGTATGACTGGCTGGGGGGTAAGGCAAGGAGGTGTCAATGTGACGCATATTTATGGCTCAGCAATTTCTGGCTCAGATCTTACATGTCTGACTGCTATTATTTCCTAAGACAGTAAAAACCAAAGTAAGATTGATGAGGGAGGACATTCACATTTGTAGAGTTTCAGTGTGGGAGACACTACAGGTCTGCAGGTCAGAAGCATCTGGGCACCCCTGGCACCGGCTGGCCTGGAAGACACAGTGCGGGAGCCCGTCCTCCCAGGCACAGGGTGCAGACCCCACGCTGCGCCCTTGTCCAGTTGATTCCCTCGGACCCTCCAGCAGAACACCTGTTACTTATCAGATTAGCCTTGGTCCCAGGTCTTGTAGGAGCCTGTCCCGACGTTTCTGGAGAGTAAAGAGTCGGAAACAGGGAAGGAAACCATCACTCAGCAATGCGAATGGGCGACACCTGGATGCACAATCACTTTATTAACAAACAAAACAACCGCCTCGCACTACAGAGCTGCTTGGCTGTGTTAATCACATTTGCATATGCTGCCCTCTATTTCAAAGGACAAACGGGATAACTCAGAGAGATACATATTTATGATTTGAAAATTGCTGATGGAATAATTACACATTAAGTCACTTGTCTCTCCTTGTATATTATTGTTTCCAATTAGCAATGGGAGAAAATAAAGTCATCATTATTTGTGGATGCAGTTCAGGACTGGCATTTATATGGGGTTTGCCACCGTCACACCTGCCCACGGCCACTGCCTGGCCCCTCCCGGTGGCCTCTTGGAGCTGGTCAGCCCAGGGGGCAGCAAGGTCGCCCTCCTCCAGCTCTTCCCCTGGCCTCTTCCCTGCCTCTTCCTTCAAACTCTCCCGGGGGTCTCCCCCCACAGACCCCCACCCGGCACTGTCTTCATACCCATTATGCACAGTCTCATGTGCAATAAAGGGAAACAAAGTCCCTTAATTCTGAAACCACGGACATGCTGGAACTTTGCTTCATGAAGTTCTTTCTTTCCATAATGGGTTATTCGATGTTGGGACCCTTTTCATGTTTATTTTTATTATAGACAAACGTGGCTGGGACGTTTTTCTTAATAGACCTCATTGCTTGACCAGCCCCTGCCCTTCAGATCCACACATAGGAAACAGCGGGCCTTCATCAATGTACAGAATGTATTTGAATTTATGTCATTGCGACAGAACAACCAGAGGGGAACTGGCCCACACATACCCAGGGATCCTGTGCTAAAGCACCGTGTCCCAACCCTTCCACGTCCCTGTCCCCAATCCTCACCACCACCCCATCCTATGGCCTATCCCTCCAAACTGACCCAACTCTGAGGCAGATGAGACATATACGGCTGCAAATGATAGTAAAATATTTAAAACCTTTGCCTCTCTCACACAACAGCCAGTCTATTTTGTTAGTGTGTAATGAATGCATTTTACCACTCTCTGACCCTCAGTTTTCGCTTAAATAAACTAAGAACTTCGTCCGAAATCAATGGGTCTTAATCTGGGAGTTGCATCAGATTTAACTAAGAAATATTTAATGAAACGCAAAAGCCTGACCCACAGCCAGAAATTGGGATTTGAAGGACCTGAAGTGCGCACTGGGCAGCAGGGGAGTTAAGGCTCTGTGGGTGGTTCTGATGCCCACTAAGTTTGAGAAAGGTTGTTAGTCTAGAAGTTTCTCAAGCTTGGAAAATAAAACCACCAGGGTCCAGGCTGTGCTTCAGAAAGTTAAACAGAGTTTCACATTCCCCCACAGCAAGTAGACTATTCCCGAGGCCTTAATTAACTCGCTGTGGCCGGGACTAAATGTGCTGACCCCTCTGAACTTCAGATTTTCCATGGACTACAAAAATACTAGGTAATTATAGTAACTATATTTCAAGGTCATTGTAAAGATTAAATGAAGTCATGTGTTCCACACACCCAGATTCTGGTGTATGAGTGCATTTTCCCACTGAAGGAATCCAGGAGCCCTTGAAGAAATGTCTGAGTCCAGGTCTGGGGCAGGAATTATACAAGATAAGTCTGGGAATGATTATTGTGCCAGAAAGAAGAAAGATAAACAACACTGCAGTGTCTTGTCAAATAGGCACAGGCGCATGTTCCACATTTTTCAAAATAAAATGTTTGAAAACAGAGGCACAGTCATTTGCTGAAGAAACTGCCACTGGCCTAAGATGTAACGATTTGGGCATAAAGCAAATAACGTTTGGAGCAGATTGAAATACCTGCAATTATCAAATATACACAAATCCATGAATTTTTAATGAATTTTTTAAAATGTTCAGTAGAAAAGGTTGTTATGAAATCAATGCATTTTATATTAATATAAAATTTGAAAACTAAATTAAAATAGCCGAACTCTATTATGCCTTATCTATACAAGTTCACATTCCATGGTAACCAGAGTTGGTGAGGAAATTTTTTGGAAGAATACCAGCTTAGGAATACAAAAGGAGGGTAGGATTAGAAATTAACATCTTGAAACTTCAAATGATGGATCTAGGCAGTGGTCATTGATGGATGTGAAAACCATTAGTAGAAAAAATTGATGGGGATTTTATAATGGAGTGATCAGACCGACATTAATTCAGAAGACTGATAAATCTTAGCTTTAACGGATCCATCTTTGCGCCACTGAAGGTGGGGAAAGTGGACATTTCGCGCCTGGAGGTGTGATGGGGCAGGGCGATTCCACACCACTGTGAAGGCATTCTTAAAAACGGAACCCGAGTCAGATCAATCTAGCTCTAATGAGCAAGAAAGCCAAGCCGGAATGTGTGACCTTCTACACAGGAAAGGACTGGGCTTTCCCAAGAAAGCAGTAACACAGAGAAGCAATAGAGGGGCAGGGTCTCTCAGAGGAGAGACTTAGGGCCATAACGACGAGAGCAACCTGAGGGCTTGGGTTGCTGGATCCTCCAGTGCCCTCAGAAAGACGTTTCTGAGACAATCCGGGAGATCTGAACATGGACCAGGTATTAGATGTTGCACATAAAATTATTATTATTAAATGTTAGGTGCTGTAATGGAAGGGAGTTTATAGGGAAGTGTCCTTACTTAGTTAGAGATAAATGATAATCTATTTACAGAATAAATAATAGTGTTGAGGATTTGCTTTCAGATACTCCAGAAAAATAATTGTGGAGATATCTGTTATACAGGATGGAGAAATATATCGGTAATTGTTGAAGCTATGTGACAGGAACACAGGGATGCATTATTCTGTTCTCTCCGTTTTTGTGTATTTTTGAAAAGCTACATAAGGCAAAGTTTAAGATAGGGTAACTTCCTGCAGTGAACGCACCTAACAGAGCACAACCCCTGCATCATCAGACAGCTGAGAACTTGGGGCTTCTGCCCTTGAGACCCCCGTATAGAACCAGACTGTGCTGTGGGCCTTGCTCCAGAAGCACCTCATCCATGTTCCGCAGCATCCTGCCGCAGCACCTCACAACGTCCATTCCGGGCTGGGTGGAAGGGCTCGTGGGGCAACCCTGCTCCCACATCACTGCCCAGACATGAAGGTCTGCGACAAGGGACACACCCTGTGAGCGGAGGCGGGGAATGGCCCTGATGGGAGCCTCGCTGGAGATGAAAGCTCTGGACCCGCTGCATCTCTCCCCCTGCAGGAAGGCCACACTGCCCTTCTGCTCTGGGATGGAAGCTGCCTCTCCCAGACCCTGAGCCCGGGGCTCATCCTTGTGATGTCCTGGGCACCTGAGCCCAGGCTCTGCTACTGGTTTCTGTGTCCTTCTCCCCTCATCAAAGCCACAGCCCGTGTGTGTGTGTGTGTGTGTGTGTGTGTGTGTGTGTGTGTGTATGTGGCAGGGAGGGGGGATGTTTGCAGACACTCATTAAGTCTTTATTCCTTTAATGTTTTATTATGGAAAATTCTACACATATACACAAGTAGAGAGAATAGGATAATAAACTCCAATGTTCCATCAACCCGCCTCCAGTAATTATCAGCTCATGGCTCATCTTGTTTCAACTCTATACTCACTCATTCCTAAATTATTTTGCAGCAAATCACATCATCTTATTTACAAGTATTTCATTATGCAGCTCTAAAAGATATAAATATGTCCTCTCAACTATTATTAAAAATTCACACATTCCCTGTAAGTTGGTGCAGCCACTATGGAAAACAGTATGGGGGTTCCTCAGAAAACTAAAAATAGAGCTACCATATGATCCAGTGATTCCACCCCTGGGCATATATGCAAACAAAACTATAATTCAAAAAGATACATGTACCCCTATGTTCATAGCAGCACTATTCACAATAGCCAAGACATGGAAACAACCTAACAGTCCACCAACAGATGAACAGATAAAGAAGATGTGGTACATATATACAAAGGAATAGGATGCAGACAGAATTTTGGTATTAGACATGAATCTGGCTTAGCTGATTTGGTAAATTATGAGGACTGGGTATGTGATGAAACATTTCAATGCAGCGGAAAGCTCCGCTGGACCCCACTCCCGTTTCAGAATCATCATGAACGGTAGTGAAGGAAACTGCACACACGTAGAGTCAATGCCATGTCTTCACATACCCACCGGCCATCCAAGCAAATGCAGCATGTTCTTTTATGCCTGGTTGGACACAGTGGAGGTAAGAAAACTGTGTGTGTGACAAAAAGACAAAGTATTCTGAGGCCCCTTGATTTGCAAAGTTTTAAAAATAATGCAGGAAGTTTGCTCCCTGCTGCCAACAGACTTAGTATTCGTTTTGAGTGAGTTGTATGCAGTTCGGGACTTTCTATAAATTTTTTATCATTCATTTCATTAAATAACTTTTTATCTGCATTAAAGGCATTTACATCAAATGCAGTGAGATTAGCAGAGAACCAGCTCTGTAATACAAGAGGAGATTCCTTCTGTAGAATTCTGATGTCCTTTCAAGAGACAGAGCCCCAGGGGATGGAGAAAGAGACAGAAGGTGGGGATGAGGGGGAGCAGGAGGGGAGGGGGGAGCACAGAGGCCGCCCTGACCTGAGGGGCCCAGGGCAAGGGGCGCAGACGTCTGCAGGGAGAGTGTGGGACTCCCCAAAATGGTAAGCTTGCCCTGCGGAGCCTTTAGCACTGTGTAAGGCCCACTGTGTGGGGTATCTGGTGATTTGTCCGAGGCCCACAGTTCGGGCGGAGGGTGCGGGGAGGGGCCGTGCATAAAGAGGGGTGCGAGCGGGAGATGAGGAGGAGGAGGAAGGAGATCAAACAGGTCAGGGGCTTGGAGACGATCCCACAGATCAGGACGTGCTGAGCCCACGACCCCCGCAGCCTGGCACCCGCACCCGTCCCTCGAGCCTGGAGTCCCCCGCACCCCACACCCTCCAAGCCTGAGGGCACTTGGAGTCACTGCAGGGGAACCTGCTCCAAGGGGACAGGCCGGACTGCAGGGGCCCTGAAGGCGGGCACTGCTCCTGCTCCAGGAAGGCAGGTCACCCGGCTCCTGGGGTGGTGACCCCCCTGCACCCCTCCCCCCTCTCCCTCCCCCCCGCCAACTCCACTCAGCACGGTGAACGGGGGTGTCGGGGTCCACTGGTCAGGGCCTTCGTGTAGGGTTGAACCTGCAGAGCCGGGTGAAACTGTAATGTTATCCCCATCTTACAGAGAAGTAAACTAGAGGTTCACAGACTCTTCCTAAGTTGCCCAAAACAAGTGATAGCCTGTGGATTAAGACAAGTCTGCAAATAGAGAAAGACAAATACCATATGATATTGCTTATATGTGGAATGTAATAAAAGGCTATAAATAAACTTATCTACAAAACAGAAATAGAATTACAGATGTCAAAAATAAACTGATGGTTACCAAGGGGGGAAGGGGGAAGGGATAAACTGGGAGGTTGGGATGGACACATACACACGACTACATATAAAACAGAGAACTAATAAGGACCTACTGTAGAGCACGGGGAACTCTATTCAGTACTCTGTAATGATCTATATGGGAAAAAAATCTAAAACATAGTGGATACATGTATATGTATAACTGATTCACTTTGCTGTACACCAAAAACTAACACAATGTTGTAAATCCCCAATACAACTTTTTTTTAAAAGACTGACCCCCCCAAAAAAAAAGACGTCTGCAAACGGACATAACACAAGATAAAACCCTCCTCACCCTTCCTTGTGACCCACTGTACAGGACAGTGCCTGCAAAATCACAAGATTCTCAACAAATATTTATTTATTTATTCATTCATTCATTCATTCATTTATTGCCCCAGCAATCCCACTACTGGGCAAATACCCTAAGAAAACCATAATTCAAAAAGAGTCACATACCACAATGTTAATTTCAGCTCTATTTACAATAGCCAGGACATGGAAGCAACCTAAGTGTCCATGGAGAGATGAATGGATAAAGCAGATGTGCCATATATACAATGGAATATTACTCAGCCATAAAAAGAAATGAAATTGTGTTATTTGTAGTGAGGTGGATGGACCTAGAGTCTGTCCTACAGTGTGAAGTAACTCAGAAAGAGAAAAACAAATACGGTATGCTAACACATATATGTGGAATCTAAAAAAAAAAAAAATTGGTTCTGAAGAACCTAGGGACAGGACAGGAATAAAGACGCAGACATAGAGAATGGACTTGAGGACACGGGGCGGGGGAAGGGTAAGCTGGGACGAAGTGAGAGAGTGGCATGGACGTATACACACTACCAGATGTAAAACAGATAGCTAGTGGGAAGCAGCCGCATAGCACAGGGAGATCAGCCTGGTGCTTTGTGACCACCTAGAGGGGTGGGATAGGGAGGGTGGGAGGGAGACGCAAGAGGGAGGAGATATGGTGACATATGTATACGTATAGCTGATTCACTTTGTTATACAGCAGCAACTAACACATCATTGTAAAGCAATTATACTCCAATAAAGATTTTTTTAATCAACCAATATTTATTGAATGAATGAGTAAAGCAGCTGAGTACTTAAAGAACTCTAAGGAGAAGGGATACTGCATTTGAACCAAATGGAGCTTTGTTGGCATAGAGAGAGTTCTTTCCAGGCCACACAGCTGGTGAGGGGCGGGGATGGTGTGGAGGTGAGAGGGAAAGTTCTAGGTACTTCCTCGCGTTTACCTGAGAGGTGAGCTCCTGCCAGCCCTCGAGTTTGGTCAGATCCTTCTCATTTGTTTTCTCAAACTACGTGACAGATGACGTTTATCAGCACTGTTCTCTGCAGCGTGTTTTAGACAGAAATAAACAGGATGGATACAGAGAGTGCACATGTGTTTAATTGTGGATGACATAGCCTATTACGGGTCACTGATAGATTGGATCACAAAATAAGGATTCAAACATAATTCAAAAACGATGGGCTGAAGCTAGGAGAGCTGACATTTCCAGGAATAAACGCAGACTCACTTACTCATTGACTGCCGTGGAGGGCACCTGGGTCTCAGGACTCACGCTCCCTCTTAGGGCTAGAGAGGAGCTGACGTCTGAGCAAAGTTGTCAAGAAACAAACCAGGTTTTTCAGCCAGAGAAGATGGGGTAAAGCTCCCGGGGAGAGAGAATGCGGGGTGGGGTGACTTCGTGGACGCACAGGACACGCCATCTGGGGGGCTGGCAGTGCACCTGTTCGTGGCATAAATGTGCCCTGAATGTCCCCACGTGCCAGGTGAGGGCTACATGCCGGGAACCAGCGCTGACACAGGAGGCCTCTCATTTGGGGGGTGGGCTTGTGCTAATCACTACAAGGAAAGGAGCAGAGAGAGTAATGGCCATTTGAGGAGGTAACAGCGTGGACGGCACTGACATCAGACGGTGCGGGGGGAGGTCCAGGAGGGCGGCCAGCGTCTGGGTTCCCGAGGCTGTCCCTGTTCCAGCCCCAAAAGCCCCGAGTCCCAGGACGGCCCAGTACAGCAGGCAGCCAGCAGGGAAGGCTACTCAGAGGAGGCGACCGCCAGGCCCTGACGTCACGGGTGCCGTGGGTCAGATCCTCAAAGATCCAGGGCAGTTTTACGAGGACGGGTCGGTGAGTGGGAAGCCTTTAGGAGCATCTTCCACGCAATCCTTACGAAGTTTTACCTCCGTCCAAGCCCCAGCTCCACCCTGGGTGGACGGCAGCAGGCAGCCTGGCTGGACTCCGAGGGTGGCGGGGGACCAAGGGCTGCACCCGGCGCTCTCCCTGGAGGTTCACAGCCGCTCTGGCGGCGCGTCGGAGGCTCTTTCCCTACCCAGCCCCCCTCCCCTCCGGCCCAAGCTCCGCACTGACACCCTGGGTACCACTCTCTGTTTTCCCTCAGGCCGATGCCGTCCCCGTCCACCAGGCTACACAGCTGCCCACCCTGTCTCCCCCAAACGCCCTCTACACTGAGGGCCGCGGACCCTGAAAGGCTGGTCCTGGACCCAACAGAATCCCGGTAACTGGTTCTTATCCTCGTCACCGAAACCGAGGGGAGTCCTCAGTTAGACCCAGTAAACTGTAACCAGCTGGCACGGACCAAGCTGGCTTTAGCCATTTCTACAAAAATTCACACGTTCTCCAAGCATCCCAGTAAATGACCACAGGAGACCAAACAGTAAGATGTTTGCCCAGCTTACTTTTCAGGAACTTGGAGTCAGCTGTGTCCAGTTTAAGCTCCAGCCGGTTAAGACTGGTTAGGACCCCCGATCCTCCATCTGGGCCTGTGTGAGCGTCCACTGGTGACCTCTGACATCAGAGGACCCCAGACTTCACCCTCAGACCCTGCTAAGCCATCACTTTGAGGACATGTGTCCTGTGAAGAAGCCTGGAGCTCAGTTGCTTCCTGCAGAACAGCATTAGCTCACCTCTTTCTTATTTCCGGTCACCTTTCCCCAAGCTCCCTGCTTCTTTACCCCGTCAACATCTTGAGATTTGTCACCCTTCTCCTCGCTTGGTGGCCTCGTGAACAAACCCTGTCTCTGCTGCAAAGCCCGGCGTCTCAGCGTTTGGCTCCCGGGCATCAGGCAAATGAACCCAGTTGGTAACATCGTGATTAAAAGGAGAAGCAGCCGGAACACATGCCTGCTTAAGCACCTCCCAAAGCTTTCTCCTGCCTTCGTGAGGAAACCCAGTCTGGCACCTGCCTGCTCTGCTGAGCTCTCTATGGGTGCACTTACCTGGACCTATTGAGTCAGCTGCAGCGGCTCCCAGCCTGCTCATTCCCAGCAAGTGTTGTGAGACACGGCTGCTGAAATGCCGCACGAAGACCCCCAGGCGCAGAGGGGGACCAGCTCCCAGGCAAGGCCAGTCCAGAGGCTCGTCTACAAGAGAAGCTGGTCTTAAGAGGAGAAACTGACTCTATTGCTTTCCGGTGTCACTAACCGACAGGGAGCGCTTTCTTTCTCGCACTCCCTAAGTGTTTGACTTAGTGTAGCTCAAACCCTAATGAGACAACTCCAACATCTCAAAGGTGTGACGCAAGCTTGTTAGCCACACACGGTGTTACGAAGCGCCACACCCTAGCAGCTTGAAACACAAACGCATCATCCCAGTCGTGGAGGTCTCACCGGGCTGGATGCAGGGAGAGTCCACTGCCTGGCCTTTGCCAGCCTCTCGCAGCCCCCGGTGTTCCTCCTCCACTCTCCATGGCCTCACGCCCCCCACACCTCCTGCTCTGACTCTGACCCTCCTGCCCCCATCCTCCCCCGTAAGGACGCTTGTGGTCACCAGGACCCCATCCACATCATCCAGAAGAGTCTCCCCGTCTCAAGATCTTTAACTTGGTCACGTCAGCAAAGTCCTCTTTGCCACATCAGGTAACCTACCCACAGGTGCTGGGGTGAGGATAGGGACCTCTCTTGGGGGGGTGTTTTTCTGCCATTAACACTCCCCCAACATCCCACTGGGTGTCTCTTGCTGGTGGGCTGTCCTCTCTGTGGCCACTGCTGGACCAGCTTCCCCCCCGTGACACCTCTGAGGACTCATATTCTCTTTTCAGCAGAGGAGAGAAAAGAAAAGAAGGGAAAATCTGTATGTGTACTTTATTATGCTTTGAGACTAGAAATCAGGGGGTAGAGATGGGAGTGGTCCACCCACAGCTACCCCTACTGACCCACCAGCAACACTTCTGCTTCCTGTCCTCACAACCCTGTTGTCTGCTGGCCAAGAGGCCTTAGGTCCAGAGGGAGGGATGCATCCACCAGGAGGCAGGACGGCCCCGCTGAACGGGATGTTAAGTCACGGGGCTGGAAGGGTCTGAGGGCTGATGGGTGGGCTTCCCGCAGAAACATCAGGCCTTGAAGATGTCGTGTTCCGGCCACTCCTTCCAGGTGACCTCTGTCAAGGCCACGCAGTCACAACCATGGCCTGCAAAGCTCTGTGCAAAGGCCTGGCTGACCTGCTCGTGACATGTGGTAAATGGTAGGGCCTGGGGTCCCCAGGCTTCACCATTTGTTTGCTCGCCTGGCCGTGGGCCTCACCTCCATCTGCTGTCATTGCCCCAAACCCTCCCGCACCTTCTGCAGGGGAAGAGCAGCCGTGAGGTGAGTCCAGGGGGAAACGGGAGAAGCCATGTGGAGACTGGAAGGACCCTTGTCCACAGCTCTGTTTGGGGGTGGTCCTGTGGCCCCTGTTCACACATACCCCTGGCCTGGGTCCAGGGGAACAGGGAGAGTGTGCACCTCCCCTTCCAGGTCTGTCAGCATCCAGACAGGCCCACAGTGGCTTCACAAGCCCCTGCTCTTCCCCGAAGAGAAGTGCCCCTCCTGCTGCCCCCCTGGTCCCCACAGCTCCTGAGCCATTCGGAGTTGTCCTTGCTCAGGACGGGAGCAAAGGCCAGAGCTGGGGTGGCAGCTGGGCTAGCACGGGCTGGCTGGGCTCCAGAGGGGCTTCTGGAAAAAAGCCACACCCCTGGACTCTCTCCAGAAAGAGACTCTGAGGAGTCAGAATTCAGCCCCCGAAGTGGATTGTTCATCCAGGCAAGAGCAGCGGGAGAGGGGGGAGGGCCTGGGTGGAGGGGTCAGTGGTCAGGAGCCTGCACCCCCTTGTCAATCAATCAGCTCTGAGCCTCCCCAGGCCGGATGGCCACTCCGCTGCCCCAGGACTGAGCAGGCAGCATGTGCCCTTATTAGCTGGAGACCTTGGCCAAGCCACTCCCTCACTTCCTGTGTCCTTGATGTTAGAAAGGCCCCAGCAGCACCTGCTTCACATCTGTGCTGCTCGTGAGAGATGCACACGTGGACGGCTCATTATGGTGCCTGACAGAGGCCCAGCAAAGGGGCCGAGGACAGCAGAGCCTGGACACGGCGCTGCCCTCAGGGTGCCATGTGGGGAGCAGCCTGAGGACAGGCCCTGGGCCCCAGGCTCTGGCCTGCACGCAGGAGAGGTACACACATGACAAGAGGTGAATTGGGAGATGGGTCAGAACACGCGTGATGTGGGCTGTATTTCTCATCCTTTTCTTGCACGAAGCCGCTGCTCTGCCAAGCACGACACAGCATTTCCATGGAAACCACTTGGTCAGCTGGGCCCCGTCTCACTGACACTGCCGTGGAATCGTGCTGTCCTCTGGGGAACGGACCGGATTACCCAGTGGGGGGAAGACAGCACATTTGCAAGCTCACACCCGCCTCCCCGCCTGCACGCTTCTTTCTGGAGGCTATAACTGAGCTGCTTTGTTGCTGCTTAACAAGACCTGGGGGCCTGATGCTTTAAAGAAAGAAGAAAAGACGCTTTTAAGCTGTCAAGTGCTTGCTTCAAACAGGTCAGCAAGGAGGCAGAGGAAGGGGCCAGTGGTTGTTAAGGAATCATAGGCGGTGGGGGAAGAGCCGGCAGGGAAGGGCCCCTACCCACTGCCCACCGCTCACCGCCCAGGGCACAGAGGTGGCAGAGACCTCCTGAGCCCCACACGGGCCTGGATTGGCATGGCCTCACGCTGCCTCCTGGCTGCTCCCCGTCCACACCTCACACACACCACACACACACACAGCACACACCTCACACCCATCACACACACACCACACAGTGTACACACACACACACAGCTCACGTGCATATCACACACCACATGACACACAACACAGTGTACACTTACACAGTACACACACACAGCGCAGACAGACACACCTCACATCCATCACACACACACAACACACCACATGACACATACCACACACAGTGTACACACACACACACATCATACACAGACACACATCACATCATCACACACACCACAAGACACATACCACACACACGTGTACACACACATGCATACACTACAAATACACACACCACACATACACAAATACACACACCACACACGTGCACTCATATGCACACCACACACATGTACACACATACACACACACCCCACACATCAAGCACATCACTTCATACAGTCGATCAACACACGCTGACCATCCCTATGAACCAACTTCGTAGGAAATGCCCTGCGGGGTGATGATGAGCGAGACACGGTCCTCACCCGCCACTCGGGGCACTCACCTAAATGACCTCATTAGTTTTCACATAATCTCAAGAAGCACTTATTTATTACTCAAGTTTCTGAAGAACCACAACCAGCAACTGAACAGCCTCCATCTCTTGAGCACCCACAGGTGCCCACCACCGCCTTCCCGTAACCCCTAGTGGCAGCGGGCCCCTCACGCCCTCCTAGGGGGACCGTTTCTGGGTCACAGGGGACCAGGGGACCAGCCAGGTAAGTGTCAGTGTCAGCCAGGAAATGCCAAAAACATGAGAGGAAAAACTCAAGAGTGAAGAAAGAAAAGTGAGGGCTGAGACGCTGGAAAGATGCAAAGTGCTTCCAGAGAGAGGAGCAGGTCTCCTCCATGGAAACTGATTCCCCCCTGTCATCTGTTCAAACACGCAAACGTTCCAGAGGGCGAGAGCCAGCTATCAAAATGGCTAATTACCTGTGAAAATGCACCCGTGTTCCTGGGGACAAGTCCACCTGCGTGTGCATCAGGTGTCCAGACAATCATCCTATCTCGCACCCATGGGGAGAGTAGAATTTAAGGCAGAGACGGGCAGCCTGTCTCGGGTTACAGGGATGTGTCCAGAAAGCGGAAGAGCAGTGGGGCCTGAGCTGGGGAAGAAGACTTGACCACCACGCAGGACGGCAGACCCACTCTTCTGCCTGTGTGTCCACGTTGGGCAGGAAGTGCGTGGGACTGAAAGCCTGACGTTGCGTGTCACCTGGAATGTCGCAGTGGTTCAGGAACCCCCGGGGGGAGGTGCCTCCTGCTAGTCTTTCCTGAGACTAAAAGCCCCCGAGGGAAGAAGAGGGACCACCCTCCCTCCTCCATCTTCACCCCTCCAGCCACCAGCTGCATGCGTCCGAGGACGTCCAGGAGCTCCTGGGTTCACGACCACATGGTCAGCCCCCGGCCAGGATGTCAACACAGAGAAACAAGGAAACCCAGGAATATCAGCAGACGCCACTCACAGGGAGGGGAGGGGAGGGCGGTCAGGGGTCAGCCTCCCGTGTGTCCTGGAGAAGATAACAACTCACCTGGGACCTCCACACGGGGCCGCTTGTAGTTCTCTGCCCACCTTAAAGGTTTTGTAAAGGAATAAAAATCGCGCTCGCATACTCCCAGAGAGGTTCTGGGAAGCTTGCTGAGCCCGGTTGCTGCCCTGTGAGACGGGCATTTGAAGTTTCTCCATCACGAAACACAGAGGAAGAGCACGGCGATGAGGAAAAGGTGAGGTCTTGGGGGAGCACCAGTCCCACCAGCCTTGGTCTGTTCTCCCGATGAGCTCACAGCCCTCTGTCTCCCGACGGGATGGCACACAGATTTATCAGCCCCTTTCCCACAAGCTGGCTGATGTGAGAGGAAAGAGGTCCTGAGAGTGCAAAGCTAGGTTTGTTTTTTTTTAACCAAAATTGATGCATAGATTCAATCCAACTCCAACAAAAACACCAGCATTATTTGTGTAAATGAGTGGACTGATCCTGAAATGCTTACAGGGAGGCAAAGGACTGGGAACAGCCAAGCTGACCCCTGAGGAGCACAGAGAGAACTAGAGCGCTCACACCACCAGCTCTCGAGCCGCATCAGAGGCTGTATCAACTGAGAGAGCTCGCTACTGACTCAAGAATAGGTAAACTGGCCAATGGAACAGAACATAAAATTCAGAAACAAGCCCAAGCATGTAGGGCTCCCGGATTTGTGACAAAAATAGCACCTCAGTGCTGGGAAGGAAGGACAGATTTCAAAGAACTGTGCACAGACAGCACATATTTGTACACGTGTTTGTGTGTGTGTGTGTGAGAGAGACTTGCATCGTCCTGAATGCAGCAATCAATACCAGACGGACTGCAGAGGAAACAGGAGACAGCTTTGTAACCCTGAAGTAGGCAATTCTCCTCCATAGGACACAAAAGGGACTAACCATAAAAGAAAGAAATTTAAAATTGATAAATTAGACACTATTAAAATAAAGCTTTGGGTAACGGCTGACTACTCTGTAGCAGACTAATCATCCTGCCCAAAGAGTCAAAGCTCACTATCACGCACGCGCGCACACACACACATGCACGTGAAGGCACTGACAAGGTTGTGGAGCCGGGAGGACCCCTGCAGGGAGGAATCCCGTGGCTGAGGTCGGTGCTGCTCCAGCTCTACCCCTGGGCACCTCCTGCTTCACGTGGAGCGTGGGGACCCCTGGGAGGTGTGCCCCCCTGGTCCCTAGCATCCTGCACTCGGCACAGGAGAAGCTCTGGCCGAAATGTGTTTCAGACAATCTCTGCGAGGATGCTGGCGTACGAGCAGCCCTGAGTGAGGAGCGTCTCGCTCCGGGGCTCAGGGCCTGTGTGCTGGGGCCCAGGAGCATGAAGGGGCTCCATGTGGAAGAAGAGCCTGCAGCTTCACCCCTTAGAAGGGAGCCGGGCTCTGCAGACACAGAGCTCCTCCCCGAGACTCCCCGCTGTCCGTGCAGGGGTCGCTGGGCCCCCTCAAATCACCCTGCAGGGGCTGGAGCCGTGGAGCTGGCACGGAAATGCTGACACCCTGACGCCACTACTGCTGTGTCACACGCTGTCCTCGGTCCCGAAGGGGTCGTGCACCTTCCACCTTGGTCCCTGAAGCGGGCGGGTCCCGTGAAAGCTCCGACCGTCCACCGTTCTGGGCAGTTGTTGTGAAGAGAAGCCAGAGGGGTCTGAGGGCCTCCAGTGTCCACGGACAGGACTCAAGCCCAGTCCCCGGGAACGGGTACAAAACCATCTGCTAAACTTACCAGGAAACCAACGCCCCGTTAAGGAGAGGATCAGCCACCGGGGAGCAGGTTCAAGGTCTCAAAGACAGATGCCCAGACGGCATGTTGATCCTTCCAAGATATCCCGAGACGCACGACTCTTCCGGAAGCACAGATGCAGGCTGGCCCGTCCAGCCTCTGAAGCAGGATTTTAGGTGTTTCCCTCACTCTCTTCTCATCTGTTTTCCTGCCAGTGAGTTGTCGACACGTCCTGAGCTCTCACCCTGCATCAGGTGCAAAGCAGAGAAGCAGGTCCCGCCTCGATCCACAGAACCGTCACGACACGGAGATGCAGATGCTGTGGGGAGATGGTGACATGCAGAGAAAGGAACCAGCACACGGGATCAGGGTCGGGGCATGGGGCGTCTGGGCAGCAAGCCGTGCCGCGGGGCTGGGGGCAGGGAGAGCTCTGCTTTCGATTCTGCTCTGAGGGGCCGTGGATTTGCTGCCAGCTGGTCAGCAGCCCCATCCTCGACCCTGCTAAGTAATGAGAGTGACAGCGGGAAGTGACCGTCCTCCCCAGAAGCTTCTGTGCCACGTTCCTACTCTTCCCTCATCAGGCGCTTCAGCCTCAGATAAGCTTGGCAGGACTGAGAGAGTAAAAGGAAACAGGGCAAAGTAAGCCAAGAAGAAGAACAGAGCAAGAAGAAGAGAGCAGGAAACAAACACACTTCCTACAGTCAGATGTCTTGGGGGACCTCGTGGAGGAATGAGGGCCGAGGGTGTGGAACCTCTGTGGCCTTGGCGAATGAGTTCCATTTCTGATTTATTCATTTCTAAATAATTCAGTGGAAAAAAATGAGTGTTTGGGGCCTTTTGAGTTGATTTCCAGTGTCTTACTTTGTGTGAAATCATCCCGTCATGAAAAAGGAGTGCTCTGGTTTTCTTGCTAATTAAGGAACTGCCGGTGGACTTGGCGTCACAGCATTGATGGGAGGTGTCATGTCCGTCAGTGGCTGTTTCTTGGCCCTGAAGCTGTGTGTTTGTAGGTGTGTGTGTGAGTGAGCATGAGTGTGGCTAACATGTGAGTGTGCACAAGTGTGTGAGTGTGAGCGTGTGTCCTTCCCACCTCCCCCAGGCCCCTGGTGGCCCCGCAGTGCCCGGTCCCTCCTCCGTCCCTTCCTCCCACCCAGGTCTAACCGCCCCCATCACTGACCTCTCCCCATGCCCTGCATGTCCCCTGTGACCCCCGTCCTGTTGGGAGGGGACCAGCCCACAGCGTGAGCCTTATCCAGTCCCCCAGACATCACATGCCGGGCAGACCCCCAGGAGCCCCTGCACACGGGCAGGGAGGCCCTCACCCCACGAATCCCTCGGTGAGAGAAGAAACAAAAGATAATCTAGGAGTGACGGAAGCGCCTTCCATTTACGAAGAGCTGTCAACCTCCTCAGGCCCTTCCGATGCCCCTCATCCCATCGTGCAGGGAGGTCAGTGCCTGCGCCTACCCGACCCAGGGATCCCACCAGGCCCCGCCCTTTGCCCGGCCCTGCACCCCAGGCCCAGACCCTGGTGCCCCAAGCTGGGGGTGGGGGAACCTGCTCCCACCAGCGGACGGGTGACGTTAGAAGGAGGGGAGGGGCGGGCAGAGGCCACTGGCCCCGAGCGGAATGCGGGCTCCGGGCCTCATCACCCTGCCCCGCATCACCACACCGTGCCTGGCTCACAGCCTCAACCATGAGCACTAGTCGCCTGACCAGGCAGTGTCACACACGCCGTTCCCCCAGCGCCTGCCGTGTGGAAATCACCTAACACACTTGTGTGCCAACACGCTTGAGGGCTTAACAGAAGTCCTGTGTGAGAGGCCTTTGACGCCCAAAGGGGCCAGTGCCTCTGAGATCAAACTGACCCTGGGGGGGCCCTCGGCAGCACCTGGGAAGCGTTGGACTGAAAAGAGCACCCTCCCCCCGAGGAAGCTGTGCTCCCAGCTCAGCTTGGAGCCTTCGTCACAAGGGTGCCTCGTCCCTGTCTTTAGAGACGACTCCTCACCCCGGGACGAACCTAAATCCCGGTGCACGTGCAGGTTCGCACTGGGTCCTCCCTTTGCTCCCGCAGCTGCGAGCAGGTTTGCGAACATCCATGTACTTCAGCCCCTCCGCCTGTCGGGGGTGACCATGTCTCCTCCCCAGGTCACCGCGCTCAGCTGTCAGGAACAGTTGTGCCTACGTTTCTGGCACATCCAGAGCTTTGTGAACTCTGGGGGTTCCTTTCTGTCACCAGATCCCGACACCCTTACTCCTGGCACGGGGAGCTTCTGCATGGTAGTGCAGCCTGTGACAGTGACGGTGACAGGCAGGGTCTGCGAGGGTAAGGTCCCCGCCCTGGTCACACACTATGCGGGGTGGAGCTGGGCTTTCTGATTCTAGAGCCGTGAGGTCGGGCCCAGCAGCCCTTACAGTGTTCTCTAAGTGAGACAGTCCTCCCGATGGGAAATGAAGAAATGTCCTCATCCCGCTCTGGCCTCTCAAAGCCTGGAAATAGCAGACCCTGGAGAAGGGACCCTCTGGCCGAGCACTCGCCACGCCTGTGGAGGTTGACCCAAACTGCAGAGGTAGTTCAGGTGCTGAATTTGGAAGACGGGTCTCAGTCCTTGGGGCTGGAGGGGATACTGGCCCTGCCAGACCTCTCCCTCCCGAGCACAGGGGCTTCGGTGTGGCCGGGAGGACGGTGGTTTGCCAGACTGGAAGGAAGGATGTCTTTGAACAATTCTCAGGACATTCATTTTAGAAAAGAGCTGAGTCGTGGTCCCCAGCAGGCCAGATGGGGGGCCCTGGGGGAACTGAAATTTGTGGAAGCGCAGAGGAAAGGAGGAGTCACAGCTTCATCAGTTCATCCTCGGGGCCCGGGCAGGCCTGTGTGACATTCATCACCCTGTCCTAACGCCATAAAGAGGTGCAAGTCGCCCTCGGCTGAGACCCTCAGACCAGACCCCAGCGGTCTCACACACACACACACACACACACACACACACACACACACACACACACAGACTCACACATCGTTACTGTTGAGGGCTCAAGGAATGAAAACTCGTTTGGATCTTGATGGGGCCACAATTCCATTAGGAAGACAAATCTGATGACAAAAGAAATCTAGAATAAAGTCAAATCAAAGTGTCTCCTGGATGACAAATTTGGGTTTTTTCACACCAGAGCGTACATCCTTCTGAAGGAATGTGTCAGGGGGCCCAGGGACCAATCTCTTGGAGAAATTAAGTCTGGGGACCAACAGTATGAGACTCAAAGTCAGATTTCACGATGCACAGCCTTGGGCTTTGTGGCATCAACAAGTGGCATAAAAATCACATCCATGCACAGGGCTGTCCTGACAGCTAAATGATATAACACACAGACGGGGCATAGAAAAGGGCCTGGAGTGATGTGCCTCTCAAGTGCTGACTCTTACGACCGCCCACACATGTGCCTGCTCGCAAGTCTGGTGGTAGAAACTTGGGTCTCATTTCTTAGTGTTTTCCCTAAACCACCGGGAGCTGGCTGTGCTCAGGGAGCCACAGTGGCTTAGGGCCTCAAACCTCTCGGGTGGGCCAGGCTGGACGGCGGCCTCTCCCTCCTTTTGTTGACCTGAGGTGAGGAAACCTTGCCCAGCCTCAGCCCTCCTGGATCCTGAACAGCTCCAAAGGCTCAGGAATCCCCTGTCCTACAGACTGAGTGGAAACTCGAGCCTACAGGGAAGGTCCTGGACAGGAGAACCAGTCCCAGGGGACGGCAGGCACACCCCCCACACACACCGCCGGGGGCTATGGAGGGGAACAGAGGTGGGCATCCCGAGGGTGCCGGCTCCGGGATGGTGGGTAGGGGACCTGGAGCAGATCTGCCCAAGAAACGTGTGCCCTGGGTGTGACCCAGGGCCCAGGGCGTCCTGGGAGACCCTGCACCTCGTGCAAACTGCGGAGGACGCAGGGACAGCCCTGCCCATCGGGGCCCCGTGCACATCCGGACTTGGTCCCCTCGGCTTCGAGGCCCGGGTGAGCGGCTTCACCTCTGCGGCTCTGTTTCCTCTGAAAAGGGCCCCAGGGCTGTGGGAGTGCTGAAGATCCTGTGTAAACAGGAGGCAAGGGCAGGGGTCTCTGTGCTGGGGAGGCCTGGGAAGAGACCGCAGCCCAGGCCGGAGGAGCCCCATGCTCAGTTATGAGGCTCTGGGGGGCTGAGCAGGAGGATCCGGAAGGAAGAGAGAGGAGGGCCCTCCAGTGACCGCCCGGGGAGGACAGACCCCGGTGGCTGGACGTCCTGCACAGGATGAAACGCGGGGTCGGGGGAGAGGCGGCCAGGCAGCTCCTGAGGAGGTGGGAGACACAGGGAGGGGAGATCGGAGCCCGGGGACTCATAGCTCACCAGGTCACCTGCGGGGCAGACCTGCCCACCCAGCCTGACCCTGAGGGGTCCCCCTAAAGGGGATGAGATGACAGTGTTCCTCAACCCACCCCCATGTCCTTCCACAGCTCGGGGCTTCATCAGGACCATTACACTCTCGGGAAGACCGACTCGGCTAGGTGATCTTTCCAAGGTCGCAGAGTGGACGGCTGAGCCTGCTCAGGGAGCCACCTGGGCAGCTGTGGGTGCCCCCCCTGGTGGGGGGACACTCAAGGGTCCTCATCACTCACCCCCAGCAGTGGCTCCCCAGGAGGGGGCATCCCCACAGGGACATCTGGTGGCGTCTGGAGGCAGTTTTGATCATCAGAACCTGGGGGTCAGGGGCTCCTGGCAGCCAGTAATCGTGGAGGTAGAAGTTTGGGGTGTCGCTAGGTGTGCAGAACAGGGGCTACTCAGCCGCAAATGCTCACAGCACCAGGTCAGAAGGCTCTGGCCACGGTGAAGCCACGTCCTCCCCTGGAGAGTCCCCACCAGGATGGTTCCTTCAGCCCATCCTCCCTGCTTTGCAAGGGCCCCGTTCCCACCGTCCCGCCAGGAACCGTTCCCGGGACCGACTGTTACCTCTTTGCCCGAAGGGCAGCGGCAGGTACGGGGTGGGGGGCCTTGCTCCCTGTGCCCGCTCGCACCCCACCAGCCCAGGGGGTCAGCGCCCATGACGCCCACTACCACCCAGCGGCCGAGAGGGTCCCCAGGTGGTCACCCCATGCTTTCCAGGACGGAGCAGACGGTGGGACACTCCCCCTCACGGGGCCAGGCCTCTAAACACCCGGGGGACCCTCTCTGCCCAGCCAGCAGCCTCCTCACTCTTTTTCTTTCTGAGAAGACATCAATCATTCCCGAAAATCCAGACTTGGAAAATGAGTAATGGATGCTGGGCCAGGCTGAGTGACAGAGGACAACAGCAGTGCTGGCGTGTGACAAAGCCGCAGTGACACCCTGATTGTAGGCCCATGGGCTTAGCAGGTTACCCAGGAAGAGCAGACAGTCTTGGCAGGATTAATCACCACCTGGAAAACAATTTCACGCTAGAATAAACAGAAGAGTGAAATAATAAATGCATCGCATTGTCCAGTTCTTAACCTGGGCCTTGATGGAGATTAAAAACAAGTCAATTATTCTCAGCAAGGACAGAAACTCATCTTGTTTAGCAAAATAAGATGAAGAGGTCTGGGGTGGAGAGGCGGCGATGTGAGTGAGGGACCCCGTCCCGGGATGATAAACATCTAACATTGAGCCTTCGCTCCGCCGCCGGCTTCCACGGGAGATACCCCGGCTCGTCCCCGTCTGAGAGCAGAGGAAGCAGAAGAGGAAAGCGTATCAGCTACTAGGGACTTGTTATAAAATATAGATGCAGGGCTTCCCTGGTGGCGCAGTGGTTGAGAGTCCGCCTGCTGATGCAGGGGACGCGGGTTCGTGCCCCGGTTCGGGAAGATCCCACATGCCACGGAGCGGATGGACCCGTGAGCCATGGCCTCTGAGCCTGTGCGTCCGGAGCCTGTGCTCCGCAACGGGAGAGGCCCGCGTACCGCAAAAAAAAAAAATATATATATATATAGATGCAAAGCATAAAAATGCAGTTATTTTTCAATAAAGCATCCCATCTCTCTGGGGATTTAGCTCCCGCTCTCACATCCTGTTCCGTGTCTCCTGGAGCAGCTGCTTTGGCTCTGCGAGGACCAGACCACAGACCAGGAAGATGCACTTGCTTCCCAAGACAAGGCTGGGCTGCTTTCACCACCGCCTGCTGGGATGTTAAACCATCCGAGAGGTGTTTAAAGAAAACACTTTAATCTTAGAGTAAAGGGGGTTTTGTACCTGTAGATCCATAATGCGGGCAAAGAGAAACCCTTTCACCTTTGATTCTGGGGCTTTAAGCTGTGGTGCTGACAGAGTCGGGACTTCTGGAGCCGCAAGCATGTAGCTCTGGAGGTGACTGAGTTTCACTCTGGGCAGTGGAGGGTTTTGGAACAAACAGAATTGCTTTTGCTCAGATGATGGTTGCAGTGCTCCTTGAAGTATAAAAGTGTCCTTGAAAATCGCTGAGTGCCCTGACACACCACAGAGCCTGTGGTTCCCCCGCACCCTGTAACCCGTGGCCCATGGAGTTGCTCTTTGCTTTCCGCATGTGTGTTTGGGAGGGAGCAGGGAGTGTGACCGTCTGTTACAAGCTGCTGTTACCCAGCTACCTGGGGCCCCAGACGGGCAGCCGTGGACACAACTGCCCAGACATTTCAGATTCTCTTACATGACTTATCACACACAGAAAATGTACAAGGAAAAATATGCTGTGGGCTTGTCCAAAGCGCACATGTTTGTGTGGACAGAGGTTATTTATTTGTTGGACCACAGGCTGAGTTCTTTGGGGAGCCAGGCCCCCCGCTGCTCTCCGCTGCCCCCAGCACCCCCGCACTGCTGGGCTTCCAGCGGCCACGTAATCCACAGTTAGTAAATAAATGAATAATCCTGTTCTGTTCATCACAGGAAAAGCCTTCTCCTCTCCCTGTCCTGCTTCCTTGTCCACTTCAAGCCCCGTCAGAGCCCCTAGAGCTGGCCAGTCCAGCAGGAGATGATCAACCTCACCCAGAGGAGGGCCAGCTGGGGTCTGGACCTCCTGAAGGACAGAGATCTGGGCTCTCGTCAAGCCCCCCCTGCCCCAGCCCGGGACGGGATGGAACTGAGGCGGGTGGGGCGAGGCTGGGCATGTGGCCCAACAGTGAGAAAGTGGCCTGTCTGACGCCCCGGGTCCACTCAGAGAGAGAAGAGAGAAGCCAAGAAACCCAGGAAGCTCAAAGGCAAGACTCTCTGAACAATGAGCTGCATTGCTCTTCAATTGCCAAGTTTGTTCAGCCTCTAACATCCACATTAGCCTTGCCCATCAGGAGCCTCCGGCTCTGTGGACACAGAACCCCAGGTTTGCACGTACATGGCTGACCCCAAACCTTTACCAGAAGGGTTCCATGAGTTAATAGGCCTCCAGCCCCAGGCCCAGGCGGCAGGCTCCTAGGGGCCCCCCTGGAGACAGCAAAGCCACCAGGCTGCCCCGGCTCAGGTGAGTGGGCAGACCTGTGCTATGCACAGAGGGGGCTGGGAAAGACTTTTTCCCCAAATATTTCCCCTGCAGGGTAACCCAGAAGCCGCCCACGCCTCGACCTTGCCTTCTGAGTTACTGCATCCGTGTCGCCGAGTGCGACCACAAGCCAAGAGCGGCCTCCTGCTGGCGCGGAGCTTGGGAGAAACGCGTCTCCGGTGGGGACAGGAGCTGGAGAAAGAGAAACCCGGGCCCCGGAAAACCGAAGTCCCGGGCGTCCAGAACATGGTGACGGCGAGGTAAAGCAAGGGGACGGGGCAGGAAAAGGGGCCGGGGGACCCCGACGAGCCCCATGTGCCGCGGCCCTCCAGGTTCCCCCTCCAGACCCCCTCCCAGACGGGAAGTCGGGACCCTCGTGTGAGCCACTGCCTTCAGCCCAAGTGGGTCCCAGGTCAGCGAACACGTCCCTCTCCCCCGTCTGCAGTGGGCAGCGAGTAAAGGCGTGCAAGTTAGTTATTCCTCATAAATAATCATAATAAAACAACAGCGCACGTAAGGCTCTGCTGGGCCCGGGCTGGGGAAGAGCCCGGAAGCCGCAAATCTCGGAAGCCCGGATCTTTCACAGACTGGAAACACTGCGTTTACACGAGTGACATGGGGGAGGACAAGGACCTGTGGGTCGAGGAGCTGGTGGGGACGGAGTCCTGGTTTTCCATGAGAGTCGGACCAGGGAGCGACATCCAGAGGACCAGCCACCTACCCCAGCCTCGGGAGGAAAGTGGGGCGCTCGTGGGTGTCCCGAGGCTCTGAGAGGGGTGGCTCGTTCAAGGTCAAAGAACAGAGCTGGAAGCAGAGCCAGGCCCAAGGCTCTTAGCCCATGACCTCCAGCCGCTGACAGAGAAGCCAAGGAAGGTCGGTGCTCCTCCAAACCAAGTCCCCATCCTCCGGCAGAACCCTGGCCGCTCTGCGCCAGGCCTTGCCCAAACTCAGCTTCTCAGAGAGCCTCCGCCACTGAACCCCGTCCAGCCCCAAGCCCTGCCCCTGTGGACAGCCGCCCCCCTCCACCTGCCCGGGAGCCACCCGGAGCACAGACGCCATTTATCACTTTAAAGGGGTCCTCACGTTCAGATCTTCGGGCCTCTAATTTATTGGCCTCAAGGATGAGGGACCCAGAAATCATTACCGACTGGTCCTGTGAGGCCTTTTAGCATCCCCCCAGGCGCAGCCTCAGCTGACCCATCCGGGTTCGGTGGAGCTGCACCTCCTCCCCTCCTGGTCAGGCGGCTCCCGGACTGCCCGTCTGTCCTGCATCCACCTGTCAGTCGCCCGGAGCCTCCCCTCCCATCATCACGACCTGCCTCTCATCTCCCGCTCTCACAAACCCCAGGACAGAGGGTGGCCGGCCCCCTGGAGGTGTCTCCTGTCCCCCTGAGCACAGCCGTCTGCCCTGAGCTCTCCCCCCACTGAGGGAAGGAGGTCCCCCTGTCCCAGCCGGGCCGTGCACAAGTGGGAAAGTCCTCCGAGGCTGAGATGAGGAAAGGAGATGGTACCCCGCGGTCCCGGGGCCCAGGGTCGGGCACTGCCTTGATACAGGGGACCTCAGCAGCTGCCTCTGGTTGCCCTGGTGGGGTGGGGCAGAGCTTGGGTGCTGGCTGCTGGGACCTCAGTTTCTGCTGCTGAGATGTCCCTGCCGGCCGTCACTCCACAGAGGTGAGTCATGAGAGTTTTGGGGAGCGAGCCATCTAAGGATTAGAACATTAAAAAATAACTCCAGATAAGGGAATTTAGAAAGTCACAGGGAGAAGCACAGGCTCAGAAAACACCGGAGGAGACATTTTTTTCAGCTCTGGCTGATCCCTGGCAAAGAGGCAGTCTTCAACCTTCAAAAAAAAAAAAGAAAGAAAGAAAAGGAAAAAAAGACCAAGGGGGAGAATCTGATTTCCCGATTTGCCACATTAAAAGAGTCAAGTGTCCAGTTTTCAACAACAACAACAAATCACCAGGGAAACAAAGAAACAGGAAAGTCCCATTCAAAGGAGTAGAATAAACTGAAAGAAGCCATCCCCGAGAAAGCCCAGACACTGGCACAACTAGGCAAATGCCTAAAAGCACATTTATGTTTTATTTTTTAAATTGAGGCATATTGACATATAACGTTACATTAGCTTCGGGTGAACAACATAGTGATTGGATATTTGTATATATTGTGAAATGATCACAAGAAGTCGAGTTAACACCTGTCCCCACAAACAGTTACAAATGTTTTTCCTTGCAATGAATACTTTTAAGATTTACTCTCTTAGCAACTTTCAAATATGCAACACAGTATTATTAACCATAGTCACCATGCTATATGTTGCATCTTCAGGAGTTATTTTTTTTTTATAACTGGAAATTGGACATTTTGACCCCTTTCTCCCATTTTGCCCACTCCCATTCCTGGCCTCTGGGAACCACCAGTCTGTTCTCTGCGTCCATGAGCCCAGTTATGTTGCTGGTGTTGTTTAGTTCCAGGTAAAAGTGAGATGAGATGGAATTTGTCTTTCTCTGTCTGACCTACTTCACCTAGCCCTCAAGGTCTATCCATGTCGTCACAGATGGTAAGACCACATTCATTTTTTATGACTGAATAATATTCCATTGTATATGTATATACCACATTTCTTTATCCATTCAACCATTGATAGAAACTTAGGTCATTTCCATATCATTGTTATTGTAAATAATGCTTCAATGAACATGAAGGTGCATATGTCTTTTCAAATTAGTGTTTTTGGTTTCTTCAGACACATACCCAGGAGTGGAATAGCTGGATCATATGGTAGTTCTATTTTTAATTTTTAAAGGAACCTCCATCCTGTTTTCCATAGTGACTGCACCAAATTACATTCCCACCAACAGCGTCCAAGGGTTCCCTTTTCTCCACATCCTGGCCAGCATTTGTTACTTATGTTCTTTTTCATGATGGCTATTCTGACAGGTATGGGTGACATCTCATTGTGGTTTTGATTCTCATTTCCCTGATGATTAGTGCTGTTGAGCACCTTTTCATATACCTGTTGGCCATCTGTATGTCTTCTTTGGAAAAATGTCTGTTCAGGTCTTCTGCCTATTTTTTAATTGTTTTTTTGTTGTTGTTTTGATGTCGACTTGTACAAGTTCTTTTCCTATTTTGGGTATTAACCTCTTATTGTATGTATCATTTGCAAATACCTTCTCCCATTCAATAGGCTCCCTTTTCATTTTGTTGATGGTTTCCTCTGCTGTGTAGAAGCTTTTTAGTTTAGTTTTTAGTAGTCCCGTTTGTTTATTTTTGCTTTTAGTGTCAAATCTAAAAAAATTATTGTCAACACCTTTGTCAAGGAGCTTACTGCCTATGTTGCACTATGTTTTCATCTAGGAGCTTTATGGTTTCAGGTCTTACATTCAAGTCTTTAATCCATTTTGAGTTAATTTTTTTTTTTTTTTTTTTTTTGCGGTACGCGGGCCTCTCACTGTTGTGGCCTCTCCCGTTGCGGAGCACAGGCTCCGGAAGCGCAGGCTCAGCGGCCATGGCTCACGGGCCCAGCAGCTCCGCGGCATGTGGGATCTTCCCGGACCGGGGCACAAACCCGTGTCCCCTGCATCGGCAGGCGGACTCTCAACCACTGCGCCACCAGGGAAGCCCCAAGATATTTTAATTATATTTTGAAAACAATACTCTGGATGGAGCAAGAGTTGATGGGATAAAGTGAATTGGAGATGATGGTGGCTGGACTGGGAAGACGGAGAGGGGGGATGAGGGGCAGCCTGGGTGCCAGTTGGGGTGCGAGGTGCACAGGTGAAGCTGGCTCCTACCCTCTGACTGCATGGCCAGGCAGGCGAGGGTATAACCATGGACACTTTGCAGGGGACAGGGTGTCCATGGAAGCCAGGAGGCAGCCTGAGAACAGAACCAAAGAAAAACACTCCAAGTGGAGGAGAGAGGTTCTGGGAGGGATAATGGGGGTGCACAGGGTCTGGAACCCCAGAATCCTCAGGCTGCAAGGATTGTCCATCAATTCATTCAGGGCGCTGGGTACGTTCAATGCCATTGGCACTTCAGGGCAGCCACGGGGCATTTTCTTCTGAGAGTCAGTTGGGAACTACGGTCTGGAGAAGCCGCAGGAGACCAGCTCACGGAGTGTGAGGCAAATTCTCATCTCCACATCGGGGCTGCCCCGCCCCCACCCACCCCCCCAGGGAGAAGGAGGAGGCCGCCGGGCCCTCCCCGAGGGGACCCTGGCTGACTGCACCTGCAGTGGTTTCTCTCTCCGGAGAGCCGCCCTCACGAGCACTTTCCATGGGTCGAGTGTGTGTTTGGTTGAACCCTCACTGCCACGTGGTAGGGAAGGAATCACCCCCATTTTGCAGATGAAGAATCCAGTTTCAGGGGCGTTAGGTGCCCAGCCAGCGGCCACAAAGCCATGGGTGACGAGACATGAGGAGAGGCCGGCGCTGGGCTCCAGAACCGCCGTGCGTCCGTGGGCCTCGGACAGTGGCAACAATAGAAAACACCGCACCAATGGGAAGGACTGAAGGACACTTGTTTCTGAAAAGAGGAAGTCAGGTTGTTCTGTTCTTCATGCAAATGTCCACCTACAGCTGGAGGTGAGAGGCGTCTGTGTTCCTTCTCTCTTTTTATCCAACTTCAAAGAGTCACTGAAGGATTTAGCTCAGGCAACACACCATTAGCGGAGAGCACGACCCCAGAGTTTTTTGGTGTGTTTGCGTTTGAGGTATTTTTATTTTTTTCCTTTTCTAAGCAAAAATAATTTCTGGTTTTTCATCTAAGCACATCCACTGCCGGCTCCTCCAGGGCTGATATTCAGCTCTGTTAAAAACGCAGGTTCCCTCCATCCTCAGGGCCCTGCAGACTTGGGGAAAGTGGGCGTGGGGGGGGGGATGTTAGTCCAGGCAGCAGCGAAGCCCCATCCCAGATGCTCCCATTCTGTCTGCGTGGACCCTTCTCGTGGTGTCAGCTGACTCTTTGCAGGGTGTGGGTCTGGTGTGCGCCGTTTGTGAGACAGAGACAGAGAAAGGAAGGACTTTCTGTCCTTTCAGTGAGCCAGTCCAGGGAGCTGGGAGAATGTTCTTGGTGACCCCAAATGAAATCACATGAAGTATGCTTATCTTCTTTCCTCCAGAATCTTCTTTGTTTGGTCGTTTTAACCATCCCATCTTTTTTTGTGACCACAAATGAAATGCCTCCATCTCTACCACCCGTCATACTGCAGTTTGAACCATTAGTGTATCTTTCCCACACGTGTTTGCCCCCATCCCCTTAGCCCTGAGCCTTTAGCCTCTGTGGACAGGCCGCATGACACAGGGATGCAATCGATGACGTTATCTGAACCAGCCCTGAACCCTCTTTGCCGATGAGAAAACTGGGGCGGGAATACTGGAAGTCTAGCTCTGCCGGTGCCGGACCTAACGCCCTGTCCCTGCGTCACGGTCCCGGAAGACTGCAGGTGACAGAACTGACCAGGGCCGAAGGGGAGGCCGGACAGACGGAAAAGGCCCTGCACCCCGAGGGGCCACAGCCAAAACGCGGAGGGAAGGGTGGAGCCTAGTCACGGCCCGCCCCCCCAAAGACGCACCCCTCCCTCCCAGAGATGCCGTGTGCGTTCCCATAGCAACGCACAGAGCTGGGGGTGGGATGATCGCCATCTGTTTGGAGTGTAGCCAGGGTTTATACTGAAAATACCAAACACCCTGCAGAGACTTTATCCTCGGGTAGGGCTCGTGATCTGCCGGATGCCGCAGTCAAGAGATCAGGGCGCTGTGCTCTGGTCTCAGTCCGCCCCGACCCCCTGCTCTGGACGCACTGCGCAGCCGGCAGCCGAGCCCCAGCCCCTGTGAGGAATCAGGACTTTCCGCCCCCCTTTACACCCCGCTCCACAGCCCGCATTGCACCTGGCACAGTGTAGGGCCCAGCAGTGCCCAGTAGATGCTCCCTGCCCGCTGGCTCCACCCGTCCTCGCCTCTGTCCCCAGAGATGCTCAGCCCATCCCTACCTGTCTTGCTTCCCAGAGATCGGCCCCTCCAGTGACGCCGGCCTGGTCCAGCTGTGGTGCTCATTGGGCTCGTGGCTATGACAGCGGCAGCCCTCAGCATGGCTTTCAGGCGTGTCGGTGCCATGATGGAGGTCGTCCTGGCCATGTGGGAAGCAAGAGTGGGCTGGCATGAGGCAGAGGACCCTGGGGGAGGGGAGAAGGGTGTGCTGAGCCTCTGGAATCATTTGACAGAGCTTCTTCTACCTCCCCAGCTCTCCCAGCCTCCCAAGGATCTGAGACCTGGCATCAGACAGAAAACACCGCCGTCCCAGCTCTCGGTCCCTCTGGGTTCGCTTGTGGAGGAGGCAGGCGTCTCTGAGTCGCCATTTAGTCCAATCATCTTGCTGAAGCTCTTGGAAAGCAGCACCACACAGAGTCGACACCCGAGTCCACTTCCATGTGTTCATTTACCTTTGAGCAAAGCACGAAGACACGTATTGACCACCCCCCGCTGCATCCCCTCAGGACCCACTTAGTAAGGACAGCATGGGAGCTGGAAGGCAGCTCAGCCACGGTGGTCTCCCCTGTGCCCCGGCACCAGCTCCAGCTCTCAGCTGACCCAACTGGAGGGGGTTCCAGGTCCCCATCAGTGCCTGGTGTCAGCTCAACATGCCTCCAGAGAGGAGGGACAGTAAAGGGTTCCCTGGGGGCTCCAAAGCAGAAGCAGCATCCAGACTCAGAAGGGCTGACACTGCAATTCCCCTAAATTCACAAGAAATCATATAATGGCTTAAAACAGTGACGCCTCCTGGACTCGGTCCAGAGCTGTAGCCACATCATGCGCTCTGCCAGGGCCATCAGCCCAGCAGCGTGAAGCCTGGGCTACTGACAGGTGACAGCTCTGTCCACCGTGGAGTCTGAATGGAGCCTCTGCTTCCCTGGGAAACCTGTCCCCCCTGGAGCCTCTGAGGTGGCTTTGCTCCCAGGCACATTGCAAACTTGCAGACCAGCCAAGGGTATGCTGGCCTGCTCATGTTTAATTTCCTCCAGGACAGCACACTGAGGAAACCGATAAAGCCAGAGGAACCCTGGGTGCCTGTCACCACAGCAGACCCCACATGGCTGCCTCGTCGGGTCCTCGCAATCCCCTCAGGATGTAAACAACACAACCTCGTGTCACACGAGTAAGTGTAGGTTCATGGGGATCACGTAATCCACCCGAGGCCTCGCGGCTGGCAAGACAATGCTGGCGAGACAAGGTCTGTCAAAAGGTTTTCTGTCCACGTGTTTGGCCTCCATGGCGACAATGTCAGTGTGACATGGTGACACACTGAAGTACTTATTTGTCTGTGTTCCTAATGTCTTCTGTCCCCCATCCCACCTGCCTATTCGGGCAGAGTCAGGCCTTTTCGTGGTTATTCCATCACTGGGATTTTTCCCAAGAAGGAAAGCAAAAGCAGACAGTCACGAGGCACCATTCCTGCCCTTGTTAAAAGCCACGCTAATCAAAAGAGTAATGCTGAACAGCTCAACACAGGGAGCAAGAGTGATATTTAAGAGAGTGAGGCGTGGGGGAGGGATGATTGAGCCATGGAAAGAGATGGGGAGCCCTGGCGGGGACGGCCCACCGGCTTCCTGCAGGGCCCAGCAGTTGACGAGATGTCCGGGGTCTCCAGCCTGACAGAGACCGCAGGCCCCCAGACCTGAAGGTGCCACGAGGACTGAGCCAGCCGGGCACCTTCTGTCGTGGTGGGACTCCCAGCTGGCTTCCTTGCCCACAACCTTAATTCCAGTTGCCTTCTCTGTTCTGCTGATCTAACTCCCATGCTGTCAAAGCAAGTAAATAGGAAAAGGAAAATGGTAATTTCTTCAGGAACTAAGGGACCCCTTTCTTCCCTCAGTATTTCTTGTACTCAGAATAAGTAATTTTAGGAGACTTTCAATCGCTCAAAGAAATATTACTTTACTTTATCCTTACAACAGACTTGTCAAGGAGGCGAGATGCACACACTACCCTATTTTGCTGAGGAAGTTCCAAAGTGCACGGGAAGGACCTCATTCTACTCACCCTCCCGGGCTTCCCCGTGAACACCCACCGTCCAAGCAGAGAAAGTGTCTTCCTGGTGCAGGAAAACAACCTGAGTTCACTCGGGAATTCGATTCACAGCAATTTCTTTTGGTAACTCCACGAAGTAGTTTCTCAGCAGTGTCAAGGGTGCAGCCCCGAGGTGTTCCTGAGAGCTGGTCTGGGCTTGGAAAGAAGCCCCGGAGAAGCAGCCGGGGCAGCCTGGTCACCAGAGTGCAGACCTCCGTCGGGGATCCCCTCTCCCTGGGGAGGGTGGGGTGACTGGTGGGAGAGGGGTGGGGAGGGGGAGGGGGAGGCTGTGGGAGCTGCAGGGGGGATGCCCACATGCTGGGCTCCACTAGCAGGTCTACACTTGCAGGCATGGACTTGACCGCGCTACCTCTGATGCCTGATCTGTCTTGGGAAGGGTAGGAGTAGATGATGCATTTCTTGTCTCAATGATGAATCTCCAGGAAATAAATTTAGCTGCTTCCCTGGAGAATTTATTCTAGTGGCTCTTAAAGAGCAGAAATCCCCACCAAGTGCACGTCCAGAAATCCAGATCGCACTCAGAATAGATGAAGTGATGAACACCCTGAATAGATGAACACCCTGGCTCTCGGTGTTACACACATTCACGTGTGTCCAGACTTGTTCCTTGTAGCTACTCGTTCCTTTAGCTCAGAGAAGGTGTGTATTGACAGAACCTGCTTGTATAAGCACATCTCTGCACACGTGGCACGTCTGGTTTGCATTCCGGATGGAGAATATAGCAGGTGTGCACAGCAGGAAAACCTGGTCAGAGGTGGGGCAGGAGCCTGGGGGGCGGTGAGCCTTGGGCTGGGGTCCAGCAAGCACCCCGTGCTGGGCACCAGTCCCACTGGGCAACTTCAGACAGCCCTGCAGCCGTGGGACTCCAGTTTCACTGACAGGAAAAAGCTGAGATGCACATCAACAGTGGAACAGAGACACATGGTGTTTTCACAAAAGGGCTCTAACAGCAAAGAGCGGGAACATCCAGAACCTCACACGACACATGACTGAAGCTCACGAACACAGCCTGAGGAGGTTAGCCAGATGCGCACAGGCGACTTGTGGAAAGGACGAAACGGACAAAGCCAGTGCCCACTGGCCATGCGGGTCACCCCTGACGGGGCTACTGGGGGGCTCTGCCGGATGGCCAGCCACTCCGGTGTCTTGGTCTGAGTGCTGATGACATGGTGTGTTCAATTTATGAGAAATGGCCAGGCTGGACCTCTGATGGATGTACTTTTCTGTGCTTATGGCATAAATACTTCAATTAAACATCAGAAAATGTGCAGGAGGGGAGAGTGCAGGGAGAGAAGCATAAACTGAGTGACCGCCGGGGTTTCTCGCGGCTCCCAGGGGCCGCCTCCTTGTTTGCTCATCGTCTCAGCTTTTAGCTCCTTTTCTTCTTAGTTCTTCCTTTCCACCCCGTGGCTGCATTTGCATCAGTAATAGAGACGCGAGGGTGGATTGGGCAGAATCAAGGGGGATTTGGTGCCTTCGCTTGGTTTCTCAGAGCTGCTCTGAGCTCAGAGGGAAAGGGGCGGGCGGTGGGTTTCCACCAGCTGGTTTAATCTGTAAATGTCCGCGGTTGTCACTCCTCATTCCTAGAAGACAGGTCTAAGTCTAAGCCTTATCTCTGGGCAGAAAAACTGAAACTGCTCTAACATTTAGGAGTTTGTGGAAATCATTAAAAGGAAAAACCAATTTTTACTTTCCGTGAACAGATATGATAAACTCTATGTGTTCTCCTTCCCTTCTTTATTTTGATGCCCTTACATCCATGGAGAGCACCAAGCACGTTGCCCTTGATTCTGAGATGCTCTTTGAAGGTGTTTGCCGCGTTGGGTGCGGGTGTACACAGCTCTCGTTGTGCAGCAGTGGCCCAGGGCCGGCAGCTGATGAATACAGGCACGTTCTGCACAGAGCGTGTTGATTCCTCTTCACTCTCTCGTCTGAACCCTGAGGCGTTTGGTTCGCATTTGATGGAGAATAAAAGGCAAGTTAGCCTGAGTCGAGTGTCCCTCAAAGTTAGTGGGTTAAACTGGGTGGTGGATTAGCAACCTGGCAGGGAGGCAATGAGCCAGGTGTGCATATGACTCCGAGATCAGGGTGAAACATCCGGTTCCAGATCAGGCTGAGGCCGAGGGCCAGACGTCTGGCTGGCCGATGAGCCTGGCACCTGCCATTTAGGCAAAGTAGGTGGTTCAAAGCCTGGGGTGGCTTTGTGGAACCCAAAGGCAAGTAGGGCAGACAGGAGGGTTGAAGAGAAGGAGGGGCAAAAAGGAATCTGTCTTGCGCGGGGCGCTGCCCAAAGCAAGGGGCTGGAGGAGGGGGGCAGGGGCTGGAGAGCAGGGGGCAGGGGGCCAACCACTCAGAAGACCATCCAACCTTTCCCAGGGGCGGGCCTGTCCCCGCTGCCCGTCCACGCACGTCTAACTCCACTACCTGTCCATGAAGGGCACAGCTGTGAGGCACCTCAGGCGCTGCGGACAGAGCAGCGTGTGCGTGGCAGGGCTGCAGGGCGGGGGACCCACAAGGCACAGGGTCCAGGTGTGTCCCCAGGTGAGTGCAAGAGCGGGAGGGCCCTGGATGGATCGAGCCGTGGTGAAGGTGAGATTTAATGAAGGTAAGGGATGGACCCAGGGTGCTGGAGCAAGGATGCCAGCAGGATGAGAGCTGAGGCCAAAGAGGGTGATCTGGACTCATTTCCGCATGGTTCTTGAGGATGGCACATTCCTGGGGAAGACTGAACAGTTGTATCTGCACAGTTGTAACCTCTAGGGAGGTTACAGCCTGAGAGGCTTGGGTAGGTGGCAAGGCCTCCGAGGATGACGGAGGGTAGGGGGAAGACAGAATGTGAAGAGGAGTGGGCGTCTTCTGTGAAACGAGGGAGAGACCAGATGTCAGTGGACGACAGACAGCATGAAGGCCGGGTGCAGGACATCTGAATGTCCAGTGGGGGAGCCTTAGAGGGTCAGCAGTGTGTGTGTGTGTGTATGTATGCGTGTATGTGTGTGCATGTGCATTTGTGTGCATGTGCGTGCGTGTATGCGTGTGCGTGTGTGTGCGTGTGTGCGTGTATGTGCATGTGTGCGTGGACTGAGGGGAGGTGGATGTCTCACTCAAGGCGGGCACGATAGCCCCCTCCCTTTCCCACCGTCCCCAGCCTCTGCCTATCCTACATAGGCTCATTTGTGCTTCGTGTTTATTGCACTTTATATGCAAATTTCACAATAACTTCAGGAAACATTCTCAATTAATAAAATGCAAATATATTCAGCTCACTGTCGCATTTTACAAATATAATTTTCCCATTGATGTTTAATTGCCTTAAAATTCTTTCAAGGTTAAAAGGGAACTATCTCTTGAACATTAGTTATTAAATTATGTAACACCAATTAATTTGCTGAATTGATTTGAGCTTTATGACATTTGTTATTAATTGGTTGAAAGCAAACTTCTAATTATCAAGGGATCAGATATTCTCAGCGCAAAATTCCTCTGAGAGTAGCAGAAAGCTGGTCTGTCATTTTGAAGGTCCTAGTTCCTTGTGACCAGTGACTTGAGCCCCAAAGTGGGATCAACCAAAGGAAACATTTTCCTAGGTTGAGGGTTCTGAGAAGCCCAGACTCTACTGCTGGTTTTCCACTGTCTGTTACTGCCAGCTGTTCTCCAGTAAAACAACAGCACCTAGAAGTAGCCATGAGATCTCTCTGTGCAAAGAACTACCCTTTTCTCCATTTGTCCTACACCTGAAATAAAACACCCTTCCACTGGTGTTTTACACCACCTGATTTCACCACCTGTGAGATTTTGACATCTGGACCATCACCTGGTGCCAGGGGCCAATTGTGATCCTCCTACAACCAGTGATGGGTCCTCATGGCCAACAGGGTGGTGAGCGGTCCAGTTCTAAAGTCCTGTCTCCTGCCTTCTCAGGACTCTGAGTACCAACCACCACTGTTTAGGTTCCCCAATAGCAGAATCTGAGCCAGGCTTGGAGTGCAGGTGTTTATCAGGGATCAGTGCACGTGGAAGGAGAGGAGGATGCAAAACTGGGCAAGGGAAGAGCACTGCAGCTCAGCCCAGCCTTGGACCCACCTGGGGGCTCTGGAAGGAACATTGCTGTTCAGAGTCATCTCATGATGTGTCTTATGTCACTGGAGGTGGACTTCCCCAGGAAAGGATATGACCTAGAGCCAGGTGGCCCTCAGCTGAGGCACACCCTGAGGGAGCTGAGAGCTGGAGGTGGTCTGCTGACCTCACTGTAGCTCAATACTGATTGCTCCTGAAGAGAGATCTGGGCAGTGCATGTCCGTGTCCACCCCTACAGTACCGAAGATTAAGGTTGATATATGCAAACAACCCAGCAGATTACAGATGTCTGGTAAATAGTACTTAATGTTCTAATTATTAATTTTATAATGGGAATCCTTTTGAAAAATAGAGTAGGCAATAGTGTTACAATGACAAAGATCAGAGAAGGGTATCCTTCCTCTGTAGGGACCCCAACAGTGAGTTCTGCAATCAGAAGCACAGGACAGATGGGGACACTCCTGACTGTGTGGGTGGACATCTTCTTCCTATTTACAGAAGAAGATTCCTGGGTTCAGGGAAGCAGGGAAGCAGGGTAGCAGGGTGACTTGCCCAAAGGCATGTGTTGGAAAGTATAGAGTCCAAACTGGAACCCAGGTTTTCTGTCTCCAAAGACACCAGTCTTTGTTCTCTGCTGCCACTTAAAACAATAAAAGCCATATGAAAAGGTGTATTTTTACCTGTGTTGTAACAATTTTTTTTTAGCAACATAAACTCTATCTTTTTTCTGAAGAAGTCACTAGCCCCATTTTCCAGGAAGTTCAGGACAGACTAAAAGCACCTTGATTTCCTGCTGCTAACGCTTTGGACTCCAGAGTGAAGGACCAGAGAGGTGTCCTCCAAAGCAGGCGTCCCCAGCCCCTGGGCCACAGACCAATACCGGTCCATGGCCTGTTAGGAACCGGGCCGCACAGCAGGTGGTGAGCGGCACGTGAGCAAGGGAAGCTTCATCTGTATTTACAGCCGCTCCCCATTGCTCACATTACCGCCTGAGCTCCGCCTCCTGTCAGCAGTGTGGTGAGTTGTATAATTATGTCATTATGTTTTACAATGTAATAATAATAGAAATAAAGTGCACAGTACATGTAATGTGCTTGAATCATCCCGAAACCATCGCCACCCCCGTCTGTGGAAAAATTGTCTTCCATGAAACCAGTCCCTGGTGCCAAAGAAGTTGGGGACCACTGCTTCAAAGGGCATCAAGGGCTTTGGGAGGAAAGAAGGGAGAAGTGTCAGTGACAGAGAGAATAAAAGCAGAGGAGTTTGAAGTTGGGGAGACAGAAAGGAAGGTAACAGGAGGGGATACGCTGACTCCCAGGACACCCTAGGACAGGGAAGTCCAGGCCGCTGCCCGGAGGAGCTGGCAATGAGCGCATAGGTGGCCGAGGGTTGGAGGGCAGTGTCTTAGGGGGTGAACCGTACATCACCGGCACCCCAGGATGATGCCAGTTACACTCTGTGATCCAGGTGAGTCAGAATGCAACCCTGGGAGACATGAGGCTGAGTGTAATGCCTGCACTTGGGCAGGACTGAGCCCGGGGGGCAGTTCCAGTGGACACACTGTTGCCTTTGAATCAGTGCAGCTCAGAATAGGGTTTTTACAAAAAGGCATGACATAACATAATTACTTATTAGTCATAATCTTAATTAAAAGCTGCCAAATCTTAGGCAAATGCTAACAAATAACATATTTTGAAATTATGAGCAATTTATATTTAACTTTATATTAAACTTAAATTTCTATTTAAATTATGGAAACTTATATTTTAAAAAATACCTTTTCCAACATCTGGAATCATTAAAATCATAGGAAAAGATCAATAAAATGTGTACAAAGCCTGTGCACTAAAAACTACAAAACATTTTTGAGAAGTCAAAGACCAAATTGAGCTATGAAGTCAGTACAATGCCAGTCAAGTTCTAACAGCAATTGTGTTTTTTACATTACGATAGTTTCACAAGATAATTATTCTGTAAAGCCGATGGGTTCCAGAACATGGTTTAAAATCGCAGCCTAATTGACTCAGCCCTAGGCCCCTCCTCTAGCCCTCTTTACTGATTTTTCTCTCTCCTCCCAAATATCCAGGTTATATTTCCGGTCCTACCAAAACTGCCTTGCTCAGAACACTTTAATGGGATGCGAAGATGGGACTCATTTATTATTGCACAATAAGCATGTCCAGAAGGTTCCGTTGCCACACAACCCTGAGTGTTTTATTACTATATTTTGCAAAACTGAGGCGGGAAAATGATTGCTCGGGACTCTCCAAGAAAAATGTACATGACACCTACTGCTTGTTTATTTAAGTTGATGTGGGGATTTGGGCCCTTAGTACAGGCGGTCCCTGACTTACAATGATTCAATGTACAATTGTTCTACTTCACAATGGTGCAAAAGTGATACACTTTCAGTACAGTCTGTACTTGGAATGTTGAATTTTGACCTTTTCCTGGGCTGGTGATATGCAGTACAACCCTTTCCCGCAATGCTGGTGAACAACGGATACACTTAAACCATCCTGGACCCTGACCACCAGTCCGTTTCTCACTTTCAGTGCAGTACTCAATCAATTACATGAGATAGTCGACACTTTATTATAAAATAGGCTAACGTGAGTTCTCTCAGCAGCTTTAGGGGAGGCTGGGCTGAGCTGTGATGCTGTAGGTCAAGTGTATGCAGTGCATTTCTGGCTTCGAGATTTTCAACCCACAATGGGTTTATCGGGACATAACCCCATTGTGGGTCAAGGAAGATCCATAATGGGTTAAAATTCTTAATGTCTATGTCAACTCCAAGGGATGATCTGAGAAGTTTGATTTCAGAGTCAGAAAGTGTCCTGTTAGGACAGTGGGTGACAGAGATTCTTGGCTTTAATTCAGGAAAGAAGTTCTTAGAGAAAGAAAAAAGGACAAAGGTTGCCGGCTTTTCCTGTTCAGAACAGCTCAGTCTGCAGGGCGTTAGAAGGCATGAACAGCAGGTAGAGGTCGCCAAGGTGTCCCAGGTACCACGGCCCCCCGCCTGGCACCAGCCCTGCCTGGTTTCCAGCCTCTGTGTCCCTCCCTCCTCCTCAGGGACCAGGGACTCTATTCCCCAAGGTCAGCTATGCAGGGAGGGTCTCCTCAGGGGGCCGCCAGTCCTCACAGGCCTCCTCGCCTTTCTGTGACTCGTATCATCTAAGTATTCTCACTAATATGCTTCTGGCCCTGCTCTGGCTTTAGGGGATGCTGTTCTCCCTTTAATGGTCTTTTTAAAAATTAATTAATTTGGCTGTGCCAGGTCTTAGTTGCAGCATGCGGGATTTTCGATGTGGCGTGCGGGGTCTTTTAGATATGGCATATGGGATCTTTAGGTGTGGCATGCGAGATCTAGTTCCCTGACCAGGGATCAAACCCAGGCCCCCTGCATTGGGAGTATGGAGTCTTAATCTGGACCACGAGGGAAGTTCCCCCCTTTAATGGTCTTAATCTAGTTCAGACCCCTGAGAACTGGCTGGAATATGTAAACAAGAATTTACAAGCAGCCCAGAGAAAACCAAAGGAAACGAAACTAAACAAAACAGCAAAACCCTGTGAATAATGACATCTCGGCTATGGGACTCACAGACAGAGTTATTCTTCCAACTGGTTCGCACCACCCACCGTCTCTCTCCCTCCATAGATCCCAGGTCAATTGCAGGAGGAGGCACTGGGCCTCCTTAGCTGACAATTCTTCATCACCATCATCATCTCATCATCACCATCATCATCATCATCTCATCATCATCATCATCTCATCATCACCATCATCACCATCATCATCATAATCATCATCATCACCATCATAACCATCATCACCATCATCACCACCACCATCATCACCATCATCACCATCATCTTCATCATCATCTCATCATCACCATCAGAGCATCCCCAGGGGATGAGTCGGCCTTCAGTGCCTTCCTGTCCCCCCTGCTTCGTGAAGGTCAACTCAAATTTCAAAGCTGCCTCTTGTCCTCATAACTTTAATTTTTTTCCCAGGCACATTTCCATCCATTGAATAGGATATTAAAATCTCAACTCATATAAACAGCAGGAAGACTGAATTGTATTTTATTTTCTTTAAAAACTTGAGAAAACCCCTCAAATGTTGCACCTTTGTTGCCCTGGCAGAGTCATTCATCATTTTCCACTTTTATTAAATTTACCTATTTACTTAGCAAAAAATTATTAAAAATGAATAGGCATGTGACAATTGGGAAACTATTACACAGATAGATATAGAAATAGATACCAATGTAGATATGTAGATATAAAAAGGGTGAGTCATTCTTTGTGTACAATTCAACAACTAATACGTGAAAAACCCATTGAAAAATGCAAACAGGCATTTCACAAAAGAAGACACATGAATACCAATAAGCATATGACATTGTGTTCAGCATCATTATTTATCAGGGTGATGCAAATTAAAACCACAATGAGATACCATCTCCAACCCATTAGAATCACCAAAATAAAATACTTCTGACAATATCAAACATTGTCAAAGGTGTGAAGTAACTAAAACTCAGACATAGCTGAGGGAGTATAAAATGAAGCACTCACTTTGGCAAACTCTTTGATAGTTTTTTTTTAATAAAGTCAGATATACATCTGACTAAACAATTCCACTCCTAGCTATTTACCAAAGAAAGTTTAAAACATGTGTTCACCAAATTAATTGTATAAGAATATTTACAGTAGCCTTTTTCTAACAGCTAGAAACTGAAAACAACCCAAATATTCATCAGCTGAAGAATAAATATGGAATGTGGAATATTCCATAATGGAATGCTACTTAGAAATCAAAAACAACCTACTGATAAATGGAACAAACATTATTCTGAGTGAAAAAAGCCAGATACAAAGAACACATTCTATAAGATCCCACTGACCTGAAGTTGAAGGACAATCCAATATAATCTTTGGTGATAAAACTCAGAATATTGGTTTCTTGTTGGGAGAGGGAAGGGTTATATAAAGCAGCACAAGCAAGCTTTCTGGGGCGATGGAAATATTCTGTATCACGTTTTTGCTGTAGTTTTTTTTTTTAACGTCTTTATTGGAGTATAATTACTTTACAGTGGTGTGTTAGTTTCTGCTTTATAATTTGCTGTAGTTTTATGGGCATATGTAATCCCCCAAATTTATCTAACTAACAGTTAAGATAAGTTATGACCTTAATAAATAAATAGTACGTGTTAAATGAGGAGCATTACCTAACATTGGCCCTAACCCATTTCTGACCAAGATGAACTGGCCAACTGGATGATTACCAGCAGCACAGCTGCAGGGGTTCATTTTACGGTTCGGCCTGAGATATTGTCTGCTGACAGCTGTGGGCACGATCTAAATCACGCCTCCTGCCCGTCCAGACACAATCAGCGATCATCTCACAAAATAATGAATCTGCCAGCACAGAGAACCCCAGAATGTCTCAAAAGAATCAACGTCTTGAATTTTATTTCTAACCTTTTCTTACCCTTGAAGTATTTCAAACTCTAGCAGCCCTGCTCACAAACCTCCAACAAGGAGCTGCTGCAGGAGAAAAATATGAGCACCGTGACCGGCTCTGTCATCGGCCGAGGACAGGACCTTCGAGGGTGAGGGGAGAGGGAGAGGAGGATGGAGAGGTGCCAGAGGAGGGTGGGGGCAAAGAAGGGGACAAGCGGGGAGAGGACGCGGGGAGAGAAGGGAGGAGGAAAACACAGAGAAAGTGGGTTATTTACCTCTGACAAAAAGGAGAGGGCTTCCCTGGTGGCGCAGTGGTTGAGAGTCCGCCTGCTGATGCAGGGGACGCGGGTTCGTGCCCCGGTTCGGGAGGATCCCACATGCTGCGGAGCGGCTGGTCCCGTGAGCTATGGCTGCTGGGCCTGTGCGTCCGGAGCCTGTGCTCTACAATGGGAGGGGCCACGGCAGTGAAAGGCCCATGTACCGCAAAAAAAAAAAAAAGGAGAGTCTCAGACAGTGGTGGAAATTGGTATTTTTGAACTAGGTTTCTGTACCAGGCAGCGTCATGAATTGGTAATAAAAGAGATGCCCCGGTGTCCCCAACAGAAGTACTTGGGACAGAGAAACCCCCAGACCCTCCTTTTACAATACGGCAACTCCTGTCAAGACTAGCACGTTTTGGGCTTCCCTGGTGGTGCAGTGGTTGATAATCTGCCTGCTAATGCAGGGGACGCGGGTTCGAGCCCTGGTCTGGGAAGATCCCACATGCCGCGGAGCAACTGGGCCCATGAGCCACAACTACTGAGCCTGCGCGTCTGGAGCCTGTGCTCCGCAACAAGAGAGGCCGCGATAGTGAGAGGCCCACGCACCGCGATGAAGAGTGGCCCCCGCTTGCCACAACTAGAGAAAGCCCTCGCACAGAAATGAAGACCCAACACAGCCAAAATAAATAAGTAAATTAATAAATTCCTATCCCCAACACCTTCAAAAAAAAAAAAGAGATTAGCCCGTTTTTCTGAGACCTGTTATCAAAGCTTTTATTTGAGGTACATTCTGTATATATTTCATGATCCTGGAATCTGTTCTAAATGTTTCCTCGCAAAAACTTTGCTGTGATGCCAGGGATCATCTACTTCTTGCTACTTCCTTAGAATTTTCATTTCTTATAGATACATTTATGAAGAACGGGGAAACTCTTTGTGCCCATTTTAGTTTTTACTTGATCTGTGGAGAAATATGTTTCATAGAGGACTCACTTCTCCAAAACCTTTTTGTTGACTGACTTTTTTCAAAACACTTAATGGTGCAAGATAGGCCATGGCAGAGTTGCTGTTTGAGCCTTCCACCCTCCGTCTTGGGTGTCCGGGAGAGCAGAAGGTGACCAAAGGCAGCTGCAAGTCCCTGGGCCACCCACGGCATCTCCATCTGTGTCCCAGACCCACCTCCAGGTTCAGCACTTCTGGGAGAGCCCAGGAGGCCGGCGTTGGGTCAGAAGCAGCTCTTCTTGGTCTTCTACAGTTTTCATTGTTCAGGCACTGTCAGCCCAGCCCTAGAAAATCTCAGAAGAGGAAGCTAAAGGACAAGCCATGGAAGGGATTTGGAGGAAAGGTGGAGTGAGTTCAGATTCCAGGGGCATCCCTTCTCAGTTCCCACCAAAAACTGTCCTCAAAGAAGCCCCCTCTCTTTCACAGACAGCGACACAGAGATGGTCGCAGGCATTCTGGGACACAGAGGGTCAGCCCCTCTCCCCCCCTCGCCCTCTTGCCTGGATCCCCGATGAAAGGTCTGGAGCCACAGCTACCATATGATGAGCACGAGGCCTCAAGCACGAAGGAGAATCCAGCAGTTGGTCCTGGACTGTCTGAGCGCTGCCTCACGGCCAGCATCTTCCCACCTCCAGACTGTCTGTGTTTGGGGAAGAATTAAACCTCACTTGTCCTGAGTCACTACAGGCAAGTGGGTTTTGTCTGTTTTTCTTCAGGCAGATGCACTTTTAACTTGTGGATGATCACTCCTCTGAGCACGCGGTCACCTCCCTGAGTGACCACCTGGCGCACAGGGTATTGCAGGCCTGGAAGGACCAGCAGCGGCTGAGGCACAGATGCTGCTGAACGAGCTGCTTCATCCCCGCCCTCTCCCCTGCTCACCTCCCCCTGCTCCTCCTCCTGTGAGCCTTTTACCATTCTTGATGCAGAACAAGGACGAATTTCTTCCCCAGACAGATCCCAACACAAGGTTTCCAGCATGGCCTACACCAAGTGGAAAGATGACCAACAAATGGAGTATCCAATTCTAGAGGCAACATCACAAATCACACGACGCTGGAATGCAGAACCACCCACAAAGTTTCCAGAACCCCCCACGAAGTTTCCAGAACCCCCTGTGTTAGTTTGCTGGGGCCTGCTGTCATAGAGCACCACAGAAGTTTATAGTCCCCCAGTGCTGGAGGCAGGACGTCTGAAATCTGGTGTCGGCAGGCACTGCTCCCCCTGGGGACACAGGGCGAGGACGGTCCCCCCAGTCCCGCAGCCTTGGGCGCTCCAGGCTCGTAGGCACATCACTGGTTTCCAACTTCACATCATCTCCCTCTGTGCGTGTCTGTGTCCAAGTTTCCGTGTTTTCTGAGAACATGGGATTAGCACCCACCATAGTGACTTCATCCTAACTTGGTTACATCTGAAAAAACTCTATTTCCAACTAAGGTCAGGTGCTGAGGTGTTGGGATTTAGGGCTTTATTGTGTCTTCTTTGGAGGGTATAATTCAGCCCATAACATCCTTTATGCACTGTTCTGTAGCCCTTGCTTGGTGGCATCTTCATATTACTTCAATCAAGAAGAAACTTGGGCTTCCTTGGTGGCGCAGTGGTTGCGAGTCCGCCTACCGATGCCAGGGGACGCGGGTTCGTGCCCCGGTCCGGGGGGATCCCACGTGCCGCAGAGCGGCTGGGTCCGTGAGCCATGGCCGCTGGGCCTGCGCGTCTGGAGCCTGTGCTCCACAATGGGAGAGGCCACAGCGGTGGGAGGCCCACGTACAGCAAAAAAAAAACAAAAAAACAAAAAAAAACAAACTTGCGTTCAGTTAAATATCATGGTTTTGTCTTCTTCCTTTTGTTCCTGAATTTTAGGTTTAATATGAATGTGATTATATTTCTCTTTTCCTCAAGAGTATTTACCAGTGAATGGGAGATTATTTAATCCAGAAAGTTCTAGGTCCTCTGACAGATGGTGAATAAAATACAAAGCATAATGGGGACCTGTGCTTTGTATTCCCAAGGGCCTGACCTGGTCTGAAGAGTCACCACTCAAGCACACACCGTGCTTCTCTGTTTCATGCTCAGGGTGACTAACTCCCAACAAAATTCATTCCTCTGTCTCTTTTTCAAGAGTCACTTCTCTAGATCAGGACCCGTGATTAGTTGTCAACCCACAATGGGGAGATTGTAAATGATGTTGACAGCCTCACCTCTTTCAAATGTCATTTATTTTTCTTCTTTATAAATGCCCAAATGGCCCTGGCTTTTTGCCACAAAGAAAATCAAGTGTGGCCATCGGCCCTGACCTGTCACACTGACCTTCACCCTCGCCTCACACACCGGCCCTGCTGGCCCCGTCATGTTAACACCCCTGCAAAGCGCGGAAGGTCCCACGAGGCCAGCCAGCAGGGTGAGGACCGGGCCTCCCAATGACGCGGCCAGGGCTGCTCCCATCAGGTCCCCTCCGGCACCACCAGCCTCACTTCCCGCGTCCCCATCCTGAGCGCTGCCACGCGGATTCCCGCAGACGCCCAACGGAGCCGTGCCATGTTCCACATCTAAAGGACCCAGGGCCCCTGTGGGGACACAGCGGCCGAGGCGGTGCCCGCCTTCCTCAGCCCCTCACTGGACACAGAGTCCGGAGAGGAGCTGGCCCGCCCTGCCGGCTCCAGGCCACTGCACTGCAGACAAATGAACCCTCAGATGATGTCTTAAAGCAAGAGGAGGAGGTGGGGGAAGGTCGCAGCACACAGCTGGGGAGCCGCTCGACTTCTGTGCAAACCAGTGAGTAAAGCAGCCCTGACAACTGCTTCCCCAACTGCTGCCGACAGGATAATTGTGCCTAATTTCTTAATTTTAATGCCGTTGTTGCATTTGCCTTCTGCTAATGAGATGTAAATACGTGTTGCGGGTTTGTTTTATTGCAGGGTAGCTAAACTGCCATTGGCCGGAAGGTTAGACTTGCACCTGCTTTTTTTTTATTATCACGTGACCCCGAACGGCCCCCTTCCCTGTCCCCTCTGCTCCGGGGGGAGAAGGAAGGTCTCGGGCCCCCTGAGGCTGGAGGTTTGGGGGTGGGGCGTGGACGGAGAGGAGGGCTGCCTGGACCGCGGCCCTCCCCGGCCACCAGCCCTCAGGAGCCGCAGGTGCATTCACACCAGAGCTCTCGCGAAGGAGCCGACACAGCCGGGACCCCCCTGCGTCCACCTTGTCCCCGAAGGGCAGGCCTCCTGCAGCCGCCTTGCCCCGCGGAGGGAAGTTCTGCGGAGGGTCCGATTCGATCCCTGCCCCGTGGTCTTAGTGGGGTCTCTGCACCACCCTCTCTCCAAAACAACCCTCCAGACGCTTACAGGAGGGCACGAGGTGCCCCCCAGCCTCCTCCTCGTGGGGACAAACAGTCACTGCCCCCAGCCCTTCCTTCCCACCTACGTTTCTCTGAGACCCTCTGCCGTCACCCCTCGGGTCTCGTCAGCTCCGCAGGCCCCTGATTGGGGAGGACACCCTTTAGTCAGGGTCAGTGCAGCAGAAGTGTCGTCTTACCTCTTGGTCTTAGGAGGACGATGCTGAGAAATGGGCAGTGTGCCCCTGTGGGGGAGTCCCGGCGCCCACCTGCCCCCCACCGCCCAGGTCCACCTCCAGACCACGCTGGGAAAGGAGCTGGCACACCACGTCCTCCACGTTACACCACGTGCACTGTTTCTCCTAGAGGCATCTGCGTTTAGACCCAAAAGCTTTACAGTCCAAAGACATGAATATCTAAAGGTGGAATTTCCTAGGCCAGGAAGATTAACAAAATTAATTTTATAAAAAACTATTCAAAACATTTCCCTATCAGGGAGGGGTGAAGACACAGCCCCACCAGTGACGATGCCCTGTCTATGTGGCAAGTGTCTCCCTGTGTTTTACTACTGTGTTTTCCATGCAAGCCTCTCACCGTTTGCTCTTTACTTTCGTGAAAGTACCCAGTGAAGCAGAAAGTCAGGACACCCGCCCTCTAGTCCCAGCTCACGTGGTAACAGAGTCTGGGGAAAACACATCCCAGCATCGAGGGTAAGGTCACCTGGTCTCCCCTCCCTGAAGTGTGAACATCTTACCACTTGCTCCAGGCAAGGGCACCCCCTGCCGGTGCTTGAATCCTTCTAAGAAGCCCTCGTCCCCAAGCAGGTGCCCCCCGCCCCGGCAGCAGCTCCAAGGGTAGGGGCTTGGGGGACCTCGGAGGAGGCTATGTGCCTGAGGGAAGAACTCACCCTTCCCAGCCGCCCTGTGTTCTTGGGGACTGGCTGGTACCTCCCTTTCCTCATCTGTACAGCAGGAAAGATAATCTCCATCCCAAAGCGATTATTGTGAGGATAAAATGAGATTATGTTTGTAAAGTGCCTGGCCTGTAGTAGGAGGGTGATTAGTGTTAAATCTCATCCTTCTCTGCGTGCGGCCCCTTCGAATCCTGCAGGTGGCCTCCTTCTGCTGAGTCGAGCATCATGTAAAAGGGTCCCACGTCCTGTCGGTCCCGGTTTCCTCCTGGGAATCACCTGGGAACAGCCCCATGGGCCTCTCGACTGTCAGGGGCCGTGTGGTGTCAGCGCCATCACGAACGTGGCCGGATGGCAGAGCCTCTGGTTTTCTGTCTGGGCACTTCCCTCTGTGCCCCTTTCTATCCCTCCATTTCCCCTCCTCTTCCTCCTCTTTCTCTGGCTGCCCCATCCACCCCAGCCCCTCCCCTCCCCTCCCCTCCCCTCCCCAGGCCTCCCCACTCCAGCTGGCTAGCAGGGAGCAGGACCGGGAGATGCTCAGGGTTCCTCCACCAGCCTCTGACCGAATGTGTAGCTGTTCATTCCCAAGTACATTCGGTGAAAAAACTAAAAGCTCATTAGTTTCATAACAACAGAACAATAGGTCTACTAACAGGAAGCTCACTGAACACTTTGCAAACCAGCCAGGCAGCTGATGAGACGGCTCCGGTGTGATTCACGGTTTCCTCGAGGCCCCAAAGGCCTGAGTCTCCCTTGCTTGGCTTTCTGGACACCGGGCCCTGTCATCCCAGCTTTTGGCCAGAGAACTTGGCTGGGAACCCACCCCGTTCCTAAGTCCTCCTGACAGCATGCAGAGGATGTGGGGGTGCATTACAGGCTTAGCCCAGCGCCCCGTTTTCTTTGTCCTCTGCATCTGACATGCTCACTCAAATCACGAGGAATCTTCCTGCGGCCGCACCTGGACCTCTGCCAGAGCAGCCGTGTCCATATGTGGGCTTCAAGTCTGGGCACGGTCGTTGCTGTGCGTGTTTGAGAATTTAAAAGAGAAACTAGCGACCCCGAGGGTGGCTCTCTGGGAAGAAGAGGACTGTGAGGTCGGCGGGGCTGCAGAGACCAGAACAAGCCCCGCCCGGACCTCCTGGAGGGGACCTGAGCCCAGGCTCCCATGTGTGAGGCTCAGAGCCCGGTGGACACTCCTGGCCAGGCTCAGCCTGGGGATGGCTCGTCTTCCCTGGAAAATGACCCTATGAGCGCCCACGTGCCCTCATTCACTCCATAAACACTTGTCGGGCGTCCACCGTGTGCCTGACCCCCCCCAGCTCCGAGCCCAGGGGTCCTTCTGCACCTCCTCACCACCCGACACCCCCGGCCTCTTCACAGTGCTCCCTCCTGTGTGCACACACGCAGACACTCACATGTATACACATACATGCAATGCTCACACGCGCGCACGTTCACGCACACGCGCACATGCTCACACATGCAGACACACGTGAACACACTCACCCATGCAGACATCCACATGCACACACACTTGCACACACACATGAACACGCACGCCTGGACCGCCTCCTCCCGGTCACCCCATGCAGCTTTCACTCAGTGACCATGTCCTTCAAAGCCCCTCAGCCCATAAGGATGCCCGGCGGCTGCGGTGCGTCACCTCCTGCATGTCGGCTGGGCAGTCTTTGTCCCCATTTCACAGAGAAGGACGCGCTCAGGACAGTCCTGAGGTTTAGGCTGGAACAGGCAGGCCGGGTTCTTTCTGTAACTCGTACATGGCCCCTGGACCCAGCGAGAGAGCAGGTAGGAGAAGCACATGTTCCTCCCGGAGAAGCCAGGACTGGGAGGGAGGGGAGGTCGCCCACTGTGCTGGCTACAATGTGACGACCCCGCAGCGCACGACCCAGAGCCCAGAGGGGTGGCCCTGGGGCTGCGGGGCCGGAGCTCAACAAGCCTCGGTAGGTCCTCGGGCTGGGATTCCTGCGTCCAGGTCCCTGCTGTGCCGCACATGTGCTGTGCATCTGGGGAAGCTGCCGAGGTCTCTGTGCTCAGAGATGGGGGCGCCCCCCCATGGGCTGCTCAAGAGAATTGGAAGAATCCCCATTCCTAAAGCCCTTGCTGCAGGGCCCGGCAGTGAAAGCACTGGGTCAGTGTGGCTGCACAGCTCCTGAGACATGTCCCCCATCACCCAGCCCCAGGGGGGACGCTGGGAGCTCCCAGGCCCAGGCGGTGCCAGCCCGAGGGGCCTCCCAGCTCTGCACTCATCCACCTCTGAGCTGTCGGCACTTCCCAAACACCCGCACGCCCATCACCAGCACCGCTGCCGAAGCTCACACCTGGGCGGGCCCGCTGGGGTTTACAGTGGGAAACCGGTGGGTGAGGGGTGCAAAGTGCGTGCCCGCCTCAGACTCTTCTAGCCTCGTTGTGAGGGGCAGACCCTCTAATCGGGTCTCCTTCACAGAGTGGGGAGCTCGGACTGGGGGAGCTGCCTAGGTGAAACAACCCAAGTGTGGACCGCAGCTTCCGAGGTCGAGGGGCGGGCAGTGGACTGTCACCCGGTGCCCTTGCTGGTTGGGCCGCCTTAAGCAAGCCTATCCACCTGTTTCCTCACCTGTAAACGGGGCTGATGGTGCCTCAGGAGGCTACTTCGAAGCTTGAACTAGTGTGTATGTGCGGACCTAGTGCCCCAGGGGCTCCAGCAGCTGGCGTCAGGGTCCTGCGCCCTGACCCCAGCAGAGAGGGTTACTTCCACTCCTCGCTGGGCCCCTCGTGAAGATGGCAGCTACCCCAGCCCCTCCCCCTCCTCCCTCCAGCAAATGTTAATTATACACGAAGCTTGCTCCAGCAGAAGGGTTATAATTAATTTATGTCAGGACCGTAATAGATTCCAACACAAACTGCTCCATCGCATCCAACTGTTCTCTGACTGCTGTTGGCTGCAAAGCACGATCCCGAAATCCACTGCAGGATGTGCCTCGCTCCGCCTGCCCCTCCCCAGCTCCCAGGAAGAGGAGACACAGGTCCAGCCCCGCCTCAGGCCACCCCAGGTCCCACAGACCTGGCACGAAGTCCCACCTCCTCCTCGTAATTGCTGTGTGACCCACGATGTTCACCCAACTTCTCTGAGCTTCAGCTTTCTTGTCTACAAAATGGAACAGTAGGTAATATTTGTGAGGACTGAATCAGGCAGACTTTGGTAAAACACTCACCACAGCATCAGACACTTGCCAGGGACTTCACAAAAGAAGTCACAACAGCAGCTAAGCTGTGATAGAGTTCCTGTGTGCTGGGCAGCCTGCTGGCTCCCCCCCCTCTGGACAGCCTGTGGGGTCAGGCCCCTCCGTGTTGTGGGCAGAGCTGTCCTCATGGTGTGGTCCTTCTTCACCCAGTGGGCGGGGGCGGAGGGTGGGCCCAGCTGCTGCCACACAGGGTCCCCTCCGGGAGCAGGGCACAGGTTGTTCACTCCGGGGGGGCGCGGCTTGCCCCCCTCCCCCGACCACCAGGATGTGAGGAGTAAGAACGTCAAGGTGAGGGACAGACGCGGACTCTGAACTCAGAGGCTGGAGGGCGGGGCCTGGGGCTGCCTCTGAGAGGGGGCCGCGGAGCAAGGACGCTCGGAAAGGGTCTGCGCGCCGGGCGGAGAGGGTCGGGTCGGAGGAACAAGCCCCCAGGACCCTGAGAGGGCGTGTCCTTCCTGGCCGGCTCCCAGGATCGCCCGGGGTCCACGGGGGCGCCCCACTGCTCTTCCCGAAACTCATTTTCTCTGAGCATGAGTACCGCCGTTGCCACCCATCAACCAGCTAGCTCACCAGCAGCTGAGCGGTTTGCCCTCTGTGTCACGAGCACAGATACACAAGCATCCTCAAGTGCCTGACGCTCTGTGCCTGGTCAGGCCACCCTCAGCCTTGGACGGGGTCCCTCACTCTCCAGCCCGTGTCCTGGGGACACCCTGTGATCCTGAACCGGTTCCCCGCTTAACCTGGATTCAGGCGTCTTCAGAGCATCGATCAACTCCTAATATTTTAAATATATTTCTATTATTTGGTTATTGGCCGTGTTTCCCAGTAAAATGTCAGATTTGGGGTTATGGGGTTTTTGAAGTTTTTTTAAACTACTGCATCCTCAGCGCCTATAACGGTGTCTGAGGTTTAGTAGGTTTTCAGTAAACAGTGTCTCGGGAAGGAAGGGGTGAGAGGAAGTGCTTTGTCCTTCTCCCCTCCTCTGTCTGCAGCAAAGCAGGTCAGGAAACACACTCTGTCTGCAGTAGAGCTGCCGGGAGACAGCCATGGGTGTGTCCACACACACGTATGCACACAGGTACCGTGTCGGGAGCGGGGAGGGCCCAGCGGGAGGAACTGTCCTGTCACTCAGGAAGCCGCATTCCGGGAGCGAAGAGGCCACAGGATTGAAGGAGAAAGACGTCAGACGAGCAAACTGACCCTCAAAGGACGTGCAGGACAGTGCCGGCCAGACCCGAGGGCTGTCAATGACCGCAGAGACGGGCTGGTCCATTTCCCACGAGGCCACCTCGCAATCCCAGCTTGGGCTGGGCTTCAGTGAACGAGGGGATCAGGGGCGTGGGAAGCGGGACCCTCACGCCCAAGCCCCTCCAGGTGGCCACTGCCCACTTGTGCTGTTTCCTGGCGCTGAGCCTGGGTCAATGCCCCCACGTCTCCGAGCCCAGGTTCCCGTGGTGACCCCAAGAGTCAGCTGGCACGGGGCCACCTAGGGGTCCCTAGTGATCAGACCTCTGCTCACTTCAGAAGAGTCTCAGTTTGGACAATAAGCTATCTTGTGACCCTAAAGCAAATCCCTTTTAGAGTTTTTGTGAGGATTCCATGAGCTGGTACATGGGACGGAGGCCAGCGCACAGGACAATTAAATACGAATCCCACCCAGGTCCTGCCTGGCCCAGCCCCCAGGGCCCCATCCCACTGCTCCTCTGATGCTGGGGCCTGTCCCTGAGGGCTTCTTCCTTTCCTTCCAGCCCCTCTGGATCTGCTGCTTTTCCCTCCCCCTGCTCCTCGCATCTGCCTGTCCCCAGCTGAGTGATTCATGGGCCACTAGGTCTCGTGGAGGTTGTTGCCCTGCTTGGGGGCCCACGGCTCCACGACGGTTGCTGTCCTGTCCTGGCTGCACTGGTAACGGACGAATGCAGCTGCTTAGGGAAGCTTCCCTTATCTCACCTGCCAAGGCTCCCTCTTCCTTATCTTGAAAAATGGGTGGCTGGCAGATGTGGGAGCCATGACCACTCATCAGAGCCTTCACCGGGACTGATGGATGGAATCTCTGCTCTTTACAAAGAGAAATTTTGCAGCAATAGCCTCTCCCTGGGCTTTGCCTGCCTCTCTGAGAGGAAGCACCGACTGTGGAGGCTGGAAGGAAGTTTCTGCAGACGAGGGGTGGGGGTGGGGTGCTGGTGGCAGGCACAGAGCTCCAGGTCAAGAGCCCAGGCTGGCACCAGGGTCCTCCCTGCTCTGAGCCTCCCGCAGAAGAACCCCAGGGGGACCCGAGCCCAGAGCAGAGGCTGGATGGTAGGAAGGAACACTCCACAGGCCAGCACCCTGGCTGGGGAGGACTCTGCCCACAGAGCTTGGTGCTGGGACTAGACACCCCGCCAGACTCTGCCCTTCGTGACCATTCACAGGGGCTGCCAGGCTAGAAGGAACGTGAGAACCACCAAGCCCTGCAGTGTTGAGGATCCACACACTTACCCAGTGTGCTGCGGCCTGAGATGCACGTTTACCTGGGCGTCCCCGCGTGCAGGCCTCCTCTGATCAGTGCTTGGGTATAAGCAGGTGTTGCCGGGGGGCTGCTCTTGGGGAGCAGGGCCCAGGGTCAGAGGCTCAAAGTCCAGAGGAGGCCCCGACCATCAAGAGCAGGCGGGGTCCCACACAGTGAGGGGAAGGTATCCTGAGCTCTGGGCTGGCCTGTCTCCAGCTCAGAGCCAGGAATCTGCCTGAGACAGGAGGCCTCGGGAGGAGGGAGGGATGGCCCTTGGGAGCAGGTGATGGTCAGCACGGTGCCTCCTTGTCCCCAGGCTGGCCCTGTCCTCCAGGCCTCCCTAGGAGAGTGGGGGACAGATGAACCTGGCCCTGAGCTGAGCCCCACTGCTGGCCCTTCACGGGAGACACCTCTCCCAGCGTTACCCCTGGACCCGATGTCCACGCACGCAAGACGGCCAGTGCCCAGAAGGAACTCAAAAAATCGCCAAATGGATAGATGGACTCAACCCATAATGTACTATGTTTTCTGCCTGTATGTCCCCAATCTGCAGGTTCCTATCTTTCACTGGTTTTGTCGATTTCTCAGCTGAGCCTCACCGAATGCGGTCCCATCCTCCCCACTCTCTCCTGGAGCCGAAACGGGACTTTCTGATTCTGTCCCCCAGGTCCCCTTCTCCGTGACGTTTGTCATCCCATCTCGGGCGCCGGCCACCGGGGGTGTCCTCACCTGTCGTCCATGCATTTTCTTCACTGCAAGTTCAGCTGCTCACCTTGCCTGTTAGTTTTTAATTTAACACAGTCTATGTTAATTTTGAGACGTTGGCTTTTCAAACCCTTGTGTTCTTTTATAGTGATTTCCTGTTCCTCCTCATGGTTTTATGCCTTTTTCTCTAATAATTTCCGTAGACTTTCACAGTGCTGTGTGACTCTCAATCCTGGGGTTCAAGTACCCCGGTTTCTTGGGCTGCGGGGTCCAGCTAATGGAAGGATGCCTGGGACATGTGTGACATTTTTATTGTGAGCTCATAATCAGCAAGGACTTTTCTCTCCATGGGATCCTACATCACCTAAGTTCTCTGTTAGCTTCTTCCTGGCACACCAGACCTGGGATCGAGTTCATGTTCATTGCTCAGCTTGGGGACCCTGTCCTTCCCATCTCCTCGGCAGAGGCCGAGGTACCAGTGACGCCTGGGAGATTCTTCCCCCCAGACCATGGGCAGAGCTCCCCGGGGGAGGCAGGCTTCCCCTCTGAGGCTCAAGGTCAGCTCTCCCATCCCCACGTGGTCAGAGCCCAGAGCCTTGTACACATGGGCGCACAGGCACAGGGACACACATGTGCATACATGCAGGCCCATACACACACACACACACACACACACACACACACACACGAGAACACGCAGTCACTGCAGTGAGATCTTACACTGTTCCAGTGCTGGCTTTCAGTGCCTCCCCAGGGGCTGTCACCTGGGGTCCCCATTTATTTCTTTCTTGCATCCTCATCTGTATCTTCCAAGCGCATGCATGTGGTCACTTAGTCAACACTCCTGTGGTCTGTACGGGACCCGGCTCTGCCTGCCTGCCATGATGCCAGCGTCTGACGTCACACAGGTCCTGGGGGCGTGTTCTGCTCTGTGTCCCCTTTGGAGCATCACCAGAGCACAGCATCAGCTCACCACCGTCCCCAGGATCTCGTCACATCCGCTAGGCACTGAAGAGATACTTGGGCCCAGGCCCCCCTTCTAGGAGAGGTAGAGTCAGGTGCCTGACGGGGGCCCCGGGCACCCCAGCTCTCCAGCTGCACCTGGCCTGGCAGGCCTGGGATTCACAGACAAGAGGGAGGGACGTGATGTGTACAGCCCAGCCCCCGCTGGGACACGGAGGGCTCCAGCCCTGCTGGCCAGGGATTCTGCCAGGTACATGGTGGTTCCCGGTGCCCCTCGGCCCCTACTGACCTGACCACAGACCTGGGGCAGGTTGCTCACTGGAGGCCAGCCCTGCTGCACCCACTGTGCTCTCCAGCCAGGCCTGCATCCTCTTCGTGGTAACCAGGAACCTTCCCGGCCCTGCTCTCAGCATCACCCCTCGCATCCCTGGAGACTGCAAGACAGAAGACAGAAGGCACCTCACCACAGGCAGGGCCAGCACAGGGGCCCTGGCACTCGACCGAGCCACTGACACGTGAGACCCTGCGGTGGTCCCGTAGGACCGACCAGTGCAGCCAGAGCCTCAGGACCCGAGCCCCAGCCCCCTCCCGTGTGGCAGCGAGGGCCAGCCTGCATCAGGCCAGACTCCCTGGAGAGGATGCCCCTGAGGGCCTCATCTCCCTGTCCACCCAGCTAGCCCCAGCCATGCCCAGGGCACGGGCACCTCAGCCCTGACCTCACAGGGGCCAGCAGGTGCCCCCCGACTTCCTGCCCCACGTGGCGATGTCCTGAGAGGCATGAGGACAGTGCAGGCTCCTGCACCCAGGGGACTCCTGCCACGGCCCTGGTGGGAGTCAGCCCGGAGGAGGTGAGAGGTGGAGACGGGAGTCGCCTCCCACAGCCTGGAGCTCCCCCTCCCCCTCCCTCCCTCCTTCACCCTCTTCTCATTCCTTCCTTTGCCCACGAGCTCATCAGACCCTGTGCAGCCCTCGCAGGCCAGCACTGCGCCGGGCACTAAGGAAGCAGTAATGGGTACCGAGGGGCGGGAGGAGGGGCCCGAGCAGACAATGCCCATCTCCCAGGGGAGGGCTGGGAGGGGAGGGGTCTGCACAGCAGCCAAGGGGCTGGACCCGCCCAAGAGCAGTGGGGCCGTGGAGGGCTTGCAGGAGGGGACCCGGCTCTGGCAGGGCTGCTGGCACAACTGGGGTGGGGAGGCAGGTGCCAGGGCGGCAGTCGGAGGCTGTGGGACCAGCCCTGGGAGGTGCAGGGGGGACCCAGCCCCGCAGGGGTGTGGGGATGAGGGCAAGAGGGTAACCCTGAGGCCCCACGAGCAGCAGGAGCTGCCTCCACTGGGGCAGGTGAGGCAGAGGTGAGGCAAGGGGGCCCCCAGGTCTGCAAGGGTGGGCAGGAGAGGCCCCGGGCCAGCGCCTTCCAGCCCCTCGCCCTGAGAGGCCCTCACCCCCCACCCGGTGTGCTGTGAGGACAGGCCCCAGCAGGCTCTCTCGGCAGAGCCCCCAGGGAGGGAGGCGCTCACCCATGATGAATCCCCCTGGGGACCTCCGGGCCTCCGAAAGCAAGGGCATTATTTAAAACTGGCTTGAATTTGGCCCAGGGCAGAGACGCCTGCCTCTCTTGTTGATCGTCACCCCTGCTCCTGCGGCATCTCCCCGTCTCCTGAGAAGATGGGCAGCAGGTCCCCCTCGCAGCCCCACGTGGACGGCACCACCTCCCTCCACCCGGCTGCAATGGAGCCGGCCGGTCATCCCTCTTCTAACCTCGCCGGTTCTCAGAGGAAGGCTAATATAATCATTTCTCATGGCATTTTGGGGAGAAATCCAAGTCATTTGGTTCCTTTGCTGGACCACTCCGAGTTAGAAGACCACACAGGTCTCATGACAGCCATGGGGAAGGGGGACTGGCCTGTCCCCTCGAGGCCAGCGCAGCTCAGGCGGCTGGATCCCGGGGCTGGGCTTCTAGCCTGGGGAAGAAGGAGGCCAGGAGCAGCAGCAACCGTTGCTATGGAGACATTGCCCAGCAGCGGGGCAGCTGAGCAGTCAGCTGGACGTAACCTTGAAGGATTTCACAGGAGAGAGAAACAGAAAGCAGGCACAGATACAGATGATACAGGATGTGAAGCCGACCTTTACCTGGGAGGCTGGGGAGGGTGAGAGGCCAGAAGAGATACCAGGGCCTGAGGGAAGGGGGGTAGAGGGGGGAGGGGGGAGGGGAGATGGGAAGGGGAGGGAGGGGGCCCAGGCAGCACCTCCTGAGAGCTGCCACACCCAGACACCCCCGGGACAAGGTGTCAACAGCCCCCCTGACCGATGAGCACACGTGTTAGGTCACGCATCCAGAGTCTCCGACCAGAAAATGATGCGGCTGCAGTTTGAACTCAGGTTTTTCTGGCTCCAAAATCCACACCCCTTCTCCCACTGCCTGGCCCTGCTGAAGCGGCCAAAGACCCAGCTCCCTGGGAGGCGGAGGCTGCCGGGCTGCACATGAGCTGGACAGAAGAGACCCCTCTCTCAGTTGTGCTACTGGGAGGACACCCAGCTGTCTCCCACGTGGCTCTCCTGGGCTCAGGGTCCCCGGGGTTTGCCCCCCCTACCCTCCAGGAGCTGCGGGCCCTAGGCCTCTGACTTCTGCATCCACGCTGAAACCTTCAAAGCAATCAGCACCCACAGAGGGTCCGGATGAGGATAAATACATAATTGGTACTGCTTTTCTAGCTAAAAGATAGGTTGTGCCGGACCCCCAAGGACTGGTGAGCAGAGACGCTGGAGCAGCCCCAGAGGCAGATAAAGACAAGCTCTTTTCACCACTTTCTTGCTCCATTCATCTTAGACTCGGAGTTGAGGACGAAGGACTAGAGACCTGGGGGCTCCAATTTCAAGGGACAGAAGCTTCCGCTGCAGAGTGGCCCTAAATTCTGGAAGCACAGATGGTAAAGCATAGGTAATAGAGAGTTTTCCAGAACATGTAATTCTGGAAGCACAGATAATAAAGCATAGGTAATAGACGGTTTTCCAGAACAGGTAGTTCTGGAAGCACAGATAGTAAAGCATAGGTAATAGACATTGCATTGAAACACACGATCTAAGTGAGGACTCAAATCAATAACGTTATAAATGAAAGAGGAGGCATTTCAACTGAAGCCCAAAGGCTCCTAAGAGACCATGAACATTTATAGGCCAACAAGTTGGATAAACTGAAAGATACAGACACATTCCTAGAAACATACAACCTACCAAGTCTGAACCAAGAAGAAGTAAAAAAATCTGAACAGACCAACAGTGAGTAAGGAGATTGAATAAGTAATCAAAAACCTCCCAACAAAGAAAAGTCCAGGACCTAGCGGCTTTACTAGTGAATTCTAGAAAACATTGAAAAAATTTGGCACAATTCACTCTCAAACTCATCCAAAAAAACTGAAGAGGAGGGAACACTTCCAAGCTCACCTTATGAGGCCAACATTACCCTCATTCCAAAGCCAGACAAGGACACTATAAGAAAAGAAAATTCCAGGCCAAAATCTCTAATGAACACAAATGCAAAAATTCTCAACAAAATACTAGCAAACTGAATTCATCAGCACATTAAAAGGATCATACACCAGTGATCAAGTGAAATTTATTCCAGGGAGGCAAGAATGGTTCCATATCTTTAAATCAATAAATCTGACACACCACGTTAACAGAATGAGGGAGAAAAAATCGTATGATCATCTCAACAGATGCAGGAAAAGCATCTGACAAAATTCAATGTCTTTTATGACAAAACCTGACAACAAATTAGGTGTAGAAGGAATGTACCTCAACATAGTAAAGGACATATATGACAAGCCCACAGCTAACATCAGATTCATTGTTCCTCTAAGATCAGGAATGAGACAAGGATGCCCACTCTCAGCACTTTTTTTTTTTTTTTTTTTTTTTTTGCAGTACTCGGGCCTCTCACTGTTGTGATCTCTCCCGTTGCGGAGCACAGGCTCCAGACGCGCAGGCTCAGCGGCCATGGCTCACGGGCACAGCCGCTCCGCGACACGTGGGATCTTCCCAGACCGGGGCACGAACCCGTGTCCCCTGCATCGGCAGGCGGACTCTCAACCACTGTGCCACCAGCGAAGCCCTCTCAGCACTTTTATTCAACATAGTAAGTCCTAGCCAGACCAGTTGGGCAATAAAAAGAAATAAAAGGCATCCAGGTTGGAAAGGAAGGAGTAAAATTGTCTCTGTTTTCAGATCAGATGATCTTATATATAGAAAACCTTAAAGACACCACCAAAAACTTTTAGTAGTGATAAACAAATTTAGTAAAATTATAGGATATGGAATCAACATACAGAAATCAGTTGTGTTTCACTCACAATGAGCTATAGGAAAAAGAAATTAAGAAAACAATCCCATTTATAATAGCATAAAGAATAGTTAGGAATAAATTTAATGAAAGAAGTAAAAGATCTATACACTGAACACTTTAAAACATTGATGAAAGAAATTGAAGACACAAATAAATGGAAAGATACGCCATATTCATGGACTGGAGGAGCTAATATTGTTAAAATGATCATACTATCCAAAGTGATCACACATTCAATTCAATCTCTTTTAAAATTCCAGTGGCATTTTTCACAGAAATAGGTAGAAACAGTCCTCAAGTTTATATGGAACCACAAAAGGTTATGCACAGGCAAAACAATCTTGAGCTAAAAGAGCAAAACTGGAGACATCACACATCCTGATCCAAAATATACTACAAAGCTATAGTGATCAAAACAGCATGATACCGGCACAAAGACAGAGCCATGTAACAGAGAAGAGAACCCAAAGATAAATATATACACTTATGGTCATTAGAGCTTCTATAAGGTGCCAAGAACACACAGTGGGGAAAGGACAGTCTCTTCAATAAATGGTGTTGAGAAAACAAGTTATCCACGTGCAGAAGAATGAAATTGGATCCTTATACCATTCCATATACAAAAATCGACTCAAAATGAGTTAAAGACATAAATGTAAGAACTGAAACTGTAAAACTACTAGAAGACAACATAGGTGAAAAGCTTCTTGACATTGGTCTGGGCAATGATTTTTTGGACCTGACCCTAAAAGCACAGGCAACAAAAGCAAAAATGGACAGATGGGATTGTATCAAACTAAAAAGCTTCTGTGTGGCAAAAGAAATATTCAACAGCATGAAGAGACAACCTACAGAATAGGAGGAAATATTTCCAAACCATACATCTGACAAGGGGTTAATATCCAAAATATATAAGGAACACAAACAACTCGATATCAAGTAACCTAACTAATAAATGAGTAAAGCACCTGAGTAGACCATTTTCCAAAGAAGATATAGAAAGGGCCAAGAGGCACATGAAAACATGCTCACCATCGCTAATCATCAGGGAAATGCAAATCAAAACCACAAGAAGATATCACCTCACACCAGTCAGAATGGCTATTATCAAAAAGACAAGAAATAGCAAGTGTTAATGAGGATGTGGAGAAAAGGGAAGCCTCGTGCACTGTTGGTGGGAATGTAAATTGGTAAAGCCAATTATAGAAAACAGCATGGAAATTCATTTAAAATTTTAAAATAGAACAACCATATGATCCAGTGATATATCCCACTTCTGGATATATTTTCAAAGGAAAGGACATCTGTATCTCAAAGAGATATTTGTACTCCCATGTTCATTGCAGCAGCTTTCTCAATTGCCAAGATATGGAAACAACCCAAGTGTCCATCAACAGATGAATGAAGAAAACTCTGTGTGTGTGTGTGTGTGTGTGTGTGTGTGTGTATAAAATGTGATATTACTCAGCCCTAAGAAAGAAGGAAATTCTGACACATACTACAATGTGGATGAATATTGAGGACATTACACTAAGTGAAATAAGCCAGTCACAAAAGGACAAATATTGTCTCAATCCAGTGTTTACACCTGGGAGGTGGGCGAGCTCAGACTGGAGCCCAGGTGGATTCAGAAGCCTGACGGTCAGCACCACACAGCTGTCCTTCCCCAGGGCGGAGGCGAGTGGAGGGACCCCGGGAGAAGAGTGGGGGGGCAGGTCCAGGAGGGGAGTGGTCTTCAGTCAGGAGGCCTTGGGCACCAGGCAGAGGGGGTACAGCAGCCATCGGGGTCACCCACGAGGAGGGGCTTGGCCAGGGTGGACCCCGCATGGAGCCCCCCAGCAGAGCCGGAGCACCCAGAGTGGATAGTACAGGCCACCGCCGCTCTGCCTTGTCAGCCCTCCCGTGGGGGCAGCAGACAGGGCCCCACAGCTTCCGGCAACAGTTGTATTTCCTCCATCTGACGGCTTCAGGGAACATGAGCAACCTATCCATCAGGTCCAGAAGCCAACCTGCCTTCTCATCCATCAGCATCCTCCCACTGCTGGGGATGCACCCACCATCCCCCACTCTCCAACCACCGATGCTTCTCCCCCATCCAGCCAGTGTGCTCCGCCAGACAAAGCAGCGGCCCCTAGTCAGGCTGGAGAGGGAAACGGGCCTTTCCTGAGCCTTCAGAGACTGGTCTTTAATCCCGGCTGCACCACCTACCGGCTTTGCGACTTTGTCCAGCCCTCACCAACCTGAGCCTCAGGCTTTCACCCACAGAGCTGAGTCGAGGCGTCGACCATGGGAAACTCGGGAGAAGCAGGCAGCACGCGGGACTCTGCAGTGGGTCCCACCCTCAGCATAGCTGACTACTGTGCTAATGGCCTCCACGCCATTAGCACAGAACAAATACAGATCTACATGAGATGCGTGTGTCCTTCTACAAAGGAGTCAGGTTTTAACATAGCTGTAGACAGAGGATAGATAGAGAGAGAGAGAGAGAGAGATACGTACATACATACATTCATACATACATAGATGACAGATTGATAGATTTTGGAGAATAGGTGTCTTAACAGAGAAAAAATAGCTAGACAAAAGTCATAAAAATCAATGAAAACATAAGAAATGAAAATTTTTAAATGGGCATGTAAGTGAGTGCAAAGCATAGATTTTTACACCTAGGTGAGAATAAATAAGTGAGGGTTTCCTACTCGGCAGGGACAGCGGGCCGGGTAAGGAGGAGGGATGGTAGGCGGCCCTCACGTCCGTGGGGCGTGTGCCGAGCCGGCCCTGCACCTGCAGCTCACGCACCTCACTGAATCCCCACAGGCCTGTGAGGAGGCAATCCCACTGTCACATTTCTCAGCTGAGGAAATAAGGCCCAGAGAGGTTAAGTCACTTGCTCTAAATCACACAGCCTGTGAAAGGAAGAGGTAGGGGCTAAGCCGAACTTCTCGACCATTTGCTGTCCACCCCACGCCCTGCCCCCCGACCCAGGTGGAAATGCGTGTGGGCAGGTGGGGAAGTTCTGCAAACCCACAGAAGCACATCCCACCGGCCTGAATCTCCCACCTCCTTCTCACCTCAGTCCTCCTAATTAACCCGAAAGCTCGACAGAAGCCCCCAGTCCCTGTGTCCCCACCACTGAGAGATGGGGTCCTGCCGGTCGGGAGAAGACACAGGTCCCGGAGGCCACTCAGGCGACAGCTCTTCTCCTTCCCTGCAGCCCCAGATCGCGTCCCGGGGACCCTGGAGGGGTCTCCTCCCCATCTCGGGGGAGCAGGCTGCTCTGCTGTGACAGGGCTGGTGGCGGCACCGGCGGGACGGACATCCAGTGCTTGCTCAGCGGGCTGTCCTCGGCCGTCCCTCAGCATGGACCCCCCCAAGCCGGCAGCCCCGGGAGGTGGGCGTGAGAGGCGGCAGTGGGTCTGGAGCAGCACTATCGCCCCGTGTGGGTCGTGGGTGTGAGCAGGAGGCCTGGCCCGGAGGCCAGGGTGTCCCCAGCAGAGGTGGGACCTGGGAGGGCCCCGCCTCCCTCAGATGCAGGCTCTCACCCACACGGGGCCAAAGGGGTTCACTTTGCCCTTAAACCTGGGCTGAGAGTCTAGATTTCACTGGGCACTAGGCACCGGGCTCTGAGCTGGGGGAGTGGAGGCATGGAGGCCGCAGAAGTGGAGCTACCACAGAGGCACCCGAGGTCCCCCCACCCCATTTCCCCTCTCTGCTCCCGTGGCGCCCCTCCAGCACTTTGTTCTAGGCTTTTAACTTACTTTACTGTGAGCTTGAAAAGAAACCATAATGAGGGAAGTAGATCTTCCAGCCCAGCACATAAAGCGTTTTCCAGCCTGTCTGGACTACCTGCTCTCTGACGGGTGCAGAGGACAGAGCTCCGTGCCCACCCACCCCCAGCTGCCCTGGGCACCCCCCAGACTGCCTCCCCTTACACCCCGTGCAGGGGAACTTGGCCTCTGAACGGTCAGCCCTGGAGGCCCCAAGTGCGGGAGCACCGTCAGGGCTGCCGAGTATGAAACAATAAATTCAGGTTCCAAATCTCTAGGATATTCAGTTCTAAATTTTGTCCTTGAGCCTTAGAAACCAGACAGATCTAGACAACGATTTAATGCAGGGCAGTTACCCACGGGCGCTGGGAAAATAATCACACATGGGCCCTGGGAGTGGTCAGGCTGGGAGTAAGGAGGCAGCTCAGTGTCCTGCCTTCGTGACAACCCTTTGAAGAGGGTCCTAGTGTCCCTGTTTCACAGATGAGAAAACTGGGGCTTAAGAAAAGAAATAAGCAACTCACCTAAGGATGCACAAGTCGTGACGATGACCCTGGCTTGAACCTGCCAGCCCGATGCTGATGTGCTCCTTCCCACCTTCTCTTTGGTGGAGGGAGCCCTGTAGGTTAAGGTGGGCTGGATTGGATCCTGCTCTGCCCCGTGGGCTGTCTGTCCTTGGGCCAGCTGACTAACTCTCTGTGCCTCAGTTTCCCCAGGTAAAGAGGGAATGAGAGTAGCGCCTGCCCCACAGGGTGTCAGCGCATGTGAGCCCCGGGCCCACGCTGCCCTTGCTGCATCCGCTCTGCGTCCGCCTCCTCGCTGCTCAGGGCAGTGTCACCAACATCAGGCCCTTGATGTGCTCACCCCTCAGGGGCAAGAGCCTCGCTGCCCCAGGGGACTGGGTGTACAGCAACCTAGCTTGTCTTCTGAAAGGGAAGTTGCAAGTCTTCTAAGCAAGAGGGGCTGCCCGGGGCAGGAGCCATGCGTGGTGACAGAAGGGAGGCCCCCAGAATTAATTGCTCACCACATGTCACCACTGGTGACAAATTTGCAATTACTGTCTTCCTAGGAAGAAAAATGTCCCATCCTCTCCCAGCTCCGGTCCCCACAGCCTCCAGCCTGATTTAGGCCGGGCTGGAGGCAGCACCTGCCGGTTCTAAAGGGGAAAATGACACCCCGCCCCACCACCCAGAGGAGAAAAGGACCCCGGGCCTTAAATGACAGGCTGGTCTTTCTCATCTGTGTAATCAGAGAGGGACTGGCCATGCACTGATATCCCCAAGATGGGGCCTCTGATTTGGATGGAGGCTGGCGGAGTCTGACGTGGGGCAAGACCAGGAAGGATGACATTTATTTCCAAGGACAGATCCAGGAGAGAACCCTGCCTGTTCCCTGTTCCCACCTGGCCTCAGATCTTTGCTTCAAGGTTCATCAGAGCCAACTTGGGAAAAGGACCAGAATAAACAATGGGTCCCGAGTGGATTTCCTGAAGGTGGACAGGCCCTGGAGAGGCCAGGATGCCAGCTTCGCTTCAGGCGTGGCCTCTGAGCTGAGCCCCGTCGGTCATTCAGGGAGCAGCCTGGGACCCTGGCCTCCTGTGAATGGTCACCATCGCAATCATCCTTTCATTCCCAACATCAGAAGGCACTCGAAACACCAACCACGTGGTTATGCCTTTAAGGCCCAGGAACCTGGGGGGCGGCTCCCCTGCGTCCAGCTCACTGCAGGAGGCGGGACGGCAGCTCTGGGGTTCCCGTGTGCCCCCAACCTCCGCCAGGGCTCAGGCACCTCCCAGTGGCTCCGGGGCTGAGGCAGGTGCTGAGTCAGGGACGGGATCTGACTACTGAGCATCTGCCTGCACTGAAGTGTTCGCAATAATTATCCTCCAAGCGCCAGGCTATTTCTCTCTCCAGTAGCAGGACAGATGAGTGGGGCAGAGTCCAGAAACTGCAGAAGTAATTAGCAGCGGGCTGCTCGGGGCACAATGACTGTATGCGAATCAGGACCTGGCCAGGTAAACCTCGGCCCACTTTCTGGGTCCAGGAGGCGGGGTATCACCCTCCCAGGCCCTCACCTTGCTGTGCCAGGACCACCGGCTTCGGGGGTGTCTTCTCCTCACACAGATCTTTCAGACCCGGAGGCCCCGGGTGGGCTGAGGGGGTCCCCACCTGACACACAGGCGGTGACTTCCAGGATGGGCTGGAGGGTCTGGGAAACTCTGGAGGGCACGCCACACACTCACCAGGCAGTCCAGCTGGTCCACCTAAAGCGGCCTGGGCTGATGGCCTGAGCAGCAGATCAGGGGACAGGGTTCAAGTTTTGCAGGTTTCACTCCTGCACCCCACGACCTTGGGTGAGTCAGACCCCACCGAGCGTCCGTTTTCTTCCCTGTATGATCAGCTGCCTGAACATCAGCATGGGCTGGGACAGGCCGGGTGACGTTGTCGTGACGAAGCTCTGGGTTTATCTCCTTCCCCCGCCTCTGCCCAGCCTGAGACGCCGCTTCCATGCTGCGGCCGACTTCCCCACCTAGGGGCATGTTGACCGTGAATCTGTAGGAACTGCAGACAGGCACTGGGCACAGAAGAGAGCAGGAGACGGTGGAGCATCACTCCTGCTGGAGATTCGACCACTGCCTCCTGACGCCCACGAGGACAGCCTACCGTGATGGACACTGGGCACTCCAGGGCTGCTCCTGCTCCTGTCCTAGCGTCCCTGCAGATGCCACGGCCACAGGACCAGCTGTGACCAAGGAAATGTGTCAGATGGGGAGCAGGTCCCTTCCAGCTGGGCCCGTGGGTGGCTTTGCCAGTCTGTGTCTCTCCCGGCCCTGGTGAACGGGGAGCCTCCTGTGGGGATGGCAGCCCGCCTGGCCCGACGAGGCATGGTGGCTGAGCCATAGCGTGGGGACATGGCCCGGGTGCCAGTGCGGGTCCCCCCAGCCCCTGAGACTGTGGGGTCAGTCGTCACGGCAGTGTTGGGTCCAGTGCCCCTCCCTCCAAACCCAGCTCCCACCCTAGCTTCCGAGCCTGGAGGGCAGCCATGTGGCAGCCTGCTCTGCCCACGGGGCCCCCACTAGGGCCCGCAGTGGGGAGCAGAATCACCTCCCTTCCCTCCACCCTGGGCGTGGTTATGAGGGGCAGGGGTGGGAGAGGGAGAGCTCTGCCAGGGATGGCTGTGGGGCTTGGGCCGACTTCTGGCCCGTCCGAGCTCCGGTCCCCATACAGAGGTGGGTGTCACCAGACAGTCGAGGTGCCCGGGGAAGCGTGATCCAGGGCCCCCGGGGTACCAGCCCCTCTTCCCAGCCACATAGGGGTCCCTCCTCCCCGTCGTCCCTTCTTCATTGGAAACCCAACACCCCTCCCTGGAGATCTGTGCCTGGGCGGGTGGTCTCCGCACCCCCTCCAGGGAGGCGGGTCCACGTGCTGCATCTCCGGGCCCACAGGCTTCTCAGCCGAGTCCAAATTCCAACTTCTTATGCAGAACGACACATTGTTCCCGCAACACGAGGTGCAGAGGCAGCACTTGAGGGCTCAGCCCCCGGCTGGAATGAGAAAGTCTGTGTCCCTTGTCAGGTCCGGTTCTGCCGCCTTGCCACTGAACATCTCTGCATGTGAATGCCCTGCCCCAGGCAGATGTGTGGGGGGATGGGTCCCACCACCTCAGCTTAAAGGCAGGGAGAGCTGGGCTGGCCCCGTCCCAAAGTGAAGCAGAGGAAGTGAGGGTGGGACAACACCTGCCCAGCCACGCCCAAGCCGCACGTGCGGGGCCTCCAGCCCCAGGGCCCCTCACCAGCCAGGCTCACCAGCTCCGGGCAGAGCTCGTGGCTTCCGCCCACGTCCAGACCGCTGGCCCAGCCACTGTGGACACTGAATAATGGAGTGCGTGTCTGTCTAGTGGACTGGTCACTGCTTACAGCAGCGGCGGCAGAAGCAGGGAACCGATGATGCTCAGGCAGCTCTGCCCACGGCAGGTTCTCAGGTCTTTGGTCCACTAGGCATTTTGCAACCAATGGCACCTAGAGCAGCAGTAAAAGCACCCCGGGCTCCTCTAGCCACAGCCTTCTGGCTCCTCTCAGGGAAGGTGCTGAGCTACGTGCTGCCCCCAGCCCGCCCTGCACTGCAGGGGCCAAGGGACCTGGAGGGGCTTCTCCCCAGAGGACGGAAGACAGGCAGCGCCCTGAGCACCCACCGGCCCCGCCGACACAGGCCAGGCCAGCACCACGCCTGGGGAAGCCAGGACAGGCCTTTTCCCCTGGGAGGCACTAATACCCTCCCCAGGACCCCACCCCTAACGCCATCACACTGGGGTATGAAGCTGGACAGACAGACATGCCGTCCACAGCACGAATCAAGTTCTGGGGAAAGGGGACAGAAAGGTGGGCGTTGCGGGCGGGTGGCTTCCTCCTCTGTCTTCCGTTGAAGGGGAACCCACCTGTGCCAAGCAGCTCACCTGTGTCCCAGCTAATCCTTACAATGACCCTCAGGAGGGGTGTTATTTACCCATTTTAGAGATGGCAAAACAGAGGAACCAACTTCCCCAAATCACACAAATTGTAAAACGCTAAATCAGGATTTGAGTTCATGTTTGTCCAGCCCCTTGTACACTGGAGAACAGATGCTGGTTTGTCCCATTTTACAACTCAGAAGATTTCCGTGATCATGTCTTGGTATAGACCAAAAAGTTCTCAAGGTCAGCATGCATCAGACTCCGTGGGGCTTGCTGGTCCCTCCCCAGGAGTTTCTTCCTCATTAGGCGTAGAATGGGGCAAGAAAAACGCCTTTTAACAAGTGACCAGGCAGTGCTGATGCTGCTGGCCCGGGGACCACACTTTGACAAATAGCCCTGTGGATGCTACACCCGGTGCTGCAGAACCCAGGGGGGCCCCGCGGGGAACTCTGTAGGGGTCACAGGTGGCTGACAGTCCCCACCCGGGCCGTCTGGAGAGAGATTCCTGGGGGGAGGCTCAGTGTCCAGGCACCCCCAGAATTCAGAGGCCCAAGGCATCCTCCCCGCGGCTGCGCTGCCCCTGCAGTCTCTCCCTCCTTGGTCTAATTACCTTGGTTCCTTTACGTGGGGAAGCGCCCTCACCAGGAGGAGGTCTCTGTGGAGGCAGCACGAGAACAGGTTTCAGAAGACCCCGCGTGCGGCAACGAAGATCCTGCGTGCCGCAATGAGACCCAGCGCAGCCAGATAAATAAATAAAATATTTAAAAAGAAAAAACAGGTTTCAGAGACTCACTGTTAATTTTGTGGGGGGCAGGTGTATATTTGAGGTAATTCTTGTGTTTCTGGGATTACGTTTCTCAGAAGCAGGTGCAAATTTTGGGGCGTATGTTAATTTACATGTGCCCGAGACACAAAGGAGGTACAGAAGACAGGGGTTCCAGTTTACAGATGAGAACTGAAGGCCCAGGGGGTTTTCCCAGGTTCAACAACGGAAGCGCTTCTGCTACAACAGAGACTCATCACGGGTGCTTCTCACACACGACGGCTCGCGTGGCCTCCAAGTTAGTTGTCCCAACGGACACTCGTCAGACACGTGCAGGCACCTGTACTTGGATTCTCTCATTCAAGCCTCACGACAGCTTGGTGAGGTAGGTCCTACTGTTCCTCACGTTCAGAACAAGGAACCAGGCACAGAGAGATGGAGGTCTGTTCCCAATCTCGCTCCACTCAGAAAGTGGTGGGCTCTGTATTTGACCCGGGGCCTGTGCCCCATCCAGCCTCCCACGACAAGAGCCGGTGCTGCGTCTTTCTGGCTGCAGCGGTCACAACCCCAGGCCTCCGGACCCCGCAGCCGGGCTCCGCTCACTAGCAAACATGGGGCACGGTCACCCCCTCAAACTCTGAGGCCAGTGTTGGAGCCGATACCGCCTACGGGTCCAGCAGCCGATAGAGATGCAAACTGAGCTGTGGATCTTACCTCCGAGGGTCACTACCTTCCCAGCCTTTGGCCTTAGAGAGCAGGGACGTTTCCCAAGGGCACACAACTCAGAAGCAGGACATCGCTCATCTTGTTGATTCCAACGCTCTCAGTTTCCACTGGTCGGGGCACCCACCGTGGGCCTGGGTGCAGCAGGGCCTCTGTCTTCCAGGCTCACCCCGACCCCCACGGGGCAGGGCGGGCAGGTGGGGCTGCTTCCCAGAGCCTCTCCACTGGTCACCAATGACCCCCCCATGCCTAGAGCCTTAGCCTCCTCGTCTGCAAAGTGAAGCTGGCATCCCTGTGTCTCAGGACAAATGCAAGGGTCAAATGTAACCTCACGTGGTCAGCACGTGAGGTCGGGGGTCTTTCTGGCAAAGCTCCTGGGCCCCCAGCCCGACTCCAGTCTGGTTCACCTTCGCTGTGTCTGTCCCCACCAGCACGGGAGCTCGTCTGTGACGAGTGCTGCCGGATGCACAAGTGACCGAGGGCCCCCGGGCTTCATTGTTTCTGCCAACTGTAAAGCGCTGTGCTTCGGGGTGAGCGTGCAGGACCCTCACTGGGCATCCTTCCCAAGGACGGCACGCCCATCAGGAAGTCCCTCCCCGTCCCCTTCCTCCTCCTCCACAATCACACCCCCACCCATGACCATTAAAACAGACGCCTGGGGCTTCCCTGGTGGCGCAGTGGTTGAGAGTCCGCCTGCCGATGCAGGGGACACGGGTTCGTGCCCCGGTCTGGGAAGATCCCACATGCCGCGGAGCGGCTAGGCCCGTGAGCCATGGCCGCTGAGCCTGTGCGTCCGGAGCCTGTGCTCCGCAAGGGGAGAGGCCACAACAGTGAGAGGCCCACGTAACAAAAAAAAAAAAAAAAAAAAAAACAGACGCCTGGCACCCTCTGTCCGGCCCCGATCCTGCTGCCCCCGCTGCCCATCCGGCTCCCACTCGGCGGCACAAACTGAGTGGTCCTAATGGGCCTGCACCTCTCTGAGCCACGTCCACGTTCCCCGAGCCTGACTGTCATGGCCACCCCTCTGCTCATTTCCAGGGGTGTTTTGAAAGAAAGGACACAGGCTCAGGAGGATGCTGCTGTGCAGAAAACCGCTCGGCCCAGATTCCTCGGCGCCAGGCCCCGTGCTCAGCGCAGCCCCCACACGGGGCCCAGCAGACACTGGAGCCCGTTTCTGTGACTCCCGGGGGGCCAGGACTCATGTGCTTGTTTTTCCAAGTCCCCGAGTCACAGCCAGGCCCCGGGAGGTGGGCAGGCTGAGACCCCCCCCCCCGGGGTCCCCAGGAAGTCATGGGCCCCTTCCCTGTTCATTTCTTTACTCCTTTATTGGTCCATACAGCAGATGCGTGTTCAGCTCCCACCTCGGCCGGGTTCAGGCCCAGGAGCAGGAAAGGGAACAGTCAGCAGAAAGCAGCCTGGCCGCCTGTGCAGCTGGGCACCCGGCCAGGGTTCCCCCCAGGACACTGCCCGGCCCTCCCATCTGCCCAACCCCACCTGGTCAGGGGGCCCAGGCCCTGCCCTCCAGGTCTAAAGCCGTCCCCTCCTGGCGATGAGGAGGTCGAGAGGGGCTGCCGTTGGGTGAGCAGAGCACGCGGCCGCACGGACAGCAGAGGGCCCACCGGGGTCCCCACCTCCTCACCATGCGCCCCCTCTTCCCTCCAGCGGCGGCTTCCCTGGCTCCACGTGGGCCCCGGGACTCTGGCCCACGGCTCCCAGGAACCCGGGTCCAGGGGTCCTGCCGTCAGGCCCTGGCCCATCCTCCTGCCTCTCCCTCCAGGATGAAGGTGCCCAGGGAAGGGGGCGGGGGACAGCAGGTGTCCAAAGTCCCCCGTTCATTAAATGCTCTGAATAAAACATTATTCACAGATTAACTGAGCAGTTTTACATGAACAACCATCTTCATGTGTTTTAATTTTTCATGGGTACTTTTCTGAAGAACAAGTACATTGTTAATAATTTAGGGGAATGAGGCCTTGTTAATCTCTGTATTTTAATAAGGTCCTACTGTGCCCCCGCCATTTATATTTAAAGCAGCTTCACTTTTCCCCAAAACTGTTTCCTTTGAGGTGAGCCCTGGTAGGGCAGGCAGCGGGGAGGGGTGGGCGTCCAAGTCCAGAAGGAGCCCTGGGAGCTGGTCTTGGGCTTCAGGATGGAACCAGGGAGGCCGTGGGTCAGCACCAGGGACGGGGAGGGGGAAATGCAACCGCCACAGGGGGCCCAGCCCCGCAGCGCCAAGGGACACGATGGGGCCACGGGCTGCTGCACAGAGAGGACCCAGCACGCGGTGAACAGAGACCAGGGGGAGGGAGGAGGGCTCCTGGGCGGGGAGACGCCCAGCACCCCTGGTTCCCCGAGGGAGGCCCCCGCTTCCCCACGCGTATTCCGTGGCAGCCCTGAACCCGAACACGCATCCTCCCAGTCGATGCTCATGACGCTCAGAGGGGGTGCTGACAGCACAATCCCTTCGCAGACGGGGAGGGAGGGAGGCTCGGACCAGAGCAGCCTTCAGTCAGCCACACAGCCAGGACCCCACGAGGCTCTGCGTGGCTTTAACACCTGCCCTTCTAACCACCACTCAGCCCTGGGGAGGTGACCTGCCCGCACCTGCCCGGCCCAAGCCTCTCGTCTCTGCTCCTGGGGCTGCCTCCACGGGAAAGCTCTCCCGTCTGTGCTCCCACAGCTCCCTCCCCACCCGCCGTGGCTGAGCCCCCAGCCCCTACCCGGCCTGGCCACTTAGATAGGAAGCCCCACGGAGATGAATGTGCCCCGAGGCCCGTGGCCTGGGCAGAGGCCGAGAGGGAAGGGGAGGAGACAGGCTTGGGCAGCCCGGCCTGGACGGAGGGTGCTGGAAGCAGCCGTCATCCAAGCCTCGCTCTACTGGGAACTCGGGCTTTTCCTGTTTCCAGAGGGAAAGCAGTAGCCCCACTCTGGACAAGATTAAGGGGGCGCCTGCCAGGAGTGAAAGACAGGAGGGCCCTGGCTCCCGGGTCACACGGGACATGGGCTGGTCAGGGGAGGTGTGCAGGGGTCGCGCCCTGCCCTCCAGAGCAGACGGGTGCCTGGCTGACGCTGGGGGCCTCGTCCTGCCCGGGATGTGTCATCTGTGGGAAGGCCAGCCCACGACACCGGGACAGCAGGGGACTCTCCTCTCCACCCGCCCCAGATCCCCCATCGGGATCTGTCCCTGCCGGAGTGCAGCCAGGACAGCGGAACGGCCCGTCAGATTCTACCCCCAGCCCTGCCCCTCACATGGGGTCCTCTTGGCACCACTTCCCTCTGCTCACTCGGAAAGGCAAACACTCTGACGGCTGGAAAACAAGCGTGTCTCGCAGACATCTCTAAAGTCAATGCCAGCGCAGCCCACGCAGCATCAGAGCGCACGCCCTCGGCACTGGGACGTGAGTGTCCCCCGCGCTCTCGGGGACCCACGACTATGTTACAAGAGCACCGGCTCCTCAGCCTGGAGCCGCGTCCCCACTCGCACTGCATTAGCTCCTGTCTCAGCCCCATCACGGAAGAATGAGGAAAACACGACCCACTGGCTGAGCCAGGCTCCGAGCACACCCCAGCGCCCGCTGCACCCAGTGAAGCACCTGTGTGGTTCTTGTCGCTCCCTGTATGTTTGCTCAGAGCGCTAACCTCACCAGCTTCCCTGCAGCCGCCCTGCTCCCTGCAGGGCACTGAGTCAGCCTCACTTGGTGGAGACGCTGAGATTCTGGTCCTGGACCCGGGTGCCAAGAAGCAGACCCACTCGTGCCCCCCACCCCTAGGTGGGAAGACACTCCCGATGCCCATGTCAGCCAATCTGAGTCCTGACTTGCTGGGAGAAATTCCTGCCACCCGTCTTGTCATGGGCTGAATTGTGTTTCCCAACCTCATACGCTGAAGTCCGGACCCCCAGCCTTTCAGGACATGACTGCATTCAGAGACAGTTTCCATAACGAGGTAAGTAGGGTGAATGAGGTCACTAGGGTGGGCCCTAAGCCCACGTGACTGATGTCCTCCTGCCCAGAGGCGACTGGACACAGACAGACACACAGAGGAGAGGCCAGGTGAGGGCACGACAGGGCGGCATCTGCACCCCAGGGCGGCCCCAGGAGGGACCATCCCCGCTGGCACCTGGACCTCAGATTCTAGCCTCCAGGACTTTAAACTCCTGTGCTTTAAGCCCCTCGTTCTCTGGTCCTACGTTCTGGCACCTGGAGCCGTCTTTCACTCCCTCTGTCTCCACCCCTGGCCCCCCTCCCTTCCCCACCTTGATGAGCCTCCTGACGGTTCGTTTAAGTCCCCCAAGAGGCCTCCTCTGACCGCGCTAACTTGTTTGGGAGCCTCTTGTCCCAACTTCCACACTGCCGTGTCCACATGTGTGAGCTTGTGTGTACACGCATACATGCATGTGTGTGTGTATGTGTAATTGTGTGTGTGGTTGTGTATTTGGGCATCCCTGGGACCCCTGTTCATAGGACACACTCCCTAAGGGCAGGGGTCATGTCGAGACTCACGGAACATCAGGCTCAGTGGGGCCCCAGGGACTACTAACCTGCGATCTTGATTTTACAAACAGCTGGAGGAGAATGTGATGGTCGTGACATCTGGCGGGTGCCTCCCAGGCCCAAGCCACCCCGCCAGGCCACGCGCCTGCTCTTTGCCCTCTGACGTGACCCAGAGCCCAGTGGAGGCTCTGTCCCCTGCGGCCTGTTGATGACTTCTCTGGGCGTCCTCTGATGCCTCACACCCCCCAGACCCCCCGATGCACTATTTCCACTAGTGTCCCATCTCCTAAGGACGCGGCGCTGGCCGGTGCTGCCTCGGCAGACACAGGTGCACGTGCACCAGCGACGTGAACCCCCCCCAGGTGCACAGACACCCCTCGAGCGCACGTGCACGAACTCGAGAACCTTCAGAAGCACGTCTCACACCTGCAGTTTACGCAGCTCGTCGTCCTGGTTCCCGTGGCTCCCCCACGAGACAGGAGAGGCCGTAAGAGCTGGTGTGTCCCCTGCGGCCCAGCCTGCTCGTGGCAGCCCTGGAGGCACGGCTCTGTCCCTTCCCAAGCAGCATGGCTGTGCACGCCTCTGTGACAGTGTGCACGCCTGTGCGTGCCTCGGGGACACTGCATGTGCATGTGTGTGCCCACTTTTGCACACACGTCTATTCATTCAGCAAGTGTTTACTGAAGACCTACTACGTGCCAGGCACTGCTGGGCCCCAGGGGACAGACTTGTCTGCTTGGAAGGTGAGCGGAAGCACGCCAGCCAGGGCCCCACCACGGCCAGACCTGTGAGAAGCAAGTGTCCGCCGTTGAAGCCGTGCCGCGCGTGGGGCTGTCAGGAAGGAGAGGAGCCCGGGCCAGCGGGAGCAGCGCCCTTGGTGCGGTTCCACGGTTCCTGGATAAGGAGATGGAGGCTTGGGTGGGTCAGTTAGGCGCCAGGGCCTCGCGGCAACGCACCACGGGATGCTCAGAGCCCCTCCTCCCGTCACACCGTGCTCTGAGCCGCCCCTGCACCCCGGCCCCCGACCCTCCCGGCAGGCGCCCTCAGCCTCTGTCCGGCCTTTTCCTCCTCGTCTGAACCCACGTGTCCACCAGACAGAGCTCCTGCACGTGGGTCCTGTGTCCTAAATGCAGCTCTGTCCCCGCCCTGGCCGGCCGTGAACGGTGCCCACGGACCTGCCCCACCGAGCGGGACGTGGCGCGTCCTCACCGGCTTTGTCCTCTTCCACTGGTTCTCCTCTGCCGCCCTGGCCGCGGAGATGGAGCCCAGGTTCTCCGCTCGGCCTCTGCCCACCCAGGCCCATGAGAACCAGGACCCAGGCCGCATGTCGGGCAGTTCCGCGCATTCTTCCTCGTTTCTCTTCTTAAAACATCCTTAAGTAGCCTGTGATGACTTTTCCGGGGTCAAATGACTGGAATCCAGGTTTCCTCGTGGTGGAGCTGACCACCCCGTTTCCCGTACAAAGCAACATGGCCACGGAAACACAGGCTCAGGGGTCCAGCAGAGGAACTCAGCTGTGTGCCAGAGTCAACACACCTGTGCCTGAGCGGCCATCAGAGCTCACCCTCAGCGGCGGGAGGGAAGCATGACAATCGTGCTGCAGTGACTCACGTCCACAGGAGGGGAGGACGGCTGGGCGGCTCCTGTCGTTTTGGGGGGGCACAGGGGGGCCACCAGGGGGACTCGCGGTCTTCGTCCATCCCCACCAAGCATGGCTCTCCAGGTGGCTGGCGGCCTCCTCTCCCTCCCGGCTCCCGACTGTCCTGATGCTCACCAGCTCGTTACTGTTAATGGGGCTGCAAATTGCACTGTCAGCAAAAGGCCCCGGAAGTTCACAAACGGCCATGAGCAGACCCTGCAGAGCACGCAGACGTCTCCAGATGAAGGTGCCACTCGCCGACATCTCTGCCAGGTCTGGAGTGACAGGCGCGTTTACCCTGGGCCCCTTTACCTAAAGGCTCCGCAACAGGGCGTCTCTCTCGGCTGCCCGGGGGCTCCTGACATTTGGAGCCAGAAGACCCGGGTTCTATCCCAGGCTCTTATGCCCACCAGCCATGTGACCCTGTAAAACCCACTTAACCCTCTGAGTCTCAGTTCCCTCATCTGGGAACAATAACTGTACCCCTTTCACAGGGTTGTTACAAGGATCAAATGAAATTATCTGTGTCATTAGTGAAATGATGGCACAAGATAAATTCTGACACGTGACAGGTTCACGGTCATGCTGACTCAGCCCTCATCCTAGGCGTCACGAGTCTCCAGCTGGTGCTCCAAGCTCATGGAGGGCAGGTGTGGCACTGTCGTCGTGTTGCCCCTGAGCCCGCCTTACCCGGTCCCTGAGGTCAGACGCCCCCTCCGTCTGCCGTCCTCTCCACCTTCTGTTCCCGTCTTTCCTGCGACTCCTCCCCTTGGCCCTACTCCCAAATCCTGGGAGCTGGCCCCCAATGCCCCCGGCACTTTCCGTAGCCGTGTCCTCCTGGCTGCAGGGAAGGGACAGGGGCGGGTGGACCATCTTGACAAAGTGACCCATAAAGCAGCTGTGTCCTGACTGCTGCCGGGTCCTGATGGGATCAAACATCAGTGTGACCGTGTGGTCCCCTTAAGGGAGCCCAGGCCAGCTGGAGGCCAGGGGAACAGGCAGGACCACGTCATCCACTCACACCTCCGCCAAACCCGGGCAAAGGGGCAGACTCACCAGCGAGGGGGCAGGAGTTTGGCTGAGTCTCAAAGTAAAGAGCAGGATAAAACCCCACAGGCCCTCTGGAGACGCACTGCCCGCGGCCAGCCTGCAGTTGGAGACGGTGTCTGTAGTCAGCTGCATCTCGGGGGGATGAGTCAGTGCGGGATTGATTTTTCAGAGCCCGACTGCTGATAGCGTGATGCAATGAGAGACAGAGATTGTCACCCTTTGCCATCAAAGCTGCCGTCACTGCTGCAGTTACCTTCTGCCTGGAGGAAGAGGACGGGGTGCAGGGCCAAGCCTGGCTGCTGCGTGAGGGGACCCACCCCGCAGGTTCCAACCTGGCTGGCTGGCCTTCCAGAGGACTCAGCTGAGTGTGGCGTAGCCGTCAGTGTCACAGGAGCAATGGCTCTGCGGTGGCCTGAGCACACCTCTGCACTCCCGGGCTGTGTGGCTTTGGGCAAGTTACTTAACCATTCTGAGCATCAATTTCTTCACCTGCAAAATGAATGTAATAGTAATACCTACTTCATAAGATTGTTGGTTTAAGAAATACATGCATGGCTACCTATGGGCCCAAGTAACCCAACTCACAAGCCAACCCCAATAAGGCAATTTATTATCCCACAAAACACACTGTCATAGGGAGGGGAATTCCAGGGGTTTTTAATTGAATGACTCAGCAATGTCATCAAGAACCTAGGTTCTTTACGTCTTTTCATTCTTCCACTCTCATTATGTTGGGGTTCTGTCCTCATGCTAGGTGTCCATGGTCACAGAGAGGCTGCCACTGTTCCAGCATCACAGCTGGGAATGACACATCCAGAGGAAAAAGGGATGTGCCCTCTGCCTCATGTCTTGTTTCAAAGAACCTTGCTCAGAGCCTCTCACCTCCCTTCCTTGTTATCTCATCGGCCAAGATCATGTCCCAGAGCCCTACTTATCCCAAGGAGGTGAGCCAAGGCCTTATCAGGGAAACGTGACCCTCATCCACTTGCCCCCTGGGTGAGGTCAGCTTCCATGAAACACACGACCACATGGTCCCCAGGCTGGCAGGAAGGATGCCGGGCTTGTATGGGAGCCCACCACCCACCGCCCCTCCCCCCCTCCCCCTCCGTGGGCTGCAGTGGGCACAGAACCAGCTAAACATCAGCTGCTTGGTGTTCACATCTGAATGGAAACGTCAGGACATGAATGCCAGGCCTCGGCAGACGTGATGACCTGGCTCAAGCATCCCAGAGCCCCAGCAAGCTCTTCTAGAGAACACACTTGCCTATAAAAGCACATTTCCTAACAAGTAAGCAGAATGCTGAAGAATCCTATTGTGGATTTATGTTATTTATTCCAAAACTGAATTCAGTCAGTAAATGAAATACAATTACAGAAAAGTACACTGACATTAGATTTATAGTTTAAAGAATTATTTAAAAGAACATAAACATATAAGTACATTTAGGTACGAATCATACCAGTTTTCAGCTTCTGCCCTTTGGAGTAAGTTAACCAAATTCCTATTTACAAGAATCAGCCCTCCTTCCCAGCCTGCCTGGAATCCCACGTCTCCCCGCTTGTCTGGGCTGCAGGCCGGGCTCCTAGCCACCAGCGCTGTCAGGTTCTTGGAGCTGCGTCTCACCTCCTCTAATTAGAGAGACAGCATTGCGGTTCTCCACCTCTTCTTCCGTCACTTTGGATTTGCTTGTTCCTGGGTTTCCCTGAATGCTGGAAGGACAGCTACCCTCTCAGGAGAGGGCTGTCTTCCCTCAGCCCCGCTCTGTTGGCTTCCTCAAATCTTTCCAAAATGAGTTCAGAATCTATCATTGAAAATATGTATTCTGATGCTTCCAGCCCCTCAACTCCATCCAACTCTCAGAGAAGTCAAGGTGGGTTCTTCCATTTTTAAGAATCCTTTTTTTCTACATACACAGGCAGAAGGAAGAAGATGGAAGCCTGTAACTGTAATGGGCGTGGTGCCCAGTCCATGGTGGGCAGCGATGGCCAGGCGGGGAGGGGGCAGGAGGGCTGGGAACCCACTGCTGGAGCTGCTTCAGGTGTGGCCCCTCCACCCAGGCCCAGGCTTGAGGAGCCTGCCATGACCTGCAAGGGCGCAGGAGGCCCCTCTTAGGAGCACAGTGCGTCCCCTGCCTGCACTGCAGGAACCCTGGGCCAGCGTCATAAACCCACCTGGATGGAAAGGGCAGAGGACAGCAGCAATTCCCCCTGACAGCTGTGCGTCCCCCATGTCCACTCCTGGTCTGAGCAGACACTTCCGGAACCAAGCTTGTTATACCAGGAGCTTAGGTTTTATGAACCTGCTTAATTTAGTTTTTAAATGCATGCGAGTTCAAATTATAGCAACTGATTTTCATAATGGATGTTTCCTTCTCTTTCAGAGAGGAGAAAATAGCTCAGGTCCGCAGGGTAGCACGGGGAGGGGGGGGTACCTTGAGTTCAGCCAGAGATTGGAGATGTCACAAAATCTGAGATTTAGGCCAGGTGACCAGAACTTTCAGCCTGTACTCTTCTCGATCTATTTCAGATCAACCGTCCCTCTCCACTTAGGATCACCGGGACCCCCTCCCGGATAAAATGCACCCACGGAAGTCAATGCTTGACACCTGGGAAGTTCTTATGGAAAACAACCTAAACCTCCCTCTCTGTGAAAGGTTATTGTTCTTGCATTTCATCGGGAGGAAGCCTGGCCCCAACTGTTATTTGATACTGAACACTTGAAAGCGTGGGCTGAACTCCCATGTGAAGCCCCAGCAATAAATTACAAAAGGAAACAATTCCAATAGCCATAATTGCTGTGAGAGGCCTTTGTCTTCACTGAAGAATCTTTCTAAAAGCCTATCTCCCACCCCACTGCCTGCCTCCATTGCTAGGTGGGAGGGCAATAAGGAGAGCATTGTGGGGAAAGGAAGCTCAGGCACAGAAATAACCTAGTGTGCTCTGCTGGTGGGGATATTAACAAATTAACAAATTTAATTTTAATTTTAATTTATGATTTGTTTAATTATTAACAAATCTCATTTAGCACAAAGCCCTCCTCTTAGACCAGCTTAGACAGGCAGGAAGGCAGCTGCACAGGTGCAGGTGCAGGCCTGTTTAAAGGGGTTAAGGAATAAAAAAACAAGTCAATTCTAATCTATTGAGTGGAAAATTCAGTAGTTAAGCTTTGAGTAAAGATGATGCTGGCCTGGGAGCTTAGGCCATAAAGACTTCTTAGAACCGGTGGGTTCCAAGGGGGTCCCCACAGAGGGAAGGAGGGAGGGGGGAGTCTAACCACAGGCTCGGGTGTTGGGGAGGTACCCCTCGTTTACCCTGAAGGGTGGACACTCCTAGAGGCGGCTGACACCCCAGCACAGCAAGAATGCCCCCTGTGCAACGTTCATCTTGGGGACGTGGGCCACAGAGCTTCCACCGGGGGATAAGTGATCCAGCAAGTAGGAGGCGGTCAGGGAGGAGGGAACGGCAGGGCAGGGGCCACCCTTCCCCTGCAGCTCCTGCAGCTCAGGCTCCTGACCTTGGACCCGCGGTTGGGGGCAGGGGTATCTCCATTAGGGCGCGCCCTTTCCTGCCCCTCCTCTTGTCCCTCCCATCCCCCACCCCTGCACTCAGCTCTTTCCTCCCAGACTGGATTCCAGGCCCACTGCCTGGAGCGGATCCAGCCAACACGTGGGCCTCACACTGGCTTGTCCTCAGGTTTCTCTGCATCTGCCTTTTTCCATCCCCTCCTGCCCTCCTCCTCTTGTCCAGTATTGTCCTTCTGTTCCTCCTCTCTGTGTGTCCTCCTCACCACTCCCCCAGCCCACCCCTTACAAAGCTTGCAAACCTCTTTTTGCTGGTGCCATCCCTTCCGCTGAAATGCCACCGATGTGCCACTAAATTGTACCCACGCACGACCCAAGCCCACTTCGACCCGCAGCCCCTCTGGGCGAGCGCCCACAGCTCACGTCCTTCTCTGTCCTCTGAACCCCTCACTACTGGCCGTCTTTTTCGGATAGCGGAGCAGCAGAAGTTGCAGTGCTGGTGCCCACCTCCCTCCCCGGGTATAAGCTCCTCGGGCGGGTTGAGGTCAGGGTTCCAGGGCCTCCCTCCCGGCATCTGGCACAACTCCTACTCTGTAAGGACCAGGTTCTCTGGGATGAACAAGCCCTCCCGGGTTTCAGGAGCTTCCCCCGCTGGACAGTTCCCTCCCCTCCTGCCCATTTGTCACCAGCACCGTCCCTTGCACTTCTCTCTGAGAGGACAGGTCCACAGTCAGAGACTGCAATGCACGTCTCCCGGGTCCCCAGAGTCACAGGGGCCAATTTCACTGACTTCCCACCAGCCTCTCGGCGTCACTAACCACCTCTAGTCTCCCAACCAAGGAAGAACGAAGACCAAATATGATGAAATAACGATGAAGGTCTCTTCTCCCCAAAGGCTTCTAGGAAACAGGATGTCAGGACTGGTGAAATCTTTAGAAACCAGCTAGTCCAAACCCCACAATTTACGGGCGAGGAAGCTGAGGCCCAGCGTGCCCGAAAGCCATATGAGAACACCCAGCGGCTGGTCAGAGCCGTGCTGACACAGCCAGGGGTCTTGGCCCCAGGACCCGCTCTGTGCCCTCCTGGGGAAGCTCTGCCCCCACCCCACCCCCGCTGGCTCCCCGCCTCACCCCGGCTGCCACTCTTCCCTCCCAGCCACGGCCACTTGATAAGCACAGTGTGTCTTCAGTCTCACCAAGCATATTACGGGGAGCAGTGGCCCCTCCCCAGGAGCCAGGTTCCAACACAGGCAGTAACTTGGCCAGCCTGTAACTGCAGCCCTCAGCTCCTGTCCTGCAGGGGAGCCCTTGCTCGGTTGCACTTCGTCACGGCACAGATGTACGTGTTGGATTGTGTATTGCAGGTCCATACTGGGCGCCCTCGGCCTCCTTCTCCAGTGAACAGACGTGGAAACTGTGGTTGTGATTCCCTGAGCACTGAGGCTGGGAAACCCCGGGCTCCGGGGGAATAGGAAGCCGCTGCAATCACAGGAATGCGTTAGCCACCTCCGCGGTGGCCGCGGAGCTGCAAACTGCTTACCTCAGCAAGAAGCCGCGCAGGCTGGAGGCACCGAGCCTCCCCCGCTCGCCCGGCTCCTGTTCCAGTCCTGGAGCCTCTGCACACAACCCAGTAGGTGCTGGGGGGGTGGATCCCACCTCAGCAGGAGGAGCAGCCCCTGGGGGAGCCCAGACAACAGCCAGCACCGGCTCCAAAGCTGAATCCACAAAGGTGATGGAGCCCCCAGGTCCTCTCTGCCTGCACACCCCCAGCCCTGTGTACCCAGGCCTCCCCCCAGCCCTGTGTACCCAGGCCGCCCCCCAGCCCTGTGTACCCAGGCCGCCCCCAGCCCTGTGTACCCAGGCCGCCCCCCAGCCCTGTGTACTCAGGCCTCCCCCCAGCCCTGTGTACCCAGGCCGCCCCCCAGCCCTGTGTACCCAGGCCGCCCCCAGCCCTGTGTACCCAGGCCGCCCCCCAGCCCTGTGTACCCAGGCCTCCCCCCAGCCCTGTGTACTCAGACGCACCCAGCAGTCACTCCCCAGGGCTGAGCAAGACACAACCAAGCTGCACACAGAACAGGGGTGTCGCCCCCGGGCCGGTCCCGTGTGGTGGAGGGGGAGGGGAGCAGCAACCGGGCCCAGCTCCCACACAGTGTGGCCCCTGGGAGGATGGTCCCCCTGGCTGTGACACGGGACAGGAGGGAAGGCAACCTGGGTGAATCTCCTGAAGTTACACGCGACCCAAAGCCGCCTCCACTGAGCTTTCAGGCCGACGTGAGATTCAGCCACGGGATGGGGGTGGGGTGGGGGGAACAGGGAAGGAGGGGCACTGCCCCACCCGTGGGTCCCCAGGTCCCACCCCTTTCCCTTTCCCTTATGAGCTCTTTCCCTTATGAATAACAGGACTTAGGGCCAGGGGCTTGACGCCCACCCCAGGCCTCGGCTGCCATGTCTGTAAACATGGCCCAACCACCAGGCGTTTGCTATTGGCCTCAACGTGAAATGCCCACTTCCCCGCGCGGCCAGTGCTGGCTCGGTGGAGGCTCCCGTCTTCCTCCTGCAGAGGACAATGCCGCCCCTGGTCACTTCCCAGCTGGCAAGCAGGCTCCAGGCTTCCCAGCTCGCTGCAGACTGGCGCCGCACAGCCCCGTCTGCTGACATCCCTGACCAGCTGAGCAGCCGCCGAGCCCAGGGCGTGCCCTCGCGCCCAGAGATCCCTCCTCTCTGAGGCTGAGGAAGGGGCTCCAGCCAGGGCCCCGGTCATATCCCATCCTGGGTCCCCAAGAGTCTGCAGGGGCAGGAGCGGGAGGGACAAGCGGCTGGAGAACACAGGGCCTGGACAGTCTGGACCCCTCTCTCCTCGTCCTCACCCGAGGGCCCCCCGCCAGGAGCTCCAGCCCCTCCAAGAGGGAGGCCCAGCCATCCCCCACTTACCAGCCCAGGGAGCAGCCTGCTGCTTCCGGGCCCTTTCTTTTTACTGTGGCTGCCGTATGTGGCAAAGAAGGGTGCACTGGACTCTCTTTGCTGCTTCGTCTCCCTTTTTTTCAACAAGTCAGCGCATGTTACAAGAACCCGCCAGAGGTGATGGGCCTGGGTACACTTGCCTAGCTGCTGTAATTCAAGCCAAAACCAAAGACTCTGACGTTTGAGTTGCCTTCGCAGCTTTCAGGTGGGTCTAAGCACACTTTTTATTAGACTCTTGTGAAATATTACAAGAGATTCCAGAATTCCCACTGCTGTAAAAGGCCCGAGGGTGTCCGGACCCTGTGGTGAGGGCCCCCGGGAAGGCTCAGGCCCTTGACCCTGATGCTTGCCTGTGGCATGGCGGGGGGCAGAGGGAAGAGGCGGGGGGCACAGGGCTCTGACGTGTGTGGCCTGACTCCCGCACTCTGCCCCCCAGATAAATGCCCTTTATGGGGAAAGCAAAGAAATGGTGGTTTCAGCCTTTGTCCGAGCCTTGCGGGAGGCCCGGCTGTGACCCGCAGCTGTGGTCCCCAAGCTAGGGGAGCGGAGGCATCTCTCCCCTGCCCGCTTTTCTCTCCACAAGCCCCTGCTCTTAGGCAATTCTCCAGCAAAAGGAGCTCGGAGCCCCAGAGCATCAGGGCCGGGAGACATGGAAGGAATGTGAGGCCTCCTTGCTAGTTTTAGAGACGGGGACCCTGAGGCCCAGGAAAGCCTAGTGACCTTCCCAAGGCCGCACACACCACCTGGACATGCAGCCAAAGAGGAGCTCGGATGTGAGGCCAAGGGGCTGAGCTCTGGCCGCACACAACCCCTGCCAAGTGCAGCCCAGGCTCAGCACCGTCCTGACCGCCCGGGGCCCCAGAGCTGCCGGCCTGGAAGAATCCCCCAGAGGGCAGGAAGGGACAAGCACCCTGTTGCGTCCCCACCCGAACGCTCCTCTGCGCCCACTGACACAGCTCCCAGACCAAAGGCTAGAGAGAAGGGCCATCCCGTCACTCCCTCCTCCAGCCCTGTAACCAGCAAGCCGCCTAGTCCAGAGCCACAGTCAGGGACCCGGCACTGGTGGGCACAGACACACGCCGGGCCGCGTGCAGTGCAGGGGGCAGAGGGCAGGATCCACAAGGTCAGTGGCTGGGGGAGGGGCTGGGAAGGCTTCCAGGAGGCCTACCTGAGCCAGGCCTGCAGGGGCGGCTGGGCGCTGACCAGAGGAGGCTGAGAGGGCCCAGGCAGAAGAGGGCACGGAGGTGAGAAACACGTGGCCTGGGGCGTCCCTCCCAGGGAGGCACGGGTCACAGACCTGGAACAGTGACCCCACAAGCCCCTTTCAGAACAGCAGTTTTGTCTCTAGGTGATGGGGAGCTACTGAAGGCTTCTACGCTGGGGAACGACCTGGCTCAGATCTGGTTTTAGCTGAATTGCTTTGGCCATAGAGGAGGACGAATTGTTGATTGATCAGGAATGCGGTCCCCAGACGTCAGGACGCTCTGGGCAGTGACTGCCAGGGGACATCAGAGGTCTGGATTCCAGCCCGTGTCCTAGTGCCAGCCCCTGAAATGCGGGCGCTGTGGGGAACGCCGTGCCAGATGTGCGGAAAGCAAGCCCCCCAGCCCCTGGGATTGCCCAGGACAGCAGAGCCTGCTGGGGGCCGCGCCCTGCCCCCCCCACCCCGCAGCCCCCATGACTCCCAGCCTCCTCCTCTCCCACATCCAGAACCACGGCCTTCCAAGCCCACAAAGGACGTCCCCAAATGTCTCCATATGCATGTCCGGGTCCCCTCTGCTGCCCGCGCAGCCAACCAGAGCTTGGCCACCCTGCACTGTCTGTCCCGTGGGGGCCACGGGGCTTCTCCAGTTTGGTGCCAACTTCCGTGAGAAACCCTCCTGGTCCCCGAGATACGGGCTGCCAGTCCCCTCCTGACCTCCTGGGTCCTCTCAAATGATGCTGTGCTTGGGACATCCCCCCTCACCAGGCCCCTGCTCAGTGTCACGGCGGGGAGGGACGGAGCTGAGGAAAGGGTTTGGGGTTGGGGAGGAACATAGGAAGGAGGAGGTGGTGAAGGAGGACAGGGAAGGGGCTGGAAGCCGTCACCAGTATCCTGTGACCTTGTGACACTGGCCGGCCTGAGGCCTGAAATTTCCCAATAGCATCACTCCTTTGGGTCTGACTTTGAAAGTTCCTCTTAGATGCAAATCAGCTTCTCAGAGGTGTAAACACTTTAATGGTAACGCTGGATATTCCTAGGGCATCTCCAGGATGACATCGAATGTTCCCAGGGCGTCCCCAGGATGACATCGAATGTTCCTAGGACAGCATATGGTAAAAAGTACCTTTACACCGTACATCATCATCTCAAGCAGCCCTGAGAGGCAGGAGAATAGTGGCACCTCTTTCTCAGGTACAGTGACCGCAGCTGATGACACGGAGGGTGGCCCCTGTGCTGGGCGGCAGCGGCCAACCCCACTTCCTGACCTCAGAAGGAGCGTCCGCACCATCCATAGACCCTCACGTGTTTAAGCTGCCTGTGGTCAGGCCCTAGTAAGAGCCTAATAAGAGCCAGAGGCCATTTCTAACGAGGACTGGCGGTCAGAGGTGGGGCTGCACCGGCAGAGCTGGCGGCAGCAGAGCTCTGCCCTGGGAACCGGGCAGCACCTGGGGAAGCACCCAGTCCAGCCTGCGTGTTGCTCCCTGGGAAGTGCGGCTACAGGCCTTCTGAGCCACAGCCCTGGGAAAAGGTAGAAATAAAGAGAATGTCCCACTCTTGTCACTTTCAACAAAATGCTGCAGGAGCAAGCTGGGCCCAAGCAGAGCTGGCTGTATGTGCAGAAGGGGAGGGCTGCCGCGTCCCCCCACCACGCCCCATGCAGTGGCTGGAGGAGAGTTCTTCCAAAGCTGAGACCCAGCAAGCCACCGTCCCCCAAACTGAGAGTTATAAATGGGGGCTGTGAGCCGGAGCTCTCGTGGAAGAGAAAACCGTGACCCCAGCATTTATCAAGCCCTTTTATTAAGAGTCCTGGCGGACAGCAGGCGTCTTCGCCCCACAGAGATCAGATAAGGGTGTTATCACCACAGTCACCGTTAATTTACGAGCTAAGGGGGTGGGTCAAGCTTCAGGGGCTAGTGAGTAAGACACACAAATATTCCACTTAAAAGCTACGTCCAGACGTGAAGAAATGTGGCTGCAGTGATTTGTTCTCTGAGACGGGTTTGAGGGAACCGTATCTCTGCAGAGTTTGCTCTGCAGCAACCTGAGGCTGGAAAGCCCGGTTCCCCAGCCCCACCAAGGAGGCAAGGACCCTCCCAGGCTGGAGCTAGAGACACGGGACGTGTCCAAGGAGTTTCCCGTGAGGCCGAGGAGTGGCTCCCCCCATCCCTGCCTGGCAGGGCTGACCATCGCCATGGACGGGTCATCGGTTCCTCTTCCCCTTTCCTGGATGGAGGGTGGATCATTTTCCCTGGTGGTTATGTTAGCTTTTCTGCATGATGGAGTCTCAGGTGGGCTGGAGTGAAGCACTTTCTGTTCATGGGTCTCAAGCCCTTGGGAGCCGACCTGGTACAGGGGCGAGGCCTTGCCAGTCACACAGCATTGAGAAGCCTGGCAGCGGTGACCAGGTGGGATTAGGGGGCTGCCGTGGGAGTCGGGCGTGTGTCCTGTCGGGGGGAGTGGGGGCGGAATGGCAGAGACAGCTGGCCTGCCAGTCGTCTCCAACAGCCCTTCTGCACGTCTGCGCGGTGAGCAGCGTGTCCCTGCTGGGCCCAGAGTGACAGCCTGCAGTAGACACCATGCCCAGCCCCGGGCAGTGGTTACGGCCAGGGGACTGAATTCTGACCCCTGAGATGCCGGCAGCAGATTTTGTGTGAAGCTTGTAGGGAGACGACTGTCCTGCCCAGTTCCCTCCCCGTCATCCTGGGACGGAAGATGGTGTGAGAAGCAGAGCCTGAGTGTGAGTGCGGCTGCCCCGTCGCCCAGGCCTGCTGGCCTCCTGGTCTCTGTCACGGGAGGAGGGACGCCCTGCAGTTTGTTTAAGGAGCTGGGTTTGCTGAAGCTGAACGTAATTCTTAACTGGTTCAAGCTCATCACTTATATTCTCTGAGTCTTCATTTAAAGACTCTGTAAAATGGGGACAAAAAGTACCTATGTCCAGGACTTTTTATGAGAATTTAAGTGGAATAAAATATTTTTAAAGTCCAGCCTATCAAGTGACAATTGCTGAGTTAATAGAAACTGTTACTGCATTTACTACACTCACTACCTCGTTATTTTTATTACACAGCATCAGTGACTTGTTGGAGCCAGAGCCCAGCGTAGGTGCTCTGACTGCCGGCCCCGCGTTTGCATCCTATTGTCATATTAGTTCTTAACCCCTAACATTACTACGTATACTCAAGTCGCCAGAGCAGAGGACGGGGAGGTTTTGTTTGAGGTCCAGCACCAGGAAGGTTTACTGCCAGCAGCAGAAAGAGCTCGGGGCAGGGTCAAGCCCCTTCTGCAGAGGGACAGAGTGGATGCTGTGGCCTTAGGGCCGCCAGGCCTGGCACAGCTCCTGGATGGGGCAGCACAGAAGCAGCCACAGGTGGCCACGGGTGAATGAGGCTGTCTTCTGATAAAGCTTTATTCACAAAACAGGCAGCGGGCTGGATGTGGCCAGAGGGCCACGGTTTGCTGGCCTCTGGCCTGGAGGGGTGATGCACTGTGAGAAGAGATACACAACAGAACGAGAAGTCCCCAGTTCTGAGCCGTGCGTCCCGGCCTGCCCCCCACCTGTCTCCCTGGCTCGTTCTGGGGCTCTTAGAGCGAGTCAAGTCCAGCTCGTGGCCCCCTGCCTTTCACACCCCCGCTTCACCCCAGAGCTCCTACCCACCCTTTGGTTCCCAGCTTTGATACTTACCGGGCACATCCTCAGAAAGCCTTCCTGACCTCACACCCCAGGAGGAGCCCCGCCTCTCACACGCTCTGCCCAGGTGTTGGGAGGCCGAGGTCACGGTCAACATGCTCAGGGTTAATCAGGGAAGACCCTGGGAGCGGGCGCTTTGGGCTGGAAGTTGGATAAGATGGGGGCTGGTGGGGTGGGAGGGACAGGAAGCAGGCCTCCGGGGCCCCAGGGCAGGACAGGTGGGGATCAGCCCTGGGCTCCAGTGGGGGGCACCTGCCAGCCCTGGCTCTGGTGCCCCTCCAGGAGCTGGTGTCTCCAGCAGGCTTTTAAACTTGGCAATGAAAAGCACAACTTTATGGGCACCAGAAATTGGCTAAACTCATTAGTTTTATTCTTAGTAGGAAATTAATGCTGGGATGAGTGAGCCGGCTGCAGAGAGGACCTCTGGTTTCAGACATGAAAAAAAGGCAGAGCCATTTCCTGATGTTGACTACATCACAGCAGAAGTAAGTTTTAATTGTCTTCTCTTTTGTAGGGGAAGCATAGCTTTACAGTCCCAGAAATTTCATTTTTCTCCAGAGGAGGAAGAGAGGCCACCAGCCCTCGTTTTGCTTCACCCTCCACCCGGCTCTTTCCCTCCCTCGTGTCGTTAGGGTGACAGTGCCGTGGGGCCGGTCCTGCCTCCAGGGTCAGGGAGCTGAGGGCAAGGCCGTGGAGCATCAGTGCAGCCCGAGAGGTCAGCTTTCCTCTTCGTGTCCTAACCCGCCAGCAGCACCTGGTTCTGGAGGCTGAGCCTTGGCAAGTGGAGTTAGGGGAGGAAGATAGAGAAGAAGGAAGAAAAGAAGGAAGGAGGGGTGAGGGGAGGGGGAAGGGGGAGGGAGGGGGAGGAGGGAGGGGAGAGGGAGGGGGAGGAGAGGGAAGGGGAAGGGAGGGGGAAGGGAGGGGAAGGGAGGGGAAGGGGGAAGGGAGAGGGAGGGGGAGGAGGGAGGGGAGAGGGAGGGGGAGGAGAGGGAAGGGGAAGGGAGAGGGAGGGGAGGGGAGGGGGAAGGGCAGAGGGAGAGGGAGAGGGAAGGGAAGGGGAAGGGAGGGGGAAGGGAGGGGGAAGGGAGGGGGAAGGGAGGGGGAGGGGGAAGGGAGGGGGAGGGAGGGAGAAGGGAGAGGGAGGGGAGGGGAGGGGGAAGGGCAGAGGGAGAGGGAGAGGGAAGGGAAGGGGAAGGGAGGGGGAAGGGAGGGGGAAGGGAGGAGGAAGGGAGGGGGAGGGGGAGGGGAGAGGGAGGGGGAGGGGGAAGGTCAGAGGGAAGGGAAGGGGAAGGGAGGGGGAAGGGAGGGGGAGGGGGAAGGGAGAGGGAGGGGGAGGAGGGAGGGGAGAGGGAGGGGAGGAGAGGGGAGGGGAAGGGAGAGGGAAGGGAGGGGGAGGAGAGGGGGAGGGGGAAGGGAGGGGGAGGAGGGAGGGGAGAGGGAGGGGGAGGAGAGGGAAGGGGAAGGGAGAGGGAGGGGAGGGGAGGGGGAAGGGCAGAGGGAGAGGGAGAGGGAAGGGAAGGGGAAGGGAGGGGGAAGGGAGGAGGAAGGGAGGGGGAGGGGGAGGGGAGAGGGAGGGGGAGGGGGAAGGTCAGAGGGAAGGGAAGGGGAAGGGAGGGGGAAGGGAGGGGGAGGGGGAAGGGAGAGGGAGGGGGAGGAGGGAGGGGAGAGGGAGGGGAGGAGAGGGGAGGGGAAGGGAGAGGGAAGGGAGGGGGAGGGGAGGGGGAGGGGGAAGGGAGGGGGAGGAGGGAGGGGAGAGGGAGGGGGAGGAGAGGGAAGGGGAAGGGAGAGGGAGGGGAGGGGAGGGGGAAGGGCAGAGGGAGAGGGAGAGGGAAGGGAAGGGGAAGGGAGGGGGGAGGGGGAAGGGGAGGAGGAAGGGAGGGGGAGGGGGAAGGGAGGGGGAGGGAGGGGGAAGGGAGAGGGAGGGGCGGGGAGGGGGAAGGGCAGAGGGAGAGGGAGAGGGAAGGGAGGGGGAAGGGAGGGGGAAGGGAGGAGGAAGGGAGGGGGAGGGGGAGGGGAGGGAGGGGGGGGGGGGAAGGCAAGGAGAGGGAAGGGAGGGAGGGAGGGGAAGGGAGGGGGAGGGGGAAGGGAGAGAGGGAGGGGAGGAGGGGGGAGAGGGAGGGGAGGAGAGGGGAGGGGAATGGGAGAGGGAAGGGAGGGGGAGGGGAGGGGGAGGGGAAGGGAGGGGAGGGGGAGAGGGGGAGGAGGGAGGGGAGGGGGAAGGGGAGGGGGAAGGGATGGGAGGGGGAGGAGGGAGGAGGGGGAGGAGGGAGGGAGGGGGGAAGGGGATAGGAGGGGGACGGAGAAGGCGGGAGGGTAAGGGAGGTGGATGGGAGGGAGTGGGAGGGGGGCCTAAGTAGCATCTCTGAGAGCGGACCATGTGCTAAGCACATGTGCATTAAAGGCTTTACCTATTTAATCTTATTTAAAATTTGCAACAATCCTCTGAGATTGGAGTGATTTCCTCCGCTTTGGAGAAGGAGAATATGAGTGTCAGGGTGGCAGGTGAAGTCGGAACACGTGAGACTCCAAGGGAGGCCTGTGCCGTCTGCCCTCGCGGCCCCCTGCCCACCACACCCACCCTCCCCATGCCTGCTGCTCAGACCCCACCTGGAACCCAGGCAAAGGGTCCCTGTACTCAAGGAGAAGCAGGGGGCTCCAGAGAGGGCCCGGGGGCTCACAGGAGCTTCTGTGAATGTGGACGGGTCCCTGGGAGGATGGGCAGCCTGGGGGCCGCAGGGCCATCAGGACTCCAGCCCAGCGCACCGCCTGCCCCATCGGAGGAGCATCCAGTTCCGAAACCAGTTTCCACTCTCCACCCAGTCACTGCAGCCCTGTGACCTGCCTGAGCACCTGCGATGGGGTCGCCCGACCTCGGAGCCTCCTCCGGGGGCTCCACAGGGAGGGCCAGTGACGCCTGCCTCCGGGGAGGAGACCGTGTGAGGACCAGCTGCCTCGGGGGTGCTGGCCTCAGCTCTCCTCCAGAGCAGACGTGGTGAATCGGGCCACACGGTCCCCCTGCAGCACGGGCTAGAGGACAGGCATCAGTGTCAGACACAGGCTCAAGTCCACACCTGACCCTCACTGTCCGTTAACTTCAGGCAAGACGTTCACCCCCAGCCTCGGGCTCCGCGTCCACAGATGTAATCACAACCCTACACCGTCACCATAAGGAGTGAAGAGGTCACCGTCGGGAGGACCGTGGGCCTCGCAGGCCCCAGGACATGTGAGCAGTTGCAGCACACTCGGGCCAGGGTCCTGCTAGCATGGGGTGTAGGGAGGCTCTCTGTCTGCTGGGCTCTCATCCCTCCCCCCTAACCACCGCACTTCACCCATCACCAGGACACCACTGAAATGTGGCTCCCTCCCCGCAAAGCAGGAGACCGGGGTCTGTAGAAATTCTACTGGTGGATGTGGCACCCACGAGGTCTCCCCCTGCAGCTTCTCTCACCATCCCCCTAGCCTCCCCTCCTGCCTGGGCAGGACTGACAGAATGGAAAACAGAACAGCCCTGCAGGGCACTCAGGGTCCCTGACCAAGAGCCACCGGGACCACACCCCAGCGTGGAGGAGCTCTGAGCCTCTGTTCTCCTAGAAGAATTCTCATCCATAAGTGAATTGGTGTTGTGTTCGAATCCAGGAGGAATGATCCTCCTCTGCCCTTGGAAGCTCCCAGGAGTTTAAGAGATTGGCTGACAACCTCCTATAACAGCCTGAGTGCCTCCAGCACAATGTCTCCCTGGTGTGAACTGGCCTGAGAGCTTTCACACTGTCTTTTAGCAAGAAGGATGTGAGAGAGAGAGCTATGCTCATCCACGTCCTCACTTGCAGGTGCATCTTGCTGTGATGGGGAGGGTGGTAGGCGACTTAACACCTCCAGCAAGAGACCTTTGAGAAAAGATTCGGAAAAGCGCTGCCTTAATTGTTGGCACATGTCGAACAGACATGATTCCCGCCTTCTCTCAGGGCCATTGAATGAATGAGTGCTCCTGCAAATCTCCAAACACTCAGCGCTGAAATGCCTCCTTATCTAGACCTCCTGAGCCAACACTGTGGGAGCGTAAAGGTCAGGACTAAGCCAGCCCCCTGGCAGTGTTCTGACGGATTGGATCATAAGTGCACTCGCCCTCCAGGGACTCCTCTGCTGGAGTCATTAATCCATCAGCAAAGTTAGGGTGTAGATCTTCCGAGGGCTTGAGCCCACTAGGAATAATGCGGAATAAACTGGGGATTTTAAGCACCTGCGTTACTTGGGGCTGATGGACCCTTGTTTGAAAAGTACCCAAGATTAGTTCTAACCAGACACAGTGAGGCCAGCAGATCAGGAGGCGACTGTCCCCAAAGGTAGATTGTTACTCACGGTTCCCAAGAGGAGGGTGCCCGGGGGAGCCCCAGGATCCAGAAAGAGCAGAGGAAACCCGAGCAAAACCCTTGCTTGTGGCTGTCGGGGAAGGAACGGGTGAGGCAGCTGAGCAGGCTGAGGACTGGACGTTTGGATGACACCTTTCAAGTATAAAAATTCAAACACCATGAAAATTGCCCCCAGAAAGGAGAGGAAAAACCTCCCTGGCCTGGAGATGCCAACCATTGACTGCGGTGACCCTCCTTCCAGAGCAGCCCCTTGATAGACGTGTGCATATAATTTTCTACAAATGGCATCATGCTATACAAGCTGTTCTACCATCTTGTTTCATGCAAAATGTCATTCAAGGATTTCACTTGAATCACCACTTTTAAGAGTTACAGTGTCTTGCTGGTGGCAGTGTAAATTGGTGCAGCCACTATGGAAAACAGTATGGAAGTGCCTCAAAAAACTAAAAATAGAACTACCATACCACTCCTGGGCATACACCCAGACAAAACGATAATTCTAAAAGATACATGCACCCCAATGTTCATAGCAGCACTATTTACAATAGCCAAGACATGGAAGTGACCTAAATGTCCATTGACAGATGGATGAATGGATAAAGAAGATGTGGTACATATAGACAATGGAATACTATTCAGCCATAAAAAGAACAAAATAATGCCTTTTACAGCAACATGGATGGACCCAGGGATTATCATACTAAGTGAAGTAAGTCAGAAAGAGAAAGACAATAGACCCTGCACTCCGGACAGACCAGGGAAGAGACCCAGGCGAGGCAAGCTGGCCACAGCTCCCTGGGTCTTCTCACTCCCTCTCCCCTTCCGTGCCTGAAATGGAGGCATTTACCAAGAGCACAGCAGCCAGCTGTCAGGGAGCCAGGGAGGACCCGGGGTTCAGGGCCGCCTCTGCCACCTGCTGACCACCCAGGCCTCGGGCCAGGCTCACCTCCCTCCCAGGCCCTCCCTCCCATTCTGCCAGGGAGGACCGTGACCCTCACCCCGGCCACTGTAATATAAAGGACAGTTTTCCTGCCCGGCATTTCTAAAAGTTCACCCTCTCTTAGTTCCCAAAAGAACTTTCTAACCTCATCGCCCCCGCGTACCAACCACAGCAGACCACCTCCTACAGGTAATACAGTTCTCTTTCATGTGTGATCCCACAGCAGTTTTTACCTCTACACTTCTCGTGTTACCTTATTTCCATATTTTATATTTTCCTTACTATGTGATATTTTACACACAGTTTAACTCAGGGGTATGTACATACTATGCACCCAGGGAGTACTTCTTGATGGATGAAACACACATCAGTGAATGAGTAACCCCGCCTCCCCTTGTCCATATCTGTAAAAGGGGAATGACAGTGAGTCCGAGAGTCAACGTGAGGAGAAATTGAAATACCCTGAGTAAAAGTGCTTTGCAATTTGAAAATAACTGTTCAAATGTGGGTTATTATTAAATAATCATCACCTGTGTTCTCTGGCCGCAAGACTCCTGTGACAGCGTGAGGGCCAGGGATGGGGTGGGGCGACCATCCAAGACCCAGGATTTGAGTGTCGCTGAAGCAGTGGGTTGGGTTTGGCTTTTCAAGCCTGAATAAGTCTTCTGTCCCTGAGGTCACCCCTCGCTGAGGCCTCACCCACGCCCAGGATGTTTGGAAAAGAGAGGCCAAAGAAGAGACACAGGAGGGAGGGTCCCTAGAAGGATGGGGGTGCTGCACCACAGTCCTGGCGGGAGGAAAGGTTGCAGCAGGTGACCCGGGACCCTCACTCCACAGGGAAGCCCCCCAGGTGCATGACAGAGGGGCCTCAACCCCCAACCCCTTCAGCAGCAGCATCTTCTAAGGACTCCTCCAGCCTGTACAAAGGCTCCCGAGAGTGAGAGAGCAGGTGAGGCAATGGGGGAGAAACGCAACAGGGCCCGAGAGCCTGAATCCTTCCGATGCCTGGTGGGGGTAACCTGGCGGAGGGGCGTGAGGCTGAGGACTCCGCCTCCTGCAGGGCCTCTGCGGCAGAGACAACGGGCGCCTTTCCTTAGATGGGACGATCATCCTCTGAGTCCAGGGTGGGGATGCCTGCCCTTCCAGAAACCCCTGGAACAAAACACAGCAGAACAGGAGCCAGGGTGCAGGAGGGAGGCCCCACCCGGGGTAAGACCCAAGAGGGTAAGCACGACCTTGCAGACAGTTAAGGAGCCGTTCGGGTGTCTGAGGGACGCAGCCAGACTTTAGTAAAGGGGCGGAGTCACTTTATAAAGGCACCGTGTCCCTCTGCTCTTAGGTGACGTCACACTGAGTGTCACTGAAATCCCACCGCGAGGTCGGGAGAAACGTGCGGAAAGACAGCAGGTAGAGAAGTAAATCTGAACACAGCCGTCTTTGGTGCGGGCGGAGGAGGGTGGAGCAAACGCAGAATCCCTCCACCCGCGGCGTTCCAGGTGGTGAACTAGTTAGCTTTGATCTACTAGCGTTGCAGTAAGTGGAGTTTCCTCTTTAAGGAGAATCTATAATTTTCACCGGATCTGTCTTCAGAAAGGCTACCCCCAGGACCGAGCATTGGAGGGACAGCCGATCGTGCATCTGGAGGTGGCCTTTCAGTTACTGCCATGTGACCACGGGCACCTGGGGCTGCAAGGAAGGGGGACCCCAGCGCACATCCCAGAGGAGCATCACTCAGGGCAGAGCAGCATCTGTCAAAAGCGTCGGACTCACTCTCAAGACGGGCTAATTACTTCCAGCAGTTGTAAGTCAATGTAGGAAAAAAATTAAAACTGAGTTTAACTGAATAGCGAAAGCAGAAGAAATCACGGCCTTTTCCAATATTCTCGCCATCACACCCGCAATCCTGGAGTCCTGAGAGCTCCGTCCACTCAGGCGCATGCCGAGGACCACGGTGGCTGCCGTGAGGCTCCTGTGAAGGTTCCCCTCAGAGTGTAAGGAAGGAAGGTCCTCCCTGAAGCAGAAATGCAGTGGCTTCGGTAAATGCACACTCAGTCAGAAGTAACAGGGCCCACGTCCCTTTTCCTCCTACGACGCACACAGACCACGCAACTTGCGGAGTGGACAGTCCTCAGAATGAAGGAAATACAGGACAGTGTTAAGGACTGATCTGGGCCGGGCACTGAGCGCAGCACCAGGACCACTAGGGTCCCTCGTCAGGGCGCCCACAGGCCACAAAGAGATGGGGGAGCCATGGGGGTCATCTGAGAGCCGTGCGGCCGGGCAGGCTGGACATGGGAACCCCTGGGGGACACAGCACAGGTGCCCAAGCCGAGCTCGGAGGGGGAAGAGCAAGCCCCACGGCGAGCAGGGAGGAGGGTCACGCGAAAGGGAACGGGAGACGCAATGTCCACAGAAAACAGCGCGCGAAGCACCCTGGGGGCAGGACCGGAGTTTCACGGGGCTGGAGGCCAGGGCTGTGTGCAGAGGGGTGACTGGAGGAGTCCTAGGATTTGGGATCAGGAAGGCCCAGAGTAGAGCTGGGCTTTATCCCAGCTCTACTGAACCCGCCGATGAGTACACGCTGCCCAGGTGATGCTGACAAGGTGGAAAGGCATTCCTAGGGGTCTCTACTCATCATGTGAATCAGGCTACACAGCCCTGCCCCAGTTCCTGAGAGCCCTGTGCAGACAGACGGGCGTTCCAGCCTTCGAAGACCCACCGGAGCAAGTGGGTCAGCTGTCGGTCGCAGGGGCTGCAGCGAAGCTCCCAGGCAGCCCCGCCGGCCCGGCTGGACCAAGTCCCTGGCTCACCTGGGACTTTGGCCTCCTCCATGGCTACCTCTTCACCTCTCCCATCCCAGGCCTCAAACACCCCTGAGCGAACAAGAGGTCTCTGCCCTCTTCCCTCCGGCTCAGGTAAGGCCTGTGGTGCAGCCAGGCCGCCCTCCCTGCAGAGGTGGGGCAGCCATTTGGAGCCAAGTACATTCGCCCCCAGGGAAGGTGTGGACGGAGCCTCTCTGGAAACAGCTCTCTTTTGGCACTTGGTCAGTGGGCCTGGAGGGTCTCAGCCTCTCTGAGCTACAGGGCAGGCATCTGCTGCAAGCAGATGGGAGATGGAGGGGGCTTCTAAATGCAGGACAGGGACGCCCCCCGCAGAGACAGTCCAAGATGAGGGGCGGGACCCCTGCCCAAGCTGTGCCTTCCAGGCCAGAGTCCCTCACACCCGGCCTGGGCTCCAGGGAGTGTTTCTATGTCCAGATGTCTTTACACAACACAATGTGGAAATGGCCTGGAATGAAATTAAATGGCAGTTTGGTTACACTTTAATCACTGCAGGCAGATGAAGATGCCGCTGTGATTACAACCAAGGAATCTATATTTGTTGTCTTGTGGGGATTTGCATCTGGGATACTGTGATCTTCCTGCAAGGCACCTGATTGATTCATGGAGCTGTAATGAGGCATTTCCACCTGTGTCATTGGGTTGCGTCTCCCTCCCACCTGGCAGGACGGGAGGGGGGGGCAGGGAATGAAACCTCCCCATGGGCAGGCCTCCCAGGTCGGCTGGTCTAGAGGATTGGGGAGGGGCCTGAACGCAGCCCTAGGGGGCGGGGGTGTGGTCAGCACAGACCACTTGAGACCCAGCTGGCCAGGAGCACTAAGGTGTGGGCCGCCTGCCCTCTGCTGTTAAAAGCAGAAGAGGGGGCTTCCCTGGTGGCACAGTGGCTGAGAGTCCACCTGCCGATGCAGGGGACACGGGTGCGTGCCCCAGTCCGGGAAGATCCCACATGCCGCGGAGCGGCTGGGCCCGTGAGCCATGGCCGCTGAGCCTGCGCATCCAGAGCCTGTGCTCCGCAACGGGAGAGGCCACAACAGTGAGACGCCCGCGTACCGGTAAAAAAAAAAAAAAAAAAAGGAAAAAGCAGAAGAGGGCCAAGCTCCTGGGTGCAGCTCTCAGTGGGACAGGAGAGACGAAGGCCCCCACGGGCCCCAGGCCTCGTGCAGTGGGATCTGCACAGGCTCCTGAATTTTCCTCGGCTGTGCCCAGTGTGACTCGTGATTGACAGCGTCTGTCGTGAACACTGGGCCACGTTCCACAGCCGGCTGTGGGCTTCAGAAGGGACGCAGTGACACAGGGGGTGAAAGGCCACCGGCTCTAGGAGATTCTGGGCTGCAGCTCATCCCGAAAACCACCCACCGCCACTGCCGTCCCAGACCGACTGCGCGTACTTGGGAAGAACCAGGCGAAGGAGCATCCTCAGCCTCCGGTGGTGTGAGGAGGGGGGTGATAACAGGGTGTTGGACCAGCCAGCAGTCCCATCTCCACCTCACTGGACCCGCCCTCCCTGGCGGTTAGAGCCAAAGGTCCTCATCCCTCGAGCTCCAACGCCAGACCAGAAGCTCCAAGGTGGCCACGGCAGGAGTTCCGAACCACAGAATCCACACGCTGCACACCGGGCCTCCAGGCCTGCAGGCGATGACGTCCACACCACAGCCCACAGCACACAGCCCGGGGGCCAAGATAAAGTGACCTCTGGTCGTCTCTAAACTACTCCTACAGTGGTTCTGACACGTCCCGTCCCTAGACCAGCAAAGGCTTCCGTTGGGTCAGAAGGGTCTAGAAATTTGCCCCCCCCAGCAAGGTAGGGCAGGGAGGTGTCCTCTCCCCCAAGGACGCAGCTCCTGCCTTTTGGGAGACCGAGAATGAAGGGTCGTGGTGGGTCCCTCTTGTACTCATTGAGCACTTTACACTATTACAGTGTTTACTCCTTCTAGAATTTAAGAAACAGTTTTATGCCCGTTACACAAAGGAGGGAACTGAATCTCAGATGGCCTAAGCGTGCGGACATGGTCCCAGACTAGAGCCCGGATATGGGTTCCAATCCCTGGGAACCACTGAGGGCCCTGCACGGGGTGCCCAGGGAACATGGGTGCACCCGCAAAGAATACAGCAGGACACTTCCTTGGGGGAAGGGGCACAGGCCGAAGGTTATCGAATGACTCTGGCTCTTCACAGGCCCCAGCCTGGTCACAGTCCTCTTGGTCTCTAGGGTGGGACCGGCCCTCCACAAGGTGACGGCAGAACGGAAGTCACCACCACCAGGTGAGCCAGGGACGCTTCTCCAGCAGGTGGGGCTGAGCCGGACAGGAAGGCTCTCTACTTGCTGAGCAGCTGGGCCCCCTTACAGGAGGCCAGACGCCTCCCCGGCCAGCCGCAGGGTCCCGACCCAGGTGGACAAACGGGGAAGCACGGCCGTGGGGACGTGGGGGGATGTTCGCATCCTCTTCCTCTGAAGTCCCGCTAACTCAAGCTTTCCCATCTCCTGTCCCCCCATCACTGCGGCCCCAGAAAAGGCAAGGCTTTGCTGCCTTCAGCCCGGCGGTTTCCCTTCCGTCCATGCCTGGACCCCTGCCCATGGCCAGGGAGGTCGGGCCCTCCATGTGGTGAAGGCGTCCGAACCCCCTCGGCGGGATCACTGGCTGAAGACATGTTGAACAGGGTCTGGAAGGTGAGCTCGGGAGGCGTCCAGCACCAGAGACCACAGGCCGGCTGCCCTGCTGTTTAACTGTGGTCGTCATTCTAAACACGGAGTTCGTTATTCCGCTGTGTGGATTCTAATTAACCATCAGAAACGCATTGTTGAGGGATGATGGATTATTCTGGGGAAACTATTAACATAGCCGTTCACTCTGCCCACGTGCAGCCGGGCCCAGAGCAGGTGGCTCTGGTGATGCTGGGCGCCCCGGGGCAGCCACTCCATGCTGGCCGCTGGGAGGATGGTGTCAGCGCCGCCCCACCTGCCCCACGGGACAGGGACACGGCCTCCTGGGGCACTCACAGAAGACCTGGGGCGGCTCGGAGCCGGCCCTGAGCAGGGAGGGCACCCATAGCCTGAAGCCCGGGCCGAACGCAGGGAGACGGGGTGACTCGGGGCAGACACGGGGTCTGCTGTTGCTGAGCCACGCGACGGGCACGAGGTAGGGTGCGGGGCTTGCGGCGAGAGCCACTGGTGCAGAAATCGTCTCTCTACACTGACCTTTAAGGCTCTTCTTTGCTTTACGTGGGTCACACGGTTCAATTCTAACCAACACGTGTTAAAAGATTACGTGCGTCGGGGTTCTCCAGGGACACAGAACCAAGAGGACAGAGATTTCTTCTAAGGGACTGGCTCTCGGGGTTGCAGGAGCTGGCAAGTCCCAAACCCTCAGGGCAGGATGGAAATTCAGGGAAGAGCTGGTGCTGCCGTCCTGAAGCAGAACCCTTTCTTCTTCTGGTCTTAAGGCCCCAGCCGAATGGATCAGCCCCTCCCCACATTATGGAAGATACTCTCTTTACTTCTTTGCTGTCCACTGATTGTAAATGTTAATCACATCTACAAAGCACCTCCCTGGCATCTGGACTAGCATCTGACTGAGCAACAGACACCATAGGTGGCACAAAAATTAACCGTCACGAAGAAAACATGGGCAAACCAACCCCAACTCAATCAGGAGAGAGGGAAAACACACTCATTGGACCATGTCCTATGGAAATTACTTAAAAGAACCACAGATACTGGTCACTCTCCTAATACTTTATCTCACCGAATCTAAGACACTAACAATTGCATCTTATTTTTTATTTTATGTACTATTTATTAAGAAAGAAGGGAATTCCCTGGCGGTCCAGTGGTTAGGACTCAGCGCTCTCACTGCCGAGGGCCAGGGTTCAATCCCTGGTTGGGGAACTGAGATCCCGCGAGGCAAGCAGTCAAAAAAAAAAAAAAAAGGAAAGAAAAGACTGCCAATTAAACTAGGTTCAATGTATTCTTATGACATAATCTGTATTCTATATTTGTTCAAAGAGCTGTTTAGACTTATTTTGGCAATTTTTTGTTACATATTACTCTTTTACACGTGCAAGAAGAAAACTATCTGTTTGATAAATTGGCTAAGATGATCTTAAAACTTCTTCCCATTCGGAATCCAACTCTCCTGATTCAAGGCCAGTGACGTTCAGGTTTTTCTATACGATGTCATCTGTGCCGTCACAAGCTTGGCTGGTGCAACATTTTTAAAGGAAACTATATTAGATCTAAAAGCCTTGGAAGCCCAGAGCAGGTTTGCAATCACGCAGAGCTGAACGACTTTGGCTCTTGCTTTGGGAGGGTTACCACACATGCCTGGTCCTCCTTCCCCCACGGCAGTCTGATCCCTGTGGGTTAGAAAACCCACCTGCATTGTCCTCTGGACGCCTTTCTAGGCCAGGCTGCAGTTTTGGAGCCTGGAGCCCTGGGCATCTGTGCTTGTGCCAGCGGCGAGCACTGGGGTGGCTGACACCCAGTGGAAGCCCCCGCGGGAAGCTGTAGCACCATCTGCGCAGGAGTGAAATCTGGGGGCAAACGAAACCAACCACATCAGGTAATTACTGAGCTCGCCCTACCAGCTGCACCTGTAACCCACACACCTCCCGTCTAGTGGCTCTGCCCCTCCCCCATTGTACAGGTGACAGGCAAGGGTCAGAGAAGTTAGCGACTTTCCCAGTTTACTCCACGTCATTGACGAGAGTGAATGACAAGGGGAGGGGGCTGCTCTCACCAAGCCCCTGGGGAAGAGGACGGTGGTCTGCAGCGCCTGACCCACCTGTGGAAGGCCCTGATGATCCTGCTAAAGGAGATGGGACCACACTAAGAACTCGAGGACGGAAGGCCTGCGCAGGGAGGGGCTGGCACTGGGGTCAGGAACGCCCATCGCTACGCTGGTGTTTCTGGGCAGAGTCCCCAGTGGGCTGCCCCCCCCAGGGTTGGTACAGGAGGGGCATCCCCACACACGCCGGTCACTAGCCCCGTTAACACGCACTGGCGGATTTCTGAGGTCGCGTCTCTGCTTTTCCTTCTCTGGACACAGGAGTCCTCTGAAGAGATTAGCCCCTCCCCAAATAAGGGAGTTCTTTATGTCAGTAGGAGCGAAAGAAAATCAACGTCTCAACCAACAGAAAGATCACTAATGTTTTACTCCCCTGGATAAACTCTGCGAAATCCTCATCGATCTCAAATGTGCTACTGGACAAATACATCTTCCGAAAAGCAGCCTTTTAGAAGTTTGCTCAGACTGTATAATCAGGAACAACGTTTGCCCTCTGCTCACCGGCTCAACCCCACAAGGTCGCCCTCTCGCACCTGCACTGACCACCGGGAACACCCAGAGGGAGGTCAGCTCGGCCGTTTCCAGAGCAGAACCCGTGGTGATTGTGTGTGTGCATGTGTGGTGAGCACGCCCTGCTCCCTTCCACAATGCAGTTCCAACTGATGACAACGTCTTATGAGTGTGCTGTTCCCTGGCCAGTAACCTGTCATCAGGTGGGGTCTGGAGCCCAGGTGTTGGGGGAAATTGTCACTAGAGGGATGTTTAACTCAGGACCTTAGGCAGCAAAGGGCTCACTGAGGACACACAGCCCACGTTCTGCAGTGAAACCAGGCGGAGGCTGCTCGGCAGTCCCACCCGCTGTGCAGACACTGCACACTGTGCTCCACCCGTGGTCATTCAAGCTCTCTGAGGGCCGCATCTGGCAGGACAGTCCCTGAGCCCCGTGGATCCAGGTGCCGTGGCTTCACCTGACATCTCTCTGAGGCCCGGCCACCCCTCCCCACGCACATGCAGCTCTGCCCCCGCACTGAGCACACCACCCACACCTGCGGCCCCGTCCCTCCTGGGCTCCTGCTGCCCACCTCCCCCCCAACCATAACTTTTTCCCAGGGAAGGCACATGTCATCACAGAGGCAGGCCTCCCAGGACCTCGACCTCACTAAGGACCAGGGACTGGGGCCAGCCTGCCCTCTGCACGTGCCACCCTGGAAGGTGGGCACATTAAAGCCCTCCCCTACCCCTCAGGGGATGGTGATGCTCGTCCTACACACAGGCCAGGAGGATGGAGCCCAGCGTTCCCAGGAGATGGCTGGCTCAGCAGTGCACCTCCTTGCCGGTCTCCCTCCCCAAGCCCCTCACCCCGGATCTGGCATCCCTGTCCAAACAAACAGCTTTCAAGGCCTTCCCTCAGGCCTGGCCTCCGGGGGAAACCTCGGTAGGACAAAGCCTACAACACTATGTATCTAGACTCCAACGCGGAGAGAAGCTCAACCATTGGAACAGGTGAGATGTCGGAGAGAAGGTGCCGAGGGCAGAGACAGGGGCTCGCACTGACTCAGGGCAGCAGAGGAAGGGGCTGCGCTGGTCCTGATGGTGTGGTGGACGACCTCCCCCCGGAGGCGCCGGGGCTGCGAGTGCCGGGTGGGGTGTGCAGCTTCCCCGCTGGGAGACTGGACGGACAGCCCCTCCAGACACTGGCGTTTCATCCACACAGCCGATCTGGAAAAGGGGATCCCGTCACTGGCCTGTTCCCTGCTGTTTCTAAACAAACACAAAGCACATTTCTGCTGCTGAGGATGCTCCTACCCGTCATGCCAGGAGATAAAATTCAAAGACTAAAGGCAACCAAGCAGGAGTCCGTGGAGCCGGGTGTACGGTGGCTCCTGCCCTCTCCCCTCGGGCTCAGTCCTGCCCTCAGCCACCTCCCATCCCTGGGCTGACCTCTCCAGAGGTTAAAGGGAACCCTGGGGGGCAGGAGGGGACAGGAGGATGCAGTGCCCCCAGGACAGCAGGGGAGCTGCAGGCATGAAGGCTGATCCTGCAGGGAGACCAGGAGGGGAGGCTGAGGAAACAGCCTTGATCTGCATTCCGGCCTCTGGTGACCTTGGAGGAAGCTTGTGTGCAGGATCCAGCAGGCGTGATGCTGAAGGCTGATGGGCTGACAGCCGGAGGGAGGCCGGGCCAGACGAACCTGAACCACCGGGCGGAGGGGGAGAGAGCCGCAGCCGGGGGCGAGCGTGGGCAGAGGCTCTGCAGAGACGGGATATGGGGGGCTTGTCAGAGGACACACAAGAGGAGGGGGACGTGGGGAAGATGCTGGAGAGACGGCCAGTCAGGGTCTTCACCCCCCGCGCCAGGCCACCACCCCCAGCAGGAAAGACCCGTCTTCTCCATGGCCTACACAGCAACCAACCAAGAATCCAGCACAGACGGAGTGAATGGGAGACGAGAAGAGAGGGAGGCAAGGCAGGCAGAATTTGAGGTACAAAAGAAGGGAAACGGGGGTCTCCACTGAGTAACCTCAGCCTTCTCAGTAAAGGAGGAGAAAACGCCATCTGCTTGGAGTGAGGCAGACAGGGGGCACTGCAGGGGTCAGGGGGGAGGATGCCGAGCAGAGCTCCCAGGTGGCCAGGAGCACCAGCCCTGAGGACAGAGGGCCGGGTCAGCCCAGGGGGCGCTTCTCAGGGGTGGGCCACCGGCACAGGACACATTGCCTGTGGCCGAGAGGGTGGGGTGCTGCCCTAGCAGCTCCTCGTCAGCAAGGGGCCCACGGAGGGTCTGTGTCCCCGTCACCCAAGGGCACATCTGCAGCAGGTGCATCAGGGTCTGGGGGCGGGGGGGCTCGGCAGGGCTTCCAGCAGGTGCAGCTGCGGACAGAGGGCCACGCGGCCGCGTCCACACAGCCGGTGGCGGACGCCCTCCCATGGAGTCTGAACCCGCTGCTCTCACGGGACACGCAGCCATTATTTCATTATTTGGCTTGAGATGAAAAAAGGCCAGCAAAGAATCAGGTCAAACTACGGCAGGAAACACCAACATTCCCCTGCTCCTGAAGGAGAAGGAAGGACCGTCTGAGCCTTTAAAGAATTTCAACTATTGTAAATTTCTGAGCAGCTTTAAAAAAAAATGGTTTTAAAAACTTTTATCACCTACTTGTGTGAACAAACTTTCCAGTCAATGGTCTATCAGGAATTTGAATAAATTATCACTACATCTGAGGCAGAAATGGTCTTGTAGCTTTTTTAAGCATCAAAACTGATACACATAAAAAAGTTATGCTCGTGAAAGCCAGCTCAACTTGCTCATTTAAAAAGTTTTACGTATTTCCAGAACTCTTCTACAAATGTATTACTTAATATCTTTCTTTAAATTGCATGTTTTAGAACTTCCCATCAACCTTAGTAATACAGAAAGAATGTGATGACCATTTTCTCCAAGTCCCACATAGACACCCCCGAATCACTTTCACGCCCACCCTGTGTGCCATTCAACACTGTTCTCCACGCAGGGTTGGGAGGAGCCAAGGAGAACCGGGTAGGGGTGACGTTTAGGTGGTGGGCAGGCCAGCCAGATTCCACAGCTTCCCAGGGAGGCTCGGGGGGCAAGGCCCTGAGCTGCGGTTCCAGCGGCAGGAGTCCAGCCTGGCCAGGTGGGCAGGGGGGCTGGGGGGTTGTTTACCCTACTTGGGAGCCCAGACTTGGGGTTCAAATCCGATCCAGGTGAAGGCCTGCAGGGCCAACTGCATTTACCTGTCTCCTCTACCCCATCTGGAAGTCATCCCAGGATGCTCCCGAGGGACCCCCCACCCTCTGGAGACATTACCACGCGTCCCGCAGACATGAGGTGTTTCCATTCTACAAGTGTTGTCGTTCACCCCAGATTCCAGTCACCTGAAATGTCTCCATGTTCCCTGTTCTGACTGGGACCACTGTGCGCTCTCCTCAGCCTTGAAAACCAGCCACTTGGTCACAAAGCAAGCCTGGGACCGCGGGTAGGTGGACCGCACTAGGCCAAGCGAACGCTCTGGCCGCCGACCAGCTGAGGGACCTCTGGCCCCCGCATTCGTTTTCTGGTCTCAGATTCTTTGTTTGTAAAATGAGAAGGTTTTACTAGATGATCTATAAGGTACCTTCCAGCCCTGACATTTTCCGTTTCTGAGGTAACCAACATCCAAAAGACTTAATTAAGTGTTGGTTCATATCATTGGATCAAAATCACTAGAATGCAGTCCCCTTGACAACAACTAAACCTGCATTGTTCACGGCCATGTCCCCGATGCTGAGAACAGATCTTGGCATACGGTAGGGGCTCAATGAAACTGGATGGAGGGAGGGAGGGAGGAACAGAGGAGGGGATGGAAGGTTGATAGATGGGTAGAGGGAGGGGTGGAGGGAGGGAGGGAGGGACGCGGGGATGGAGGGATGGAAAGAGGGAGAGAGGGATATGATTTCTAGGAATCTCCTGGATTCAAAGGCTTTGTTAAAGACCTTGTAAAGGCCACTCATTTGAAAAAAAAAAAAAAAAACTGAGTAGGGCATGGGGAATTAGCCCACAATAGACCAAAGTAAGTTGATCGCAGCATATTTCATATCAAAAGCACGCTGGGAAAAGAAAACTGCGAGGTCAGGATTCCCAGCCAGTGGGGCCAGAGAAGCTGTTGATTCTCCCTTGACTACTCTTGGAAAGTTTCTGGAAGGAGAAAGATGAAAACCCCGCTTGGAGGATGAAACTCAGCGCCAGATGGAGGGAAAGAGCAGGCCGCCCACGCTGAAGAAGCTCTGGAGGTGGACTGGAGGCCCAGGCCAGTGGGGCCAGGGAGGCAGCTCTTGGAGGGGACGGTCCTCTCCGTGACCTGGAGCACAAGCAGCACTCTGCAGCCTCCGCTCTGTTCCTACGCTCTCCTCCGGGCCCTCCACAATGCCGGGAGCCCAAGGAGCCGCCCCTCCCTCTGAAGTCTGCACTGCCGGCCCCACCACGGCCGCCCACCCATGTCTTAGCTCCAGCAGCTGATTCCTGCCCAGCCCCGGGGCCCCCTTCTCTTCTGTCACCAGGGCTGGTCCAGGAGACGCAGCCCCTCAGATGACCGGCCCGGGCGGGCCCCTCCCCCGGGCAGGCCCCTCTGCTTCCACGCCTGGCAGGTCTGCGTAAGAACCTCCCTCCAGGCCAGTCTCTGGAACCCACCTGGCAAGCTTGCTCCCTGCTCCCTCCGTTACCGCGGGGAGGAGACCCGGCTTCCGCACCACCGCTGGCCCTGTTCTTCCCAGTGACTTGACTCTGAGTCATCCGGGGCCGCCGGCAAGTCACAGAGCAGCACTCCTGACATCTGGGCTCGTTTGCTGCTGCTGCGCGACAGGTCATCCCTCACTACCTGACAGGTCAGGAGGTCAGAGCCCAAGGTGGGCCGGCTGCTGGAGCACCTCACTCCTTGGCTGGCGGCCCGTCCTCCATCCTCAGAGCCGCCAGCCAAGCATGTCCCAGCCTCTCTGACTGTGACTCAGCTTCCCCCACCCCGCGGCCTCCTCTCTCTGACCCTCATATAAAGGTCCTCATGATGGCACTGGGCCCACCCAGGTAATCCAGGGCTATCCCCAGGTCAAGAGCCTTAATTTAATCACCTGCACATATTCTCAAGGCCCTGTCTTTGGGACCATTACTATCTCTATACCAGGGCTCGGAGGCTCCAAACTGCCCCATAACTTCCTATCAAAGATAAGCTAAGGGGCTTCCCTGGTGGCACAGTGGTTGAGAGTCCGCCTGCCGATGCAGGGAACACGGGTTCGTGCCCTGGTCCGGGAAGATCCCACATGCCGCGGAGCGGCTGGGCCTGTGAGCCATGGCCGCTGAGCCTGCGCATCCGGAGCCTGTGCTCCACAACGGGAGAGGCCACAACAGTGAGAGGCCCGTGTACCGAAAAAAAAAAAAAGATAAGCTAAGGCCCTGACAAGGCCTGCACAGTCGGGTCCCGTTACCTCTTTGATGGCTGCATCCATCACCCTCCCTCGAGCTCAGTCCCAGCCTCATGCGCCTCCTTGGGATGCCTCAGTCACGCCAGGTCTGTGCTCCTCTTAGGGCCTCTGCCGGGAAAGCCCTGAGCTCTCAGACACACGGCATCTCCCGCTCCTTGAGCCTCTGCCTGAATGCAAGAACCCTGACCGCCCTTCTCAACGTGCAGCTCCCCCCGTGCCTGCCCTGCCCTGGCATTTCCACCCTGCTCCTTTATTGTTCTTCTTGTCCTCAAAACCATCAGAATACTGTATATTTTCCTTTTTTATTTCTTTACAATTCGACTTCCCTCATTAAAGCAGGCCCGGGGGGGCCTCTCCATGTCCTAGTCTGTGGACCAGCCCGTGGGGCGGGAGGCCCTGAGCACCGCTGGAGCAGGGATAGGAAGACAAGGACGGTGTCTGCCCTCGAGGATGGCCATCTGGGGAGGCTGACACAGACCAGAGACGACACAGCACAATGAGGCAGGCACTGGGCCATGAAAGTGCAAAACACCATCACCTCGTCACCTCGTGATTCGGCGACATCACGGGCCACCAGGTGCGGCCCCAGCCTTGACAGCCACTTCCTGGAAACGGCAGATCTTTTTTCAAGGCCCGGCCAGCAGGCCTGTGATGACTCGGGCTCTTCCAGTAGCAGATCACAAAGCAACCCGTGACTGCCGCAGCCTTGTTCGGAGCTGGGTCAGCCCATCAGAGGCCGTCACCCTTCAGCAAGGAGCTGTTCCCCACACACCCCGCCCAGCTCACCAAGAGCCAGTGGAAGAGAGCCAGAGCCTAGAGCCGGTGGTGGCTGCCACGGCCGCGCTCCTGTGACTGGGCTGCCCCACGTGACGGGAAGAAGGCATTTGTCGCCTTTTACGCGGATGTGTCTCTCGCTCAGCTTCAGAACCCGCATTCCCTCTCTCTTGTCTCCTCCTGGAGATGCAGAACATGGCTAAAGTGAAAGCAATTAATTGAAGCCTTTTACTAACACCAAAGCCTTTTCTCTGTGTAGCACCACGTTAACTATTTAATGGCACAGAAAGCCTGCTTCCTGCAGGCTGAAGCACACGGCAGAGCCAGCCTCTTCCCAATGGCCCTCCAAGGCAAGGACTCTCCAGATCGGGCTGCCATCGGCTTTGGAAGCCCAGAGGCCGAGTCCAAATTGGAGACACGTGTGCATCTGCAGTGCCAGGCCCTGCACAGCCGAGGGGGCTACCATCCCTGCCTGAGGTCACCGTCCACTTCCCCACCGCGTGGACCCGTCCGGGAGCCTTCCTCCTGCTCCACGTGGGGCAGCGGGGGCAGAGGAGCCTGCTGGGCCACGCTGGTTCTGATCCTTGAGCAGGTGGCCCTGGGGGACATCAGTGAGAGGACAAGGCAGAGCCACCCTCAGGCCTGTGGTCATGCTGCAGGTGGACCCGTGTGTCCTCCGCCCCATAGTCCCCCGGCCACCAGGCAGCAAGCACGCGGTCTTGGGAGTGAATTAGCATCAATCAGACAGAACTCCTGGAGTGCGTAGGGTCACACTGCACACCACAGGGTCAAGTAGGAATTTGCGTAGAGTCCACGTTCCAACAGCACATGGACAAACCCGCCGGGAAAGCAAGTTCCAGGTGCATTGACACACACAGCTCTAGGAGCCACACCCGACGCCGAGGGGACAGTTCCAAGAGTGAGTCCCTGGGACCAGAGGACATAGAGGCCTCGGCGAGCTGAGTCGGCCAGAGGAAGGCTTCACTGGGGTGGAGATGCTAGATAACCAAACTCTCGACAGCCCTCCCATGGGTGGGAGGAGGGGTGTACCCGGGGCCCAGGCCCAGATGGGGCGTCAGGAGGACACCCAGCAGACCCTGCCTGGAGCAGCAGACCCACGCAAGCAAAGTGCAGGGGGCACGTTTAGAATAAGGCCACCCAGAGGGTGAGCTGGTCAGCATTCCTACCCATACCATGCACTGCAGCACCTCTGCCCGCAATGCCATCCCCCTGCTCCCCTCCCCACAGCTGCACTCGCTGTGCCAAAGGGCTTTTCAGGACCTGAGTTGTTCATTCAAAACAACAACCCTGTTTTATACCCATTTTACAAATGAAGCAACAGGCCCAGAGAGGGTAAGTGTCAGGGCCAAGGTCACACAGCCAGTAAGGGTTAGAGCTGGGTTCTAATCTCAGGGAGTCTGACTGCAGAACGCACCAAATGGTTTTTATTTCCCAGTGCCTTCATTCCTTCAGAAGTGCTGGCTCTCTCAGTATCACCATGGGTGGCAGCAACAGCAACTGGGTTTTAACAGAAAACAACCCCTCGCAGCCCAGCCCCAGCAAATCCTGGCTCCATTTCCATCCAGCCCCATCACTGAAGGGGTGTGTTTGCTCCCCTACTGGTCGGTTAATATCTGCTGCTGAAGCCTGTCCGCTCCACCCACCCCAGCGCTTCCCTAGGACACCCCAGCCTTCCCCCATCCAGCAGCTGAGAGATCAACACCCCATGACCCCCATTTTTAACTGCTGTGATGTATGGCCTCTCACGGAGGGCGCTCACAGGGCCCAGAGGGAGCGATTGCTTTTCCCTCTTGAGTGAAACAAGCCGGAGGCCAGCGCGGGCTCTGAGCAGACCCAGGAGGAGAGGGCCTGGGGTAGGTCAGCGCCGGCCCCGGCATGTGAGGTCAGACCTGGGAGAGGACAGAGCCCTCAGAGCCAGCTCTGCGCCCGTGTCCCCACATGCCTGCTCCCTCCTGCCCGGGCAGGTGCTCCCTTGGACCCTGGAAATGGGGGGCCTTCAGGGCTGGTGACAATTTTGATGGGCTACACTAAAAAATCTGTAAAGGTGGTTAACGTTTACCATTTGCCATGACTGACTGCCTAACTGCTTCCTTTTTATGTGTCTATAAAGGTGCTGTAATCAAAGCAGAGCCTCGGCATGATCAATCCGCGCGCATCTGCAGGGAGCCCAGGGGGGGATCGCTGCCCCGCGGAGGTGTGGCCCGAGGCCTGAGTCAGGGCTGGGCCTGGCGGGAAGGATGCAGCAGGAGGTGAGAAGGACACACCAGCTGGACACAAAGACTGGATGGAGGTGGGCAAGGGGCTGTGTGGTCACTGATGACTCTGGGGTTTGGGGTGTGACCGGGAGAGTGAAGATGCCAGAAACTACAGGAGAGTTAGAAGGTGATGAGTTTTGTGTTGAATACGATGAGCTGGACATACAGCCAGCCTGGAGCTTAGGAGAAGAGGAAGAGCTGGCCTTTGCCCTTAGTGGGAGGGGGGCCCCTCCTTGCTGCCTGTGGTACCCTCAGAGCATGAAACTGCAGGGGGCGGGGACGAGCCCTCTGAGGGAACAGAGAGAACAGAGACGTCCCCGGGCGCCACCCCCAACCCAGAGACAGAGAGGAGGGGAGCTCCACCCTCCTCAAGCCCCCAGCGAGGGACAGCACCGCCCACCAGGGCACTGCTGGAGGCCCCACCTGCGGAGGACGTGGCAGAGGCCATCAGGGGATGCTCTAAGACAGAAACGACCCTTGTAAGGCAGATGGAGACAGATGAACCGTTTTTCTTCCCTGAGTCTCCGTGCAGGGGCGGGAAGACGGGCGGTAGGCCTGCGGGCCGCCGGGGGACGGGAGCAGGGCTGGCCCCTGTCCTCAGCGTGGGCAGCTTCCTCCCCTGCCCGCAGGCCTTGGGTCTTCTGTCCTTGAGGCCTGGATGGGGATCCGCTTGCGAAGGGCATTTTATCTCTTGTTTCTTTCTCATCCTTTCCTTAAACTCATCAAATGTGTCATCAGCCCTCTATCCACCACCTGGGGGAAGCAGGAGGGGTCCCTGCAGCAAACCATGGAGTTGGGTGGGGGAGTGCTGGTGGGAGATGAGGGAGGTGGTCCCTGATCTCTGGGTCGCGGGGAGTGAGCCTTTCCTCCACGTGTCCGCTGCGTGGGATCTTAAGCTCAGCCAGGTTTGTGAGGACATGGGACAGAAAGGCCACAAGTGTTAGGAACCGCCCAGAAAACTGGGCAACTTTCCACTCGTTCTCAGATGGGAACGCAGAGGCTGGAACACACCCAGCCCACGGGCATTTTCCAGGAGCTTCCAGTCCTCCCAGCCACCACAAGCCCCCAACACAGACGGCTCTCCCAGGGAGCAGACCCTAGAGTCAGACCATTTACAAAGGGGATTTGGGCTCACTAATGTGGCTTTGATGCCGCAGCAAAGAGCGGCAAACGCCTTGAGGAAAGTGCAGAGAGAGATTAGACCCTGCTTTCTTCTCTCTGGATGATTTGAGAAGCCACTGGTACCCAGAGGGCTGGCTCATGGTCGAGACTTTACATTCCGGGGCTGTAGAGTCTGGACCTCCCGACCCACATGCACGGGAAGTCCTCCCCACCCCTCCATGGCCCGCCACACGGACTCACAGTGCAGGGCCCAGCCTGCCACAGTCACCAAGGGCCGGGTTCTGTTATTTGTGCCTTCTGGAATCACAGAAGTGGTTCAGAATGTGCCAGGTAGAAATGTCCCCCCGGTGCCACATTGGCTTCCCCGGAACCAGGGTACCAGGCCCACCAATGGGCAGCAGGGCCCAGAGGACACTGCACCCCTCCGAGCAGGATGACCCCTGGGGTAAAGGGACTTCGGGGGCTTTGCCTACGTTACCTGATTGGACCCTCAGGGAAACAGATGCTCCAGGAGGTCAAATGAGCTTTCCAGGAAGCAGGGCAGCCCATGATCTCACCCGGAGCTGTGTGACCCTTGAACCCACGTGGAAGTGGGGGCCAGGAATAAAGAAGGGGGGTCCGGCCAAAGGGATCCAGAAGAGTTAGCATGGCTTCAGAACTGCGGTAGAGGCTACAGAGCTCGGCCCAGCCAGAGACGGCCCTTCCCAGCCAAGTCCCCCCACTGGGGTCAAGCTCCTCCCACAGTCCTGGCTCGGGGTGAGGCTGGCAAGCCCAAGAATGAACGGGCTCCATACTCCACCATGCTTTCCAGAATCTTCCCTGACATACAACGGAAGTTATGTCACCCATTTCTCCCTCCAGGATGGTGGGTTTGGTAGAAGAAACTGTGTGGGTTGAGAAACCCGATTCCCATTCCACCCGCCCCCAGCCGGCTCGCTTCTTGTGGAGTCACACGCAACTCCATCTGTCTCCCTCCTCGGCTCTCCCATCACCCGGTGACAGCTGCTGCCTGTTCTCTCCCTTCTCCGAGGGGCCCACCCCCAGGTCCTTTTACAACTTTCACCCAACAAAGCTTTCTGCCAGGACAGCAGGACCCAAACGCATCACGTGAGGGCTTTCCTGAGAGCCAGGGCAGGCTGGGGTCCGAGCAGCAGGCAGGGGCCAGGACCACCCTGCAGGCACCTGTGCCATCTCACCTCTGCCCACAACTAGGCTCACAGCCGAGGGCCCAGGAGACAGCTTGGGGACCTTCTCCCGAAGAATCTGCCCTTGTATGGAGGCGTGACTCTCTATGGCTATGATGCCTCAGCAACTTTAAAAAATAATTAGCTCTGTGCCTCGCTTCTCTCCGAGAATTTTGGGATCAAAAGAACAGCTTTACTCAGGGAGAAAGACAAGGAACAGAATTGTCAGGATAAATACAGTCAGTCAGCAGCACGGCTCTGCTGAGCTGGAGTTTAGGGGGTTTGTTTTGTTTTGTTTTTCTTTCTCCTTGTTGAGATGTTCCGTGGGACGGCCATGGGTACAGCCAGCTCCCTGCACGGAGATGCTCACACGAGATGGGAGGGTGGAGCCACTGGCTTTGAAAGTGTCACATAAACCACCAGGCTGGTGCCAGGCCCAGAGCTCAGACCTGCCTTAACGGTCAAGTCAGAAAGGTAAAGAGGGGTTCTATGCCCCCTAGACTTGTTCGGCCACTTTGGTGGCTCCTGGAATCCCACCTCCACGGTCCACAGTTAACCATGCACCCGGGCCGGCGGGCAGACAGGAAGCAGACCCAGGCTCTGCCCCTGCGCCTGAGGCCCTCGCAGGGTGACACAGCCCCGATGGAGGTTAGGGTTAGGGTGCTTCATCAAAGCACCCTGTCTGGTGAGGCAGCTGGACGCCAGCCGGAGCACCAACCCCCAGACGCAGGCCAGGGCTGTGCTGGAATCTGGCTGCCTTGGCATCTTTCCTGTGAACGGGGACGACTCCAGACGGGGTTCTCCTGGCCAGGATGAGAAATGGACCAAGCACCTGCCTCTTCCCGTCAGCCTCTGCCACAGCATTGAGCAATAATGCTGGTAATGGTGTTATCAACACAGACATCACAACTAATAGTGTTTCCTGTTCATTAAGCACCTGTTACGTGCACAGTGCTTTCTATGCAATAGGGAAAAAAAGCACGATGCAGCCAACCTGTAACCTAGGACACATCAAACGGTCCTCAAAAACTCCCAGTGCTGACTCGGCATTCTCACACCATCGCTGAGCTGGAAACCTCTGGAAACGCTAAGATAAGTCAGATATAGTTGCTAGCCTTGCGGGGAATTCATTCTGGTGAATAAAAACAGACTGTGATTCACAACAAGCCAGAGGGGAAGCCCGGGGGTTGGGGGCGGGCGCTTGTGAGCTGGGCCTGGGAGGTTCAGTGAATGGAAGAGGGACGGGTTGCCTCCTAAGCAGAGAGAAAAAGCACTGCACACCGGGGGACCGGGGCAGAGTTCAAACAGTAACAAATAACTGGCAATAAAAGGCAGAATGTGATAAATGTCAAATGAGTGTTTCTGACAGCGAATGCTAGACAGTCTAGAGGAAAATGCCTGTTTGAATTGGGGTGATCAGGAAAGACCACACAAACACACAGAGAAGTGAGGTTTCTCACAGGATCCTACAACGCGAGTTGGCTTTCCTGGCACAGCTGGGGAAAGGGGAGGGTATTCCAGATGGAGGACAGGTCAGAAGGGCCAAGCTTCAGGACACCTGGAACACGCGGCTGCAGAGCTGGGGTCGTTCCTGGAAACAGGCAGCCATGGCATGTCAGGTCCAAGGAATGCCTTGGGCGGGGAGGAGAGTTCCCCCATCAGAAGCAGGTCTGGGGCTGTAGGGGCACAGGGAAGGCACAACACGTCTGTCCCCCACCTCCCCGCCGGGTCCCCCTACCCTGCTCCTGGCCTTCAGCCCATCTCACACCGCATGTGGACCTTCCTGCGTTTTATTCCAAGAGATGCTTTTCTATCACAAACAACACGGAAACATCGAGGTCGCCTGAGCACAGCTCATCTTGAGAAATAGATTCCCCACCTTCTCTCTGCGGTGGGGAGGGAGATCTCTTCTTCCCCTGCTGCTCTGGGCACTTTCCTAACGAGAGGAGAACTTGGAGCGCAGAGGACCACCTCTTGGGCTGGGTGCCACTGCAGCCAATGGCCAGGCGGCCGTGCCTGAGGACCAGCCAGCGGTTCCCAGGGGACACCTGGGGAAAGAGGGCAGTGGTCAGGCCTGGGCTGGACTCCACAGAGAGGAGAGGGCCAGGAAGGCCCCACCAGCTCTGTAACATTTCAGCAGACTTCCCCCTGGTCCGGCTCACAGATCTTTATGCCCTTGGTATCATGTTACACGTACGTCCCGTGTCCTGCATTACCTTAACCCTCCCTGAGGTCTGATTGTGACATGGTTCTCTTCCCCTTCTTTATCATCTGGGGTGTCCCAGCTCGGATGGCATTTCTTCCAGGAAGATTTCCCTGACCACTCACCTCTCAGGGAATGGCCTCTCCCGGCGGCCACCTTGGTCCTGTAGCTCTTCTACAGGATGCCCATCCACAGTCGTAGAATCTCCTGGTTGCGTGAGGCCCTGAGGGCGGGACTGTGTCCGTCTTGACGACTGTGTCCTTCAAGTCTAGCAGAGTCCCCAGTGTCCATTAGGTCTTCAACTCCTGCTTGTTGGATGGACAGATGGATGGAGCCATTCTACACGTGCATCACATTTACGATCACATGAAATTTTATTGTAAGGAGTCACCATAATTCTACCATAATTGCTGAGCAATTCTTAGCTGTTTGTTAACTCACTTGTTGCTTGCCTCCCACTAAATGGTAAGTTCCACAAAATGCAGAAACCATGTACTTCCTACTCACCAGCGTGGCCCCAACATCTGATCCAGATTTAGAACATAACCTTGATATTTACTGAATCAACGGCTTAAAGAATGAATGAACACTTAGGCTGTGATTAAAAACAGCACCGTGATGAAGCTCTGTGCATGACTCTCAAACACAAAGGAGAACCATTTAATCAGATCATTTGTACATATATAGAGGCTTCTAAACGCATGTGTCCGTACCGTTTAGGTAAAGATATCACCAGTGATCCCCTGCCAGCAAACAGCATGGGTATCAGGACATCCTCAGCTCACAGAAGCACAACAAAAGTACACTTTTAAAATCTTTGCTCATCTGGTAAGTGAAAATAGTATCTCATTGTTGTTCATTTGCATTTGATTTCTAAGAAGAATTAACATTTTTGATACAACACTTTCTTAGTCATTGGTATTTCCAACTGCCCATTTATAATCTTTGCCTATTTTCCTATTGGGGTTTTAGTAATTTTTTTTAACCAGTGTCAGCATAATTCATTCTTTGGTTTTGAAAGCTGCAAGTTTTCCATTGTTTTGCCTTTTCATTGTAGAATCCTTTTGATATATAGGATTTCTTAATATAATCAAATGCATAGTTATTTATTCCATAAGCACTTTTATGCCTAGAATATCCTTTTTCACTTAGAGGTAAGCACTGACTTCAATTTTCTTCTCATATCAATATGGTTTGATTTTTTCCCATTAACATATATCATTTTTGATATATGGTATAAAGTGAGGTTCTAAACTGCTTATATTTCCCAGCAGTATTTATTCCATCACCCATGCCATCCCACATTGAGGCCCCTCATCTGGGTGATCCTGGGCTGTAAATCTCTCTCCTCTTCCTTAACTATTGCGCTGTCCTCCTTAGTGGTGATTTATGGTTTGTTCTAATAGCTGGTAAAACAACCCCCCCCCCAGTCAACTTCTCTGTCATAATTCTTAGCTATTTTCACCCGTATATTTTTTCAAATGAACTTAAAAAATATTGTGCCTTCTTCCCCTCCCCCTGAAAAATCAGAGTTTGCAGAAAAATTAAACCTGTGACTTGATACGGGAAGAACTGATATCATGATATCCAGTTTTCTCATTTTCTTAGCCCACCTCCGCTGCCCACAGCCTCCGGCCTCCGGGATCCATCTGCCCAGCTTCCCTGCTGCTAACACCCTGGGCTGCCTTGCTCCACCCGGTCTCTTGACCTCACCACCCCCAGTGTACTTGATGCCGAGTCAACTTCGGATCTTAGAGACCTTGGTTCGGAGTCTACCCAGCTCCCTTTGACCATTATCAAGCCGGTTGCCATTCCTAATATACCTGAGAATCAAGGACATTTATCACCACGATGCTAAACTGACAACGCCAAACCATTTCACCGCAGAATTACTAAGAAGTCACTAAGTTTAGACACAGCCATACATGCCAATCAAAGACATTTAGAGTTAGCAGAGGTCTTAGACATGCTCATCTAGCCCAGCCACCCTGTTCCAGGGTTAAAGAGAGACAAGCTCAGAGAGTGGAAACGATGACCAGGGTCACACAGCAACCCAGTCACTTACGAAGGCACAGACGGTTCCTCTGGACCCAGCAGGGCAATGGAGAGGGTCTGGGTGTATCTACGTGGAGATCGGACCAAATGGCAGGGGGATGGAGGCCAGGGCTCAGCAGTGGGAAAACGGAGGGGACATCCGGCTAATGAACGCTCCAGAGAAGCTCCAAGACAACGTGGCCAGCGGACCCAGAACCCGAGGACAAGTAGACGTGGGTCCCACACTCCTGACACTCGCACCACGTGGGCGTGAGGAGGGGTGTGGGGACCACACGCTCCTCTCAGCCTTCGGTCCGAGCCGCCCTCCCAGGGAGGTGAGACGTCGAAGGACAGCAGACTCAGCGGAGGAGCCCTGTGCGCTGGCCCTTGCCTCGGCGCCCAAGCACGCGGCTGCGCTGGTCTAGTCGGGCTGCAGCATGGAGGAGGAGTCTGAGGCCCACCCGACAGGAGGATCCAGCTCCTCTGCAGCCTGTGTGGAGCTGAATGACTCGTAATTCAGTTAGAGGAGAAGGAAGCAAACCTCATCACAACAGTTGAAAACATGAAAACAACAAATAAACAGCTGCTTTGAGTTAGCAACAAGGAGGCCAATTTGATCTTTGCAGACAGAAAAGTGCCATCTCCCATGTGCGTGTGTGTGCGTGTGTGTGCGTGTGTGTGTGTGTGTTCTTTCGGGAGGGGTGGTGCCTTCAAGAAGCTGCAGCTGCGAGCAGCACAGAGCACAGCATTAACCAGGTTCCGGGAACAATTTGCCCAATTAGAACGACACCAGGCACAGCACACAGAGGGGGGCCCAAGCTGCACCCCATACACGTCCCCCACCACGCACACGTGCCCCTGCGACGCAGATGCACACAGACACACGTGCGTGAGCACACACACACACACACACACTGCCCTGTGGAACCCAGGCTGCAGGGGAAACACCTGGACTCTGAGAGGCAAAGTCCTTGGTTGGGAACATGTCCCCAGTCAGTGTGTAGCAGGCAGACATCTGGCCCTGCAGCACAAAGCACGAATCTAAAATGAAGATTCCTGGGCCCCTCCCGAGTTAGTAGATCAGACCCCCCTGGGGTCCTGAGAGTGTGTCTTCACAAGAGCCTCAGGGATTCCTCTGCTCACAGATATGGATGAAGAACTCGGGGACACACCACCTCTAAGGGCATCCGTTAGCCGTTGCCATACTCACCCCGCAGAACAGAGACGGGCCCGAGAATCCTCCGTGGTTAACACCGCAGCCATTTGTCCTCACAGATCAGCTGTAGGTGGGCAGGTGCTGGGGGTCCACTCCACACGCGGTGATTCTGGGGTCCAGGCTGAGCGGCAGCAACGCACCTCGCAGCCGTGGCCAAGGCGGACGAGGCCCGTTAGGTCCACCTCTGAGGGGTTTGCTGCCACTTCCACCCCGTTCCCACATCCAAGGTAAGCGGTGCAGGCCCAAAGCCAAAGAATAGGGGCCCCAGGCTTCATACGTAAGACTGGGACAAGGGTGCAGACTCGGGGGGTGCAAAGGACTAGGCCGAGCAGTGCTCACATTCTCATCCTCTCCACCCACAGAAGGGCCTCGGTCCCCAGTGATCCTAAGAGGGCTCAGTCACCCCTGCCCCAGCTGGTCGTGCCAGCGGCCAGGACGGAACATCACTGGGACAAAGAGGTGATGTGTAGGACTCATTTCTACACTGTACGAGGTGCTGTGCACATCAGCTAACAAGGCTGTTTCTCCTGAGCACAAGTCCAGGAGGGCAGAACAGAGATGGGCCCAACAGCCCACGTCCTGCAGCTTCTGTCCGGGGGCCAGGTGGGCCAGCTCTCAGCACAGAGGGGAACAGGACCGGGTCCTCCAGCAGGGGAGACCACGTTCAAACCCCTGACGGCCCATCCCCAGGCGCTGGGACCTCAGATCCTCTCCCGCAGCATCTAGCTCCAGGCCCACCCATGCCGGCTCACGCAGGGCTGCAGGCTGGATGGGGGTCCAGGCTGGTCAGCGGTCACAGTGCTCCGGCACTTCCTGTTCTGTCAGGTGAATTTGTTGTGGCTTCCACACATTTTCTTCCAAAGAGCTCTGCCTGGTCCTTTAGTCCCGGGGAGACACCAAGTGATGCTGAGGTGTCTCTGCCCTGGTGCACCGATCCTGCTAGGTGCGTGGAATGGAGCATGGCTCCAAATCACCAAGCCTCACCCGCAGCCTAGAGACGCTGGTCCCAGGCCCCTGAAGTGGGAGGGCAGCCTCGAGGGAGAGCCTGCAGCATCTGGAATACACCCTCCGAGCCCAGACTCGGGTTCCTCGACCACCTGCCTCCACGAACATGTGGGATTTGGTCCCTTGCCCACTCTGTGGGTACATGGACTGATGTCCAGGACCCCCAGGCCTGGGTCTTGCCTCCACGGCTGGGTGCGGTCTAAAGCCACTGGCTCTCCCATCACCCTCACCCTGACCATGGGACCCATCAGACCGGAGACACCCAAGCTCTTCCCAGGTCAGCGTACAGGGCGTCAACGTGCTGGGGTAAAGACACTCCTCTCTCCAGCTCTGAGGGCACTGGACGCAGGGGGATGAGACGAGCTTCCCATCCCCCAGCATCGCCGGGGTAGGGGGGCAGGGGGTGGATTTTTGCCAGTGTCATCTAGGACTCAGCCAGCTTTTCCAATCTCCAGATTCAAGGTTTTTGACAAACCAAGAAAATTTCCCTGTGTTATTTCTTTATGTGTTGTGTCTCCATCTGTCCCTCTTTCTCCTTCTGGAACTTCTCCTGTTTACGTGTGAAGTCTCTGGAATCTGTGCTCCAAATGTCTCATTTCCTTTCTCCTCACACTTCCCAGCTCATTATTTTTGCTCCGTATTTGAGACAGTTCTTCCCCCTGACCTTCGGAGGCACTAATTCACTTCTCAGGAGGTGCCACCTTCCTCTTCACTTCAGCCACTGAATCTTATGACTTGGAACCCATGACTTTCAGTTCCAGAAGTTTCCCCGTGTCCTCTGGTAGAGCCGCCTGCTCTGAGTGCTTTGGTCGTTGTCACCCTCGGGTGTGTTTCCGTTTTCTGAGGCTGCCCCGTACTCGCCTCGCGGGGCCTTTCGAGCCGTTTAGGTCCCTTGAGCCACGGCAAACTCCCGTGAGCCCTGGGGGTGCGCTGTCAGCCCCCAGCACAGCTCCACAAGGGAGGCTCCCTGCTCCTACCCCGTGGCCTGGGGCCGCGAGCTCTCAGCCGCAGGGCTGGGCAGGGACTCAGGCCACCCCTGCAGCTTCCAGAGCATCTCTGGACCCAGGGAGACCGGCCACACCCAGCAGCTTCCTCAGACCTTCCCCAAAATATCTAACATTCATCTCAAACTTAATGCCCAAAAGAGAACCCTTGGTTTCTCGTAAGAAATCTGACTCTCCCCATCTTCCCCTAAATCTTTGATCCACAAACCTAGGCGTTATCGTCAAGTCTTCAACCTCCCTCATCCTGTGTGTCCAAAACCCGTGAGTCTCCTTGGTCACCCCGGGTCTAAGTGCCACATTCTCACCACACTTTCCTATCAAGATATTTTTCTCATGTCGACAGTAATCGAATTTTCCTTATTAGGTTGTACGGTCCTAGATTTTGACCTCTACTTCTAGTTATTTATTCAGGTATTCAAGCATTTGAAAAACATGTATTAAGTACCTGCTGTATGCCAGGCCCTGCGTTAGGTTTGGAAAGTAATGGTGGACCCATTGTGGTCCCACCGTCAAGATGCTCATCGCATGCAGGTGGGGAAGCAGGTAAGTAACCAGGAAACGCTGCTCAGAGGTGAGGACCACGCGGGGCCGTATGTGCTGCGGGACCGGAAGCACCGGCCCACTTTCTCCAGCACGTGTTAAGGGATCCGGTCCCCTCGTCCCTCCATCCACTGTCAGCACCTCTTCGTGATCACCTCGCCCTCTTCCCGCTCCGCTATCACCCTGCACAGCTCTTCCTGCCTCTCCGGACCCATCCTCCTCCTCTCACTCACCCGTCGCAATGCAGGACCAGCTAAGCCCCACCATCCTGAATCCTGTGGCCCATCAGTGAGGGGACCCCACACACAGAAGCTGGGGGACCACATCCCATGCCTTCTCTCATCCGCCCCTCGGACCCCCGACACCTGAAGGCAGTACAGCCGAGGAGAAAAGACCCCGGCTCAGCCCAGCCTTCCTGGCTCTGCCAGCCTTGTGACTTTAGGCAAATCTCTCGACCCTCTTGGGCCTCAGCTTCCTCATCTGCAAGATGAAAAAATTTAAGCACGATTTCTTTAAAAGAAGGTCTCCTCCAGACTCAACAATCTATGAATTTATAAAACTTGTTTGCTATGAATTTAGTGGAATGTAGGAGTTTATGTTGGTGAAACGAAATCGAAAGATGGATGTTATCACTGCCTCCAAACTCTTACCCTGTCCTGAGCCCACGAGCCTTCGCTACTCAAGGTGAACCTCAGGGACCCAGGGCAGCAGCATCACCCCAGAACTTTTTAGAGATGCAGGACCTCGGGCCTACCCAGTCAGCATCTACATTCTCATCAGACTCTAATCAGAATCGGGCGGTTCCTAAGTAAAAACTGTGGGGTCTGAGAGGCACTGCCCTCGAGGACACAGCCCAAAGGGTTAAAAGGAGGCACTTTTCGGTTTCAGTAGAAAGAACTTCTTAGTTCCGGGAGCAGACTGAGCTGGAACGGGCTGTGTCAAAGGCCAACAGGCCTCTGGCATTGGGCTAGAACAGAGGCAGGAAAGACCGCTCTCAGGGGTGCTGCCTGAAGGGTGAGGTATCCTGCAGGGCCGGACGGATGGCCTGTGGGTCCCGCTCACTCTGAGGTGAGCACGCAAGCCCAGGACCCTCCGAGCTGGCTTTGTGACACCATCACAAAGCCCAGGTAGAAGGAGAAAGCAGGGCAGCGGAGAGTGGGGGGGCCTGTCCCAACCACACCTTAGCTCCTCTGCATACAGGGCCATTTTCTGGGGAAGCCGCTGTGCCCATCACAAGCCCACAAACCTCCATCCACCTGATTTCACAAAGACCCTTTCCTCCCTTCCTGGTCAAGGGCTGGGATTCTCCATTTCGAAGCTAATTCTTGTTCAAATTAGTCCATCTCCCAGATAGAATTAGAAGCTGGGTGATTTGGAAAATACAGTCAATTTAGTCCAACTGTCCTTGCGTGCCAGCTCCATCTGATAATGACGAGTTCGCTCCGCAGGCTCTGGGCTGGCAGGAGCCATTATCCACGTGGTGAGGTTAGTCTGATAGGACACAGGAGCCAGTGGGGTGAGCGCTGTCTCAGCCCTCAGCGGGGCACCCAGCCAGGGCAGGAGGGAGGCAAGGGCAGGGAGGCCGGAGCCCAGATTCTGCCCAGGGAAGAACGCCTGGCCAGAGCAGGACACTCATCCCTGGGAGGTCAGACCACAAGACAGGGCCAGGTCAGGACAACGTACCCACCTGGGCCTCCAGTTCTTTATGTACGACTGGGGCTGGTGAGACTATCTCCTGGGGTTTACTTAGGAACAAACAAACACCCTAACATAGGTGAAACATCATTTATTCATTCATTCTTTTTTTTTTTTTTTTTTTTTTTTGTGGTACGCGGGCCTCTCACGGCTGTGGCCTCTCCCGCTGTGGAGCACAGGCTCCAGACGCGCAGGCTCAGCGGCCATGGCTCACGGGTCCAGCTGCTCCGCGGCATGTGGGATCTTCCTGGACCAGGGCACGAACCCGCGTCTCCTACATCGGCAGGCGGAGTCTCAACCACTGCGCCACAAGGGAAGCCCTCATTCATTCATTTTTAATAAACATTTACAACATCTGATATTCATTTGGCATGGAGCATGTACTGAACACTGTACCAGGTGAAAGGGCTGATTTAATGAGCAAGACATAATCTGTTCTCCCGCAGAATGTGAAATTATACACCACTGACCAAATGGACAGTGGAGATGGTGGTTATGCTACTGGTGGTGCTGATGGTGGTGACGGTGCTAATAGTGCTGATGGTGCTGATGCAGACCATGGGACAAGCAGTCACCCTGGAAGATGCTGCTGCCCAGAGCCTTTCCAATGTGCAGTGAAAGACTGATTCCCCCCATTGCTCATCTTGGCTATGAGCTAAGAGAGATTAAAATGCTTTTGTACGAAGCAAACAATATACATCTTTTATGAAAGACATTTCTCTGCCTGTTTAATTGTGGGATATTCCACAGAGGCAGAAAGATTCACTGCTCACCACTGTGATGAATGAACAGGGTTGCAGCCTTCAGCCTCAGCAGGCCCCGACCGCTGTCGTGTCCTGGCTCCCTGGGCCTGCTGCAGGAGGACCAGTGGTCATGCAATGCGGCCTGGGCAGCTTCCTTTCCTCCGTGCACCTCTGTGGGCCCAGGTGTGAAGTTAACATGTCCACTTTCCGTTCCTGAAGGCTTCTTAAGCCCGGTCTACCACAAGCGAGTCTGCTGAAATTCACAAGATGATAGCGGTTCACCAGGGAACAAGGAGAAAGGTCATTAGGACGGGTTGTCCCAGCATCTCTGGTGGTGTTCCCAAGTCCACTCATTGCCAGCACGCTCCCGTCCTTCCCCTGAGCCCTTAATCTGGAATGTGGGCCTCCCAGTGCCCCTCAAAAAATGCTAGGAGCTTTAAGGTGGCTTCAAATTGGGGATCTGCTGGGCCTTCCCGTGTAGCAGCCGTGGAGTTCTGACAGGTGGTGTGCAGGTGACCACAGGCGTCCAGGCGGACTGTCACATTGATAGGCAAAAGCCACTTCTCCAGGTGGGTTTCCAGCAACCTGATAGCCCACCGGGGACCTCTTTTCTGGCCCTTGCAGCTGAGCCATGGGAAGCCCCCTCCAGCTTCCGCCAGGTGGGCACCAGCGTGCAGACAGTGCTGGAACCTGACGTGGAGAGCCCTGAGCCAGGACCACATCCCATCTCCACTGCACCAAGAACACGTCACCAGTTTCACGGCAGTGTCTCTGTCCCACATGTCGTGTGTCTTTAGTTGCTCCCTTCCATGCTGGACTGGAAGCTCATGGAGGGTAAGGCATCAAGCTGCCCAAGAGACCAGCAAGTGCTCCAGAAACGGCAGCTGAACGAGCGCACAAATGAGGGTGATTTTTTTAAAAGGAAGAACGGAAAGAAGAGAACACATAGAGCCACTGATCTTTGAGTAGCTAAAATAATCCTGGGAGTTCAAGGATCTGAGATGTTACCCAGTCGGCAGAAACAGCCACTACTATCCTCCCACCCACTCACGGCAAACGCCACCGTGGCCCGTGACACGCGCCCTGCTCACCCCGGGCGGCTCAGACTCTTCACACCGCATCCTCACACCACAACCAACTGCTGAACCGGCTGATGGGCCTCCTTGAGCTCCCCTCGTCCCCTCACCTGGAATATGGGGCCCCCAAACGTCTCTGGTCCTCCCCCAAATACTTTCTCCTACTCAATGCCTCGTCTGGCTGTCACTTTAAGGAAGGTCCTGTCCTTTTCAAAGAAACACAGCTACGGGGCCTGGAAACGGGCTGTCTGTGGATGTGAGCCTGGCCCCCACGACATGTGGCCCTCCTGCCAAACCCAAGGGGCTTCCCGAGTCTTGATACTGCTGGTGTCCAGATGCGAGAACATACGTGGTGTGAGTGGCGCTGGCCTTGGTGCTGAAGCGCACATAGGTACATGGGAGGCTGTAAAACCTACATTGCTGGGGATTTAGGGTGCTTGCTCTGCTGAATGAGGAAAGAGAGATCAGAAAGTCCAAAATGACCATCCATTTGCAGAAAGCGGGGCTGGAGAATTAGGACTGTCAGACGTGTGCCCTGACCCCGAGGGCCCCATAGGAGGACTGCCTGACTCCTGCCCCCGGAAGAGACCCCAAGTGTACACAGACAGGAGCAGCCCTAGGTGAAGGCCCAGGTGCAACCATCCCTGGGCATGGCCCCTGGGAGCAGCCACCTGGCCTGGGGGCTCCGTGTCTGGGCAGGAGGCTCAGGACTGCCGGCCCTGGCCTCTCACGGAAGGGCCTGATGCTGGCCTGTGTCCAGGCTTCCAGTAGCCTCGGCCCATCACTTCTTCCCAACATCAAGGAAAATCTTGATCCTCAACGTTCACACCCTTTCCGTGCATCCGCCCAGGCTTCCTCTTTCTTGCTTCCCAGAAATCCTGACACACTCGACTGCCTCAGCAAGCCCTTCAGCTTCCCAAGATCAACGAGGCTTCAGGAAGCCCCAAGTGTGAGTTCTCTTTCCTACTCGCCAAAACCAGATCAGGCCACTTGCAGGGTGACAAAGCGCATCAGGCCAGCAAATTCTGAGCATCCCTTGCCCAGTGTGTGACATTCTCTTGGCTCCGGGGAGAGAAAGAGGAGGGAAGGAAGGAAAGAAGGGAGGGAGGGAGGGAGAGAGGAATTCACAGGCCTGAGGAATCCTGAGAGGGAGGAGAGAGACCTGCTTCTGACACACTGAGCACAAAAAGATTTCTCAAACCTTTTAATGCAAAACTTCTCTTTCAGAACGTGCCTGGTAAAAAACTCACTCCTCCAAGTCTGAAACTTACCTGGGACTGTTTTAGTCTCTCCTTCCTCCTCTTCCACCCAGAAGGTCATCACACCCAGCATCCAGGGTAACGCCAAAGAGAAAGTGGAGGCCTCTGCCCACGGCTGCCCTTCCTCTGCTCCTACGTGTGCTGTCGCCCTTGCCCAGGTCTCCGTCTGCCCCTGACACACACACACACACACACACACACACACACACACACACACACACACACACACACACACACACACACACACACACACACACACACACACACACACACACACACACACACACACACACACACACACACACACACACACACACACACCCGTCCCTCCGTATGTCTCTTCCTTCCTTCCGAAGAGTCCAGGGGATTCACGAGGGGAGGAGCAGACAGCGAAGCTGAAACACAGAAACCTCAGGCTTGAGGGAGGGGACCATCGGGCTGAAAGCAGGAGCTAGGCTTTCACTTCCCTCTTTTCAGCACCGATCAGAGCTGCTAGGAATGAGGGGGTTCCCATAGGGAAGACCTGGCTGCTCCCCCAGCTCTTCCAAATCCCAGAGCGGAGGGTGAGTGTCGGCTCAGGGGCAGGGAGTCACTTCGGCAGAAGCTCTGCCGACCGAAGGTCTGGGATGTGCACCTCCACCCCCGCCTGGCCGTTGGGGGGCCGGGCAGGGGAGTCAGGACCACACCCATCACGTGCCTGAACAGCTCCTCCCTGGAAGACAGGAGTGCGGAGTTCAGGGGTCAGGCACACACAGGAGTCCTCAAACCCCAGCTGCCACCGCGCTGCCCCTGCGCTCCACGCCCCAGCACTTACTCGATTTTGTTTCTCAAACGCAGGGAGCCCCCTCCCACCAGCTTTGCCGGCTGCCATCCCCACTCCTGCCCCAGCCTCCAGCTGCACACGCAGCCGCGGTCCCAGCTGGACCATGACCTCTCACAGGGGCCTCCCTGGCCCTTGGCTGCGAAGAGCCCCTCCAAGGGTTCTCCCCAGTTCTCTACCTGCTGATCCGGGGATGACCAGCGTGAGCCCTGGAGCGAGCCTGCCGGCATCAAATGACAACTTTGTCACTTACTGCACACACGACCTTGATTAAGTCACCTGAATACTGCGCCCCAGATTCCTGACCTATAAGATAAAGTTTATAATAGAACCTGAGCATAAGCAGCACGTCACAAACAATACCTTACGTCATGGAATTAATTACTGCCCGTGAAGACTCCAAACAGTACCTGGCACACACAAAGGGCCTAATCAAAGTTAACTCTGCCAGCGGCTGTATTTCCTGCTACATCCTGGTGCCCAGAACAGCTCCTGGCGAAACACAGGAGCTCATGACGGGCATGTAGCGTCAGCTGGGCACATGAAGGCATGCACACATCAAGAAGAGCCTCCAGGTTAGACTGGAAGAAGTGTGACAGGACTTGAGGAAGGCGGTCTACCTCCTGGGGCCTGGGAATCCGGAGAGACTGCAGGAAGAGAGCACAGGGCCAGAGCTGGGGGATCTGGGGACCCTAGGCCTTGCTCTGCGACTGACCCCAGCCCGGATCGTAAGGGGCTCCAGAGGGACTGGGGGTAATGGGCTCTGGGGAGCAGTCAGGGAGCAGTGGGCAGGTCAAGGACCAACCTGGGTTGCCTTCTTTTCCCACCTTCACCTCAGGGAGACGCCCCCCCCAAGTCCAGGGCCCTCCCGCCGCCTCTCACACCTCCCTCTGCCTCGGGAAAACAAAGCAAGACAAAAATTCCACCACTGAAGCAGTCTGAAGCCATGGACCATCTCTTCCTGTGGACGCAGAAGTTTGCTTCAGCTCGGGAAGAATGCCAGCCCGATGGCCAGGAGGGCAGGGAGAGGGGAGGGCGGCTGAGCTTCCTGGTGACCAAAGGATGATTTCCAATTTGTCATGGGAAACAAGAATGTTCAGGGTCCAGAGCTCTGACCAGAACCCAGTGAAGGAGAAGAATTAAAAGGCCTCCTTCCCTTTCCCTCTGGGCCCTGAGCTCAACCACCCAAAACAACAGGTGCACAGCCAGCCAGAGCCACCGCGGGGCGTTTCACGTGTGCCCGCCAGATGCCGCGAGGCACGGCTGGGCCTGGGGAGCCCGCCCCGCCTCCCTGGTTGGGTAGGGGGCAGCTGTGCCTCCCCTCCTCCCCCACCCCCACCCCAAGAGGGAGGCCTGTGCACCTGCAGCACATGGTGAGGGCTCTCCCTGGACCTTCACACTGACATCAGCAACACCACTGCTGTAGATTCCAGGTTGGGGGGTGGCTCCTAGAAATGGGGGTACCAGCAATGAGACAGCTAAGGGGGGCACTGGATCCCAGCCGCCCAGCAGGGAGCGGCTCAGCTGCTTTCCTGCGCCTCTCGTGGCGGGGGGGGGGAAGGGGGGCAGGGGAGCAGAAAGGGCTGTCGGCAAAGGAAGCATCTTTAGAAATCAGGAGCAAACAGAGCTCCTGCAGAAAGAGGGCCAAGGCAGAGGGAGCCCACAAGGGGGACAATTAGCTGATACGAGCAAACTAATTGTTATTCATACTAAATTAGGGCACAGGTGATTTGGAGAAAACCCACAGACCCAACCAGATGTTCTACGGGTTTTGCATTGCAGATGATGGCTTTATGGGACCCTTCTGGGAGGCAGATTGTAGGAGCTGGGCCAGGACCAGAGCAGGGCAGGGCTCCCGTCCGGCTTAACTACACAATAAACACATAAAGGCTTGTCCCTGAGGACAGACTCGGCTTTGCATACTAAACACTTTAGCGCTAGGCTCTGGGGGCCTCTGAGAAGAGGGGCTCAGTCGTGGCAGGGGAAGAGGTCAGAGGGGACGATCAGTCATTCTGGAGACCCAGGGGCTGCTCCAGATGTCTGGAGCCAGGGCTCTAAATCCAGATGTGGAAGGGAGAGATTTCCACAGACCTGACAGGCCAACAGGAAGACAGGGAACGGGCAGGAAGGCAGGCGTTCAGCAACCACTTGGTGGCGGCTGGTGGGTGTGCACACGTGTGTCTGCCTGTGTGCGGGGGGTCCACGCACGCGCATGTACCTGCGGGGTATCAGAGGGCGTAGGTGCGCGCGTCTGCGTGTGTATCTGCCTCTGTGTGCGTGTTTTGTGTCCACATAGCTGTGTGCGCATCCGTGTGTGTCCACGCACTTGGGGTGTTGCCAAAACTTCCCACCAAGACCAACGGCAGCTGTCCTCTCCTCACCGAAACTTATCGTGCTAATTTTAATCCTACTTTATTGTGTTAAGTTGGCTATAAAAATTAAAATTTAAAAATTCCATAAACAGAGACTGGGGCTACACTGCAAACAGGTGCCTAGAAAAGGGTTTACTGTCACTGTTGTTCTTCCAACAATGGTGAGGGTACATCCCGTCACCCCCCCCTCCAGTCCCATCTGGCTCCCCTCCTGCTACACAAAGGGAGGGCAGGCGGGAACAGCTGCAGAGAGGGCCCACTGGCCTGGCCGCGGCAGTCAGGACCAGAACAGTTAGTCCAACCTCTCGACTGACTGCTCCTGAAGAGACTGGCGGCCAGGGAGGGGGTCACTCAGGCAGGGCCTTCAGAATCGGCCTGAAAGCCAGGCCTCCACACGGCCTCCCCCGAGCTCAGCAGCTGGGGGCCGCGCCTCATCCTGGGGGAACTGATGGAGGGATGGGGTGACCCCGTCATGTCCTCACACCCACTCTCCACACTCTCTCTTCCCTGTCTGTAAGATGAGGGGAGAACTAAAGGTCTCCGGGTGGTTTCTGCCCTGCCCTTTGTACCACATGACTCAATGGGGCAGTGGGTATCCATGCAAAGTGAAGGCCAGCCCCCCGCCACCCGCCCCGGGCTCTTCTGCGCGGTCCTCTTCCCCCATCCCCACTGCCCACGAGGAGGCAAGGAGAGCACTGAATCAGGAGACGGCCTCTCAGCAGTCTCAAGGCGCAAGGATTATTCCAACAGGGGAAGGAAAAAGCAGAGGAGGACTTGCTGTAATTCCTGCCTTATTACAAGAATGAAGAAAGGATCCTGCACTGCAGCAGGAGGTACTCAGGTTAGATTTGGCAGAACTTCCCTGATGGCATAGAGGGCCATTAAACACAAGGATGGAAGAGGGACTGGAGGGAGGGACAGCTGTCCCTAGAGGCAGCAATTAACTATATTTTCAAATGTCCCTGAGACGGTATGCTCGGTGGGACCCTTTCCTCACTTCAAGATCTTGACCAAAGCAGCTGATTGTGAAGCCCCTACACCTGTTTCTACCCGGGCCCCACCTGCCTCACATACTCAGCACAAGAAGCAGGACCTGGCTCCGTACTGATCAGGCCAGAGAAGGTGACAGGGAAAGGGGTCCCCCAGTGCACAGAGACACACTGCCCATTGGTACCACTTTGATCCAGAAACACCTGACAGAGGGTCGAGAGTCAGTCACCGAGTGAGGGAAGGAGGCCTCTGAGCAACTAAAAAGCACAGACATCTTTCCGGTCCCCCTGGGGCCAGAACCCCACCTACTGGAGCTGGCCTTCCTGGGGCTGCCAGGAGGACCAGGGTGGCCCTGACTACAGATGTCCAGGAGAAGGACCGCTGGGAGCGTCAACCCTCAAAACATATACAAGGATGGCCTCTAAGTCTCCGGCAACTCCACAACAGAGCATTTGGAAGTACCTCCACGGAGGGCTACAGCTGCACCCAATACATTCTCATGCGCACGCATAGGACTCACACCCCTAGCCCACCGGGTACACACAGGCAAGGAACGTGCAGGGGCTTCTTGGCCCAAGGAGCCCTTGACATTTCCGGATACCTGCTGACACTTCCGGATACCTGCTGGCCCTTTGCTCCCGTCTGCTCCTGTTACCCCTTTCCAGCCTCTCTCCAATCCCCCACATGGCCTGCTGCCTTCTCTTTGGAAAGTCCAGGGTCCTTTGATGGGGGGGAGGTGGGGAGGCTGACCCACAGCAGCTTGGCGTGCCTTCGACAAGGCAGCAGTGCCCCGACAGCCGAGGACCCCCCCAGCTCCACCCCACAGGCACCGCTGTATCCGGGCAGGTACCACCCGCCCCCACCAGCCATCTCCCTCTCCGGGTGCCTGAAGCCAAGGGGGGGCCGCACCCTCCCCACTCTCCCGCTCTGCCTCCTGGTCCCAGAGAGCCGCCCCCCAACTGCCCAGCCCGGAAACAATCACCCTTTGAGAAAGACTGCCAAGCTGGGCGCCAGGAACGGCCTGGATGGAGGCGGGGTGGGGGTTGGAGGGCTTTAACTCCCGAGAGCGAGGCCTGGCGGTGTCGCCCCGCCCGCAGCCCAGCTCCAGCGCAAGGGGCCGGGGCCGCCTCGGCCGGGGAGGGCGCGAGGGTGGTACCACTCCGGGGTCCTTCCCTCCTCCCGCCCCGCCTCAGCCCGCGAGGGTGGTACCGACCATCCGCTGTGCGGGTCCAGCCGGCTGCTTGCGCTCGCTCGGGGCGGGGGCGGGCGCGGGGGCGGGGCGGGGAGCGGAGGCGGGGCGGGCGCGGGGCCGGCGGCGCTGGCACAGAAGCGGCCGCCCGGGCGCATCCGCCGCCGCCGAGGGGACTCCGCGCCGGCCCGGTCGGCTGGGCTCCGGCCGCGCGCCCCGGTGCCCGCGCCTCCGCCCTGCGCCCGGGCCCGCCCGCCCCGCTCTTCTCTGCGCCCCCGGCCTCCCCTCCCGGCTCCCCGCCCCGCGCCCCCCGCGCGCTCCCGGGCTCGGCCGCCGCCTCGCCGAGCGCAGAAGGGCCGGGCCGGGCCGGGGTGGCGGGCGGGCAGGCGGCGCGGACCCCGCAGCGATGAAAGGGCCCCCGGGGGCCCGCAACCCGAGAGCCCCCGGGGCTGGAGGCGCGCGCGGCCCGGGCCAACAGCCTGGGGGCGCCGGGGCCGGCGCGTAGGGGCCGCCACCGCGATGGAGCGCGCCGGGGACGATCCGGACTCGCCGCCGCAGGTCAGTGCCCCCGCTGCCGCGCACAGAGCCCCTTTATGCTTCCGCATCGGTCCCCGCGCCATGTCCTCCCGGGCGCGTATGCGCGCGCCCGTGTGTGTGTGTGTGCGCGCGCGCGCGCGCGTGTGTGTGGCTGTGCTTTGCAGTGGGGCGGCTGGAGAGCCAGCTAGGGACCCGGCCGGGGCGGAAGGCGCTGCCGCCACCGAGGGGCTGCGAAACCAAACCTGGGCGATGCCTGCCCTCCTCGGGCCGGCGGGAAGGGGAAGCTGGTACTCGGCAGCTTCCAACAACCGGCCGGCCTCTTAGCTCGCTGGTTCCTCCCTCCCCACCTCAGCAGGTGGTTCCCGGTGGCTGGGAGTCGGGGGCCAGCACCCGCCGCAGCGGCTCCCCAGCGTCGTCCCCAAGCTCTGAGGCTCCAGCCACTGGCAAGTTAAGTCTCTGAAGCTCTGCCGGGAGGCTGAGGGGCTGAGCGGTGGCGAGGGGACCCAGCGTCCTTAGGACATTCAGTGCAGGGGGCGCGGGGGGGGGCACGACCAAGTTCACCACCCGCTCTCCGCCGCCGGGCTCCGGCCTGGGGTCCTGCTCCCTCCCTGGCTAGAGCCCGCAACTTCCGAGAAGGAACAGAGAGGTGAGGCAGGAGGGACTGGAGTAGGAGGCCAGGGATCTAACTGCCTGGGGACAGCCTGGGACCCAGCAGCTGAGGTCGGAGAGACCGCACCCACCCAGACACAGATGCGTAAACAAGGCCCTAACGGGCCCCCCTGCCCCGTCCTCCCCTGGCCAGGCCTAGTCTCAGCTGGGCACCGTTTGCCTGGATTCTTGTAGAAACTGGGTCTCAGGGGCTCCGGGGAGCTCTCTGCACTGGACGCTGAAGCCGGCCTTGTGGACGGTTGGTCGCCCCAGGCTGGTGGGGACAGCTCTACCTGCGTGGGTACCAGTCTGGGTGGGGTACCCATCGGGAGCTTGGGCTGTGCAACATGTACCAGTTGAAAGGACTGGGCGCGGATGTCCCAGTACAAAGCCTGTGGCGCCTCCAGTGTGGTTGTGTGGAAACGGGGCACAGCTGCATAAGTTACTGGCGTCGTGGGGCGGGTGGCTTCACAGGACGGTGGCTCCAGGGTCCTCTGAGATTTGCCATCTGTCCCTCACGTCTCCCTGCCTCACCACAGAGATTGAGACATTTCTTCCCAAACCTGCTTAGCTGGTGACTGCTACTGCCTGTACTGGGCCAAACGTCAAGTCCCCCGCTTCCTTTGTTTGGAACAAAGACCCTTCCCCATGAGACCTTCAAAGAGACTATCCATTGTGCCCAGTCCATGCCCGTCATCCCCAAATGTTCTGGAGCTGCATGCACTCCCCTGTGCCCCTTTGGGTGGGAGCGGGAAGGCTTGCCCAGGTTATGGAACAGGGAGGGTTGATGGATTTGTGCCCCATTCAGCACCGGCGCCGAGTGGCTTGCTGTGCACGGTTCTGTACCTGACCCGCACATGCTGGGGAATCCCTCCTTGTTCACGCCTGTTGGAGGCTCACGGGTGCTGGGTTGAGTACGTGCACAGAGGTTTCTGGACCAGCAGGCACTGACCGTCCACCTGAAGCATGGGGACAGGCTGGTCCCCGGCACCAGGCGGCTGGACGGACCTGCATTTTCCCACCATAGTTTTGAAGGGCAAGGGGTGAGGGGCCCCGGGCAGCTGTACCTCTCTGGTCGTGGCACAGCGTATGAGGCAGGGCAGGAGCGTGGCAAGCGTGGCGGGTACGGCAGGGTGAGCTGCCCCGAGCCAGGCTCTCGGATCAGGGAGCATGTTGGTTCAGCTTTGGCCGGAGGAGGGCCTGAGCTGGTGCGGAGGGGCCTGAGTGCTCCCCTCTGCTGAGAACTGACGGGGGAGAGGGAGAGAGAGGACCTGAGAGCCTGAGGCAGGCAGGCAAGCGCGAGAGACAGCAGACAAAGACACGGAGGCACAGATGACGGGGGCCCAGGGGCACGGGTGGGCCGGCCTCGGGCCTCCTTCCAGGATGTGCCTGGCGGCAGCCATCAACCAAGGCAGGAGGCCCTCCGTGGAGCAGGGGGGACGGCCTACTGAGGAGGGATCTTCCCGAGGCTCGGATGAATGTGGGGTTCAGAGGGAGGTCCTCAGGCAGGAGGGGGACAGGCTGTGAGCTCTGGGACTCTCAGGGAGACCCATCTCTTGGTGCCTGCCCCACACCCCTCCCGGCCCCGGGGTACAGTGGACTCTGGGGGATCCAGCACCTGGGGAGGAGGAAAAGGAAAATCTCCTTCCTGCACCTCCAGGCCTCCAGGCCAGAAGGCCTTTGGGGACCCTGCTGAGAGCGTGGGGTGGCGGGCAGGGAGGTAGTGCCGTGCAGGGCACAGGCTTGGCCAGGCCGGGGCAGCCTCAGCCCCTCTGTGACCAGCTGGGTGGACTTCGGGAAAAGCGGAGCCCTCTAAGCCCTGGTTTCCCGAAGGCCCATAAATCCAGGAGCCTCTCCCACCAGGCTGTTTGTAGGTGAAGTGCTCGGTGGATGCTACTGTAATGACTGCATTTTGCTCACCTCCCCACCTTCTTCTGGGATCTGGATGGCTTTAGAATGTGGAGTAGCAATTCTCTGGCCCACTCTGGGGCCGGTCACATTGGCCTAGTTGCCGGCTCTCCCCTCAGACTCCCACGCCTCCAGACTCTGGGCCTTGTCCAGCCCCTGCCACGCCTCTGCATCGAGGCATGCTTGGTGTCTTCTTGCCGAATGGCAGCCACATGGGTCCCGTGTCTAATCGGTGGTCAGTGTGGTCACTGCACGTCTCAGACAGTGGTTGTCCCAAAAAATCCACACAACTGACGAGAACCCCAGGCCGGTGGCCTCTTGGTATCGGTGCTAGAAGCTGGCAGAGTGGGCGGAAGTCGCTCAAAAGCCCCCTTCCACACACGTTCACTGAGCACCTACTGTGTTCCAGGCTCTGGGCCAGTGCTGGGGACGTAAAGCATCAAACAATCCAAAATCAAATCAGGTTTTCTGTTTAGCTTTAGGAGGAAGGACTGTGTGGGTTGCTTTTTTTTTTTTTTTTTTCTGCAGCTACAGCAAATTTACTTTTCTAATGAGGTTTAGCTCCAGCCAATATTAAAATGAATCTGTACTCCCTGAGCACACCAGCTGACAGCAGGATAGCGGCCTTCCAGCCAAGCGCCTGGCAGGGATTAGGGCTTTGCCACCGATAAGCCCAAAAGTGGGGATTCTCAGTCTGGACCTCCAAGAGTTGGCTGGATTGGGGATGAGCCTTGCCTGCAGTGTTAGAGCTGTCAGCAGGGTTTCTCCTGCCCTGCAGGTAGAAGACGTGAGCCCTTATTACTGCTTCATGAGGAGGGGGGAGGGAAGCAGGGGGAGCAGAGACCAGAGGGCAGGGCTGCTGTGTGGCTTGGGCCATCGCCTAACCTCTCTGTGCCCCTCATGTCTTGTCTCCAAGCAGGGATAACAGGATGTTCGTGAGGCAGGAATGAGGATTACAGTTAATCATGTTACTCACTTAGAACGTGAACAGTGCTGTGCTTAGCAAGTTTTTTTATTACTCATTTAGTTAAGATGTCACCTAACAGACACTTAGGGAACAGCCTACTTTGTGCCAAGCGTGCCAAGGGGCCCAGCGTGTGGCCTCGCTTCCATCTCCCAGCCATCCTGAGTCTCAGTTTCCTCCCCTGTGATGGGGACGTGGCCTGTTAATAAGCCCTGCACCACTCTCCAGGGACAGAAAATGAGGTGGGGTGTGTGTCTGCCTTTGCAGATGAACACTGCCAGATCCACAGGGAAGCAGATGCACCTCCCACCAAAGAGCATTTCCTTAGCCCCTGTGTGTTCAAAGTAAAAGGAGCAAATGGGGTTCCGGCCTCCGCCAGCATCTCGGTGGGGACGTGAGGGCTCTGCCTGGGCTCCCAGCCCTGGACCTAAGGGAAGGAGCCCTGGTCCAGCGGAGCGAGAGGGGCCCTGGGCCAGACGGGATTAGCGGTCAGCTGGCTGAGCCCGGTTCCAGGCCCAGCTGTGTCGGCCGCTCTCTGGGTGACAGAATCTCAGGAGCCTCTATCTCCTCGTCTGCACTGAAAGGAGCATGAAGCATGTGAACATTTCCCACCGCGATTACACCGCTTCCCTTGGTAAGCTCTCCATGACGGACGCCCCAGGAGCAGGAGGCAGGCGTGGGGAGCCCACCAGCCGAGAAGGCAAAGGGAAGAGGGAACGGATCTGGAAGCAGGAATCCGCATCCATAGCCATGGACTAGCGGTGAGGCCAGCAGACGGCCTGGCCTGGGATTAGGATTCTGTGGCTGTAGGTGCTTCCTTCTTTCTGTAGATAAGGAAGCCGGTGCCCAGGGAGGGTCCACTCCTGTTTCAGGTCACACAGCACTTTGGTGCCTGGTCCCAGACTGTGACCTGAGTCTCCCAACGCCCACCCCTCCCTCTCTCAGGTCCCCTGTGCTCTTGCAGGACAGAGACAGGCAGCGGGACCACAGGAGCAGCCCCCCCGGCTCGGGGTCAGAGGCCCACACTGAGAGCCGGGCTCCTCTCCCCCACCAGCCGGCACAGGCCTTCGCTCTCCTCCTGTGATAGCTGCCCCAGGAAGACCCAGCTCAACTATCCTGACAGGGCCCCAGGGAAGGTCAGCTGGTTCAGGCCACAGGCAACGCATTAAAAATACACACGAAACCTTAATTAAACCAGTGAATCATCAGCCTGCATGATATGTGCTTGCACACTCTAACCAGAGGGGTGAGGTCAGCCTGGAAATCCTCAGGCTGGGTGAGCCATCGGGGCCCTCGCTGGCTCGAGACCGGTTCTGGGGGCTCCAGCTCCACTCAGCCCAAACCCGAAGCCCTGGGTCCCCATTAGCTGATTGGGGTCCCCTGGGCGGCCTCTGCAGCCTGAGGAAATCCAGGCTCGTCCTCAGCCCCCTCCCCCGTCACTGACCCGACGCCCTTGGAGGTCAGAGTGGACTCGGGGTGTCAGGCTGCATCCCTGGAGGCCCAGTTACTGGAAGGTGCGGCCAGTGGAGTGGCCACACCAGGCCTCCGGGGAGGCCCTCCCCGCACAGCACAGAGCAGGAGGACGGACCGGCTCACAGCGGGGCTGCCCGTCAGGCCCCGGGCCCACTCTGCTCCCGGGCGGCTCTGCTTGGGTTGCTGTACTGCCTCTGAGCAGACTCTTTTCTTTTCTTTTTCTCTCAGAAAGCTTCGGAACTAAAGCCGAAGCATGACTCACCTAACTCATCACCTGCCGATATTAACTTCCTCTCCCTCCTGTAAACCAGCATTCCAGCCTCCACCCCTCCCCACACCCAAGACTGAAGACCTAGCAGGCTGCCTTGCGTGTGCATGCCTGTGTGTTCCAGTGTGTGCATGCATGCGCATGTGTGAGTGCACGTGTGTGCATGCATGCGTGTGAGTTTGTGGGTGTGCATTCCATCCTCTGGCCATGTCTTGCTCACTCCTAGCAGCTCATCTGGAACCCCTGGGGTTGCGTCCCCCAGGCGTGCCCTGTGCGTATTTCCTCATGGTAACGCTCCCAAGTGACAGCCAGCAGGAGGGCCACGCACTGGGACCACACACAGGTGCCCACCCAGCCCCGCTGCAAGGAAAGCCCTCTTATGCCCCACCAAGTGTCTGGATGTGTCATTGCTGACCCATCTAACCAGAACTTCTGGATGACAGGTTCCTTTTTGTAGTTAAAAAAAAAAGTAAAGTAAAGTAAAATGAAAATGGACCATCTTAACCGCCTTTAAGTGCTTACTGGCATTAAGTACGTTCGTGGTGTCGTGCCACCATCCATCTCCAGAACTTTTTCATCTTGCAAACTGGAAACTCTGTGTGCCCTTTAAACCCCCCGCCGCCAGCCCTGACAGCCCCCCTTGTGCTTTCTGTCCCTACGAGTCTGACCCCTTACCCGCCTCTGTAGGTGGGTCACGTGGGCTTGGCCCTGCTGCGCCTGCCCCGCCCTGAGTGCAGCGTCCTCCGGGGTCATCACGTCGGAGCAGGGGTCCGGGCTTCGTCCCCGCTCGGGCTGGATTGCACCGTGTGGGTGTGTTTTGTCTGCCTGGCCATCAGGCTGGTGGGTCGCTTGATGCCAGACCGTGGGGCAGAAGTGGTCACCAATGGTGTCTCCCCACTGCCCTTACCTCCGGGAGGCCGCAGACGCCTCGGTGCCCCAGGTGCCACGAGGAGCAGGGAGGACGGAGCCCTGCCTTCCGCCGCCTGCCCAGTGCCAACCGCGTGTCCCCAGGGCCCAGCCCACATGACAGTCCCCGGGAGAGTGCGCCTGGCCAGCCCAGAGGTGGGGCAGGCGCTCGGCCAGGGAAGAGCACGCCAGGCAGAGGCACCAGGTGGGGCCGGTGTAGGGACAGGGTCGCCTGCCCTGCTCCCTCCAGACCCCCCACCCAGGACCTTCCTCGCAGAGCCTGTCCCTGGGCCGGGAGCCCTGCTGACCCAGGAGCCCCGTGCGCAGGGCCAGCTCCGCTGCACACAGCTCCGCGACGCTCAGCCCTGTCTCAGCCGTCATGCTGCCCTGCTGCCGGCTGTATAATGCACGGCCTGTAAAACAGACAGAGAGTGTCGGCGGCATCTACCGTCTGGGGGCTGAGTTTAGGGGCCCTCCATCCGTCGTGCCTCTCGGGGGGAGCACGTGCTGCCCGCTCGGGCTCACAGGCCTTCTTGGGCTGGACCCCCTGCACCTCCTGCAACACTTTCCCTGAACTGTCTCTCATCAGGCAGTGGGCGCAGCTGACACGCAGGGGAGGGGACGAGGGACCCAGCAGGAGTAACAGGAAACAGAGGTGGTGAGAGCAGCTTTCCGGGAGCCCTCACCTGCTTCCAGGGGGAAAGAGCAGGAAACGAGCAGCCCGGGGTCAGTGGTCCCACACCCCCAAGCTCAGCCCGAAGGAGGAGAACCTCAGCTCTGACAGCTCTGGAGACAGGAGGAGAGACGGGGGACCCCTGACCTTCCGAAATCCCCAGTCCTGCCCTGGGTGCGAATCTTGGAGGCTGGGCAGGGACACAGGACTAATGGGGGGGACAGAAAGGTGTCCCAACACCAGGGCAGGCCCAGCTCAGTTTCCAAATCTGTAAAAGAAGAACTGCAAAAGCGGTGCCCGCCCAGGGGGCTGCGTGAGCCCACGGCAGGCAGCCCGCGGCCAGGAGCCGGGACATCCCGTTCATCACACTGCCACGGAGCCCACGCCCCATGGACCACCCTCCTCGGCACAGCCTTGTCCTTGGGAGGGAGGAATCTGCTAGAAGAACTGCCCAGGGACCGGTCAGTGCTGACCCAGTGGGGGAGCTGAGGTGCCCTGGCTTCCCCTTCTCTTCCAGACACTTGGACTCGGCTGGATTCAAACAACATGGTTGCTGCTATAATTTCTATTACAGTTGACGTCGCCCAGCATTCGTGGTGCTCTCTGTGGGCCAGGCGCTGTGATACTGTTTTCCATGGACCCCTCCTTTGATCCCAAAGTGGCCTGGTAAGAGTCACCAAGAAGGGACTCAGTCACAGGGACACTGGTGCAGCCCCTGCTCCGTGTCTGGCCCGGGCCTGGGGTGGATCCAGAGGAGTCCATGGCTTGGGGGGCTGCGGACAGACACAAAAACCGACAAGCTCTCGCAGGATGCGGGCTGGCCATTTGCTGGGTGGACACTGAACGCTCAGGCGTGGGAAAGCTTGCGAAGGGGGAGGGCTGAGGTCCAGGTGGTGTCCCCCGGTCAGCACCCCACCCCAAACCGCCCGCCGTCAGCACCAGAGGAAATGGAGGCTGCACAGCCCAAGGGCAGGGGACGGCGCAGTGGGGACACACCGCCTTCGGCCGCTCACACCCCTCCAGGGCATCCAAATCCCAGCCTCGCCCACGGCCCTGCACAGCTGTCCTGGCCCAGCCAGGCGTCAGACCCTCAGTTCCAGGGCCAGAACCTCCAGGTTACCCAGCCTGCTTAGTTCTGGTCTCCTGGCCTTGCTGAGACCACATGCCCTGCTCACTGGCCCGCCAGGGTCACCAGGACCTGTGCCAGGCTCCACGCTGTGGACCGTCCTTGCAGCCAGCACTCCATACCCACCAGGCAGTGCAGCCCTGGGCCCTTCTCAGCCTCCCTGGGCCTCCCCAGTGGAGGGGGGTCAAGGAGACCCGGTTGCACCACCCCAGCTCCTGGAGCCCAGGGTGCAAGGGTCCCACAGTCTTCTGAGCTCTGGTGTCCTCAGCCTCGGCAGGGAGCGCACTGCTCCCACCCATGCTGGGCAGCCTGGCAGGAGGGGAGGCCCGCCTGGCCACCCGGTGGCTCTTGCTGCCCTGGTCCACTGGAAGCTGTTGGCTTTGCTCGTCTGGTCCCCCAGCCCCGCCGTCCATCAGAATCTGCGGAGCCCTCGGCTCCTGCCCCCACAGGCACTGGCCTGATCCAGTGGGTGTCACTGTGTCCCAAGCTGCCCCACACCTCACAGGATGCTGGGCGATGCAGTGAGCTGGGCGCTGGCGGGAAAGGTTGGCGTGTTCAATCAAGGGCATTTGCTGTGACCGTATTGGAATCGAGCAGGACCGTGTCCCGGCGGGACCTCGGCCTGTGCCAGGGTGACCTACCTGCCCGTGCTGCTCAGCCTGTGGCCAGGGCGGGCGGGGGGCAGGCGGAGGGTGCAGGGAGACGGTCCTCGGAGCCGCGAGTGGAGCCCTCTGTTCTCCGGGCTCGTGCCGCGGGCACAAAGAAGCCGACCTTGGTCTGCTCGAGAGCTCATCTTTTGCTGAACGGAGACCCATGCGTGGGCCCACATGTGCACTCATTCAGATAGGGTGCTGGCCACGAGCACACACACATGCACACGTGTGAAGACGTGAACGGGCAGCCCTGTGAAGTCACCCGGAGAGGGTGGCCCCGTGGAGCTCGCAGAATGGGCTCGGCCCCAGCCGCACTCCTGAGTGAAACTACAAATTGCGCTTCCAGGAGGAGGGAGAGCAGGTGCTGCGGCCACTGCCGTCGGGCCAGTCAGATGGAGTCAAGCGGGCAGGGGGTGGGGGCACAGTGACGAAGCTGGTACTCGGGGCTCCACAGGGCAAGGACCCTGTGGCAGCCAGTGGGCCCGGGGGGACACAGGCCTCCACGCTGGGCCATGGCAGAGGCCTGGCAAAGGGGGCAGTGGGGGTCAGAGGCCACAGGGAGAAAGGACATGAGGGGATGCTGGCCATGAGGGCCGGGCTGGCTTGCTTTTTGGGTCTCTGGACTCGGCCTGAGACCTGTGCCCCCGGGGCTGGCCCAGACCTCGGGGTGGGAGGGGAGTTACCGTCCGATGGACCGAGGCAGGTCTGCCAGCTTCCAGAGCTCTCACGAGCGCTGCAGGGAGCGAAGGCGCCGGGCTGGACGTGGGGTCAGGGACGGTGGTGGCAGGGGGTGGAAGGGAAGCAGAGAGGAGGCAGTTGGTGGTGGACGAGGCAGCACAGCCGAGCGCCTCGGATGCCACGGAGGGGGACTCAGGAGGTCTTGGGGAGACCAAGTCGGGGGGGCGGGCCAGGCAGCGGGGTGGACTGTGCAGACAGATCTCAATGCGAGGCTGTGGAGGAAAGAGCAGGGCTCGACCAGCATCCGGCGCGGCCCGGCGGCTGCAGGGAGCGGTGGGAACAGCCCGGGATTTCTGTGCTGGCCGCCGAGACGAGGAGGAAGACGGAGCTGCTCCGGAAAGAAAGACGACGGTGGGGTCTCTGCTGTGTTTAAGGTGTCCGTGGAACATTCCAGACACAGAACAGCTCCAGGCTGGAGGAGGGGACTGAGGCTAGAGCGGGCAGGGGGAGGGGGAGGCCACGGGGAGCCCCTCGGGTGTGCTGGCTGTGGGGCCAGACGAGAGCTGAGGTCGGGAAGTGACCTGGCCTCCCTGCTGTGCTGGAGAGGCCCTAAGGTGTCCCTGTGACCTCTGATGCCCACTGTCCACGCCTTCAGTGTGGACAGGCCTGTGACCAGGAGAACGTGGTCAAGGTGATGGGCTGTCCCTCCTGCAGTCTCATAGTGTCCTGGAGGACGCGTCCCGGCGGCAGACTTGCCCCGGGTGCCCTCCCTGCTGGTCCCAGGGTGTGGGTGACTGTGTTTGCCGAGGACACGGGGCAGGGAGCCGAGGGCAGAGCCGCCCATGGTCCTGTGACTTTGGGGCAGTGGCCTCTGCCGCCCCCCAACCCCGGGCGTGGAACCAAGTGCACCCCGTTCAGCCCTCCAGGGGCCCCTGCGCATGGCACCCCGCACGTCGGCTGGGCTCCTGACCCACGGAAGGTGGAGATGGAGGAGAACTGGGTGGTTAGAGCTGTAAGCATGTGACCACAGGTCGGCTGCGGGAGAACACAGGGGCACTCGTCTTGGGGACAGTGACGTTCTCTTAAAAGCTGGCGCGGTTGCCAGAAGGGGGCAGGAACAGAGATACAGGGAGGAAGGGGGAAGAGGGGGTTGGGGAGGCAGCTCCTGCCAAGATCAAGCCTCCCCCAGCCCCAGGCCAAGCCGAGGGCCAGAAGCTGGACTCCATGCAGGGGCCGCTCCCCAGTCCATAGATGGCAGAGCCGGGCCCGCCCTCACTGTCCCCCCCACCACGCAGGGGAAGACCGCGGCCGTGCCACTCTCTGCCCGCCTGCCCAGGGCTCCCGTCAGCACCTCCTTGCTGGGTGCCCTCCCCGCCCAGCCCTGCACGGCCACCCCAAGACCCTCTGCGTGGTGGCTCTTCACAGGGGGCATTCGGCCCAGACGGCCACTGTCCGACGGCCCAGTTCTCCATCCGGTCTGTGTCCCTCTGGGCGTTGTCCCCACCTTGAGCCGAGCCACGGGTCACCCGTGTACTCCGGGCGCAGCCCAGAGCAGCAGCAGGAAACCCCCCAGATGAAGCCGTCCTGTGAGGAGGCTGTGGGACGAGTGGACACCCTCCTGCCCAAAGACCACGCTGCTGATTTAGGAACTCCAGTAAACCCACTGGGGCTGATAGCTTGTTCCGTTCAAATTCCTGCAGTGACGCAGGGGGGACCACGCAGACCAGACCCCCATTTTCACTCTTTACTAAGAATCCAAACCTGATCCCAAGGCTATATCTGAAAAACCAAGAAAGAAAACAAGGGAACCACCTCAGACAGACGACCGATGAACTGTGTTTCCTGACTCTTGGGCAGAAGAAACCCAAAGCTGTTCCGTGTGGTTTACACCAGCCTGAGCTGAGCTGACATCCTGCCCCAGCCGGGGCCTGGTCTCCTGGCGAGAAGGGAACGAGATGGCACGAGGCCTGGGGTCCGGGATGCAGAACCCCCAGGGCCTGGCCACCCCTCCTCCTCAGCCCCCACCGTGAAAGCCCGCTGGGGAGCCCCTTCCTGGGGGTGACCCTGGGGGGCCGACCTGCAGGCAGGGAGCACTGTGCATGGGGCACCTGGATGTGAGCAGCTCTGCTGACTCCAGGACCTTGGGCTTTTCCAAGCCTCGGTTTCCTTGCGTGTACAATGAGGATGAAACCTCCCTGCCTGCCCCACAGGCTGCTGTGGAGATAAAGGACCAGCTTTATGAAGAAATGAATCCCACCTGCCCAGGGCAGGGCTGTGAACTGCAGGGCCAACCCTAAGCCCTCCTGGGCATTGCGCCCTCCTCGTAGGTGGAAGGAACTGTGGACCCCTCTGTGTCCGGTCCCCTGCGGGTGGTGGGGACGGGAGCAGGGAGAAGACAGAGATGGTGGGTGGAGAGGCCCCCGTGTCCTGCCCCCTCCCCCGTGGAGCCGGTGTGGGTGCAGTGGCCAGGGAGGAGAGGCCTGGGGCCGGTTAATGGAGTGTGGATTGACTGGACAGGAGCTGATTAGCTCTGGCATCTGGCTTGTCCTGAGCAGCTGCCGCAGGATCAATACTAATCCCTTGATCCCATTAGGGCCCCTGCAGGTCTCGGGGACAGCATCCAGCCTCCCTCCCGGGCACTGTCTGGGGCTGGAGGGTAGAACTGGAGCCCTAACCGCACCCGCCTGCTGTCTGCTGTTAACCCCTCCCGCGTCCTGCTTCCTGCAGCGCCTGGCACCCCTGCCCGTCCTCTCACACCACCACCCGGCCCCCCCCAACCCCCGGGCCCTGACATCTGCTCGGCCCCAGCGGGACTCAGGCTCCCAGTGTCGGGCCCGTTTCTTTCCTCCCGGGCACGACAGTGCTCTCCTCAACACCTCTCCTCCAGTGACTCAGGACCGACGTCCTCAGGGGGCTGGGGGTCCCCTCTGGCGGTCAGTGATCCAAGAGTCCATAATGTTGGTTCCCAGCCTGTTTGCAACAGTTCTGCTTGTTCTCCTCATCACAGAATATGACATAAACCAAGAAACATGAGCTGGAAAGAAAGAAATGTATCGTTTCTAGGAAAACTAAGTTGAATGCTCTCAGAAGGCTCCATGAGGCGAGTCTAGGGGAAAAGTTCTCCAAATGAGGTGAAGATTGGTGGGAAACATCATAACAATTCTAAAGGACGCGCCGCAGCTTGCTCACCGAGTGTCCCAAGGTCTCGGATCACTTCCGAGACGTCGTTGCTGAGGCCAAAGGCGGTGTGCCCAGCGGGGCGACTCCCAGAGGGTGGCAAGCTCCCAGGACGGGCTTCAGCCCCGCTTCCCAGGCGGGCAGTGCCACGCTGGCCAGTGAAGAGCGTGTGGTCGGGGACAGGAGCGCTGATCGTGCAGTTGTCGGGACACGTGCAGTGTCCACATCACCTCGAAGGATTCTTGACCCCGCGGCCTCCTGTGACCGCCACCATCCCTGGCTTATGGGCACCACGGCTCCTACCCTGCTCCAGAGACGAGGGCTGGGGTGGTCTGTGTGAAACTGACTTCCGCCACACACATGCACACGCCATCTCCGCAGCATCTCCCCGAGGGATGGGATGGAGCCGTGTGAAGCCCCTTGCCCTGCTGCCGTGTGGTCTGGGGAATCCAGCAGGGCCTTGCCCACCACCGATGCTGAACTAATATTTGCTGAATGGAATTAAACCAGCCTCCTCCGCAGGTGCTGGGACGCGGGTGAGGTTTTCGTCTGAATCCTGCAGCTCAGGAGGCAGGCTATCCATGCATTTGGAATCCAGCCTTGAAGCCAACCTTGCCCTGGCCTGGGGAGGCCCAGGCCCAGCCTCTCCTGTCCAGCCTGCCCGGCTGCAGCCCAGCCTTGGACACATTGGGGCCCCCCATCTGGGTCCCAGACACCCCCTGGTTCTCACAGCCCATGACACCCTAAAACCCATAGGCAAATTCCTATAACTAGGTCTCCCCAGATGTGGCCAATCTCCAGGGCTGCTTGGCCCATGAATCATGACCGGGCTCCTTGGAAAGCTGTTACGCTGGCCTCTTGCTTTGACTTTGGCCTTGAATGCCACCCAACCCCGTTTTCTCACCAGAGCCCTGTCTTAACCTCAAGGTGCTAAAATGGCAGAACTGAAACTTCATTAGAACCTCCCAGTCCAGCCCTGTGTGTGGAGATGAGGGTGGAGGCCGAGGAGGACAAGCAGGGGCCCCGGGGGAGCAGCCAGAGCACTGTCCCGCCCCCTCCCGTCCCCTCGGCCGTCCCATTGGGCTCACACGCCCCTCAGCACAGCCTTGTCTGTGTCCAGCCGAGGCCCCCCGTCTGCACTTGCTGAGGGGCTGGGCGGCGGGGGCGTCACGGACACGAACTGCGATGGCTGGTGGGGAGTCCTGGCCTCAGCGGACACCGGGCCCCACCCTCGCTCTCACCGGCAGGACCTTGCTTCAAGCGCCGCAGTCTCCCTGCCGCACCCCTCCTCCTGGCTCTGGGTGCGGCCGAGCCCCTCCTCCATCTTTGCAGTGACTCCTCTGCCCGTGCCCACCAAGGGCCCAGGGCAGCCCTGGGTCTGCGGCTGCTTGAGCCTGGACCACAGGCAGGCTGCCCACCACCCCTCCAGGGCCAGGCAGGAAAAGTGGGCCGTGGCCAGTGGTCGTCCTTGCAGCCCCATCTCAGACTTGGGCCTCTGGGTCTGGGGTAGCTTCCCCTGCTCCCACCCCAGTTCCCCCCAGGCCTCCGCTCCCTGGCCCCCAGCCCCAGGCCCCATTTCCCTCAGGCCCGCCCCCTGCTGGCCAGCTGGTGCTCCCCAAGGCTGGGGGCTCTCCCTGCTCTGCTTAACAACCGCCTGGTAATTTGCTCCATGATTTTGCTGCTATGCTTATAATAGCCTCCATTAAAGTTATGGGGTTTTCAAGCCGTAATGGCTTCCAGAGTAATTAATGCACAACTGGGTTTATGGCTAAGTTTATTTTTAGAGCTTTTCTGCCCACCCCACCCCCTTCCTTTCATAGATGTTTCGACCAGATAGAGCGGATGGGATCAGAGCCTCCCTCCAAGGCCCTTGCGTCCACGGCCCCTCTTCCTCTCCTAGTCCCCCTCCTGCTCCCCCCAGGGGGGTGCTGGGCCCTGCAGGGGGCCTCCCGGAAGGGGCTCTGGGGCCTGACCCTCCTTCCCGAGCTCCTGGTGCAGCTCAGACCCAAAGGGCCTGGATTCAGGTCTGGCTCCACGGCATGCCGACGGTGACTTGGACAAGATGCTGACCCTCACGGCCTCTGCAAACTCCAGGTGGAAGGGGTCGAGGTCAGCGCCTGCGGCCCAGGCGTTGGGAAGACTGAACGTGGAGTGTCAAGTGCGTCTCTGGCCCCACAAATGCTCCCCACCATCTGTTCTTTGCTCGAACTGCAGCCCGGGCGGCCGAGGGAGGGGCAGGTGCCGGAGGCTGGAGGCTGCCCCAGCGCAGCTGCCTGAGTGCCAGGGCAGGCCAGCTCCCCACGGCTTCCCCCCTGGAACCAGAGCCTCCCCAAGACCAGGATGCCTGGAAAAGCTCCAGGGAGATCACAGGACCAGAGGAGACCTCCCAGCCAGCCCTGCTGGAAGCGCCTCTGGCCCCCATCACGTGGCCTGAGACAGCCCCGCCAAACCGAGGCCCCAACCCAGCCCTTTGCAGCCCTGCCTGTGGCTTTGGAGCAGGGCAGGGGCTGGGCGGGGATGTAGCACGAGCTCATGCAGCACAAGAGACCCAGACAGGCATGCTGGGTGGGACTCTGGGCTCCCACCTGCTCGGGCCAAGACAAGGAGTGTGGAGGAGACAGCTCGCACCCCAGGATCATTCTCTGCTCTGTGCCTGCACCGTTTAACTCCGGTGGCAGGGGGGGTGGGCCGTGCACCATCTGCTTCCAAGGAGGCTGTGGAGCCAGGGGTGGCAGGGGCAGCGGGGCCACCCTGGGAGACCGCAGTGCCCGTCACTGGAAGACAACACGTTTCTTGCACCAGGCACGGGGACTGTTGGCAGGGAGAGGACCAGGCAAGGAGGAGGACGCACTGCCTCCAAATTGGGAGCCCAGATCCTGCTCAGCCCTGGCTCAGCTCCGCGGGAGATGGATGTGCGTCTGCCTGGGGCTGGGTGGGCAGCGAGCGGCCTCGGGGGCTTGGTGTGCCAGTGCTGGGCACTGGGGTGGCCCACACACCGGGACAGGCCAGGGCCACCCATGGCTGTCCTCCCTAACGCCTCCCCCTGTGGACCCCAGCTGCATCTTGCACGGCACTCAGCTCAGAAGTGAGGAGGAAGGTGAACGCTGGGATGTGTCAGTTTCCATGGCGGTCCGGAAGCTGCGTGCCTGTCTCCTGGCACGTGGGCAGCCGGGCTGGAGGGGAGCTCTTCCGGATGCTTGCTGTGTCCATCTGGTGCCGGCCCATGGGCTCCACGGGTGTTAACGCATTTAATTCCCAGAAGCCTTGGGAAGTAGGTCCTGAAGGTGCCCATTTCATAGATGAGAAAACTGAGGCACAGAAGTGAGTTGGGGTTAAACCCAGGCAGGTGTGTCTGAACCCTGAGTGGGCAGCACCCACCACCATCTGTGAGGACAGAGGCTGGCCGCACCCCACGGACTGGCAGAAGCCAGGCTCCACCCTGAAAACACGATGCTGTGCGTCCCGAGCTGGCCAGCGGGGCCCCGTTCTGCCCAGGTCTCTGGCCGCCACCTTTGCTCTCTCTTGCAGGTGTCCACCCCGCAGGGTTCCTGACCCACCCCAGAAGGCAACACCCACCAGACTCCGGTAGGGCCGGACTCCGCAGACCTGCTTCGGCAATGGGTGGGTTGTGAGCGTGGCCAGGCCTGCTGGCCAGCATTCAGCTTCCCGCTGCCCCGTGCCTGGCCCACCCAGCCCATTCCTGTTCTTTTCTCCCCTGTGCTCGCCGCCGTCCGCTGCCGTCGCTCAGGTAACGAGGAGCTGTGGGCCCAGCCAGCCTTGGAGATGCCGAAGAGACGGGACGTCCTCGCCATTGTCCTCATCGTGCTGCCTTGGACGCTGCTGGTCACCGTGTGGCACCAGAGCACCATCGCGCCCCTGCTCGCCGCACACAAGGGTGAGCCCCCGCCTGGCCCCGCCTGCCGGGCTTTGCTGATGGCGTGACCACAGCCAGGGCTTCTGGAGTCCTGACTCTCACCCGCTCGGTAGCTGGGGAACCGAGGACGAGCCAGGCTGATGACCGTACCCTCAGGGGTGGGGGGAGGGTCTTGGCCCGTTTGGGGCTCTGATGACACCACACACACAGGCACAGACTCACGGGCCAACTCTGCACCTGTTCCCAGGACGTGCACCCCGGGAGGGCTGAGGGGTGGGTAGCCAGGATTCCCGGCCTGCGTTGTTTAAAACCTTTCAGGGCGAGTGTGTTGTTCGCTCCTCTTTTCCTGGTCCGGAAGCCCTGATCCAGTGCCACCTGCTGAAAATAGGCTGGACAGAGGCACGTCCCCCGAAGCCGGATTAGAACTGGCTTCTCCTGGCTCCCCGCCCAGAGCTTTCCCCTCTCACACCAGGGCCCCCTATGCTCCAAACCCGTACACGTGCCCCTCCCCCGCGCCTGCCCCTCACCGCCAGTCTCCAGGCCCACACTCCCCTCTCTGTTCGAGCCCTTCTCCCATGGGAGCCTGGGGAGCCTGATGAAACACAGAGGTGCCCAGGCCCGTCCCAGGGAGAAAGCTGACAGGGCTGGGGTGGGTGGGGGGGATGCTGGGGATCAGTGATTTGGGTGCAGGCAGGGCCAAGGGCCACAGTCTGAAGCTGTGCTGCTCCACAGTTACACATCGGGGCCTGCTTGGCCCCAGTGGGTCCTGAGGCTTCTGTGAGGAAGGGCCAGGCGGAAGATGGCCACATGCCCACTGCCTGCTGGGGCACCTGGAGCTGTCCTCCTCCCAATCCAGCACCTCTCCTTGGTGCTTACTTTTTTTTTTTTTTTTTTTTTTTCCTAGCCATGCTGCTGGGCCTGTGGGATGGATCTTAGTTCCCCTACCAGGGATTGAACCCGGGGCCTGGCAGTGAAAGTGCCGAGTCCTAACCCCTGGACCGCCAGGGAAGTCCCTGGCGCTTATCATTTTAGAGTTGTCACCCAACAACACATTACTACATTTACCACATGTAAGGGGACATAATACCACGTGGCTTCCATTCTTGGCAGAGCTCTGTGGTCAGAGACGCCAGGCTGCTTCGCTCAGCACTGCCTTTCCTGCCTGAGGACGGGGAACTGGCGTCCGCTCTCCCCAGAGCAGCCAAGACAGACAGAACGAAGGCTGCAGCAAAGGAAGTTAGGGAGGCCTTAGGACCCAAAGGCGGCAGAAGCCCTGACCCAGCCCTGTTGTAGGCACGGACAAGTACCAGGGCACAGACCCGCCGGCGGGGGGTGATTTGAGCTGCGGAAAGAGACAGGGAGGGGGAGTGACTCTCAATGTCCTCCGCGGGCCTTGGTTTCCAAAACTTTACTCATGGCAGGATAAACGAATCTTTACTTACACCCTGGTCAGAAGCTGCTCTCCTCAAGCTTGTTGTCTTTCACAGTCTGACCCAAAACTCCTGCAAGTGCCCTTGGCTGCCTGCATCTGTGCTAGTCTCCCGACCCTGCACCCACGGCCCGGGCGCAGGCTCCCACTGCCACTGTGTGTCTCGTCGTGGGCGTCTTGTTGGCCTTTGGGAGCTCCCTGAGAGCCGGGAGCCTGTGTGTCCCCCCGCTCGGCGCCCAGCCTCCAACCCCACGCTAGCACCCACACCACAGGCTAACAAGAACTGTGGGAAGGAGGGAGGGGGCGGCAGCTGGCTGGACTCCACTTCGCCCCCTGCAGGTAACCACTCACGCCATCCTTTCCATAGTTGGAAGAATCCTTGAGGAACAGGGCCGCTTACCAGAGATGGTGAGCCTCGGGGCAGAGTTCCGAGCCCTTTAACCCACATGCAACTTGATAAAGGAGATGCAGGTGTTGGCTCCATTTTGCAGTTTCTAAAACTGAGGCACCAGAAGCCAAGCACCCTGCTCACGGCCGTATGGTTAGTGCAGAGTGGTGCAGGGTCTGAGCCCAGGCACTCGGATCCCTAGGTCTGTCCTCTGACGCTTGCCACCTCCTGCTGAGATGGTGTGAGAGCAGTGAGGGGCCCACAGTCCTTCGAACAGGAAGACACACCTCAGAGAGACGGGACTCTTTAAGAACGAGCATACCCGTGGGGGCTTCCCTGGTGGCACAGTGGTTACGAATCCGCCTGCCAGTGCGGGGGACATGGGTTCGAGCCCTGGTCCGGGAAGATCCCACATGCCGCGGAGCAACTAAGCCTATGCGCCACAACTATTGAGCCTGCACTCTAGAGCCCGCGAGCCACAACCACTGAGCCCGCGTGCCACAACTAGTGAAGCCCGAGCACCCTATAGAGCCCCTCACACTCTGCAACAAGAGAAGCCACCACAATGAGAAGCCCACGCACCACAGTGAAGGGTAGCCCCTGCTCACTGCAACTAGAGAAAGCCAGCGCGCAGCAACAAAGACCCAACGCAGGCTAAATACATAAATAATTTTTTTTTTAATGACTTTATTGATACTTTGGTGGCATTGAGAAGGGAGCAGGGCTAAATGTTCTACTTTGTTTTGTTTTTTTTTTGCGGTACGCGGGCCTCTCACTGCTGTGGCCTCTCCCATTGCAGAGCACAGGCTCCGGACGCGCAGGCTTAGCGGCCATGGCTCACGGGCCCAGCCGCTCTGCAGCATGTGGGATCTTCCCTGACCGGGGCACGAACCCATGTCCCCTGCATCGGCAGGCGGACTCTCAACCACTGCGCCACCAGGGAAGCCCCATAAATAATTTTTAAAAAGTAAATAAAAAGTTTTTTTTTAAGATATGAATCATCACCATTAAAAAAAAAATACCCATAGGCTGATTTCCTCTCATGAGAGGACTGCTGGGTTTGCCCATGGGGAGAATGTCCAGGATGCAAGAGTGAGCTTGGTCATTAGAGCCGCCCCAGCGGGCGCAGGGTGCCTTCCGGAGAGAGGGGCTCTCACCCCTGTGAGTGTGCCACAGAGGCCAGGCCTCTGCCAGGTTTCACACACGCCTCTCCTGAGGTCCCTGGGGACATGTGGGCACACATGGCTGGGTGTGGGGACAGGTAGGGTCCCAGGTGGCTGACAGGGCGTGACCGGAAAGTGCAGATCAGGAGACAGACACCAAACCCCAGAAGAGCTGAGATGGGTCTCCACCGGGCCCCTCTGCCCAAATGTGGGAATAGAGACAGAAATAACAGGCACAGGATTCAAAATTATCTTGCCAGCTATGGGCAACACCCTAGAACAAAATGCAGTAGTTAAGTATCAAATGCTGCACCAAGATTCAGGAGCTGGATTAAGTAAGCCCTGCTTGACTCCAGGGTTTGTGAAAAATCGGGGCGAGGTAACCGCAGACTCCCGGGTCCACAGTGTGCTGTAGCCACGACAGCAGTAACACTGCCCTCGGGCGTGGCAGGCGGTGCCCGGGGCTCTGCAGCCCCAGCCTGTGCGGGGCAGTGCAGTCAGCTCCAGCCAGGTGAGAAGGGCATAGGGGGGTGAGGACAGGACACTTTGTCATGTAAAACCCAGCACAGTTGGGCACCGCGGATGCAATCTTGGAATTTGGCCAGCTGCCCTCAAATAGCTACAGAGCTGTCAAATGCGAGAAGGAGGGAGAGGTATTTCTGTGTCGTGTCGGGGAGGATGTCAGGCAAGCAGCCTTGGCCGCCAGCTTCAGCCCACAGGGCCCCAGGCAGGGGTGCGCTGACGTTCCCGCGGGTGGAGCAGAGGAGAGCTGCACGGGGCGGGGGGGCCGAGGTACCTGCAGCGGAGCCGCCCACACCCCGCCCCCCTCCAACCCGCAGATGACAGCAGCGACCCCCGGCGCGAGGCGCCACCCGGCGCGGACCCCAGGGAGTACTGCATGTCCGACCGCGACATCGTAGAGGTGGTGCGCACCGAGTACGTGTACACGCGGCCGCCGCCCTGGTCCGACACGCTGCCCACCATCCACGTGGTGACGCCCACCTACAGCCGCCCGGTACAGAAGGCTGAGCTGACGCGCTTGGCCAACACACTGCTGCACGTGCCCAACCTGCACTGGCTGGTGGTGGAGGACGCGCCGCGCCGCACGCCGCTGACCGCGCGCCTCCTGCGGGACACCGGCCTCAACTACACGCACCTGCACGTGGAGACGCCGCGCAACTACAAGCTGCGCGGGGACGCGCGCGACCCGCGCATCCCGCGGGGCACCATGCAGCGCAACCTGGCCCTGCGCTGGCTGCGTGAGACCTTCCCGCGCAACTCCAGCCAGCCCGGCGTCGTGTACTTCGCGGACGACGACAACACCTACAGCCTGGAGCTCTTCGAGGAGGTGCGCTCCCTGGAAGTATGGGGACCCGGGGAGGGTGGGGAACCCGGCGCAGCCTTCAGCCCCCGCTGGCGAAGGGGGAGGAGATCGGCGTCGGCCGTAGCCCTGGCCTCCAGGCACTGTCTGCACGAGGGCTTCCAGTGGGGAGACGGGGAAAGGGGGTTCCCTGTCGACTCTGAGTGTCCTCCGGGTCTGGGAGTCACGACAGTGGGGGGGAAGGCAAGGAGTCATTTCAGACTCTAAACTGGGGAGACAGAGAAGTTTTGCAGCAAAGGACAGGGAGGGCAGGTCACATGACAAGGTGAGTATCATCTGGTTGGAGGAGTGGCCTTGCCCACAGCCCAGGCATGCTCCTCCGCGGATGCCCACCCCAAGCAGCCCGGGTGCCCCGACTCCCATCCCTGCCCGGGCGCCCTGACTCTTCTCCTTCTGTAGATGCGCAGCACCAGGCGGGTGTCCGTGTGGCCCGTAGCCTTCGTCGGCGGCCTTCGGTACGAGGCCCCGAGGGTCAACGGGGCCGGGAAGGTGGTCGGCTGGAAGACCGTGTTCGACCCCCACCGGCCATTTGCAATAGACATGGCGGGATTTGCGGTCAACCTGAGGCTCATTCTGCAGCGCAGCCAGGCCTACTTCAAGCTGCGTGGCGTGAAGGGGGGCTACCAGGAAAGCAGCCTCCTGCGAGAACTTGTCACCCTCAGTGAGCTGGAGCCCAAGGCAGCCAACTGCACGAAGGTAAGACCCTCAGCAGAGCTGACAGCTGTAATGCAAGCTTTCTCCAGCCCACAACGCCCTCCCTCTAGATCAGGGAGAAGGAAACAGGGCCCCAAACAGCCTGCGAAGGAGAACCAGCCTCCCAAGACGGCAGTTTATCGCCCTTCAGGAGCCACGGTGATGGCAGGTGGGGGAGCAGGGAGGGGCGGCCAGCGAGGCAGAGCCCAGGACTGAATCCCTCCCTCACCTCGAAGCAGCTGGGCTCCACGACCCTCCTGCCAGACCCACCTCCATGTGTGCACACACATGCACAGACGAGCGCACATATACATATGCATGTGCACACATGCACGCATGCATGGAACATGGGCGTACATATGCACAGCACAGGCACACATAAACATGTGTTCATGCACGCACATGCATGCACATGTACGTACACACACACACACACACACATACACATGCTGCTTCTAGTTTGGACTTCTCCAGCCAGGGCCTGGGCTGTCACTTAGCTGAGCTGAAGGTCCCAGGACTCTCTCTCCCTCTGGACCCATCAAGAAATGCAGGGGAGGATGAGAAACAAGAGGAAATCTTGAGACCTGTTTGTCTCTTTTCTGTAGCTGTAGACTTTCTGTTTCCAACAGATATTTTGAATGCAGCCTGTGTACAAAAAGCGAGAACGAGGGGGTAGGTAGAAATGAAGAACAGTGGAGAGAATCTTGCTGGAACGAGGGCAGAAGGAGGGGGGGCCGGGGTGGGAGGGTGGGGTCAGGGGCCTGCCCCATGTGGTCTCGTGTCTCTGAACACACAGATCCTGGTCTGGCACACACGGACTGAGAAGCCGGTGCTGGTGAACGAGGGGAAAAAAGGCTTCACTGACCCCATGGTGGAGATCTGAGCCCCAGGACACAGGTAGGGGGATGCAGGCAGGTGACGCACCGGGCGGGCCACCCAAGCTTGGATGCAGAGTAAATCTGCCAAGGCTTTTCCTCTTAGTCTTTGATCGTGAAGGTCAGAGCAAATGCCCCATGGAGTGGAGGAGGCATAGCTGAAGCCGACAGGAGCCAGCCTCCCCCCATGGCTGGGTGGTTCTACCAGCAGCTGCTTGGAAGGCCTCACCTCCCAGGCACCGCCTGGTGACAGCTCCCTGTCATCACCACTGTTATCCTGGCCACCAGGCGGTCCCCTTACGAGGCGCTGCTGTGTGGACCGGCCCAGGCTCTGTCTCCTGCAGGTTCCTCCTCCGTCCTGGTGAAAGTGTGGACCGAGGAGCCTGGCCTGACTCCCAAGCTACCACTTTCCTCGGTTTGACCTTTCTTTCTGCAGGCCTCAGTTTCTTCATCTGCAGAATGGGTTGTTGAGGCACCAGGAACAGTCTGGCACATAATAAGTCCTGCCTAAGTGTTGCTATTTTTATTTGTTTGATTTTTTTTGGCCGAGCCACACAGCATGCAGGATCCTAGTTCCCCAACCAGGGATCAAACCTATGCCCCCTGCAGTGGAAGCTCAGAGTCCTAACCACTGGACTGCCAGGGAAGTCCCTTTATTTGGTTGAAATCCTCTATTGCAGTAGGTCACAGGCTCTATCTGTGTTTTAGAGGCAAAGGAATGAGGTTGAGTAAAGCTGAAGTGAATTGTGCCAGGTGATTGGCAAAGCCAGGAATTTTCTGTGAGCTTCTCTGTGATCTCATCAGAGGTGGGAGCTCAGACAGTGGGACACACCTCTGTCCTCTGGCCTTGGAGTCAGGCTGCAGCTTCTGTATTACCTGGGCAATGGCCCTGCCCACAAGGGACCACAGGGGGTCTGCTTATCTTGTCCCCTGAACTTAGAACATCACCTCGGTCGCTGCCACTGAGACTGTGTCGGGACAGAGCATCACTCCCTGCCTCTCCCGCTCCCGGCCTCTCAGTGGGGACCTGGGGGTGGGCTCTGCGGAGCCCCTGGCTGACGCTTCGGGGGCCCAGGATCCAGCGGCTCCCTCACGCCTCCCCCATTCTTCTCCCCCTCACAGGAGCCCCCTTCTCAGACCTGCTCCTGGCCACCTGTGCTCCCCACGCGGGTGGTCCCTCCGAGGCGGACTCCTGTGGAATCGCCGTCACCCTCCTTTCTACTCTGGGGCCTTCAGAGACACCAGCCTGATGCCAGGACAAAGGACGGAGACCCTAAAGCACAGAAACCCCAGACCTGTTGTTCTGTTCCATCTGCCCTGGCAGGGCCAGCCAGGGCAGACACCGTGGGCCCCAAGCCCAGGAGTGATGCCACGCTGGGAGGGGGCAAAAGACCCCGGCAGTCCAGCAGAGGGCTCCCCGGCTCCCCCTCGAGGCCCCACGACCACACAGGACACCTGGCCAGGGACTGCGGAAGACAGCAAGCAGCCCCCACCCCCGGCATCAGGAACAAGCTGCTCCGAGGAGATGCAGCCCCTCCGGCCGGCTCTGGCTCCTGCTTGCAGAGCGTAAGGCTGTCTGTGCTCCCGGCAGGCGGCCAGCCCTATGTGCAGGGAGTCAGGCTGCCAGCGGGCTGCCCTCCCCATACCTCAACCTCGTGGGGGGTGCAGAGCGCCCTCCCCGGCTCTCGTCCCAGCGCAAGGAAGGAGGTGGGCCCTCGACGCAGCACAGGGTATAGACCACACGGCACCTCCCCAACGCCCACTGGGCTCCGGGCCCCTCGCCTGGGCTGGGACTGGGGAGGCAGGAGTCCCCAACCCAGAGCCGTGAGAACCACAGGCCTCAGGGGCTCAAGGGAGCAGGTGGGCCAGGAAGACAGAGGAGGGGCCCGGGCGGTCCCAGGGCTCCTCCCTGCCCCTGGCTGGGGGACTCTGGATTAGCAGAGGGATTTACAGAAAGGGGCAGAGATGATTTGGACCCTGAGGGCAGGATACCTGAGCACACACTGCTTTGGAAATCATGCGATTTACACACCAAGTGGGAAGTAAAACCTCCCTTCTTCCTAAACCGGGGGCCCGAAGAGCAAGCCGGCCTCATGTCCAGCTGCCCCTCCGGCCCAGAGAAGGAACCGTGCACGGCCCTCAGCCAGGAGGAGAGGTGCGTGTCTCCCTGGCTTCCCGACGGGGCCGACCCTCCGCCGGTCTCCACTCACACTCCTGAGCGTTGGAAGCACAATTTTCCTCCCCTGTGGAGGCGGAGGAAGGGCCTGAGCCCGCTGAACAGGTGTTTACTTTTAACTGCTAATTGCCCCTACTCCGCTTAGACTCACGGGATGGGTCTGCGGGCCATGGAGAGCCCACTCCTGGGTGCATGGGTGGGTGGGCAGTGGACCGCAGCCCAGCGACCTAACATTCACGGAGGAGTATCGGCTGCCTGTTTTGAAGTGGATTTAACTCCTCACGATAGTCACGAAAACTTCGAAGGAGGGCTCACGTCCCTGAGGGCCCTGAGCCACCTGCAGGACGTCCCACACCCATGGTTGCCTGGGAACTAAGTGGGTGACGAGGAAGGGAGGGTGGGCGAGGGCGGGCACCGTCGAGCAAGTGAACTCATGCAGGGTACTGCACTGCCTCACTCGCCAGGACCAGCCCCAAACGCAGGGCCAGCTTGGCTGGGCTTGGGCCACCTTGGCCCGAAACCCAGGGCTCGTTTTCAGGAAATTTGATAATGAACGACAGCAGGGGTCCCTCTCTTTTTTTTTTTTTTTTTGACAGATGCTAGTTCTATTGTTTTCACCTAATATCTTCTCTTAGCTGCATGTGTATTTATTTATAATTATAACCCTGATGGACTGCAGCTTTCACCTTCATTGGGAATGAGTTTGCTATGAATCATGGCTACAGTTTGTTTTCCAAACGCAGTCTGTTCCCTGCTCCCCCCTGTACAGGAGCGAGGTGGGGGCCGGAGTCCGGAGGACAGAGGCGGGGAGGGTGGAGCCCCCAAGCTGCACTAAAGGGTCTGTTTTAATTTAACTGTATTTAATTTGTTTTGAAATTAAAAGTCAAATATGGTTTTTAACAGTCCTAATCCTCCTCAGCCCTGCCTTATTTTTCCTCATTCATTTAACCATCCAACCTGTACTATCAGGTGCCGTGGGGGGACACGCCTTGTTCCCGGCACAGGACAGGGCCGTGGAAGCCAAAGCCCTGCCTGCCCGGGGCTGCCTTCTCCCGAGAGGACCCAGGTGCTCGGAGTCAGGGTGCTCCGACAACCGTCATCAGTTCCAAGGTGACAGATGAGGCAAGCGGGGCGGAGTGCAGCTGGGGAGCTACTGGCACCCGACCTGGGCCGTCAGAAAGGCCTCCCTGGCCAGGTGGCCTCCGAGCAGATGTGCAGAGAACTGGGTCCAGGAAAGAGAAGCTCCCCCCGCGGGGCAGCGCTTAGCTAACAGGCCACTGAGGGCAGCTGACTGGGGGCTGAGGTGGGGGGGTCCCACGTGGGAGCAGGGGGCACAGACACTCTGCTCTGGAACCAGGGCGAAGCTTGCAGCTAGGGAGTGAAAGAGAGGCTGTCGGAGGGTTTGGAGCAGAGGACGGACCCAGTCTAACCGGCCTTTTAGAAGAATCGCTCGCTTCCTGTGTTGCCAACAGACAGGACACGGGCAGGCGGCCCGAGACAACGGTGAGTCGGACGAGGTGCAGCCCTGACGAGAGGGCAGCGGGCGGGCTCTGGACGCGGGTCAGGGGTTTGCTGATGGGCTGGACGTGAGGTGCAAGTACAGCCACGAGTAACCAAGACAGAACAGAAGTGTGTCCACTCACTGCTCCAGGCAGACTGCAGAGGACAACGTGACAGTAAGTTTGGGGTCATGTGCTTGTTACACTCACAGGAGAGGTGAGTGGACGGTGGTGCCTGGAGCCCCAACGGGGATGAATGTGGGAGAGAACAAGTATGGAGACTGCTGCCAAGGCCCGTGGGCGAGGCCTCCACACCGAGTGAGGGCAGAGGTGGCCTGGGAACAGCCTGAGACGCCCAGCACTTAGAGGCCGGGGTGATGAGGAGGGCACTCCCCGCCAAGGTGCTTGGACAGGAAGCTGGGGTCACTGGGCAGGGAGGTTGGCCCAGGGACCTCACCCAGGAAGGGCCGCGCGTCTGCGAGCAGGTGGGTGCAGAAAAGCAACGCCAGGGGACTCTTCATCACACAGACGGCGTCACCCTGAGTCTTCCAAACCCCAGCTCCGTGCACACTCCCCAGCAGAAGCCCCCCACGCGCTTCGTGGGACGCAGCATAAGCCAGGCAGGGTGGCTCGGCGCCCAGGCTGGCCCCGTCCACAGAGCCCGCTCTCACCGCCCAGCCCCGGGCTCCCCGTTCAAGGCGGCACAGGAAGAGCTGGTGAGTTTGGACAAGATCAGGGACTGGGACCCCCAGCCATGGTCCACCAGGTTTGCTTCAATAAGCTCCACTTCTCTGCCCCCAGTGGGACCCTTGGGCCCAGCCCCCTGTTACCCTCTGCCCTTGACCCGGATCCACTCTTCGGCCCAGGGGCTGCGCACCACTGCCCCCGTGCAGACCCCTCCTAAGCCAAGCATGGGCTCTCGGCCGTGGGGAGGAGGGCGCTGCTGGGAAGCTCTCAGCCTGCTGTTCCCCACCCGGTCCCCACTCCCGGAGGAATCTGCTCTTCCACTTGGACTATGATTGGAGATCGTCCGTTTGTGGCAAGAGGATCCAGACGTCGCTGGGGAGGCATACTCAGCACTGTGGCCAGCGCACATGCCGCTTCTGGCCACCCAACACGGCCCCACCCTGCCCAGCACACCGGAACGGCCGAGTCTTCGTCGACACGGTGACAGCCGGGCTAGCCGTGTGCCTGGCACAAGCGGCATCAGAGAAACACCACCAAGGAGGATCAGATGCAACTCTGTGGCTTTACCTCAATTCAAGGCAGCGAATCTGAGCCCAAACGCGGGACTCATCCCGTGGGGGCTTGTCCGGGGTCTGGACGGACAACTGGAAGGAAGGCTGCCCCTCCCCCGCCGCCTGGCCCAGGGCGGGGGCCCCAGGACCCCAACACTCCTGCCCAAGCCCCTGCGGCCGCACCTTCTGCCCACGGCCTCCTGGACCCTCCGGAGCAGCTGCCTCTCCTCCTGGGCTGACACTGCCCCTCGCGGAATGAGAGGGAAACACGCTGTCTTGGGAGGTAAGGCCCAGCGTTCCTGACCGTCAGAGGCGATCCGAGTGGGGTGGCAGGGGGGCGGGGTCCCTCCACCGGACCGACTTCCTCCCTGGATGGCGGAGAAGGCTGGCCCAGGTGCCCCCACCCTCCGCAAATGGTGACGGGCCCCCCAGCTCAGAAACAGGGCCCACAGGGACACTCAGAGCAGACTGTCCAGGAGCTGTGCCCCACTCACCCCCCCGGGGGACAGTCCCAGCCAGACCCTCCATCCCGCCCGCGGGAGCAGCAGCGAAGGCGGACGGCAGCAGCCACAGGGCCCGGAAGCTCTTCGGGGAGGGGCCCTCCCTCACCCCCAACTCACTTCTCCGGTTCTGCAGGGGAGGGTCTGGACTGCAGCCGTGGGCAGGGCCAAGGCCTGGCTGCCGAGGGGAAGGACAGAGGGAGCAGCACCAGGCTGGCCCGCCAGGAGGCCTGGGGGCTGCTCAGTTCACATACTGGTGCCGGCCCAGGTAGGGTGTTTCCGTGAACTGTATCACCGGACCCGCCATCTTCTCCTCGAAGACAGTGACGTGGGGGACACGGCCAGTCTGTCTCGGAGCCAGATCGGGCCCGCTCAGAACTTCTGTCCTCTCCTGCCCGCCAAGGGCCCCCGGAGAAACACCGTGATACAGGGAGGGCAGGGATGAGAAGGGGTCTCAGGAAAAGTGCTCCCACCTGGTTGAGGCCTTGGTCCAACCAGGCACCTGGGAGGTAAAGGGTCTCCTGGGGCCCGATGTTCCAGTAGCGTCTAAGGTTCTGGCCGTTGATGAATACAACCCCCTTCTCCCAGCCCTTTAAGCAGAGGAGGGGAGGTGTTAGTTGACCACATAAACCACCGAACACGGAGCCACACGGGAGGCAGAGGCGCACACAGGCCCTGAGCTCTCCTCTCAGCTTCCCAGGGACCAGACTCGTTCCAACAGCCGCTCGGTAACGGGAGGGGAGCTCCAGATCCCGTTCCCTCTAGCGCTGAGCCCCGGCAGGGCACCCAGGCTCAGACTGGACCACCGGAGCCCGGACCTGAGAAGCCCACCAGGTGGTCCCTCTGCTCTGACCCACTCCCCCACCCAGGGAGGCCATGACGGAGACCCTCCGGGCACACGTGGTATGGGGGCTCCAGGAGGCCAAGCACCAGGCTGGGGGCCCAAGGAGCGGAGCTCAGAGCACCTGGCAGGCGGGGCTACAAACTCCAGCTTCACAAAGGTGTCACGGGGGAGAGGGAGACCAACAGTGGCCCCAAGAAGAAAGCAGGGAACATGGGCACGTCAGGGACAGGGTTCCACTTGTCTGCATGGAACCTCTGGGCAGGACAGAAGATGAGGGGTGGGGGGCGCCTTCTCAGGTCCTCCCCGCCCTGTGAACCGGCACAGCAGTGGCAGCCGGGGGGTGGGGCAGGGGAGCGCTCGGGCTCTGGTTCTCAGGCCGTGGCGGAGGGGTGCGGGGCGGGCACCAAGCCTGGGGCAGCCTCGGGCCTCCTGGCTCCCCTGCAGGCCGTCCAGCTGCTCCCACGCTGCGCAGGGCAGGACCCACCCCTGAAAGAAGCTCTTCTTCATATCTAGGCTGTAGATTTTGAACTTTTTCAGGGGAAAATCATTCAGATAGATATTTCCGATTAAACCTGTGGGGACGAGGCAGAGACACTGAGCGAGGCCGACGGTGGGGGGACGGCTGACCCGCCGGCTGGGCACATACACAGAACGTTTCTGGAAAGTTCAACAAAGGACTCCTGCTGAAGGGCCAGCACCCCTAGGGGGGTCTTTCCACGCATAAAACCTTTCCGTGCAGCCCCAAAGCCATGAGAGCAAGTGAGAGCAGCGCCTGCCGGGCCCTACAGTGCACAGGGAAGGCGGCGCCGGAGGGCAGTGTCGGCCTCCGGCCCCTGGGAGGGGGACGCTTCCTTTTGGGGACTGAGAATTCCAACACCATGAAAGGAGGCCAAAAGGACACGTGTGATCGAGAGGTCACAGCGGCTCCAGCCTAGCTTCGAGGTCTGTTCAGTGGAGTCCCAGATGAAACAGACCTAATAACTCAGCCAGAAATCTTCTACACAAGCCAGCATTAAAGGGTTTTTTTTAAGTATTTAAATTGTGAACACACAGCACCGTGGCCGGGACGCCCAAGGCTAAGGCACTGCACACACTTGAACGGTGACTTCCCAGCACCTCGGGGTGGGACCCACTGGGTGTCCTGCATCCTCTCAGTCACAGAGCTGCTGAGCCGCCAGATTGAGAACCCAGACAGGCTGGGAGGTGTTTAGAGGGCTGCAGACCCTCCTGAACTGCAAGTGCAGGTGTAGCGGGTGCACACGGCTCTGGAGAGGAGGTCTGTGACTTGTGAACCCTGAACCCTTCCAGAGGACAGGACTGCACACCCCCGGCAGGGCCTGCGACAGGGCAGGCTGCCATCCCCTCTGCCCCCAGGAGAACAGAGGAAGCGAGGGCGGCCAGCACCACGAGCTCCTTAGGGAAGAAGCTGAGACCTAGGGAGGAACCCGGGGGACTTTCAGGGGAGGGGAGCGGAGGGGAGGGGAAGCACACTGCTGCCCTTCTGGAGGGGCACATCCCCAGGACACAGGAAGTCCCCGGGGCTGGGCCACATCACTTCCCCGAGGTGACAAAAGCAAACAGCCATGAGAGCTAGGAGGCCACCAGGCTTCCGCCAGGGTAGGATTTATTGTCCGAGGCCCTATTTCATAACTTACATAAAACCACCCACATTTTGATAAATAAGAAAGAGGCAAGTTCAAGCAGAGGAGGTTTAGAGAGCCGGTGGGGTACTCCCAGCGGGGAGGGCCACCAAGAACATGCTGTTCATGTACATCCTGTGTCCTCCTCCCCACCACAAATGAGGTCACCAGGAGGTTTCCAAGGTGGATCAAAATTCAGTGCGAAGAACCAAGAAGGCACGGGTCCTACGCCACCTCCCTCCAAGGGGCCTCCATGCCTCCAGGGGCCTCCATGACCCCACCTCTCCAGTGGCCTCCATGACCCCACCTCACTCCAGTGGCCTCCGGGACCCTACCTCCATCCAGTGGCCTCCATGACCCACCTCCCTCCAGTGGCTTCCATGACCCCATCTCTGTCCAGTGGCCTCCAGGACCCACCTCCCTCCAGTGGCTTCCATGACCCCATCTCCGTCCAGTGGCCTCCATGACCTACCCCCCTCCAGTGGCCTCCATGACCCCACCTCCCTCCAGTGGCCTCCATGACCCCACCTCCGTCCATTGGCCTCCGGGACCCACCTCCCTCCAATGGCCTCCATGACCCACCTCCCTCCGGTGGCTTCCATGACCCCATCTCCGTCCAGTGGCCTCCGGGACCCACCTCCCCCCGATGGGCCCCCATGGCCCCACCTATGGCATCAGCCTCCGTGACTTGCAGGTGCTGCTGTGGAGAAGGGACAGCCACGCGTGTGCTGTGACCCACCTTTGCGCTGGTCGTCGATATTAGTCCCGTAGTGGACTCGCCCGCGATTCTCCACCAAGAACCTCAGCATCGTGAACCCCTGCTGGAAGAACAGAGGGCGCTGACAAAGCCTGATTCCCGACCACCAGGTCACAGCTGCCCCTTGGGGTTTCTCTGTGGAGCCCCGGTTCTCCCTAAACTCTGAGGACGGGATGAGGGTCCCTGCTCATCAGCAAGCCATGCCCACCCCCAGCTCTGCAGCTGAGCAGCCCCCTCGTCCAGGCCTCCTACCACACCTGCCCAGGAGGTGCCTGGCACCAGCCTCCCAACCCCCCGGGACAAACCTGGATCAAGGGGATGACAATCTTCTTCCTCTTATAGTCCAGGAGCCCTTTGTGTGGATTCTCTCACTTGATTCACCAGCTATCCTATGAGAGAGGAACTTTTATTCTCTCCAATTTACAAGAGGAAACAGGCAGAATTTAAGTGATTTTGCTTTAAGCCGCAGTTGGTGGCAAAGCTGGCAATCAAAGGTCAGGGGAGGGTGACTCCAGAGCCCAGCCTCGAGGCACCAGCAGCACCAGTTTTCAGCAGGGCTGTCCTGCAATTCAATTTCGATAAATTAACACAACAAACACCTCTTGGGTGTAACCTCCTGGGTATCTGTTCGTGCAGGGACCCCCCCTGTGAAGACCAGGAGATAGTTTACAGGGAAGTGTTTTGGAGAAGTCCTACTGTTGTATATTTATTTATTTATTTATTTGCGGTACGCGGGCCTCTCACTGCTGTGGCCTCTCCCATTGCGGAGCACAGGCTCCGGACACGCAGGCTCAGCGGCCATGGCTCACGGGCACAGACGCTCCGCGGCATGTGGGATCTTCCCGGACCGGGGCACGAACCCGTGTCCCCTGCATCGACAGGCGGACTCTCTACCACTGTGCCACCAGGGAAGCCCAGTCCTACTGTTTTTAAAATAACTGAGCAGAGACAGTACTTCTAATTTCTCAAATCTCTAAGGGATAGAGACATTTTTAAACAGGTGACCGAAACCCTCCTCTGTTCAAACATCCATATACTGGAGTGGTTAATTTCCCCTCCCCCCCTGACAGAGTCAGAGTAGAGGCAGCCTAAGGAGACCTGGAAGAGTTCAGACCCCTTGGAAGTGCAGCTGTAACTGAGGCACAGCGTCCCCGGCTCAAGCCCCCCCCACCAGCCCCAACCCCCGGCCCGGTGCTCTGTGCAGGCCTGGTCCTCGATGCCACACCCTGAGCAGCCTTCCAGCCCGTCAGATCCAGCCATGTTGGGCTGCATCTGGTCACCTGTGCGCATCCTGCGCCCACCAGGGGCCCCGGGCAGTGGATTTCCTCAGGACCTGTCTGCTCTGCTTCTGCTGGTTTCGTTTAGGGACCAGCTGAATGGGTGATGACAGAGATGAGCTCCAAGTTCACTGTGTTCTTGCCACAGGGCCCGAATTCAGGCTGCTGGGAAGCTGAGCTCTAATAAATAACCAAAGGCGAAAGCACGTGTGTGTGTAATCCCAGCGGCTCACCGAGCTCTCAAGGGTACAAACAGCATAACTGCTCTGGCCTTGGGTCAGAACTGGGTGCTGGAAGCATCCCGAGGACCGGCCGTCCAGGCCCCAAGGCGGCACCACACCCAATCTCCTGCTACCTGGCAAGTTCAGGCTCAAACAGCCTCATCTTGCCGGCTTCAAGAACCTACTGACAGGCCAGCCTCATGCTCCATCTTTCCCCACTCAAATTCCGCCCCCACAGGCATCCCAGAATGTTCCTCTCAGTGGATTTAATCTCATCACATCTTCCTCATTAAAAGCCTTCTGTGGCTTCCCACTGCTTGCAAAATGAAACCCACACCTCGGCCTTCGTAGTCTGCATCCAGATTCAACTTCAATCTTTCCACCCCGCTGAAGCAAAGTGCAAACAGCTCCCACTCACAGCCTGCACTTTTCCTGCTCATGGTTCTTTCCCGTCTGAAGCTGACTCTCTTGGTTATCTTTAAATACCACACATCATCATAAAGGCTTCATTTGAATTCCTACTTTCTCCATGAATTCCTTCCTATAACACTTGTGCCACATCATTCTCTCTTCCGTAGACCCATCATTATCTTGCACTGCAGCTGTGGAGTCAGGCTTCTGAAGGCGGAACTTTAACTTCAACTTCGCGGTAGACCCACAGCCTGTCCCCCTGCACTACCCAGTACAGTGCCTTAGACTTCGAGGTCAAAACAGAAAACACCTGTCGTAGCTAAGGGCACATATGTTGGTCTCTCTAAACACTGACTTACAGTTAAAAAAATACCTTGGATATTTCTTTTATAGAGATGAGATGAAATAATGCAATGATCGTTTATAACAGGGTTCTCTAAAAAGTCTACATCTTTGGGTATTACTTTAAATCTACTTTCATAAATCATAAACACTACTTGCTTTACAAGGCTATTAATAATTTAAAGAACCTATTTTTAAAAAGTCAACTTGGTCAAGGAGAGATTTTTGTTTATTATCCCAAAGTCTAGTTAAATGTTTAATTAAATGTAATAAAATTTTTAAAAATAGTCGTGAAGGCTTATTTAGAAAGATAAAATAAAAACCAGTAGACCTGAAAATGGTACAGAGGGGTAGATTTTATTTATTAATGTAGTGATTAAAAACATTTAAAAAGAGGAGCCAAAAAGCAAAAACTCAGAAAAAAAATATACTCAAAGCACTTATAAGGAAATGTTACAGGAACTTTGAATACCATTCCCAGACCACATGCTTCTAAAACAACAAGTATTCACAGTTCCAAATATCTCAGCCCTTGATATTCAGATAGTCCAGAAGTGCAGATATGCCCAAAATCTCAGCTTAGGAGAAGGATTTCCAAACACTCATTTCATCATGATTTACATTCAGAGGAGTTGCTGCAAAGGAAGAGCAGCCCACAGAGACCTTCTGCATCTTTAGCTGAGGCACAAAGAACAGAAAAAGACAGGAAGACACTTTCTCTCCATTTCTCCTTTCCCACACCTTTGCTTTACAGTCAGGAAAAACCTTCAATAGAAGTACCCAGATTCCCAGAAGAGGGATCTGGTGAACCAGCAAAATGCAGACAAATCAAGACTCTGTGGATCCAGGAGAGGACAGTGGTTTGGTGGTCAGTGTTCACCAGTCACCCTCTGCGTCAGGAAAACAAGGCGGCACGTCTTCTTGTAACGTTCCAGCCAGGGCAGCTCCTGCCGTCCTCCAGGTGCCGCCCTCCAGCTGACGCTATGATGGTGCCCTGGACAAGCACAGCCCCTCCAGTGCGTCCTGGACTCACTGTGACAGCGCCGCCCATGTGGAACCACTCGACACTGATCCTCCCATCGGAGCCTCAGTCCAGGGGCTACTCCTGCAGCAGGCTTCTTGAGATCAGTATCCGCATCACTTCGTTGCTGCCTGCAAGAGCGAGAGAGGACGGAGGGGCTTAGGAGCTGCCGGGCCTGAGAGTCAGCGAAGCTCTGACTAGGGATGTAAAGGGCAACGTCGCTTTTTATCTTGAAAGATGTCAGGAAGTGAGGAAAAAATTTACTTTTAAAAAAACCTCTCCTGAGTGGCATGGACATATACACACTACCAAATGTAGCTGGTAGCTACATGGGTAGCTAGTGGGAAGCAGCCGCATAGCATAGGGAGATCAGCTCAGTGCTCTGTGACCACCTAGAGGGGTGGGATAGGGAAGGGAGACGCAAGAGGGAGGAGATATGGGGATATATGTATACGTATAGCTGATTCACTTTGTTATAAAGCAGAAACTAACACACCACTGTAAAGCAATTATACTCCAATAAAGATGTTAAAAAAAAAAAACCCAAAAACCTAACCTCTCCTGATAGTAAAAGTGATTTTATTAGGTAAAAAACAAACAAAATAAAACAGCAGAACATACAACGGTATACGTAGTATAATTCTATTTTTAAAAAATGTATCTATGGGGGGTGAGATGAATTAGGAGATTGGGATTGACATATACACACTATGTATAAAACAGATAACTAATGAGAACCTACTGTATAGCACAGGGAACTCTACTCAATGCTCTGTGGTGACCTAAATGGGAAGGAAATCCAAAAAAGAGGGGATATATGCATATGTATAGCTGATTCACTTTGCTGTACAGCAGAAACTAACGCAACATTGTAAAACAACTATCCTCCAATAAAAATTAACTTTAAAATATGTATCTATACAAGCGCAGAAAAAGGTCCAAAAGAAGATATTTTTGGTCTAAAATATAAAAGGAGCGCAAAGTATTAGTTCTGATGTCAAAACATGAATGATCTTTTTTCTTTTTTAACTTTTTCTATATTTTGTAAGTCTTCAACAATAAACATACCAACATCATTGGTAATCAGAAAACTGAATTTTAAAAGAACGAAAACATTTTCCCTGAAAGAGGGGGGGGGGGTCAGTTGCTTGCTTCATTTTTCCACTCCTTTTTTTTTTTTTTTTTTTTTTTTCTTTTTTCTTTTTGCGGTATGCGGGCCTCTCACTGTTGTGGCCTCTCCCGTTGCGGAGCACAGGCTCCGGACGCGCAGGCTCAGCGGCCATGGCTCACGGGCCCAGCCGCTCCGCAGCATATGGGATCCTCCCAGACCGGGGCACGAACCCGTATCCCCTGCATCCGCAGGCGGACTCTCAACCACTGCGCCACCAGGGAGGCCCTCCACTCCTTTTTTTAAAAATTTATTTAATTTTTTAATTTTTTAATTTCCACTCTTTTTAATGCAAAAAGAAATATTAAACCACCATGAGGAATGACTAATCACACATCTCGAATAAAATCAAAGCTGAAATTTCCTATCTATCCAATAACAAAGTCCGGGGTGAAACAAGTGACAAAGACCAGTGTGCACATTTTCCTACAAGTGGATGATGGTATGGCCTGAAATAAGCGTATCTGGCTTTTCTCAGTTATTCTAACAGGGTTGAAAGACAGAGTCAGAATGAAGGGAAGTCTCCCGCACTCACCGAGGCTGGAAAGCAACAGCTACGTACGACTGGAGTCACAGAAGGAATGAGGTGACGGGGTTTGGCCTGCGCACTAGCAACCGTGCTCATAAACACGCTTTAGGGACAAGGTTTGCAGCAGAAAGCAGATACTGAAGCTTGTGACTTGGACACCCCGTGGTGGCTCTCAATGGGGCTCCCGGACAGGCAGGAGCAACCTCACTGAAACCTCGCTAGAGATGCAGATCCCCAGGCCCACCCACGACCCATGGAGTCAGAAGCTCTGCGCTCACAAACCCTCCCAGTGGTCCTGACGCTGGTCGGGTCTGAGCAGGATGCTTCAGAAGCCACAGGGAGGCCGGTGCTTCCTTCACGTTCCTTCACTCAAAGTCACTTCCACAAACCTTTGCCTCATCTGCTGCCTTTGCTACAGTGTAACAACCTCAGCTACCTACTGGCTAAACAACAGTCATGTAATTTCAAGACGTCCAAACCAGCGTGGAGTGGAGAAGGCCCTACAGAGCCCGACGCCAGCAGCTTACCCATCTCCTGCCCGGGGGCCTGTGATCAGCAAGAAGATGCCCGTCTGTGACAATTAATTTACTGAAAGCTCCATTAGCAACACTGATGGTCATGATCAGTGTGTAGAGGCTGGAGATCAAACTAGCTCATATCTGCCCTGGAAGTTACTGTGGAGAAGTCCCAGGATCCCTGAGGACCAAGTATTTTACAACAGTGAAGAACAGCCACTGCTGCAATTTTCAAAATGCTTTCTCGGATGTTATCTTAGTTTGCACTGTCTCTATAAATGACAAAGGCAAAGAGCAGGAGGAGGGTGACTTGGTGACTTCTGCGGGGACAGAGCAGGGCCTCCTGGCCCCCAGGCCAGGTCAGGACGGCACAGCAGGCCCCTCCAGAGCGGGCCGGGAGCAAGGAGGGAGGAGGAAGACAGGCAGCATGGGGACAGAACCGCTTTAGCCACTTTTACCTTCGAGGATCTGATGGACCCTGGAGTCCCGCATGTACTGCTGCACCGCGCAGTCCTTCAGGTAGCCGTAGCCCCCGTGCATCTGCAGGGCCTGGTTGCAGATCTGCAGGGACACGGCGATTAGATACCTCGGATTCTGGGAAGGCTCTGGAACAGGGGCTCCCCTCTCCGCTCCAGCCCTGATCTGGCCGCCTGCCCTGAGCCAACGCGAGAAAGGTGAAGGTGCCAGCCAGGCCAGAGGGGCTCCGGTTCTGTGTGCACGGGGACAACGAGGGAAGTGTGCCTCCTGAGCGAGCCAGGCCCCACCCACGAGGGGCTCAGAGGCCTCTGCCCTTCTCGCCTGCTGTCTGCAAGGAGAGGCTGCCCGCCCCACACCAGCTGGAGTTCTGGCAAGCGGCAGAGGCAGCCTCACTGTGGAAATGGCTCTGCCCCGACATTTAAACAGTGCTGTGGTCTGACCCTTCTTCCAAAGGCAGCATCTCACCCAGCGCACAGCCAAATGGCAGAGACAAAACCTGATGTGTGGCGGCGTGGAGCAGGTGAAGTGCTGGCTGAGCGCCCACGTGGGCCTCTCCTGAGCAACTGACGCCTTACGCAGCATTCCAGGAGCGGACGGCCAGCCTGCCACATGCCGGTCACCCAGGAGAGGCAGAGAGCAGCACCACTCACCGCAAAGCATTCGTCTGTAGCGAAGAGCTTGGCCATGGAGCACAGGGCCACCGCATCCTCACGTTCCTCCTGCAGAGCCACGGCTGCATTGCGGATCATCAGCCGTGAGGCCACCAGCCTGGCCACCATATCCGCCAGTTTGAACTGCAGGTACTGCAGTGAGAGGAGAGAAGAGAACCAGACACACAGACAGGCTCAGAGAGCCACCTCTAGCTGTGGACCGCTTCTAAGGGGCCCCAGGCTCCACAAAGAACGTGCCTTGTTAAGGTCTAAGTCCACTGCGCTCCCTGCACTTCAGCATCTCGCCTCCTTAGGAAGACGGAGCCCTCTGTCTGTCCCTTCCACCTACAACCAGTAAAACGCCCACAGCTCTGCCCGGCACGCCCTGGGGCCCCACGCCCCTGCACACCTCACGGGGGGTGGGCTGGGACCCAGCGCGGGCAGGGCCAGGAAGCAGTGGACGTGGTGCCCGAGACCCCTGCCCCTGCAGCAGCAGCACAGGCCACAGCAGCGCCCCGAACCCAACAAGCCAGACACAGCAGGGCACTTGCGACCCCAGCTCCAGCCCCGCCCCCCCGCCTGCTGTGGTGGCAGTGCCCGTGACCCAGGCAACCCCGGATGTGGCAGAGGTGCCCGCCATCTGGTGCCCCTTGAGGCGACATCAGCCACAGGCACAGCCCAGGGCACAGCAAAGCACCAGCATGCCCAGCGCAGCACCTCTGGCAGCGGCGGCAGAGGCGAGAGAAACCAAAGCCCGCACTACAGCGCCACCTGCTGGAAACCAAAGGAAAGTTAGAACCAAGTAAAAAAGCTCTACCCAAGAAGGTACTGGCTACTTCAAACGGGCCAGCAGAGGAACAACTCACCAAGCACCATGCAGAAGCACGGTAACACATGGGACCACAGAAAGACGACAGTTCTCCAGAAACCAGACTTAAAGTCAAGGAATACTGGGACCTAACTGATGGAGAATTCAAAATAGCCCTCATGAGGAAACTCGATGAGCTACGAGAAAAGTCAGATGGGCAGTTCAATGAGCTCAGGAATAAAACTAATGAACAGAAGGACTACTTTACCAAGAGATTGAAACTCTAAGAAAGAATCAAACCAAAACTCTGGAGCTGAAGAACTCAATAAATGAGATGGAAAATGCATTAGAAAGCTATGGGGATACAGCCGACCATAAGGAAGAGAGAATTAGTGAGCTCCAAGACGGAAATCTAGAAATAATTCAGGTAGGAGAGGAGAGAGAGCTAAGATTAAAAACACGAAATCCTACGAGAGCTATCCGACTCCATCAGGAAGAGCAACAGAAGGACAGTGGGCATCCCAGAAGGAAAAGACAGGGAAAGGGAGCACAGAGCTTGTTTACAGAAGTAAGAGCTGAGGGCTTCCCTGGTGGCACAGTGGTTAAGAATCCGCCTGCGAATGCAGGGGACACAGGTTCGAGCCCTGGTCTGGGAAGATCCCACATGCCGCAGAGCAACTAAGCCCATGCACCACAACTACTGAGCCTGTGCTCTAGAGCCTGTGAGCCACAACTACTGAAGCCCGTGCACCTAGAGCCTGTGCTCCACAACAAGAGAAACCACCGCAATGAGAAGCCCGTGCACCGCAAGGAAGAGTAGCCCCCGCTCACTGCAACTAGAGAAAAGCCCGCGAGCAGCAACAAAGACCCAACACAGCCAAAAATAAAATAAATTAATTAAAAAAAAATAAGTAAAAGCTGAGAACGTCCCAAACCTGGGGAAGGAACTGGATACACAAGTCCATGAAACTAAGAGAACACCTAATTATCTCAACTCAAAAAGATCTTCTCCAAGACACATAATATTAAAACTGTCCAAAGTCAATGACAAAGAAAGAATTTTAAAGGCAGTCAGAAAAAAAGGGCAATAACCTACAAAGGAACCCCATTAGGCTAAGAGCGGAACAGAACTACCTTACAATGCAGCTGTTCCACTTATGGTATTTTTCCAAAGAATATGAAAACACTAATTCAAAAAGATACATGCACCCCTATGTTCACTGCAGCACTATTTACAACAGCCAAGATATGGAAGTAACCTAAGTGCCCATCAATAGATAAATGGACAAAGAAGACGGTGTATATGTATACAATGGAATACTACTCAGCCATAAAAAAGAATGGAATCTTGCCTTTTGTGACAACATGGATGGACCTAGAGGATATTATTTTAAGTGAAATAAGTCAGACAGAGAAAGACAAATACCATGATTTCACTCATACGAAGAGTCTAAAAAACACACAATAAATGAATGCACAAAACTAAACACCACCACATAGATACAGAGAACAGACTGATGGTTACCAGAGAAGAAGGGGGTGGGGGGAGGGTGAAATGGGTAAAGGAGATCTACTGTATGGTGACTGATGGAAATCAGACTTTCAGTGGTGAGCTCAATGTAGTGTACACAGAAGTCAAATTATAATGTATACATGAAATATATGTTATAAACCAGCATTACCTCAATAAAGAAAAAAGAAAGAAAAACTGGAACACAAGCAAAAGAAAAAAGAGATAAATCATCTAATCCCATCCCCCTGAAATAATTACTTCTTACATTTTTCAGATGCATCCCTGAAAATGTTTTATTAATATTTATACAGGGACTTCCCTGGCGGTCCAGTGGTTAAGACTTCACCTTTCAATTCAGGGGGTGTGGGTTCAATCCCCAGTCAGGGAGCTAACATCCCACCTGCCTCTCTGCCCAAAAAAAACAAAACATAAAACAGAAGCAATATTGTAACAATTCAATAAAGACTTAAGAAAAAAAAATGGTCCACATCAAAAAAAAAAAAAATCTTTTAAAAGAAATTTAGGGCTTCCCTGGTGGCGCAGTGGTTAAGAATCCGCCTGCCAACGCAGGGGACACGGGTTTGAGCCCTGGTCCAGGAAGATCCCACATGCTGCAGAGCAACTAACCCCATGCGCCATAACTACTGAGCCTGTGCTCTAGAGCCTTCGAGCCACAACTACTGAAGCCTGCGCAACTAGAGCCCATGCTCCACAATTAAGAGAAGCCCCCGCTCGCCGCCAAACAGAGAAAGCTGTGCACAGCAAGGAAGAACAAAAGCAGCCAAAGACAGACAAATAAATTTTAAAAAAATGTATACATATTCATGTATTCTGTAAACAAGCAGAAGCATACTCCTCTAAAATGTCGTGCTTTTTCTTGCCAGTCAATGTATCACGAATCTTTTCAGGACTATAAGCAAAAATTATTAAACAATTATTGACAGAAATAGAGCACAAGTTCTGGCTGAAATGGGGGCAGAACCCACAAGAGACATCAGGGCCCCACAGTTGTAGAGAATGTTCTAGAGACAGGAGCAAAAGCTGGGACAGCGGGGAAGTTACCTGGTTACTGGCCAGGGGCTCTCCAAACTGCTTCCGGACCTTGAGGTGGTCTCGGGTGAGGATGACCGAAGCATAAGCAGCGCCCAGAGAGCAGGACGCTAGGAAGGACGGTACCAACACGTCAAGTGAGCCAGGGGACCGTGCTGCCCGCCCGCCGTGCCTGCCCCCTGGGGTCCTCACCGACATTGATCCTCCCCCCGTTCAGTCCTCTCATGGCAATGAGGAAGCCCTGGCCCTCGTCCCCGATCCTGTTGGCCACGGGGACAGCACAGTCTTCAAAGATCACCGCTCGGGTCGGCTGTGAGTTCCACCCCACCTGGCAAAAATCAGGGGCTGTGTGGCTGCCCAGAAGTTGACCGCTCAGGGCAGCGTCCTGTCCACCAGGCTCTCCTATCCCTGGTCTTAGTCCCTCGGGAACTTCAATGAGGAAAAACAGAAAGGTCACACAAGTATCTGTCGACTCAGGTTTTTCTCTTTCAGCTCAACATTTTAAACATGTTAAGAGCATCTACTTCCTAGTGCCCAGTCCGCCAGACCAACCTGTCCCCAAACATTTCTCACAGCTTCCTTCAGGATCGGGCGGAACTCTCCTCCTTTGTGGCACCTCCATGAGTATATTCTTTTATAAAAAACATTGACAGTATAAGGACTACTCCGAGTATGTGTCCTTTTATAAGGACAGCGCAAGGATCATAATGACCAAGAACCACCCTCGTCCTTTGAAGAGCTCAGCGTTTTTGCACGTGGTGCCGTAACGTCCACCACGCTGGCCATCGGCTGCACAGACCCGGCGAGGCACGGGCACTGGCGCATGGGAGCCAATCACACACACCTTCTCCCAGCTTGGCTGCCGGTGACGTCACCCTGGCGACATCATCCCGGTGACATCACCCCAGAAGCCAGAAATCGGTCCGGGGAGAGTATTTCCACCACAGAAACTGGCCAACACTGCACATGAGGGGCTTCTTGGGTGTCTGCTTTTCCCAGGGAGCTGAGGCTCAGTGAGGCAGATCCTGAAGAGCACAAGACCAGACAAAGCCCCCGGCTCCCCGACAGCTGAGAGCCCCACGGCCCTCGTTCAGGGCTCCCTGCCGTGGGAAGGGGCGCTCCATCCACAGCCTTTTATTTAAGGTTTTTCTTCCAAGAGAAGGGCTCAGTCCTTCTCTTCTGTCCGTCACCCTGTACCCTCGATTCCACTCAAACTCTTCTGCGACCTGTGCGGCTGGCCTGTTGACCACACTTCTGCTTCTCCTCTCCCTCCCCGGGAGCACTCCCCATCTCCAACCTCTGTCAAGGTCGAGCTCCGCTGGAACCTCCTGAGGCCCTTCTGGTAGCCTGAGCCAGCACTGACCTCGTTGCCTTTCAGGCCCCCAAGTCTGAAACCTTCCCACACTGGCCTGTGTGGCCTCCCTAGAACTTACCTCCCATCCAGAACATACACACCTGGAACGGGGCAGACGGGCAGACCTTAACAACAGCCAATCATCAGAGAACCGCATACAAACAGCTGCTACCTCCCAGCCCCTGCCTGTGAAAGCCGCTCCCTCCTCCCCTGGGCAAAGAACCCCACTCTTCACCCCCTCCAGAGCCCCTGGGAAGCTGTAGCCAGAAAGAAGACCCTCCTCCCCGCCCCTCCGGCAACCCCGCCCCTCCGGCAACCCCGCCCGCCCAGGACCAGGGGAGCCCCGTCCCGTCCATCTGTCCTTCCTTCCACAGACTGCCTTCCCACCGCCACCCCTCCTAGGGGAAAACGCATTCTTCTGTACGAAACCTTTGAACAATTAAATCCAAGATAAAGCAATTCCTCATACCACTTTCCCATAAGGTCAATGCAAAACTGGTTGTTTAAAGCTCTCGGCTACAAAATGTGCTCAGTACGCCAAGTCAAAGCATGTGCTTGCAGGAAAGACGGCCATGGGGCCGGAGAGAAAGACCGGCTGCTCAGGCCATCACGGCAGCCAAATCAGCCATGGCGATCAGTGGGTGACCCTGCACCGGGCCTGCACAGCCCTGCCTGCCTCTCCAACTTCATCCCACACCGTTCCCTTTGCTCACGACCCCCCGGCCACAAGGAGAGGCTCTGGCTTCGTCAAACAGCTTCATCCTGTCCCCACCCCGGGCCCTCTGTCCCACTGCCGTCTCTGCCCAGAACCCTCCTCACGGCCGGCTCCCGTGACGCTGCAGACCTCATCTCAAAGGACACCTCATCTTCAGAGTCGTCTGTCCCCGCCCTGAGAAGCTCTCCTCCGTCCAGGTCGCAGCCTCCAGCCTGCCTTCCTCCCTTGCCCTGAGCGCTGGTTCCTGCGCCCGCCCTCCGCCCTCCGCCCTCCGCCCGGCAGCTAACAGGCCAATTCTACAGGGCGGGGCGCGGCCGTGGGCCCCTGCTCTGTCCCACCACTCGGGACGGTGGAACCCTGCCAGCTGCTCAATGAAGGAGACGCCCTTCCAAATTCCCCACACGTTATAGGACACGTGAAAGCAAGACGAATAATTAAGAAGAAAACAAGCAGAAGGAGATATGCTATATATGCTTAAAAGCGAGAGAAGACAGAAAGTAAAGGGAAAGAGACGCTTTTTGTTTCTGGAATTTATTTGCAGTTTTACTCCAGGCCCTAACCTTGTCAGTTTTGGTATGCTATCAACCGATACCAGAAATATTGGTGTGTTGTAATAATCATCACTATCTTTATAAGCACAAACACCAAACTTGGTCCTGTAAAATTACGTCAGGCTCCATGTCAGTCTGTCTTATAATCCCAAACAGACATTCCTACGATTAAGTCTTAGAGCTACCTATCTCATACACCACGTGTACACAGCTTACAAAGCTTATAAAGGTAAGACAATGTCTCATAATCCCAGACAAGCTGTGGTGATTCTTGTACCCCCAGGAGGGAGTATAAGGCTTTGCACAGTCGGTGTCTAGCAGGTCCTGCTTTCCTGTACGAGAGAAGGGGCACTGAACCTCTGAACTCCTAGCAGCTACAAAGGATCAGGAAGGTCATGAAGGGACGAATGGGGAACTGGGGAACCGGGGAGCCAGGAGAGGAGAGGTAGATTAGGGGCCATTTCATTACTGACTTCTCTCCAAAAGCCCCAACTCTAACAGTACCTGCTGGAGGTGGAGGCCAGTCACCTGGCCTGGACCACCTGACTAGATCCCACCCTCATCACCAGTGACAGTTACATAACCACAGGTCTACTGTTCATGGCCTGGCTACTTCTTAATCCTAAAAACGTCTTCTCGAAGCCTATGGCAACACTCTTCCTCTGACATTACTGAAAGACCCACAATCGCTTCCAGTGAGTTTTACTGTACTTTTATTTGGAGAAGAAAAGCGGCCCCTATGCTTTTCATTCCTGAGACCTCTAGTCTTCTGTAAGCATTTCCTCCTGGGGGAACAGGAGGGCATCAAGATAAGAAGGTAGATAAGAAATACAGGCCAAAGGTGGCCGCAGGAGAGATGAGGGAGGAATCCCTCGCACTGATGAACTTTCCGGCAAATACTGCCGCTTCACCAGCGGCCCAGCGCACTCTAACAACACCCTATCCCACTTGATACACTGCCGAAACCCTAATTGAAGCAACAGCCTCCAAGGCCAGGGAGCCAGTGTGGAACCCATTTCCCGAAACAGAGCAGAGGCTGGTCTGGCAGAAGCAAGAGGCACACAGCCTGACTCTCCCAGTCTGACCGCACTCACCTTTCTCTCCTTCTTGCCAAAGCTGAGGCCAGGGGTCCCCTTCTCAACAACTATGCATGAGATGCCTTTGGGGCCTGGTCCTCCTGTTCGGCACATGACCACATAGATGTCTGCTTCGCCTCCACCACTGATGAAGGCCTGCGGGGTTGGAGAGGGGAAAACACTGCGGTCCCCCGACGATGGACAGTGAGAGATATGGTGGCACAGAGAAACTGAGGAGGGTTACAAAGAGCCTGCACCGAGGCTGTAAAAAGGACAGACACTAGTGAACGGAACTAAGCGGACTGAGACCAGAAGAGAAACAGTGACAGTGAACACGGGGAGGTCGGCCTGAGGTTCCCTCCCACACGTACCACCCCCGGGGACGTTCACTCGCGGACCTGGGGTCCAGGCTGTGGAGGCAGGAGGGGGACAGCGTCCGAGCTGCCCGGGGAGGACCGAGGACGGCATGCTTGTACCTTGGAGCCACTGAGCACGTAATGATCTCCTCGTCGCTTGGCGGAGGTCAGGAGGGAGGCGGCATCACTCCCACTGCCTACGGCAGGGACAGGAGGGAAGCGGAGAGGTGGGAGAGAGCCTGGGAAGGTGAGCGAGCCCTGGCACGGCTCCACCTGAGACGTCTTCCCTGATGAAAGACCCCTCGGAGTTTGATACTTTAAAGTCCACATGGCTGAGAAGCTCTCTGGACTTGTGAAAACGGCATATGGCAATCAGACCCTTTTCCATCTCCCATCACACTAGCTTGCAGGGAGCCTCCTACAAGGAGGTTCTGGGCTGCAGCCTGGAAAGACTCTGCCCTGGAGCGCTCTTAGCCTGTGACATCAGGTCACGGCCATCAGGCACTCCTGGTCCCCAACGGCTACCCGTGCTGGGGGCTGAGAAGGCACGGCCCGCCCCGTGATTTCCCACGAGCCACACTTCCTGCTGCGCACACCCACCTGGTTCCGTGAGGCAATAGGAAGCAAACTTCTCCATGGTGCAGAGTGGAGGGCACAGCCTGTGCCTCTGTTCCTCACTGCCGAAGGCGTCAATCATCCAGGCACACATGCTGACAGAGACAGAGACGGACAAGGAAAGGAACGTTGAGGGGGGAGGGGAATGGGGAAGGAGAACAAAGGCAGCAAAGTAGAGGGAAGCAGATCAGGGCGGGAAGGGAAAAGGCACAATTGAGAAGATTGATCTTTAAAGCAAAGGCCTGGATTGACACATATTCCTGGAACACACACTACCCAGACGGACCCGGGGCCACGGTATTTCTCACCTGGATGCTGGTCATACTATTTCTAGGTAGGTTAACTGAGCTCCCTAAAAACCAAGGAGTCATATGTCCTTTCCCAAATGAGTGGAGGCTTCATCTTTGGGTTGAGGAAAAGGGAACAGGCCCCAACCACTCTACTGGAGAAGTCTGTTTGGTACCAGGTCAATCTGGAATTTGGGAGAAGGCCAGCATTCTCTCAGCAACATACAAGATGACAGATTCAAGTCCAACAGGGAGCAGCAGACCTAAGTGTGAACCTTTAACTGTCTAGTCCTTCAAGGACAGCCAACCTGAAAAGAGAAACCTCTTCCCTGTTTATGTAAAATTTCCCAGTCAACCCGCAAGCACACGTCACTGTGCTTCCCAATCTTGGCCACTCACTTGTGGATGCTTATATAGGCTGTGGTGCTGGTGCAGCCTGTGGCCAAGGCTTCAAAGATGACAGAGGTGTCGAGCCGGGACAGTCCAGACCCTCCTACATCTGTTCGTACGTAAATCCCCCCAAAGCCCAGCTGGGCTGCCTTCCGCATCACATCCACTGGGAACAGCTCCTGCGTACCAAGAGAGCAGGGGCATCAGTAAGGGATTCACAGACGGCCTTTTCTTTAGAGGGCACAAGGAAGGATCAAGACGTTTGCACTCGGGAGACAGTAGGGAGTCTCTTAACTCAACATGCCTTTTGTCATCTATATAGTGGAACCAGTTAAAATGCATTCTATAAGGACTGGTTTCTGGCATCACAGTTTCTTCTTATTATCAATAGAATTGCCTTGGTTTAAGAGTGCCCAAATCTTTGTGCGATTAAAAAAAATGATGTCTACAGGATGCGGAAGATGCTTTCCAGGAAAGGAATCACACCACTCCTGGAACTTGCATCCGCTGTGAGAGCTTTCAGTGGAGAATAAATACCGAACAATCTGGATCATAAGGAGGAGATAAGGGTCGCTGCATGAGGCGTCCGTGGGGACATCCAGCACAAGGCAAACCCGCACCTTCTGGTCCCACTCTGCCATGTTTGGCGCCATCTCCCGGGCAGCAAAGTTGAAGGCCACTTTCTGGAACTCTTTCTGCTCTTCGTTTAGTCCCGTAGAAGCTGTGGGCAAGGCGGCATTCACTCAGAACCAGGACAGGGGTCAGGGAAGTGTACTGCAAGCAAGAAGCACCGCGAAGCCCGGGCCGGCAGTGGACCTACGAGAGCATTCCCACATGGCTCGCCACCTCTAGCACCCACCGTTAATCAGCGCCTTGAGACTTACTCCCAGACAGACTGGCTGACTTCATTTACCTTGTTACTGATTCTTTCAATACTCATCTTTATCTCTTCCTCCTCATGAATCCACATGAAAGGAACCATAAACACACACTGACCCTCAAACTATGATGAACATTTTTTTCCTTCAGGATGTCCTGCATTTTCTGTATTGGAATCTGTGCGTATTTGTCTACCAGCTACAACGTAATTATTTTAAAAGGTCAGTCAGGAAAGGAAGATACGTGTACTCTGGCTTACCTTCCAAATTAAGGAAAAGATCCTGTAACAAAGCCGTGCATTTGACAGTGACTGATAACAGTGATAATGAGCCTTCCAGTGCTGAAAACATGGCTAAGGCCTTCCTAAATCTGTCTTCACCTAATGGATTCAGAATTTTTAGAATATTTTCTTTCCTCACTGTTAATGCCGTGACTTTGGGTAACTCCTTCACTTCCAGGTCTAAGCTACTTAAAAGCTAAGGAAATGAACTGACTGAGCGATACCAAGAGACAGGTAGTGGAGCTTCATGAGGACAAGTTTCTCTAGAACCTTAAACATTTTGTAAAAGACTATACTATTCCAGTATTTCATCAGAGGCAATACTCTTTAGGAGAAAAATACCTGCATCAGCCTACGTGAAATAGTGACCACTCAATTCACAGTGTCATTACTTTACAACTTTTCTTTAAATAGCCAGTTCCCCGAATGACACGAACACTATTTATTTTCTATGTTTTTTTTCAAACACTGTGCAGAATGAGATAGGACTCAACTGCAAAGCAGAGCGACAGGCCACCTAGCTGGTCATGTGGGCCTGAAATATTTTTCCTGTTTTGCAAGGTGATAAGACTTTCGGCTAGAGACAGGCCAGAAGCTAAAAGGGAAGAACCTAACTAAGCAAAGCTCCTGTGAAAAACCACAACCTTTTGGGAACCGTGTAGAGAATCTAGAAAAGAAAGGACCATGAATCTGGGAGCCACCATGCAGAAGGGTCAGCAACCTGCACAGGGTGACAGACCTAACGCTGCTCCCGTTATCTTTCTTTTGTTTTCTTAGGACTGCCCTTTGGAAAGGACCGCCTGCCTCACATGTCCCAGGCAGAGATAACGGAGTGTCTGCTGCAGCTGGAGGCACAGTGGTGGCTGAGAAAGCATCAGGGGAAGAGGAAGTGCTGGGCTCTGCACCGCTTTCTAAGGTTTCAGCCTTTTGGTCCTGCGGTGATGCTAAAGAGCACCAGAGGTGTGGAGGCACGCCCGGCCACGACGTCCTCCAGTGCCCGCCTGTCCTGCACAGCCCTTCCCACAGAGGACAGGGGCCGGCGGCAGCATGTGTCTCTGGGTAGACCTGGGCCTCAGGAGTGGCTGCTGTGTGAAGCAGGACAAAGCTGTCTGTCTGTAGCAGGACCCTCACCAAAATGGGAAACTCAGAAGTGAAGAGCTGTGAGGGTTAAAGATGACGCTACCTTGAGAAGTCCAAAGCAGAAAACTACGTTGGGTGTTGCTCTCGGAAATGTGTTAGGGATAAACAATTCATGGTTCCTTGCCTGGGAGTTGGGTCATTTTCCATTCACAAAAGAATACTGACTGACTGTCTACCATGGAGCAGTGCTGGGGTGTCAAAGATGAAAATGGTCCATTCACCCAAAGGATGACGTAAGTGGTGAGAAAGCAAACATCTGACTGTACACGGGCTACAAAACTTCCGTCCCAGCAAGAACTCAATACGTGTCTACAGATATTATTATTAGTATTTGACAGAGTAAAACAAGTAGTTCAGGGTATATAAGGTCTAAGAAGTAGATCTGAATTGCATACAAAGTAAATAAGAGGGAATGGGTGTACACAGATCACATGTACAGGCACACCTTGTTTCATTGCCCTTCATTTCTCTCTGCAGAATTTGTGTTTTTTACAAACTGAAGGTCTGTAGCAACCCTGTGTTGTCAAATGATGGTTAGCCTTTTTTAGCAATGAAGTATTTTTAAATTAAGGTATGGACATTGTTTTCTTAGACCCAGTGCTACTGCACACTTAATAGACTACAGTGCAGTGTAAACATAACTTCTACAAGTACCAGGAAAACAACAAAGTCGTTACTGCAGTATCTGCTTCATTACAGTGGTATGGAACCAAACCTGCAGTATCTCTAAGTTGTATAAATACAACATAATTACATATTTATTTAAGATAGATAATAATCAATTCTAGATAACGGAATGCTAACAAAAGGAGAACACTGCTTGGAGAAAAAAAGTGGAAAAGGCAAGTTAAAAGTAAATTATACACAAGAAAGCATGGTTACTGAGTAAAAATACCTAAGTTCTCAGAAAACACGCACTGAACAACAAAACAAGACGAAAACCAGGAACTTCCCTGGTGGTGCAGTGGTTAAGAATCCACCTGCCAATGCAGGGGACACGGGTTCAAGCCTTGGTCCGGGAAGATCCCACATGCCGCAGAGCAACTAAGCCTGTGCGCTACAACTACTGAGCCTGGGGCCACGGGGCTCTAGAGCCCGCGAGCCACAACTACTGAGCCCGTGAGCCACACTACTGAGACTGCTGTGCCACAACTACTGAAGCCCGCGTGCCTAGAGCCCCATGCTCCACAACGAGAAGTCACCGCAATGAGAAGCCTGCGCACCACAACGAAGAGTAGCCCTGCTCGCTGCAACTAAAGAAAGCCCGCGTGCAACAACGAAGATCCAATGCAGCCAAAAATAAATAAATAAATAAATAAATTTTTTTTTAAAAAAAAGGATCTTTGAATGCATCCAAAGGCCAAACCTAGCCAGAGACTCAACAGTTATGAGAATCCTGGTGCTCAAGGAATGCTTGGGAAGCTGCAGCAAATCACAATGAGGGAGCACTGGACAAGGAACCAGGCGTTCAAGATCTGGGTCTGCAACTATTAATTATACAATTTTCAGGAAGTCAGACCTCCAGACTCCTCCCTCAGCCTTAGGTGCCCCGTTGTAAAACCAGGGGGCTGCACTAGACACTGAGCAAGTTTCCTCATTTGTAAAATTATATATCAGATATAATGAAAATCATAACGCTCTTAAAAATTACTTTTCACATTAAAATATGCCATGAATCAATGAGAAACATTTGTTCATCCCTTCCATTAACTTGATATTCTAATATGTAGAATGATACACCGAAAGGACAGTTTCCTTTCATTTTACTGATTAAAAAGCACCTTCAACACTGGTTGAAGTTACACCACTAGCCACCGGAAATACTTACGTTTAACCAATTTGTTGCCCATCAACAAAGGTGACCTTGCTTACCGAATTCTAAGTGCTAGGATAGGGTGGCACCCTGTGAAGGTGTTTTAGGACATTGAGACGAAAACTGTCCTATACCTTGGCGTCCTTTACAGCTCTGGATGTGGAGCTAAGGCCCTCAGAAGCTACTCTGCTGTTTTCAAAAGTGTCATTTATTAAAAATTTAAAAAAAGAAAGACTTCAAAAGAAAAAAGTGGTTAGGCGCCCGACAACGTCACAAAGTATCTGGTTACCCCCTAGGCGGCCTAGGTCCCCCCCACTCCGTTACTGGCATCGAAATTATTCGCCTGGTGCCAGGAGACATTCAGATCTGTAAGCTCTGGTAGTTTCCCATTTGCAACAGGTTATTTTTCTGCAGAAATTTCAACAGTTGAAGTGTTTTGTAGTTATAGGTGCTGTTCTATAATTTATATATGGGAGCAAACCTTGTATCACCGGAGATTTTGTTCACCAATCACAACCAGCCCCGGGCTTTTCACATTCTTACTGCCTTTAGAACCGAAGGTTGTGATTTAAAAAAACAAAGTCACAAGCTTCCGCGGCGGAGCCCGTCGTTATCCGAAAGCAGATGGGTAACGACGTAGCTCCGAATTGTGAGAGGAAAGGTCGCAGGGGCGGCCTCGCGAAACGTACCGACAGGTTCATAACACAAAGCACGGTAAGGGCGGTCTGTACAAGGACGGACCAGCATCGGCCACCGGGACCGGGCTGAGCCGCCGAGGGTCGCCCGCCCCCGGGGCCGCGCCACGTCTAAGCCAGGGAGACCACTAGGCCCGGGGCGCCCGCACAGGCCGACGCGGTGAATGAGGGCGGCCGGGCCGGCCAGGTGGACGGACCCCTACCCCCGGGCGAGCCTTACGGTCGATGCAGGAGACCACGCCCCGCCGACCGCTTTCGGCGGGGGCCTGGAGCCCGCTGCACAAGCCGCGCAGCCGCGCCCCGACACGCCAGCACGGGCCCCACAGCATAGCCGCCGCTTGCTCCACTCCTTTCTGCTCGGGCCGAGGTCTGAGCGCCGGTGACCCCGACCGGCCGGCCACAAGGGCCGCGCCGCACCGCACGCTGGGAGCTGTAGTGCGCGCCGTGGCCCCGCGTGCGGACTCGGGGCGCCTGCGCGAGGAGCCGGGACTACAACTCCCAGAGGCCCCCGGGGCGCGCGCCAAGACTAGAAAGCGCCGCGGGGACGCTGTGCAGCGCCCTGCGACGCGCGGGGAGGTGGGCTGGGTTAGCGCTTCGAAGGCATGCGGACCCGCGCGGGTAGCGGTGATTGAGAGAGAAGACCACCGGGGGCGCGCAGCGGCGGTCTGTGTTAGGCGGACATAAGGGCGTGGGTAACGCGGGAGGATTGCGAGGGCGCCCTGGGCGACGGCGGAACCCTCGCTCCTCGGCGCGCGGGGACGCCATGCCGCGAGCCCGGAAGAGGCCGGCGGGGGCCGCGAGGCCAGGTGAGCCGCCCCCGGCTGCTCAGTGCCGCTCACCTTCCGCCCCTGCGCGTGGGAAAAGGCCTGAGTGGGTCGTTTTGAGGTCCGGTGTCCCGAGCCGCCCACCAGGCTTATGCCCAGGGCCCCTCTGCTGCTTGCTCGTCCGAGCGGTAGCTGTTTGGAAAGCACGAAAAGTAGCTGGGATACGGGCTGGCAGGCACTGAGGCCGGTCGCTTACGGTTCCCGGTCCCCGGGGAGCCAGACGAGGAAAGGAAAGGGTCACTGGGGCTGTGAGAGCAGAGAGGGGTTGGGGGGACGCCTTGAGAGGGAGGGGATTTGAGTCTAGCCGTAAAGAATGGGTAGGAACGCGGGATATCCCCGTTGTGTTCACAAGGATGAATGGCATTCTAAATGGAAGAGGAGCAGCAGCAAAGCAATGGACGACAGAGAAAGTGCTTCTTCGAGACTGGGAAGGGTTCCGAGTTGCCCACAACGCATTGTTAGTTAACAGCACACACGGTATTTACAGTGTGCCGATCGACTCCAGGGGGACCACCAGGACCCTAGGAAGGTTCCACGTGTTAGACGTCCATCTAACGTGGCATACGTAGGAGCTTGGACTTGGTTCAGAGGCTGCGTAGGATGGTCGTTAAGTGGATTCAGATAGACCAGCGTGGCAGGCCCTGATGTATGATCTGGGACACATCTTACAGATGGACAGAACACCTCATAAATTGTGTAGACTGAGTTACAGTGAGGGTGGTAACACACAGGGCGTAGGGTAAGAATTTAACAGCTATTAGGTACTGGGCACGCACTCTGCTCCAGGCACATTTCCCTCACTCTGTAGGATAAAGTCCCGTCTTGACCATGTCTGCAGAGTCCAAAGTGGCTGTTTTATCCAGCTTTTCTTGGCACCTTCAAGGAGTAGAAAGGAGGCAGGCCACAGAGCATACTGAGCAAGAAGGAAGAAGTTGAAGTGACATAATAGCTAATATTATTGAGCATTTATGGTAATGCCAGACACTGCCTCAGCCCATTATTTGTATTATCTTATTTAGTCATCAAAGCAAGTCCGTGGAGTAGGTGCCTGGTTTCCTCGTTGGAGAGAACAACCCCAGCAAAGGCAGAGGAGAGGGTGAGGAAAAGAAAACATTCACTGACTACTTAATAGATGCCACGGGAGGTATCCTTATCTCACTGAATGGGTGACCCAGAAGATGTCCCGTAAGGTAGGTGTTCTGGTCCCATTTCTATAGATGAGGAGCAAGGTCAACAATGAAGGTGCCACTGTTAGTAACTGACAGCTCCGGAATTTGAGTCCAGCTCAGACTCCAAAGCATGTGCTTTTCCTGCAACAGAACTTTCTCTTTCAACAAGCAAGAAAATTATTATTTTTTCTTCTCCTATTGCAGACAAGAAGGGGCCAGAAGGAAAACGTACCAAAACTGAGAACCCAGGGGAGGCATCAGCTAAGGTGGAGAACCCCAGCCTCCAGGAGACTTCAGCCTCTAAAGACTGTGGGAAGAATCTAAGCCGCTACTGGCTGATGAAGTCAGAGCCAGAAAGCCGACTGGAGAAAGGTGTAGATGTGAAGGTGAGGTCCCGCACCTGTCTCCAAAGTGCATGGGGGACACCACAGGGTCCCATCACCCACTTCTTACCTTCGAAGGGTAGGGAAAATGTGATAAAGAATAGAATCAGTAGGATTTATTGCCATCCACTATCTGTTTTGTGAATCTTCTACTTAGGGCAGGGGTTGGCAAACATTTTCTCTAAAGGGCCAGGTGGTGCTATTGCAGCTCTGCTGGCATCACAGGAAAGTGGCCATAGACAGACAGTGTGGCTGAGTTCCAATAAAACTGTCAGCAAAATCAGGCATGGGCTAGATTTGGCCTGAAGGCTATAGTTTTCCAACCCCCGATCTAGGCAACATTCAGTCTTAGGTTGCCTTTCTCTTGCCACCTGCCACGCTCCTAGGTATCTCCCTGCCAACAGCTGGTACACAGGAGGCGAATGTAAATCAAATTTCATAGTAGCCTGGAGAAAATAAAATTAGAGATACTATAGAAGGGATATATAATATTTTAATAAATGAAATACAGATAATCAGCAATTACCAGATTAATTATCCACTCATCTTATCCTCTTAATTAGCAAGGCTAACAAGGTAACACAAAGCTAACTTCTACTTGTGCAGTATGAGTGGCTCTGTGAAGAGCTTCCCAGTAAGCTCATATGCCACTCCAGCTGGCAACACCCTATAGGGGAAGGAACTTGTCTGCTTCCATATATTCTTACCAGTTGGCCCAGGATTGTTTACTGAATGACCTTATTTCTTGCCTAGTTCAGCATTGAGGATCTCAAAGCAGAGCCCAAGCAGACAGCATGCTGGGATGGTGTTCGCAACTACCAGGTAAGCGGGTTAGACAGGACCTCGAGACCCAGGGCGGGTAAAAGCCTGCTTCATTCTGACTTATTCAGTAGCAAAATCTCTTGGCCAAGGTGGTTTTTTCCCAGAACCCAAACCTGAAAATATATTAACAAATGCCTTGATTTCTTTGACTGCATGCAGTTTTCAAATGGCCTGTGTTCCAGCCAGTGTCCTGATACAACTCTGGGTAAAAGGCAAGAATTGAATTGGACTGCGGGGTGGGGGAGGAAGCTGCAAAAAACAAAATCTCATCTAATAAAAGCAGACTTGATTTCCGGGGGCTAGTGTTTTCTAGCCGGTGGGAGGATAGTTCTTGTTTCTTCTCTGCTGGAACAGGCCCGGAACTTCCTGAGAGCCATGAAGCTGGAGGAAGAAGCCTTCTTCTACCACAGCAACTGCAGAGAGCCAGGCATTGCGGGGCTTATGAAGGTCAGTTGTACAGGCTTAGGTCTGAGTCCATCTCCCTTCACGCAGGTTAGGGAGACAGCGTAGGTAGGTAACCCTCCTCCCCATCCCTGCCGTCTCAGGGACATGTGACAGGACTGCAGCAAGGCAGGCCTTCATTTCAGGCCCCGCTGGCACAGACCTCTCCATTTCTGCACCTTGGTCTTTCACTCAAAAACAGGCCTGATGGTAGCTCTTCCAGGCCAGGAGTTACCAGGATAGAATTAACTGCAGGTGGAGAAACAGTGGCACCAATAATAACCTTTAATGTTTGGTTTTAGAACGTACTTTTAAGATTTTTGTCAAAATAGGGTTGATTTCCTCTGCTTGCCTTAGACTGTGTATTACTTCCAGATATTTGAGCCCTCAGTGGCTCAACAGCGAGACAGATGGGGTAAGAATACGTAGGGTAGGGAATGACAGTTGGACTTGGACTAAAGCCTGGCCATGGAACTGACTAGACAGACAAATGATTGGAGACTCGGCTTTAATTTCAGATCGTGAAGGAGGCATACCCAGACCACACACAGTTTGAGAAAAACAATCCCCATTATGATCCATCCAGCAAAGAAGACAACCCCAAATGGTCCATGGTAAAGATACTACTATTCTTCCTATTTCACAAAAGAGAAAGGATGGACAGAGAGGGAGGAAGAAGGTCTGGGGTATCTTTAGATCAGGGCACAGAGCCCCGCCCAGTCCGATGAGGTTACCCTGCCTTTGGAAAGAAGGACAAACGCTGGCAGCCAGGCCCATAGGACCTCCTGCAAGCAGCTAAAACACAGCAGGCAGAGTCCAGCTGGACATGCCTTTCTGTCCCATACGCTGTTGCCATGTAGGTGGACGTACAGTTTGTTCGGATGATGAAGCGTTTCATCCCACTGGCTGAGCTCAAAACCCACCACCAAGTGCACAAAGCCGCTGGCGGTCCCTTAAAAAACATGGCTCTCTTCACCCGCCAGAGACTCTCAGTCCAGCCCCTGACCCAAGGTAAGAACGGCCCTTGCCTTTTGATCACATGCCAGAGTGACCATGAATTCACATGTACTAGCTGGTGAACCCTGAGCACGGTGGTGCTCAGGTCTGAGTCTGTCTCCCCACCTGTAACTCCCAAGAGGGAGGAGCCCCCACGAGGGAGGAGCCCCCCCGAGCTGCCCAGGGCAGCCGTGCTGGGCACCTGTCAAAACGCCCCCGAGGGTTCCGAGTGAACGACTCCCTGTCTTGCAACTTGAGAAACGCCTGCCACGACTGCCCTGTTCAGGAGGAGACACAGACCTAATTCTTCCTCTTCTTCTTGCCCTTTTCGGCAGAGGAGTTTGATTTTATTTTGAGCCTGGAGGAAAAGGAACCGAGTTAATGGAGACACGGCTGCTGAAGTGGGCAGGATGTTGCCCCAAAGTCAGGCTTCCACAAGACAAGAGAAGTCATGGGGAACATGCTGGTTGTGTTTACCTGGGGTTGTGTGTAGACGTCGGGTTTGGGTCCTTTTTAATAAAATATGAATGTCTGAGTTGGAGGCGTTTCTTTTAAATCAGCATTGGGGGTAGAATACTCCACTGTACGTTTTTACATCCCCTCGGCCAGATGCAGGGCCCAGTCTGCTGACACCCACTAACATGGATTGTCTCTACACCAGCCTTCCTTACCCACCCCTGAATTACCTGGTCCCAGAGTGGGTAAAACCAGCAGTCTCAGGACAAGTTGCCAGACTGGAGTAAAACCAGAATTCCTTTCTCAGCCATGTGCTTGTCTAAAACAGGCATTAATAAAGCGGGTGTCATTGTTCACCAGGGGCCACTGACACTAGGAGGGCAGGTGTCGTGGGTCAGGGCGGGGCGTCTCCCCTTGTGTGCGGCAGGGCAGTAAGAAGACACCACAGAGTCTGGTGGACTGTGGGCAGGATTCCTCCGAGCCCAGGGGCTTGCTTTAATCAGGGAGACAGCTGAAACAGACTGCTTTGTTGAAAACAGCCATTGAAAAGACGCACATTGAGAAACTTGTAAACACCGCAGCTGCCCAACCCCAGGCCGCACTTCTTGGTTCAGTCCCTGTGCTCTGCCAGGGTCCCGGGGATGGGCCTCCCCTTCCCCGATGCACAAAGAGGCAGAGAATGGGGCAGGGGAAAGAACAGACGCTCCCGAGAGGACAGAAGCAAATTCTACCTCTAGTTCTCTCAGGAGACGGGCGTCAGGTGCCGGGAAGGTTGGGAAGTGAAGCTGTGGTCGGCTGGAAGGCAGAGGGATCGGCGGGTACCTAGTAGTTAAGGGGTCAGCTGTCGTGGGAGGCGCCAGAGCCCCAGCTCACGCTCCGGAGAAGGCGAGGGACACAGGAGCTGCCTCTCCCACGCTTAGGCCCCCGACCCTGATAATCCAGGGGCAGTTGCACAGGTGGTCCTGTCCCCACGGGGACTGTCCTTTCACACCTGAACCCGGGGTCCAGCCTGGGGGAACCAGCTTCCCTTGCTTGGTTCTTCTGCCCCCAGTCCACCTTGAGCGTCACCCCAAACGCCCTTCCCTCCCATCTCAGCTCTGATCCGTGAGCCCTGCCCAGTCCGGGGCCTACCGCTGCACCAATTTCCGAGGAAAAGACGGGTCCCCGTTTTCCACACTAACTGAAAGATGACACAAGAACCAAGCCCTCTGCTTCCCAAACGACAGAGAACTCAGACCACCAACTATTGTACCTGCTGGCCATGGGGGTCTGCTTGGTCTTTCTAGAAGGGAAGAGAGGCCAACAGGACACAGGAAGGACATCCACACCCTTAACAGGACAGGTGCGGTGCAGGGCAACAGCGGGAGACCCTCTCTAGCATGACGAGAGCGTCCACATACACAGAACACCAATGGTCCTAAGCTCTGGTCAGCCGGCTGGTGGGGAGGATGGCGGCTCAGGAGGCCCTCCCCTTTCCCCCAGCTCGCAGGGTGAGCACAAAGCTGCTACGTGCCTGAGACCAAGCCCCAGTTCCCAGGAGTGCGATGGGCAGCAGGGAGCCAAGAGGGTCCACTCCCGGGAGGTGGAGAGAACGGGCCCTTCCCAGACCTCTCCTCGGGGGAAAGATGTCCTCGTTCAGGGGCCGGGGCTGAGGACCTCCGGCCCTCAGGGCTGCCCGCACTACGCACAGCCGTCGAGGTCCACCCAGTTGCCATCCACAGGTGACACAGATGTCTTTGTGCCCAGGGACATCAGCCAAAGGCCCTACCACAAGCTCCCGTTCCATACAGGACATGACTGACCAGAGTCCCTGGGAGGTGCCCGGTCCCAGCGGTGAGAGAAGGGCCAGAGGAGGGTGGCTTGTGGAGGCTCCAAAGCACCACATCCGAGACTCCCAAGGAGGCAGCTTCCTGGTCTTGAACCCTCACCGCCAGTTAGAGCGGGGCGGGCACCACACCCTCTGCCACTCGCTAAGGGATGGGGGAGGGGAGTGTGAGACAGGACCGCCCGTGGGACGCCCCCCCGCCCCTAGCTCCTGTCCCGGGCGGCTCAGAGCCCGGCCGTGCTGTGCTCCTGCGGCCCAGGCATCTCCCCGGGACGCCCCCTCTCCCTACGCTCCCATGAGCCACAGCGTCCCAGAGACACTCCCTCCCAACCCCAACCCCTTAGGTTCTTCAGGAAAAAGAATTTACATCAAGAACATGATTTGTTTTCAGGTTGCGAGTAGCGGGTCAGCTGAGCATCTTGCTGCCCCGGCCGCTGGTGCCTGGGGGCCTGGAGCCGGGGTGGGAGCCCAGCAGCTTCCTGGCCCCAGGCCTACTGTCTGCTGCTGCCGTCGGACAGCTGGCCGGGGGTCCGCGCCTCCCCCAGGGGGGCCGTGCCCTCGAAGCGCTGCGAGGCGATGGCTGCCTGGTGGGACATGCTCTTCCGAACGATGTCGCCCTTCCGCCACAGCACCACCTCCTGCAGGATGGGCGGGTTGGGGGGGCAGGCGACACGTGAGAGGGAGGCCTGGGGAGGGTCCCAGAGGCTCTGCCTTCTCCCGGGAACCTTAGGCAAAAGCCTCCGCTCATATTTCACCGATGACAGCAGCCGTCCACACCTCTGGGCCCCGGGTGCCTGCTGACGGTGTGGCTGGGAGGGCAGAGCAGCCGCAGGGGCCGGGCCCGAGAAAGCAGACTCTGGGCGTCAACTGGGAACCCCCATCCTTGCTGTGGGGCTCGGGGTAAACTAAGTGGCACAGAGACTAACCAGCTCGCCCCCCATCCCCGTCCCGCCCTGCTTGACCTGGGCGGGAACGGTGCCCTCTGATTCTGTCTGGGCAGCCGGGGCTCTGGGGGCGGCAGGCTCACCTGCTGCTTGAAGTAGCGCCGCTCCTCCTCGTCAATCAGCACCAGGTTGAGGTAGTAACGCACAGAGAACTTCTTGTTGATGTCCCGCATGGTGGGCGTGAGCTCGTAGCCCGCCAGGAAGAGGCGGATGGGGATGGACTCTCCTGCAAGGGCCGGGCGGGAGTCAGGGCGGGGGCAGGGGGGCCCCACCTTACACCACAGTGGAGGGGCCGCCTGAGGGGGGTTGGACACCCAAGCCAACACTTCTGCCTTCGGGGAGGCGCCTGCCGCTGCCTGGTGAGTGTGAACAGCCCAAGAATGCTAGGTAAGCGTCTTCTGACTCATTTAGTGTGTATAGTTGTTGGGTTTAAGAGCCACTGTCAAACCCCAGCTAACCCACCATGTCACCCAGCAATTCTGATGCCACCTCCCTCCCTCCCAATTAGCATAGCCCCCACCCTGTACGCCTCCCCCCTAGATGAGTTGGCAGGGTGTGGTGGTCTGGAAAACAGAAAAGCTTCTCTCTGGACCCAGTTCTCTCCACTGACCCGAGGTATGACTCTGAGTAAGTCTGGTGCTTTCCGTGGACTTTCATTTTCTCATGGGGAAAATTATGATATCAGACTACATAATATTTTAGATCCCTTCCAGCTCTAACACTGTGCCTCTCCTAAGATAAGTGGAACAAAATCAGGGCAGAATTCTGCTTAGAAAGTCCAAACCTACAGTGCAGCCTAAAGCCAAACACGAACCCTGTTTCACTTCGCACTGCTCTGTGCTTCTCTCGGTGTCCTGTCAGTGCCACAGGGAGGGTGAGCTCAGCCCAGCATGGAACAAGCAGGCAGGATGGCTCAGCCCTGCCCCGAGGACCCCGCTGGTGACGCCCGAGGGCCTGAGAAAGCTATGACACCCCTCCTTCCATGTGGAGCAGACTGGGAAAAAAACTGAATGAAACCTCAGCAGCACCAAGCACTGCTACGTGAAAACGCTTCATCATCAGCTGCTGCAGAGCCAACGAAGAACATACATGACTGCCCCTCCCAATAATCACACAGCTTCCCACCCAGCTCTCAGCTCCACTCGTCCCAGAGGTCACGCCGGCGCTGTGTGCAGCACTAGAAGTGTCGGCCAGGGTGTCTGTACTTGGCGAATGAATTCAGAGCGTGACTCGTTTTACCTGAGCTGGAACTAAGTAACAGAAATGAGGATTCTACTTTAATCTCTTGCCCCCCAGCAGCAAAGAAATTCAGAATGTCAACAGGAAAGTGTAAACAGAGCATTCAAACTGTATCTGCTCAACTGGTGCTTTTCAAACGTCTTTTGTTTTTTTAACAGACATAACTCTTGAGATTTAAACTCCAGTACAAGCTCAGTCTATAAACGAGGTCCACATGGATGTCTGCTGGGTGAAGGTGAGCAGGGCCTGAGCTCCACACCCCCGGCCTCCTTCTCCTCCTTCTCGGGACCCACAGTGCACAGTTAGAGATTAAGAAATTACAGGCTACCAGGCCACCTAACTTTGACAGGATGATCCCTGAAGCCCCTCCAACACTGGGGCCGGGCCGAGGCCATGGGGCCGGAGCTCACCTCTCACGGGCGCGCCGTCCATGATCTCGTACTTGGCAATGGTGTCGTTCTCGTGGTATACGTTGGGGCCCGTGCCTGTCGTTTCCCGCTTGATGATGTCTATCTCCATGTGCTTGATCTTGATCCTCACCAGCAGGAAGTAGATCTTCCCCACGATGACATCTTTCAAGTGGTACCTGCGGAGAGGAAGGTGAGAGGTGCGGCCCCCACACGTGACAGGCCTCCTGGTTCCAGGAGAGGGTGCTGCCCCCCAAGCTGCCCCGCGGGGCGAGTCCCAATGACCTTCTACACTTGAACCTGCGTCACTTCCCCTCTGCTGTCCCGCCTGCACCTCAGAGCGCGGTTCCGTCACCCTCTGCTCAGCGCGTTAACGAGTGCATGAGTTTTAGAGACTCTGGTGTGAGGGGCTGACCCGCAAGTGCGGGGACCAGGTCCCGGCTCTTCCTCCCGCTTCCAGGAACTGGGCCTTCCCAGCCGGCAGCAGGGCTGCTCTGTACCAGGTGTGGCCGCAGAAAGCAAACCTTCAACCTGAAGCTCAGGACGGGGGACCTGAGGATTCGAGCTCCCGGATCACAGGGGAGGAGCCCTAGGGAGTGCAAAGAAGACAGATGACGTGGTGGGATCCGAGGAGGGGCAGACGTGGGTGTGGACCCAGGTTCCCAACCTGCAGGCCTGGGGTGTCCCCACCACTTCACGCCACCTTTCTGCCTCCAGCCTGCCTGGGGAGATGGCGGACGCACAAGGACTGAGGAGAGCAGAACTCTGCTGCTTGCAGCGCATTAGAAGGAGTGCTCAGAGCACAGATTCTCTGGGCATTCAAATGTCTAAAGATCGAACGTTCCTTTGTTCTAAATGAAATCTTACACACAAGAAACACAAAGGAGCCGCGCGTGGCGCCCGGGACCCGCTCCTCCTTCACGGCACCCTTCCACTGACCTGACCAAACCCCTCATTTTTCAGATGAGAAACCCCAAGTACAGAAGTCTTAGTACCTGCTAACCTGAGCCCAAGTCCTTAGTGGCAGAACGGGACGCTGTCCTAAGCTCCAGGCTCTTCCTGTCTGTTCAGATGGCCTGGCACTCACAGGGCACCCTGCTCTGCAAGGGCAGGACCCGGTCCAGCCCGTCCAGTCTGTGACACACCTGTCTCACGCTCACCTTGGTCTTGACTGCACTGCTGGCTGCGGCTGCTTGAGCGCCTTCGAGGTGGCACCCCCTTCACTAGGAGGCTGGGGCGCTGGTGGGCAGGCATTTTGGGGGGCTCTGTCCCAGGAAGGCCCGTGAGCCCCAAGACCATGAGGAGGAAGCGCAGGGGCCTGCTCCAGACTTGCCCTGCCTGTCCTGTAGGGGCCCATCGGGGCCACGCTCAGCACCAGGCCAGGCGGCGGCGGGAAACGGCCTTCCCTCCCCCTGTCCTGGGAAGCACGTGTGTTCCCAGCCCTTCATGGGAGAGCCGCCGCTCAGGCCTCCACCCTCCGAGCCTCTGGAGGCCAGCGGGTCTGAGGTGAGGCCTCCCCACGGGGAGAACCCCTCATTAGAGACTCGCGGGGGGAGGGTTAGTTCTCTGTGAATAGAAGACACGTTTACTTTTGCATATTTGATTTCGAACATTTTCAGGAATGTATCATATTAAAAAGAAAGCTGCTTGCAGTACATTTTTGAACTGTCAGTAAGTTTTGTGATTTACAAGCGCTTACGTATTTGGATGTTGTAATAGCAGGCACAGTTTAAAACATATATGGCCAGTTAAAATAAAATTACTTAAAGACCTTTATAAAAAGGCATCAGATATTCTTTGTTACAATTCATTTTAATTCAAGGAGGAAGCAGTCAACTTGGCTTTCCTCACTTTGGTTTCTAAAGACTCACTGTATACAGGATACAAATGATAATAGAATGGTATTCTGAGGTTAATCTCATCAGTAGAAGGAAACAGATGTACCTAGAATCCAAAACAAATACTTTAAAGTTAGTGTCGCGTGACTTTGAAAGACCTCCTAGGATGTTTAACTGAAGTTTGCCCTCTTAAGTTAGTACAGTTCAGCTGCAGTGAGATGCAGCTCTTTCCTAGCCCGCGACCTCGGCCGGCCTGCGCACACATCCACCGCGTTATCTCTGTGGCCGCCCCGGCAAGGTCACCACCAACCAGCCGGGCCCGACACTCACTTGGATTTGTTGTACTCAAACTCGATGTGCAGACAGTCCTCGATCCCAACCTCCATCTTGATGGAGGAGTTCAGCTCCGGGTACGTGCTCAGCGTGTGGACCACGATGTCCATCTCCTTGACAACATCGTTGAGGCGGCGGCTGATGGTGGCGCGAAGGAAATACCTGAGGGACGCAGACGTGCGGTGAAGGGCCTCTCCCAGCCTCCAGAGCCCACTCCGCAGAGGACCCCTGGTAGAGGTCACCCCCCTAGGGCTCTGGCCGCTCTGAGAATTCACCGCCGGGCACCCCCTTCCCAGGAAAATGCACTCAGACACAAAATCCTGCAATTACAATTCCAGGGAGATCAAAGGCCTTTCCCCAACCCTCCTCTGAGCCTGAGCTCCAAGGTAAGAGGTGACGCCTCTCTCTGCACCTCAACAGCAGCCTCACTGCCACCTGCCAGGCACTGTGTACAGCTTCCACTTCTTCAACTAACTCCCGGCTCTATGGGCACAGGGATAGTATACTCTTATGTCTGCATGCTGTTTATTTAACAATATTCGATCAAAGAGCATTTTTCAAGTCCCTCACAGTTAAACAACAGGAATAAGATAATGGAGAAATCAGGTCAGCGGTGCATCGCGCACGTTTATTGCCGGGCCTAGGACGGATAAGATGGAGTCTCACGGGGACTCATCGTCCCCTGGGGGAGACGGGCAAATCAACAGAAAAACTAGAACACATGGAAAGTGTCCATTCAGAGGCAGGAATCAAGTGCTGTGGGGAGAGAGGGGCACCTTCAGGAGGAGCAGGCCTTAGAACTAAAGCAGCCGAGGTGGGAGAGCCCCAGGCCTGAACAAGGATGGTCTCCACCTGAGCCTAGGGTCCTGGGACACGTTAGAAAGAGGGAGAGACACAGCGCTGAAGGGCAGTGAGCCACGCCTGACCGCCAGCCAGCCCTTCAGTGTGGCGCCCCCCACACCCCTCGTCCCCTTGACTTAACTCTGTGCGGCCCTCTAACAAAGCTGGGCTGGTAGGCCTTGGTGGGGACCCTGGTGGCCCTCCTCTGCGGCCCCACCACCCCCCGGCCGCCCTCTCCTTCCTGCTCCCTCCACGCAGCCCCAGACGTGGCTCCAGCCTGCCCTACGGCTCAGGCCCTCAAGCCCCCACGCCCTTTGGAGTGGGGCCTGGCAGCAGTGTAGAAGGGAAGGCTCCATGAAGCTTCCAGCTGCTCGAGCACCTCTCCTGCGCCAGCAGTCTGGAGGCGCAGGGGACTCACCCCGGGGCGCATCTGCCACATGATTGCTCTGGAGAGGGACACGGGGATCTATATTTTTTAAAGCCCCTCCCCACCCCCCAGTGATTCTAACACAGGACCCGTGGTAGAGAACTACGGTCTGGCATCTTGATGCTTCAACTTCCCAACTTTCTCAACACATCCAATTTCTCTCCAGCTAAAGCTTCTTCCTGAGTTTATAAAAGGTCCCAAAGCCATCAATCCCCAGGACACGCCCCAGGGCCCACACTCTACCTTTCCTCAGAGACGGCTGTCCGGGGGTCCTGTTCTAACCCTGCAGCTTCGTCCCCAGCCCCTATGCCTCGCCCCAGCTTCCGTCTCTACCACCCAACAGGAGCTGCCCTCCCAAAGGGAGCACAGGGCTCCCAGCTGCCAAGTCCAGGGGCTTTTTTTTTTGGCATCAGCTCTGCATTACAGCGTAAAATACTCCCTCCTCCTTCAAGCATCACCCCGCTCCTCCTCCATCCCCAAGAGGCCCAGTAGGGTCCCCAAGAGTCCCAGTAGGTCCCGGGCTCTCCTCTCCCAGAGCTCCCCTCCTGGAAAAAACCTATCAGTCACCACCTCTGAGCAGGTGATTTCCGACAGTGCATTCCTCCGTCCTGAGCGACAGGCTTGCATTTCCAATCGTCTGTTCTGCCAGTGCTTCAAACTCCTCCCTGGAACTGGATGAATCGCCTCACCTACAGGTCATCTCCTCCTCCTGATGGCCCTATGTCTGCATCTCCACTCAATGGTCAACTCTGCTGGCGTCTATTAAATTCCTTGTTTTCTGCCGGTTCCCATGGTGTCCACTAAAGGAAAACTCAGGACCTCACACAAGCCTTCCCACAGCCTTGACCCAACACTCCACCCACCCATCAAATACGACCTAGTGACTTCAATCTTCTGACAGAACCACCGCCCTGCCTAAAAACAAAGGAAAAGGAGTCCAAAGTAATCTTTTCATGTTTCCCCTCTGCCTGTAATAAGACACAAGCCCTTAATCTGGAACTTACATCTTCCACTAACTAACGTTCCCGGTTTTACCTCCTTTCTCAGCATGAATCCAAAAGTCTTTGTCTACTTTAGATAGTAACGCGTTTCTTTCATTGTGATATAAACTACAAAATACAGGGTGCAGAGCATGCGCCCCAAAACATGCCACTCTGGCAAGAGGATTCTATTGAGCTGAAAACAACAGGGAACAGGGCACACAAGACCGACTCCGGGGACCCTCTCCACCAGGAAAGGCTGTGCATCCGGGGAGCCGCTGGGGTGCCGCCCACAGAGCGTTCCTCACCAAAGCGAGCCTCTCGCCGTGCTTCCCACAACTCGAGCCGCAGGGCCCCTTCTCTGCCTCCTCACTGCTCTGTTAAGAGGCTGCGTAAGCCCAAGTTCAGCTGCCCCTCAGTCACCGGCCAGAGCTCAGGTGAGAGCACAATGCACACGGGAATACACCTGCTTGCTTGCCTCTGGCCAGTCCGTCTTCCATCCGTCCGATTTGCAGAGCCCCCGCCAACGAACCTGACACGGTGGGGGGGATCCTCCCCTCCAATATATATAACACAATGTACCGCTTTAACCATTTTTACGTGCACGGTTCAGTGGCATTAAGTACACTCACGGTGTTGGGCGGCGGTCACCACTGTCCATCTCCACGTCTTCACCTCCCCCAACTGAAACTGTGCCCCATCAACCGCTAACTCCCCAGCCCCTGGCAACCACCGTTCTACTTTCTACCTCTGATTCTGACTGTCTAACTGCTTTAAAAAGTGGCATCAGTATTTGTCTCTTTGTATCTGGCTTATGTCAATGTTCTCAAGGCTCATCCATGCCGTAGCAGGTGTCGGGATCTCCCCCCTTTTCAGGGCTGAATACTGTTCCACTGTGTGGATGCACGTGTTCTTCATCCACTCATCTACTCATAGACGCTTGGGTCGTATCCACTTTTCGGCTATTGTGAATAATGCTGCTACAAATGTGAGCGTACATAAATCTGTTTGAGTCCTTGCTTTCACTTCTTTGGGATTTATACACAGAAGTGGAATTGATGAATCATATGGTAATTCTATTTTGAAGAAGTGCCATACTGTTTTCAACACCTTTCTTTCTGACATAAGAACATTTATGAGAAGTCCACTGCAAAACATCAAATTAAATAGCAATAAGCCCCAAGCCCAGCTTAAGTGACGACTAGATACTCCTCGCCGTTGCTGCCTTCCGAGTGCAGTCACGCAACGCTGCTGAAGTGGGGCAGCGCCAGCGCTTAGACCTCTCTGCACAGGCTGGAGAGGAGAGCCTGCAGCCCCTCTTCTGACAGGAGAGGGGAGAGCTTGCAGTAGCCCACACCATGCCACATGCAGGCCTCCGGTGACACCCAAGACCTGGAGCCAGGCATCCAGAGTGACATCACATACCCCGGAGGCCCTGGAATCAGTCCCCACCTGCAGAGTTTCCAAGACTGGAACAAGGAAAACAATCCCACGTACTTAAAAGGTGTGTATTAATGTTTTAAAACTTGTCCTACTGTGTTACGTTTTACTCCCTCATCGTCTCACAATATGGAGAGGACGGGTCTAGGATTAGAATCCGAATCTATGACCTGCTTCTCAAGTGACAGAGCTCAGGACCCTGCCACCATCTCATGCAGAGCTGGATGAGGATCAGTGGCCCTGAGGCCCAGCCAGGGGTGTGTGAAAGCCGAGTGTCCAACTTTCGGGAACTTTCAGAATCAGCTGTTAATCACAACATTTAAAATTAAATTATAGACACCTGCAATCAAATGAATTATATTAAGAACAAAGGTAATATCCTAGCTATTCTGGTGTGTCACGGTCCTCTCTGCTCCTGGGCCAGGGAGGGGGGGTGACATCTGGTGTCTGTGCAGCAGCGTGCTGTCGAGGGGCAGGTGCATACCTCTCAACTCTGCACTCAGGGGTGCTGGGTCAGTGCCTCGAAAGTGGCCACGGTGGGGATACTGACACTCTAGAAACGGACAGACAAGCCAGGAACACTCCTCCTGGAGGGAGGGCCACTGCACACACACACAGCCCCCGCAGCACACCTTCCCTACAGCCACAAAGAGCCTCAGAAACGGGACGGCGTCAGGGCCCGTCCACACGGGGCACCCTGGGGGCGCCACTTACCGCAGCTTCACATTCTGCCCAGTGTAGGACTCATAGGGCTTCTCCACGTGGGTGAACTCAAAGTCGAAGGCCTGCGACTGGGTGACCTCTCCGGGCCGGGCCAGGTCCTTCACCAGGGACACGAACTCGTGGTGGTTCCCGCGGTCGTAGTAGAGTTCTGCAGGGAGAGCATCGGCCGGCTCTACCAGACCCTGAGCCACGCGCCCGGTGAGGGGGCTCCCAGCTGCAGGAGCCTCCGCCAACACACAGAGCCTCCAGTCTGCCTTATGGCTCCCTCGCTTCCTGCCCTGCCCCTGTGCTGCAGCCCAGAACCCGGGGCGCCCTCTCCCGCCCCTTCCAAACACCCTGCGTAGAGACCCCGTCCCTGGAGCACAGCCAGAACCCGACACACCCCTGCTCCAGGGCACCGGGCAGCACCCGTGAGGGACACACCAGGGGGACTGCGATCGAAAGGCCACATCTCCTTAAACACATTTAAAACTACTTCTAACTTTGGAAAGCATATTCATAGTTATTCAGTCACATCATCCTCATAACCACCTTGTGAGATAGGTAGGACGGCCCTATCACCCATTTAACTGACAAGGAAACTGAGGCACAGTGGGGTCGGTGACTGGCGTAGGGTCCCAGGTCTCCCGCTGGACTGCATCTACTTCTAGGATCTGGAAAAATGGGGGTAGCAACATAACGCACTCCAGGTGTTGTGAGCACAGGACGAGGTGATGCAGGTAAAGGACTCGGAGTGGTATTTAAGCCAGGGCAAATGCTCCGGAAGTATTAGCTGCCTCTACCCTTCAGAGAGGAGCCTATGTGGCCGACGGGACAGAGGGGCTGTAATGACGCCCCACATCTAAGCTCAGGGTCCCCAGACTTCTGTGAACATCAGAATCACCGGGAGCTGTGTTAACACACAGATGGCTGGGCCCCACCCCTAGTGTTTTTGATTCCGGGGGTCTGGGGTGGGGCCTGAGAATGGACACTGTTAACAGACTCCCAGAGATGCTTCCTGCTGGTCCAGGGACCACAGTCTGAGGAGCACTGCTCTTCTCCCATCCTCCCCTGGAAACAGTTCTGCTGTTTATTATGAGTCATGCCACCTATTTGTCCTAGATGATATATGCCTGTTTGTACTCTGCTGTGTGTTAACTTTTGCTCCAGGCATGGTCGTTAGAGATAAGACCTATGTCCCCAGCTTCCTGGCACCCCTAGTCCCCGGCTGTGCAGCAGGGACACTTAATACCGACTGTGACCCTGCGTGGCCACGTTACAGTCAAGGGACCACCCGTGGGCGCCCTGCAGCAGGACAGGCAGCAGGCAGTGTACTCTCGTCACTTCTGCCGTTGGCTGCCTGGGGAGAGACAGGGCCACAGGGAGGCGTGCCTGGGACAACCGCCCGCCAGGCCTGGCTTGCCTCTCTGGAGCACAGTGCACCAGCTCTCTCAGAGCATCCGGGGCTAGGGCAGACCCCAGACAGCAAAGGTCTGAGCACCCCAGGATCAAAGCCTTCTTGGGCTCAAGAAACCAGAGTCTTGCCTCCCAGAGCCGACACAGTGTCCAGGCCTGCCGTGGGGACGCTCGGGAGGGGAATGCGGTTCCAGGGGTGCCGTCGGCCTTGCTGCCCTGGCCGCTGGCCCTGACAGCGCCACCCCCGGAGCCTCTTCTCCCCGGGCAGCGAGGCATCGGAAAGCACAGTGGGCTCTGTCCTAAGGTGTGTCCAGCTCGAGAAGGGAACAGTAGTGTGATCAGGCACCAGCCAGTGCCGCTGCTTCTGTATGCACACCCAGTGCACCCTGTGAGCACAGTTTGTGCTGATTTCCTACATAGTTACGCTTGGATCCACCTTACGTTACAAACAATCCACCTTCTCTTCCAAACACCAAGTGGAATCAGCAGCAGGCAGCGCTCTGGGTAGGGAGTGATGACCCACAAAGCCGCCAAAGGGGGAGGGCAGTTCAAACCTTCCGGGCAGTGGGTGCTGGGGAAAGGTGAACAGCCATCCCTCGTTTTGAAATCCAACAACTGTGCCCCCAACCAAGGTAAGGAAGTGCAGTGACCAGGTAGGAACAGAGCCAGTGGCCAGCCTGTGACAAGGGCCCGTCCACTCACTCTTGCTGGTCCTTTGCTACTGGAGTCTCTGTTGATGGGCACTGACTCCTTAACTGGGGAAAGTGGTGCCTCCGTTCCCAAGCACTGGATTCTGCCATAGTTTCAGGGGACAGAAGCAGGCGGAACGAAGCCCCAATGTCTGTGAACTTTAAGTGGGAAATCCCGGGGTCAAGAGAAAGATGGGAAGAGAAGGATGGAAAAACACACAAATGTGCTCACACAGCCTCAGAGGCAACATGAGAAACAAACCAGAGAAGGATCCACAGTGTTCACAGAGCACTGAGACCGCTGGCACCAGGGGTCCCAGCAGAGACGCCTGGCTGGGCTGGGACCCCCGGGGGGACAGGGCCTTCCTGCTGGCGGCACGTCCTCCCAGGGCTTCCCCGCCTCCCCCCAAACATCATGAAAGAGTGGCCAGTGCGTAGTCTGAGTGGGGCTTGACTGGGCTTTTTAATGTACACTTTATAAGCCATTTGCAAGGCTTCTGGAAACATTGTGGGGCAAAGGGGCAGAAATAGCAGCTGTACTTCACTATGTGCCAGAAAGTTTGGTTTCCTCTTGCATAAATTAAAACAGAAAACCCAAGACTGTTCTAGCAGGAGGTCTGCCCTAAAGAGACTGTCAACTGCCTCTTTCTTCCCAAGTTACCCCGAGTTCTCCCCAACCTCCAAAGCCCACAGGGACCAGCCATTTCAAGCCAGAAGGAGGAACTGACCGGTTCTTTCTTAAGGTAACTTCCCCGTCCCAGTCCAACAGGAGGAAATGACTTCTGTAGTCAGGATGTTTTCACCATGAAACTCGCCACCAATGGCTGAGGAGTGAATTCGCCACTCTGGAAGGAAATTGAGCCAGTCCTGCCCCATGGGGTCATCCCGTGAAAGGCGCCCTGAGACTCGCTGCTGGGCTAGGCTTCATGCTGGTCTTTGAAAAAACCTAAGCCAACCAGGGCAAAAAGACCTCTTTCAAACAGCCTGCTCTTCATCCTGATTTTCCCAGCTGCTGTCTGCTGACTGGCAACCTGGTCAAGATTCACGCTCGCCACGTCCACTTGGACCTCCTGGGCCTGGTAAACCTGCAGGAGCAGTAATGTTTCTGGGCCGCCCGTGCCCAGCCAGCCGCCGTTCTGCTCCAAGCCCTGCAGCAGACTATTAGTAGGTGAGAATCAGTGTGCCTCTCACTTGGCACTCATGGCTTAATGAATTAAAATACAGAAGGCCTCCAGAGTCTTTAACCAGCACAGGCTCGACTGGGGCTGATGAGTTTAGATTCACCCAGTGGCATTATTTTAAAAAACTGAAAAAAAAAAATCCAGAAGTTCTCTCTCTGGCTTTGGAGTGCAGGGGTACATTCAGGTCCTCCCTCCTCTGCAAGTGTGACTGTCTAATTACCTTTAGTTTATTTAACCCCATCAGTCTCCAAGGTGGCCCGACACCCTCCACAAGTGTTCTCCCAACGATTCCACCTAAAAAATGGTCTCTCCAACTTCTAATTACAGAACTTCCCTCAATACTCCTTACGTGCCACACTGTGTTCTTCTAAAAACATGGGCCATCGAGTGACATGGGGGTGCCCTCACCACACATTTGCTGGTGTTGTTGGAACACAGACCAAGCCACTGGGAAGTGCACAGTAGACGCAGGAAGAATCCCAACATGGCTCAAAAACTTGAGGAGGAGGACAGACAAATGCACACAACAGGTGGATGAATCAGGGGCAACAGCTGAGCTGTCGGTGCAGCACTGAACGGGGGCCCGACAACTCTTAACTCCTTATGTTAAGGGAGGAATCACAAGGCCTCTAGAATAACGGTGGAAGAAGGGCTTCGGTCGGCCAGGGGAGGCCAGGGAAGGCTTTCTGACGGGTGTCATGCCTGCTGGGCTTTAAGAATGAGTGAGAGCTTGGGTGGAAGGCCATTCTTTGCAGAAGGATGTTCATATACAAAGGGAAGAGGCCAAGACCCCTCTAGAAGGAACATGATACTTTGAGGAAAGCACACGTGGCAGGAGCGAAGGGTCGCAGAGACTCGGCCGGAGAAAGGCAGAGGCAGCTCGGGAAAGAGCTGGGTGACTTCTCCCCTTCAACCAGCAGGGAGCCAACAAGAAGAATTTTAAGCAGGTGACTGACCATGTCAGCACTGACGTTTAGAAAGTTCACTCTTACAAAAGACGAACTGCAAGAAAAGGCAAACAAAGGCAGGAAGGCCAGTCAGGCTGCTACACGCAGAAGCATCAAAGTTAGCAGCACCAAGAGCGGAGAGGAAGCACAGACTTGAGATACCCTAGAGAGCCGCTGGAGAGGACCCAAACCAAGACGCCAGTTGGACGCGTAGGAGGGGGAGGGAGGGGCCTCAAGGACTCCCGGATTTGAGGCTGAATGGACCCAGGTGACAGGTCAGAGTGGAGAAAACAGGAGAAGCAGCAGGGCTGGGGCTGGAGCAGGAAGAGAAAAAGGTTTCTGGTTTGGATGTGTCTTTGAGGGACCTGAGGGGTATCCAGCGGGAGACTCTAGCAGACAGAAACCCAAGCGTGGAACTCAGAGGAGAGTTCAGGTGAGGACAAAGGATTAGGAGTCATCGGAGCCTAAGAGGACACTGCAATGATGGATGCGGATGAGGTTGCCAGAGTAGCTGACAGTATGAGAAGGGCCAGCAGACAGAAGGGCCCCCCTTCCGGCCCACCTCTCAAACCAAGACCGAGACAGGAGCTTTTCTGAGCAGGGGCTGGGCTGCTGTGAGGAATGGGGTCTGAAGAGGACCGAGGCAACGATCACCAGACAGCTGTCTCTGCCTGGACTCTGGGGAGACCCTTCCACAGGTTTTCCCTCAGGCGAGCGCGCCTGCTGGGAGAACACACCGGGCAGGAAGTGCAGGGAGGCTGGTCTGGAGTGAACAGTCCCGTGGGCTGTTGGCAGAGGAATCAGGGCTGACGTTTTAAAGGTCCAGCCCCTGGAAACTTCTGGATGGATCCAGCTTAACAGGGATTATGAGTATTTGCGATGAGTGCCAAACCCTGCACTTCACGTACGTTCATGACCTCTAGTCCTCAGGAGATCCTTGCGAAGTCTGTACCTTATAAACGGAGCCTTATCTAACCTAAGAAACCCTCTGCTTGACCCTCAATCACGCACCAGGCTGTCCATCTACAGAAGGCACAGGCAGGACACATACACTTTCATCAGCAGGAAAAAGAAATTAATCATAAGGATAGGAAGGTTAATTACATAAACCACTTCATTTTCAAGCTATGGAGCTCTTCCCAGGAAGCAGGGAAGGAAGGAAAGAAAGAAGGAAAAAAGAAGCAAATCCAAGAGACTATGGTTTGTAAGAAGAAAAGTTCTGAGTTAAACCAACGAGCAAGATGTCCAGAGCACAATGACATTGCTGTTCTTACCCCCGTCCAGCAGTAGGACCATCCTGTGTGTCATCTGTACAGCCAGACCTTAGAGCCCGACTGAAGTTCCACCCACTTCATGCAGCATCAAGAAAGCAACGAAGGGGAAAACCACACGACCACAACCACGGGGAACTTACTCACCAGCCTCGCTCCAGTGCACTGAGGTCAGTTCATAGAGCCTCTCAGGTACAGGAGACAAATACACCACACTCTGCACAAAGCCTGGTCCCTACACATCTCAACAAGATGATTCTGTTATTATCCTTGCCTTACAGATGAGAAAGCTGAGGCCCAGAGAGGGATACAGCTTCCCCAAAGCCAAGGGTGGACTCAGCCCAGAGTGCTCAGGGGCCCAGGAAGAGTTATCAACGGAAGCAACAAAAGGTTCTGAGAAATCTGAGCAGGGCTGCTGTCCTGGGATGCCAGGACACAGACAAGAAGCCAGGCACTGCAGGGACGGCGCCTTGTCAACTCCCTTTCATTCAGACTGCAGGGAGGCCTTGCCAGTGTCCCCCTGAACAGCTCATTTCACAACTGCTTGGGCACAGGGGGGCAGGGGACGCTCTGGTTACCTTTCATGTATTGGCGAGGTGTCACCCCCTGGAATGATGGTACAGACACTGGCTAGACATGTTTGTCTGCACTCGCATTGCAGAGCCAAAGAACCCAGCAATAACCTTAAAGCTATACGGTAAAAATACTAATTCTAAGTAGGCAAGGACTTCTCCACTTCTTACATCTTACACCTAGCACAGAATGCTGTGGGTTCATCCTGTCTACCCAGTGGCTCTTTGCTAGGAGTGAGTGTACCTTACACGGATATAAGACATTTCTGTGGTTCTGGTATCTGGCGGGTAGAGGCCGAGGAGGCTGTTAAACACTCACCCACAACAAAGAATGATCAGGCCCACAATGTCGATGGCACTGCTGTTGAGAAACCCTATCCAAACCGGAAGCGAGAGAGCAGAGGGTCTGAAACTCACTCTTCAGCTCCCTTTCAGGCCACTCGTATTCTGGGTTTAAAGTAATAACAAACAGGTTCCGATAGGATCAGCCAGCCTTCAACCTGATTTCCTTTTCTCAAACACCAGAAGCCAATACTCTAGGCTGAGCACTGGGCTGCAGAGGCAGGCCACACGGCCTTTTCCCAGGGCTCCAGTACTTCCTGCCTCTGTAAAAGGGGAGCAAGATTCTGTGCGGGGCTCTCAGGGAATGACAGTGAGCATTCAATGAGCTTTCGCAGGAAATCCACCCCCCCACACACACACAGGGCCAGATGTGCAGTGCCTGGTATGGGGTATGAATTCTCTGCCAGAGGTCTTTTCAGGCCACATGGGTATTTACTGTGAATCTACTCCTGAACGAATGACAATGACAATTTATTTCAGAAGCACCTGAGAGTTTTAATAAACAGAGAGTCCAAAGAGAAATGGAAACAACCCCGTGCTGACTGGCAGCTCTCAGATCTTCGGTACTGCTACTGCCTTTTATCGTCTAGCTGTAATTGCTAACACTCATGTTGGAAGAGTGTTAGAGCCTTGAGAAATTGTGACCACCTAATTTGGGTCTTAGGAGCATCACTTCTTTAAGATTAGTCTGCTGAAGGCTAGGGTCTAATCAAGAAGTCTTACGGACGCCGGCTGGGTGGACAGAGGGCTGACGCTGGAGCCCGCGGGGCTGCTTTCTCAAACAGCTCCCGGTGAAGGTGGGATGTGAGAGGCGGGCGGGACACAGGTACTAGAAAGGGGTGGACTGGCCGCGGGACTCGGTGGCCACGACCTGCGGGCGGGCCCAGCAGCACCGAAGGCCGGGCAGGAACAAGGAGCCCCGACCGCGGGTGGGCAACAAGGCTGCGCGGCCTGGGGCGGCGGAAAGGGGATACGGAGTCGAAGTAATGGGGGCGGGGGTTAGGAAGCAAGGGTTAGGGAGCAGGGTCAAAGGTCGGGGGTCATGTCAGGGACCAGGGGTTAGTGAGCGGGAGTGGGGGGGTGGTCAGAGGCGAGGTCAGGGGTCAAGGGTCAGGGGTCGGGGGCTGGGGGCACGGTCGGGGTCAGGGGCAGGGATGAGGGTCGGGGTCAGGGTTGGGGGTGGAGGACAGGGTCGGGGACCGGGGCACGGGGGCGGGGGCAAGGGGCGGGACCGGGTGGAGTGGATCCCGCACTCACCAATCTGCCCGATGAACTCGACCTTGATGCCCTGGTGCTCCAGCCGCTTGTTGGGGTTCTTGAGCGCCAGGCTCACCTTCCCGGATACTGTCTCCCCGTCGTAGAAGAGGAAGTACTTGTCTTTCTTCCCATCCTCCGTCTTGTGCTCGGCCCGCTTCCTGCTGTCCGCATCGTTCAGCAGGATGTCCACATCCACGCTCTGCCCGAAGCCGAAGAAGCTCATGTCCCCGCCGGGCCGGCCGGGCCTGGGAAGGCCGGAGGGCTGGACGCGGCGCCGACGCCCGCGCTCGCCGGGCCGGCGCGGTTCCGGGGGCAGCGCAGAGCAGGCGCGAGGCACCCGCCCGCCGGTGCTTGCGGCGCCGACCAGCCAGCCAGCCGCCCGGCCCGGGAGCAGCGCCCGCCGCTTCCGCCGCTCAGCCGGACGCGCCGGACTCGCCGCGCGCATGCGCACGCCCCCGCCTCTCCTGCTCGGCCGCCGAGCCTCCGGCGGAGTGCGCGCTGCGCATGCGCACCGGGAGAGGGCCGCCTGGCTTTCCCGCAGTTGACATGGCGACCAGGACTTCCTTCCGGAGCTCCGGCCAGATGTCCCGTAAAATTCAGAACTAAAGATGTCCTTTCTGAATGCCTTGTTTTGCTTTTCCTTTATTTAGTTCGGTAAACGGTAGGCCGCCACCCACACTTGAATGTGTACACCTTCGATGCTGTCTGATGGGTAAACGCGACCCTTTGACACGCACGCGAAATGCCGCTTGACAGGGGGCAGAGGTGACAATTACAACAAAAATGTATCCTGCCTCAGATTCTCTTCAGAGTGTCCCCATTTAGGGAGACGGGGTGGGAAGGACAACATTAGATTTAGCTTTCTTCTTGACCCCCAGTTCCGAGGAAAAGCTGAAAACCACCCCCCACCTCGGCTGCGTGGGTGGGTTTGGGCCCGCCTCACCCTTTGCGCATGCGGCGGAAGGCCCTGCTGATTGGCCAGGGGACTGGCCGGCGGGGCGCGGTAATTGGTTGGTGCGAACCCCGTGTGCCTCAAAGCCCGCTGGGCCTTCTCGGCGCGCGCGCCGGAGCAGCTTTGAAAGTTGAGGAGAGCGGCGGCCATGGCGGCTTGGCGGGACCTGATGAGCGCTCTGCAGCCCTGGTGTCCGCTGGACCTCAGTCCAGGTGAGGACGCGGCCGGGTCCTAGGGGCTGCGGGGGGTGCTGGGGAGGGGTCGCGCCGGGCAGTGGCGTTGGCGCTCCTCCGCGGGCTCCTTCCGCTCTGTGCTCCTGCTTCTCGGCCTTGCCTCCGGGTCTGCGCGGACAGTCCCGCAGGTGCCGAGGCTTCGGCAGTGCGTCTGTTTGTTGGGCCGGGCCGACCTCCTGAACTTGAGGCCCAGGGGTGCGGCTGGCGTCCCCGGGCGCCCATCCTCTCTGAAGGGCAGGAGGTGCCCCCCTCCCCCATCTCCAGCCTCTGGTGGCAGCGGCCCCTCGTCCCAGCCTCGCCCGCCGCTTCCCGAGGCTGCGGTCCAACCCGCGCCCTCGCTGTGGCCCGCCTCGGCGCTTGGGGCACCTCCTGCCCCTTCTGGTGCCAGCACTTCCATCCCGACCCGGCCCCACACCCCTTCCGGGACCACCTTGAAAAGGCCAGCGTGACCCGCCGGGTCTCTGACCCTTCAGTGGTTCCCCCGGCTTCCTGAGTTACCACAGCCTCTGTTTGCGGCAAGAACCTTCACCTGTCCCCGCGGGTGCTCTATTTCCCAAAGCTGAGCTCTGGAGTCGGACCTGGGGCCGGTGGCTTGGTCCGCCGCTGAGCACCCGAGCCTCGCGGGCCTTGGTCGCTTGTGTCAAATGGGGGTTCTAAGATCTACTTTGCGGGCGTTCGTGAAGATTGATTTAATACCTGCACCTGCTGTTAACAAATCAAACTTGGGTCCACTTGCCCGTGCGCGGCAAGGCCAATCTACTGACCCCCGGTTGTGGTGAAGCAAAGTGCAGCCTTCATTGCAAGAACCGACAAGGTGTCCAGGAAGCTTGTGCTTAAAAGACCCCAACTCCCCAAAGGCTTTCAGGGGAAGAGTTTAAAGACAGGGTGAGGGAGGAGAGTTGAAGGGTGTGTGATCAGCTGGTGAATATTCTTCTGATTGGTTGTGGTGATAGTCAAGGGTCAGCATCATCATCCTGGTTCCAACCCGTCTACCGCGCTTGTGGGCAGCAGTTAACTTCTCCCACCTGGGGGGGTGGGTGGTTCAGTGTCTGCAAAACAGCAGACAGGGCTCAGACTAGGATCTGTAGTCCTTGAGGAGGACATAAAGGTCCTTGACTTTGTTTATTGGCTAATTTATTATTATTTTGCTTTGCTCGACTGTTTTTCTCTCTTTCTGCATTTTCTCACTTTTCTCATTAAATTTATCCTTTGACTCAAGTTGTCCTGCAGACAAAGGCAGGCAGAGCGCACGGGGGGAGGGGCTGTTCTGGGAAGGCCCCTAGGGTCCCGCCGCATACTACCAGCTGAGTAAGTGCTGATAACAACTCACCCTTCACAGCTGAGCTCAGTGCTGTTACGGTGGTGTTGGTTTCTAAACAGGTGATACTTTGTTTCCTTTTGTGCTTTGTTATGGGGTCCTCTCTGCCTGGGATGCCCTTCTCGGTGTCTCTTTCCCTGGTAACCCCCACGTGTTGGAGCAGCTGAAGGATCCTCTTCCTTCCCACCTCTGCCTCCTGCCTCCCCCAGGAATAGTCTCCATCTGCTCTCTACTGTTGTACTGTCTACTACCGCTTTAACACCTATCCATTGTAGACGTGATAATAGCTGTCATTTGTTGAATATATTGATTTCCTGATTCCAGATCTTTTATCACTGGGACTTAGTAGTTTCGATTCAGAAATGAGGTCAGAAATATGGGTATGCATTTAAAAATATGCATATAAAATAAGTGGGAGAACGTATGAGAGAAAAAGGCAGAAGACGCAAGAACGTTTTTAGGAAGCTGATTGTATTTGTTAGGAGATGAGTTAGGGAAGAGTGAATGAATAATTAAGCATGTTAAATAGTCATTTGCCTCAGCTGTCCCTTTGTGCTCTACACTTTATTGGGGTTTATTAACTTGATTATAGGACTTTCACAAAGGGACAGCTGAGGCAACCTTTTATTAACCTTCTCTTCTCCAGATTGAACATAGGGGAAGGCTGGATCATCCCCCAAACTGTTACATCTGAAAAGTGTTTTCCTTCTTGATATTTTTAGATGGCAACCTAAATTAAGCCAGCTGTCAGTTAATGATTAAAAAAAGATTTTCTAACCTCTTCTGCTTCCTTCTAATTCTGCCTCACCTGTATGGTATAGTTAAATGTGAGTTGTGACTGGTAAACTTTTCTCTTCATGAATGTACTCAAGAGTCTAAAGCTTATTGGTCTTTCTTATTATAGAACATTTGTTGACTTCATTGCATTTTCCCACTAGAATGGGTGGGCACAGTATGGGAACTGGAATTCACGGAAACTGAGCCTCTGGATCCCACCATAGAAGCAGAGATCCTGCAGACCGGACTGAGCACATTCACAAATCTCTATGACAGTCTTTTAACTTTCGCTGCTGGAGAGCACGGAGCTACAGAGGTAAAAAAAAAAAAAAAAAAAAAAAATCAAGCTAGCCATTTAGTTGTCAGAAGTGGAAGATAAAAGTCCCTATTATCATCTAAAGCTTAGTCTTTTTAGTGTATAGTTCAGAAGGAGTATGATAAAGAGTGGCATAAAGAATGTGGTTCATGTATTGGGGTAGCCTCACAGCTTTCCTTCCAGAGGTTCAAGGTATTAATCTGTGATTCTTTTTCAAGTCATGACCACTGTTTACAACAGCAAATTAAAAGAAAAGAATGAAGGCCAAGGCAAGGAGGGAAACCAGATAACCCAAATAGGAAAAGTTGGCCAAGGACAATGCAATAACAATTTGGGCGTGCGTTAAGTTTAGGAAAATTGGATATTAAACTGAAAAGTGATGAGTTGAATTAAAAATGGAAAAAAGAGTTCCTTTAAATACTGAGTTCTGCCTATTACTATTTAGGTCATTAACTGCTTTTCAAAAACTGAGGGACTCAAAAGCAGAACAAAGAATACTTAGATATTAACATCTCTGAAAGATCTAAATTACCAAAAATATTTCAGTTGGAGGTTTCATGTAGCTGTTCAAAAATTAAATCATCCTGTTAAACATTCATTAAGTGTAATGCCGAGTACCCCATGAAGTACCTCGGCAGATAACATGATGGTTAAGGTAAAGAGCCTCCCCCTACCTGGGGGAGAGGGGAGAATTAAGCACTGGCCCTTGGGGTGCCCACTCGCGTTGCACTGGCCAGGCATGTCCAGCAATCACATCTGCAGGCGTGGAGAAGCACCAGGCCACCAGAGTCTGCATTGTAAAAACTGCCGTAGGACAGGTTAGATGCCATCTCATAGGGGCATGGAAAAGGGAGCGTGGTGAGACTGGGAGGGTCCCAGAAAGAAAGTAGCTAGCTGGAGCCAAGTCTTCACAAATGGCTAGAATGTTGACTGCAGTAATGCGGGTCCTAGGGCAGCCTACGGAGGGATCATCACGGTGCGGGTGTGCAGCGAGTGCCGAGGGGATGGGGGCAGGACGGGGCACACGGGACTGAGCTGTAAGCGGACTCCACAGTGGGGTCGAGGGTGAGGTGTTTGTGGTATACAAGGTCCAGGTCTAAGCATCATACATAGATTAACCCACTCATTCTCACTCATTCTCGCATCCAGCTCTCGGAGGAAGAGGTTCTAGTGAGCAGTAGACTAAGGAACTTGAAGAGATCTGTTTCAGATGGATGTTCTTGACTGAAGTGGGAAATGCTATATGCAGGGAGGTCCCTGGGGACAGTACAGCTGACACTTGAACACGGGTATGAACTGCACAGGTCCACTTACATGCAGAGTTTTTCAGTAGTAACTGCAGGACTCCACAATTCCAGTTGTTTGCGTCTGTGGATGCAGAACCATGGATGTGGAGGAACTGTGTCTGCAGAGGGCTGGCTGTGAATTCCACGAGGACTTTCAACTTGCCCCGTGTTGTTCAACAGCCAACTGTTCAACTGTGTTTTGCTCATCTGTTTGTTTTAATGTGTGTTACGGCGTGGTCTGGAGTTACGGTTGTGGAAATTGGGGAGGAGGGCTAACAACTAGGGACTTTTTTTCAGATGGAGTTAATAGAGTTTTGTGAACTTAGCTTTTATCAGGTATGAAATGCTGCAGAGGTGATTGGGTCCCCCAGGGTCACAGTTACAGGCGAGTGGAGTGGAGCTGAGGTGGCCTTAGGAATGAGGATGTAACTCATTTCTTCCAGAAGCTTCGTGGTGAAGGAAAGAGGAGAGTTTTCCCTGTCTTTCCAGGGAAGCAGGATATACAGGGTCTGATTTCTTGAACTTTTGTGAGCTTATGTTTTTTTAAAGTAGCCCAGAATAAACCATATTTAGTTCCTGCTATGTTTGGTTTATACAAATAAGCTATTTCCTGTTCACATGTTTAATAGGAGAAAGCATAGAACAGTGATAATAAGATTGTGGTTTATGCTCTAGGGTTTATTTCCTGTCTTACCTAGGCCATTTCTGAAATCTCTTGAGGGAGACACTTTCCGGTATTTCCTCTCCTGCTCCCATTGCCCATAGAACATTTCAATTTAAATAAGTCGCTCTGATTTCTTCAGTTAGTAATTTGAGTGATAAATGAATTGGGCTACATTTGACATAGATGGAGAGTAACTTGTTTGCATAATTACTGACATAGGGTGTCCCCATAGTCTTTTTTTTTTTTTTTTTTTTTTTTTTGCGGTATGCGGGCCTCTCACTGTTGTGGCCTCTCCCATTGCGGAGCACAGGCTCCGGACGCGCAGGCTCAGCGGCCATGGCTCACGGGCCTAGCCACTCCACGGCATGTGGGATCTTCCCGGACAGGGGCACGAACCCGCATCCCCTGCATCGGCAGGCGGACTCTCAACCACTGCGCCACCAGGGAAGCCCCCCCATAGTCTTTTAGGTATAGTAATTTCAGAAATATATGTGCTTCAAACTTACCCAAAGTTATTTTGAAAGGTTAATTAAGTTTCTTGTATAGTTATTTATCTTTGTTATTGTTTTGTTTTGTTTTGGTCACGCTATGCAGCTTGTGGTATCTTAGTTCCCCAACCAGGGATTGAACCCAGGCACTCAGCAATGAAAGCGTGGAGTCCTCACCCCTGGACCGCCAGGGAATTCCCCTTGTAATTTTGAATAATACACTTTTAAATTTTGTGTTAGTCCCTGTGAAGATTACAAACATTTACAATTAGGAGCCAGAATGGTCTGTTCCTTTTTTTATAAGGCACTAGAAGTACTCAGAAAAATCAGATAATAGGAGATTTTCCCATTTCTCTAATTATTGGCTCTTATGGTTCGCCCCTCCCCCAGAACATTTGGACCTTCTTCATGGAGAACAGCATTTCCCACAACACGCTGATGGCCTTGTTCCATCACTTCGTTCAGACGGTCCTTAAGAAAAACGTCAGTGCCCAGCAGCGGGAATTTGGCCTTCATGCCGCTGGGCTTTATTTTCTGCTGCTGGAAGTACCAGGTACAGTATCTGTGTTTGGTGTGATAGGACGAGGCTTTTAGTTTTTAATTTGTCTACATTGTTTTGTACTTGTACTTTTTTTCCCTCACTCGGAGGCTAGGTAAGAGGGAATCTGTGAAGCACATGGCATGTTACAGGTGTTCCAGGAAGCTCTCCTGTTTTCCTGTAAATGTGTTTTCTGATGTTGTTATGCTGGGTTTGTAACCTAATACAAGCAGTCCGAGAGGAGTAAGGCTGGAGGGGGTGTTTCAGAGCTCCACTCCGACCCACCCCACCCAGCATACCATTCTGATACCGCCCTGCCTTCTGACACCCTGTCCAGGCTGAGAAAAGTGCTGGGGAGGGGGAGGGGGAGCTGTTGTCTCCCCCGCATGGGTGTAGATAGTAGTTGGGACTGTTCTCATCCAATAGGCCAGAGCACAGCTAGTAAGGCTGAGGAAGGAAGCGCGGGGGAGGGGTCTGTCTGTGATGCTCCCCCACTTCCTTCGGGTGGGAGCCATGAAGGAGTCCCTCCTCCCCACTCACCCCAGCCCAGGGCAGGAGAGGGTGGGGCACAGAGGGAGCTGCAGCTGTGGGACCTTGAGTTCATGTGGAAGAGAATCAGGGTCAGCTGCCTTGCAGCTCGTCGTTGCTCATGTCAGTGTGTTCATAGTAGATGTTAAGGGCCTATTCCATATGACTTGGGAATTAGTGAAGAGATGCGTAAAGCCTGGAACACTGATTTGTTTTACTGTTAATGCTCCCATCATGACCTGAAATAATGAAATAAGCTCCCAAAGAACTCACTTGCTAAGAAAAATCTCAGGTGTAACTGGGCTCTTAGCAAAGTGGTGGCCTTGGAAACCCAGTTTTACTCTTCTCTTCCTTGCTGGGCGCAGTGCCTTCCGATTAAGGTTGAGATTCAGCCCAGAGCTGAGGGCTGGCTGTTACTTGTAGGGCCACTTGCAGCTTCCAGCAAGTCGTACTTCTGCCAGTTACCTTCTGTGTTTAAACGTTTCTGGATTATGGTTGGGGTGCTGTTGATACTTAATATTTGATCACGGTTTGTTCTTTTTCAAGATCCCTTGCATTTCCATATGAATTTTAGGATTTGCACATCAACTTCTTTCCAAGAAGGCAGCTGGGGGTTTTTTTGTTTGTTTTTTTGTTTTAATTTTATTTATTTATTTATGACTGCGTTGGCTCTTCGTTTCTGTGCGAGGGCTTTCTCTAGTTGCGGCAAGTGGGGGCCACTCCTCATTGCGGTGCGCGGGCCTCTCACTATCGCAGCCTCGCTTGTTGCGGAGCACAGGCTCCAGACGCACAGGCTCAGTAGTTGTGGCTCACGGGCCTAGTTGCTCCGCGGCATGTGGGATCTTCCCAGACTGGGGCTCGAACCCGTGTCCCCTGCATTGGCAGGCAGATTCTCAACCACTGCGCCACCAGGGAAGCCCCAAGGCAGCTGGGGTTTTGACGGGTTGCATTGACTCTGTAGATCAGTGTGGGGAATGCTGCTGTCTTAGCAGTGTTCAGTCTTCCAATCTGTGAACATGGACGTCTTTCCATTTATTTAGGGCTTTCATTGGTTTTGATGATGTTTTGTAGTTTTCAGGGTACAAAACTCTTGCACGTCCTTGGTTAAATTTATTCCTAAGTATTTTATTCTTTGCTATAGTAGATGAACTTGTTTTCTTAATTTAATTTTCGAATTGTTTACTGGTGGTGTATAGAAGTACAGTTTATCTTTTTTATTGAAGTATAGTTGATTTCCAGTTTTATGTTAATTTTTTCTGTACAGTATAGTGATTTAGTTTTATATACATACATACACACACATGTTCTTTTTTATTTTCTTTTCCATTATGGTTTATCACAAGATACTGAATATAGTTCCCTGTGCTGTACAGTAGGACCTTGCTGTTTACCCATCCTGTATATAATAGTTTGCATTTCCTAACCCCAAACTCCCAATCCATCCCTCCCCCACACCCTCCTCCTCAGCAACCACAAGTTTGTTCTGTGTCTTTGAGTCTGTTTCTGTTTCGTAGGTATGTACATTTGTGCCATACCTTAGATTCCACCTATAAGTAATATATGATATTTGTCTTTCTGACTTACTTTGCTTAGTATGATAATCTTCAGGTCCATCTGTGTTGCTGCAAATGGCCTCATTTCATTCTTTTTTATGGCTGAGTAGTATTCCATTGTGTATATATACAACGTCTTCTTTATCCATTCATCTGTCGATGGACACTTAGGTTGTTTCCATGCCTTGGCTGTGTGTTTTTTGTTTGTTTGTTTTTTAATATTCATTTATTTTGGCTGCACTGGGTCTTCGTCGTGGCACGTGGGATCCTTGTTGGGGCATGTGAGATCTTTAGTTGTGGCATGTGGACTTCTTAATTGTGGCATGTGAACTCTTAGTTGTGGCATGCATGTGGGATCTAGTTCCCTGACCAGGGATTGAACCCAGGCCCCCTGCATTGGGAGCATGGCATCTTACTCACTGGACCACCAGGGAAGTCCCTTGGCTATGACTTTTGATTATTGATCTTGCACCCTGAAACTTTGCAGAACTCATTTACTGGTTCCAGTAGGATTCTCTATACATAAGATCATGTCATCTGTGAATAGACATAATTTTCCTTATTCCTTTCCTGTCTGGGTGTTTTTGTTTGTTTGTTTGTTTGGGGGTTTTTTGCGGTACGCGGGCCTCTCACTGTTGTGGCCTCTCCCGTTGCGGAGCACCGGCTCCGGACGCGCAGGCTCAGCGGCCATGGCTCACGGGCCCAGCCGCTCCGCAGCATGTGGGATCCTCCCGGACCGCGGCACGAACCTGTGTCCCCTGCATTGGCAGGCGGACTCTCAACCACTGTGCCACCAGGGAAGCCCTCTGGGTGCTTTTTGTTTCTTTTTCTTGCCTCGTTGCCCTGGCTAACAGCTCCAGTCCACTGTTGAATAGGAGTGGGGAGTTGGGCATCTTCTTTCCGCACTCAGGAGGAAAGCTTTCAGTCTTTTGCCCTTAAGTATGATGCCCCCTGGGGGTGTTTTGAGGATGGCCTTTATCAGGTTATTATTCCTAGTTTGTTGAGTGTTTTACTATGAATGGGTATTAGATTTTGTCATTTGCTTTTGTGCATTTGTAAGGTGATCATGTGGTTTTTGTTCTTCATTCTAGTGATCTATTCATTGATTTCTTCACATGTTAAGCCAGTTTTGCATGACCTTGGTCATAGTGTTTAATCCTTTTTATATGTTGCCAGATTCGGTTAGATAATATTTTATTGAATATTTTTGCATCTGTATTGATAAGGGATTTTTTTTTTTGATGTCTTCATCTGGTTTGGGTTTCAGGGCAGTACCAGTCTCATGGAATGAGTTGGGTAGTGTTCTTGCCTACTGTATTTTGGAAGTTTGTGAAGAATTGGTTGTTTTTCTTCCTTACATTTTTGGTGGAATTCACTAGAGAAGCCATCTGGGCCTGGAGTTTTCGTTGAAAGAAGTGTTTTGTTTGTAGAATCTGTAGTGATATGTCCTCGTCTATGCCTGATGTTGGTAATCTGCATTTCTTTTTTCCTGCATCAGTTTAGATAGAGATTTATTGATAGACTTGATCATTTCAAAGAACCCATTTTTGCTGTTATTGATTATAGTCTATTGTCCATTTTCTATTTGAGTGATTTTGGTCTTATCTCTTATTGCCTTCTTATTTAGGGTTTAATTTTTCTATTCTAACTTCTTAAGATCTTTATTCTCACTTTTCTTTGTTTCTAACATACATAATATTGAAAATTTCCTTCTATATATAGCTCCACCTGCATCCCACAGATTTTGATAATCTGTTCATTACCATTCAGGCCAAAGCAGTTTTCTGATTTTTCTTGTGATTTCTTTTTACACCTCTGAGGTATTTAGTAGTGTGTTTAATTTCCACATATTTGAGGAATTTCCTGAAATGTTGTTAAGTGCTTTCTATTTTATTTATGTTGAGATCAGAGCACATACTTTACATGACTACAGTAGTTTTAAATTGCTGACTTTCTGTTTTTGTTTTAAATGGCTCGGCACAAGGTCTGACTTGGTGAATCTTGTGTTTGCCCTTGAACGGAATGTGTATTCTGCCTGTGGGGGACCTCTTTTCTGTCAAAGTTGAGTCGGTTGCTGCGGTTGTTCAGTCTTTTGTATCCTTTCTGATGGTCTGTTTATTTGTTCTCTCAGTTAACTGAGAAGAGCATTGAAATCTCCAAGTATAATTTTAACTTACCTGTTTCTCCTTACAAGTCTGCCAATTTTAACGGCAGGTATTTTGAAAGTCTGCTGGTTACAAACATATTTGTGATTGCGTGTCTCCCCTTTGGTGTTATGTTATGTCCCTCTTTGCCTGGTTGTATTCATCGTGCTGAAATCTACTTTGATCTTAAGATGGCCTTTCTGGTCACCATGTGACTTGTCCTAGGTTGGCACACCCTTTCTCATGATTTACATGTGACATGTCTGCACGTTTGTATTTAAACAGAGTGTTGTAGACGGCCCATCACTGGGTTTCATCCTCTCAACAATCTTTGCCTTTTTATGGGACATTTAGACAGTTTAGATAATTATCAATATGGTTGGGTTCCTGCCCTCTTGATATTTATTGTCCGTTTGTTCCATCTGTTTTTTGTTCCATTTTCCCCTCTTCCTGCCCTTTTCCGATTGGGTATTTGTTTAGCATTCCATGTTATCTCCCCTTTTGGCCTATTAACTATACTTATTTGTGTGTGTATGTTTTAAGTGCTTGCTTTGGGTGTACAATAAGTAATAGTCTATCTTCCAATAATATTCTACTTATTTATAGATAACGTAAAACCTTAAGACAGTGTGCTTTGCTTTCTCCCCTCCTGTTTGTGCTGTTGTAGTTATACGTTGAATTTCTGTGTGTCGTAAACCACACAATTTATTCATAACATTTTTCTCTGAATTATCTTTTAAATAATTTTTTTTAGAAAATGAAAAAAATAAATGTCTTTTCTTTTTAAAAGATTTCATCTCATGTAATTTTCTTTTGGCCTGAAAAACTCTCTTTGACTCTTCTCATGTGCATCTGTTAGCCATCGACCGTCTTGGATTTTGATTCCATGAAAGTATCTTTCACCTTTAAGAATGTTTTTGCTGAATATAGAATTCTTGGTTGACATATTTTTTTCTTTCAGTGCTTTTTGGGTGTTATTTCATTGTCTTCTGGTTTACTTCACTTCTGATGAGAAGTCTGCATGACTCTTATCATTGCTGTTCTGTATGTTTGTGTCTTTTTTTTTTTGGCGTGGTTACCTTGAAGATTTTCTCTGTTAGTTTGTTTTGATTTGATTAGATTATTAGTTTTAATTTGATTAGATTATCTACCCTTTGGTGTGATTTCCATTGTGTTTATCATAGTTTGGTTCATTGAGCTTCTTGGGTCTGTGAATTTGTAGTTTTTAACATATTTGGAAATTTTCCAGTTATTATTCCTTCAGATATTTTCTTCCCTCTCTTTTTTATGGGATTCCAGTTACTCGTATGTTAGATCGCTTGATATTCTCCCATGGGTCTCAGGGCCTTTATTAATTTTTTTTTGTTTCTGTGCCTCTGTTTCTTAAAGTTCACCTGCCTTTGTTCCTGTAGCATCTCATCAACTGTTGAGATCATCCAGTGAAGTTTTCTTTTTCAGATCCAGAAGTTCCATTTGATTCTTCAAAATATTTTCATTTCTTGCTTTGTTTGCTACTGTTTAATTCTTGAGCTTATTTATAGTATCTGCCCTAAGGTTCTTCTCTGCTTGCTCTGTCATTTCTTGGACTGTTTCTAGTGACGATTCTCTTCTCACCACAGGGCACGTTTTCCTCTCTCTGGATGCCCAGTACATTTTTATTGGATGCTGGACATTTTGAATGTGAAGTTTTTGAGTGTCTTGATTTTGTTGTTTTCCTTTAAGTAGTGTTTAAGTATGTTTTGATAGGCAGCTATTGGTGCATTAACTTGGTCCTTTTGAGGCTTGTTTGAAAGCTTCGTTGGGGCAGATGTAAAGTAGCCTTTACTCTGGAGCTAGTTTAGCCCTGCTTTTAAGGTGTGTTTCTCTCCGAGTGTGTCGTGAATGTTCCAGGTCACTATGGCTGGCTGGGGCTCCGACGTATCTCTCCCCTGTGTGCCTTCCGAAAACTGTCCATCTCCCACGTGCTTGGAGGTTTTCTTTGCCCACCACCATGGATCTCACCCCATGCGTCCTAGCTAAGGTCAGCCCTGTGCAGACTTCTCAGCACTGTCTCCGTGTGGCTTCCTCATTTCCAGTGCTCTGCTACATACGTTTCAGCCACCCTGCCTTCCTGACACTGATCCTTATATTCCTGACTTAGTAAGTCCATCAGAATGTGCTTGGGTTCACCATTTTTCTGCTATTGTCCAGACATTGCCTCCAGACACAGAATCGGGTCCATTTTAGGGTTTATCTCACTGGTTTCCCTTTTCTCGGGGATTGTGTGGCTAGGCTACTTCTTGCTCTGGGTCTTAGATGGTCACTTTGTAAATCTCTATCCAGTTGTATAGTTGTTTATGGCAGGAAGAAAAGTGTAAAACTAGTTACTCCGTTACGGCCAGCTATGGAAATCTCATTGTTTATTTATGATGAGGCCTGTTGCTCACTGCCTAGGGCTGAAGTTGAATGGAACTTTTTTGCTAAAGGTTCACTGTTATTCAAAGTTAAGGAGAAGTCTGGTTTTGCTTTTTAATTTTTCGTTGTTGTTACAGACGTATTTCAAGACAATTAAACCTACCCTGCTTACTCTTTATTCTTTACGAATAGGCAGTATAGCCAACCAAGTTTTCCACCCAGTGATGTTTGACAAATGTATTCAGATTCTAAAGAAGAGCTGGCCTCAGGAATCCAGCTTGAATCAGAAAAGAAAGAAAGAACAACCGAAGAATGCTCAGGCCAACCCAAGGGAGAGTAGGAAGAGAGGAAGGCCCCCCAGGAAAGAGGAGATGGAGGTAAGAGGAAGTGGAGTCATGAAGCATATCTGATTTATTTAAGAATTTATATTAAGGTAGGGTTTCAGGGGTCACGATTATACCAAAGCCCTAGCGTGCCATCCGCCATCCCTCCCGTAGGACTTGCAGTCGCCTCATGTACCGCTGAGCATACGTTCCCCTTACCATCCTCCCAACCTCCCCATCATCTCTCTCCCGCCTTGTTCCCAGATGTGCTCACCACAGGCCAACAAGTGTGTTTGCCACATTATCTTATTGTCATTAGAGACGGTGGTCAAAGTATCCTGAGGACTCTCGTCCATAGAACATAATAGAATAATGTTAATTCCTAATTTTTGTGTGACTCGGTAGGGTGGTAGAGGTTCATTGACACCAGAACTTCTAAGAAACCCAAGAAATCTCACTGACGTGGAAGTATGGAACTAGAAACTGTGGTAGTTTCCATGTTGTCCAGCGGCTAGCAGCTGTGGCTGTGGAGACCCCAAGCAGTCGAGGCGCCTGGTCAGCGACCCAACACCCACCTGGAGTTTCACTACCCTTGACTGGGTACATTGAAACCATGGGACAAACTGTTAGGCAGTACTACACAGTCAGCTGTACATTTCTTCATAATCTAGATGGATGAAGGGATTGAAGAACAAGAGGATGAAGAGAATATTTTTTTTTCTTCCCGAGACCTTTGTCAAATTCGAAATGCCATCTTTCACGTCTTGAAGAATTTTTTAAGGCTTCTGCCCAAGTTTTCCCTGAAAGAAAAGCCACAGTGTATACAGAATTGTGTAGAGGTAAGTGAGAATTCTAGGAACCTTGGGCAAATTCAAAGAGCGAGGACACGGGCTAATACTTAAAGAGTGGGAAAAACTAGGCCTTTTCTTGGTCTCTGTTTTCCAGGTCTTCGTTGCATTGACTAATTTTGAACCAGTTCTACATGAATTTCATGTTACACAAGCCAGGTGAGCCATTAAATCTTCCAGTGCTAACACTGGTACAATGAGTTTCGCTCCATCAGAAGCCTTAATGCCATTTTACCCTAATTGGCACACAGGTAGAATTTATTCATTTAAATATAGCTTATAGGGTTAGGAACTATTCCAAGTGAAATCACATCCATTAACTAATCTTTTGCTTTTTTTTTTTTTTTTTTTAGAAACCTTAACCAAGCAAAATACATACCAGAACTGGCCTATCATGGACTGTATTTGCTGTGCTCCCCAATTCACAGAGAAGGAGATAAGGTAGAGGAGACAGGACCCCACTGAGTTACTGGTTGAAGTGAGAGCATGCGGGTCGTGGGATGGAAAACACTGGAAGCATTCGATGTGATGCTGCGTGAACTCCCTAGGTCACTGTCGTGACCTGAGGGCGTTTGTATAATGAAAATCGTCCCCGTCACTACGTGGTGCCCACTGTTCATTCCAGGCTTATATCCAAGTACCTGGTGGCCCCAGGAAGTTCTTGTTGGGTTAAGGCATAAAGAAAGGTTCCAGTGTGGCTGGGTAGAGGAAAAGATGAGCTACTGAGCATTACTTTTTTTTTTTAATAAATTTATTTGTTTTATTTGTTTATTATTTTTGGCTGTGTTGGGTCTTTGTTGCTGCACGCGGGCTTTCTCTAGTTGCGGTAGCGGGGGCTACTCTTCGTCGCGGTGCGCGGGCTTCTCGTCGTGGAGCATGGGCTCTAGGCGCACGGGCTTCAGTAGTTGTGGCTCGCGAGCTCTAAAGTGCAGTCTCAGTAGTTGTGGCACACGGGCTTAGTTGCTCTGTGGCATGTGGGATCTTCCCGGACCAGGGCTCGAACCCGTGTTCCCTGCATTGGCAGGCGGATTCTTAACCACTGCGCCACCAGGGAAGCCCCCTGAGCTTTACTTTTACAGAAGTATTTACCAAACTCTTCTGAGAAGAAGAGTTAGACAGTCACAGACTTCCCAGTTTCCCTCAGCAGTTCCCGTGTGCCCCTGTATTTCTGTTAGTGTTTGTGTTCTGGTGGATGGTCGTGCAAACACGCTCCTGGTTAGCATTCATATATGGATTTGCCCCCAGTGACCTTCGAAGCCTGAAGCTCTAGACACTGGAGTTAACGGCTTTTTAAGCAGTAGGGTGTTACTAAACCTGGATGTTGTTAATGAAACAGGAGTTTGCAGAAAACGTGACAGACCAAGGTCCTGAGCCTTTGGTGCCTGCGATACACCTAGTTTCCAGGGGCAACGATGTGTGAATGAGAAGGCCCTGGGCACTCGGGGCTCTGCACTTTGTCCAGACTTGGGCCTCACCCCTCACTGCCTGTGTGTCCTCCTGTGAGGCCTCAGTTTCCTCATTTGGACAAAGAGGGTGAAAGGCTCCCGTTCCTCGTGGATTTCTCAGGAGGATTACAGTGAAGAACGCCTCTGCACAATGCCTGCTGTTTAGAAAACGTCCCGTATTTCGTTAATTTCTTATGTCGTTGTCACTTCTCTGTCTGACGTATGGGTGTGATGGCACTCACAGTACAACTTCCCCCCTGTGCCCTTTTCAACAGTGTACAAGGTAAGGAGGTTGGGAACGTATCCTTGCAGGCAACAGTGTCTCTAAGGACATGGTGCTTTTCACTGGGAAAGTGTTGCCCTGATGTTGGGTGACATTGGTTGTGGCCTGACCTTTAATTACCTGACTTCAGACAACTCACCTTGGGAGTCTTTTATTATGTATGAAGTAGAGATAATAGTAAAAGTATTAAGAAAACATGGAAAAGCCTTGCTGACCTCGTGGAGTTGAGAGGTTTCAGAGAAAGTGTGGTCAGATCTAGTAACACTTGGACATGCTTAATGCAATACCTGTCACATATTTGGTTTCCAGTAAATTGTTTTATCTACTGGATGAAAGAATTAAGGAGCTGAGTAAATGATGTGTGATGGTATATTGGAAGGTGCTCTGTAAGCTTCAGTTGTAATACAGGTGTCAAGAATCATCGCTTTCCTCTTTTCTGTAAGGGGTAATCAGTAGCATCCTTTGCCCTTCGTATGTTACAACTAATTCTCTATAGTCCCTAATTTCTGGGCTGGAGTGTGAGAGGGCGACCAGAGAAGCCAGCTGGAATTCCTGTCATTATCCGCAGGCAGCACTTTCACACTGCTGCGTCGTGCATGTATCGATACCTGGTCATCGTCCAGGAAGTGCATCCTTAGTGTTGAACCAAAACCTGTGTCAGCCTCACTGAACTTCAGGTCCTTGAAGGGGTTCACTGTGGTCTGCATCACGGTCTCCAAGGCCCTGGGATTCTCTGTCATGCCTTAAACTGAATTTTCTTTTCTCTTCCAGGTTATCAGATGTGTTTTCCATCGAATGCTCTATGTAATATTAATGTTAGAAGTGGGCAGAGGCTCCCATCACGCCCCCCTTGCCATCACTTCTCCGGCCATCAGTGGTAAAAACCAGGCAGTCCGGTTTGTCAGGTGAAACACACACAGCTCGGATCTTTACTCTGTCCCTTTCCCTCAGTACTAACCAGGATTTCTGACACCTTTAGAAACTAAGAAATGTCTGGGCTGTTTGTGGTTCAGGGTTGAAACTATAGCACTTGGTAGCTCATCTGGTTTGTGTGGTCTGGGGTGTTGTTGTGGGGATGAGGGGTCTGCAGTTTGTGGGCCAGCCCGTGAAGTCAGCTCTGAGTTCTGACAGCGGCCTTAGTGTTAGCCGCTCCAAGTGTGCCTCCACCTTTTCTTTTTCTCTCTCCTTTTAGTCTCTCCTTCATTTTGTTCCTTGCCACTTTTTTTTTTTTTTTAACTTTTTTAGCAATAATTGATAGACTGATTCTCCCCTCAAGAGTCACTTAGCTTCACTTGCGAAGTCCTGTGTCTGGGCTTTACTGGGGAAGACACGTTTGCTGTGCCCTCGGCTTTTCTTTTCTTCTGTTAACTGGCTACTCGGCAGCAGCCTGGAGGTCGTGGGAAGAAGGGGAAGGTGTGTATGTGAGAGTGTCAGCCGCGGGGTTGGCGGCTGGAATCCAGGTGCAGGCTGCTGTCTGATCCTTGAGCGAGGCGAGTGTCTCGCTAAGGACTTTTAAACATGAAATAACGAAGATGTTTTAAGTAGAAGCACTCATTTTAGTTCTTCCATGAGTTCGTGATGTCACAAACTGCAGTGATATTCCTATAATGGTACAAGGAAACTTAACACTGAAAATGGGTCCAATCTGGGCATTACGATACTTTCTTTCGGGGTTACAGTTTGGAGAGGTACTGTTAGAAATGCATTTCACTGAGCTACCACTAGGTGGTACTGTGTCTCAGTCTATCCTCTACCGCTAAAGGATATATTTCAGCCTTAATATGAAACGTCGTAGGCAGTCCAAGGGCCCTGTGAGGACTGCACCCCTGCCCCTCCCTGACTGGTTGGCTGCTCGCAGCAGCTCGGAGAGCACCTGGGGCGTGGTGACTGGTGTTCTGCTGTGACACTTTGTCTTTACAGTCCATGCACTCACAATGCTTGCAGTATAGGGGTAGATTGTTCTTAATAGTTAGGATTTTGAAAAGGTAGACATTTCCCTTTTTGAGAACAGATTCAAGGAAAATTGCTACTTTATTGTCATTATAGGTGCATTACAAACCGTGGCTGTGTTTCTTTCCTTTTATAGCTCACTTGTGGATGAACTAAAAGAAAGTATGTTTCCAGTCCTTCGTATCTTACTCCAGCACATCTGTGTCAAGGTACTGTTTGCTTTAATGAGGGTGTATAAATGCACATGAAGGTAAACATGCGTGTGTGTTCTTGGAAATGAGTCTACATCATTACTATACGTTGTTTTATTTAGTATATTCACTAGGTATTCCCCTCTAGTGTGGTTTTCGGGGGAAAACAACTTTTTATTTTGGAAAATTTCAAATATAGATAGAATAGCTTGACGAGCACTGTCTTCAGTGATTTTGTATAAGCTATAACTCCTCCAGCCCATATGCACACTGGATTTTTTGAAGCAGATTTCATCATACCCTTTCAGATACAAATATTTCACGTCTCTCTCTAAAGGATAAGAACTCGTTAAAAACATAACCACAAAGTATTAACACACCTAAAAAATTCACAGTAATTCCTTAATATTGTCCAGTATCCGGTCAGTGTTTGCATTTTTACTATTGTCTCATAAATTTTTATAAGTTAGGACAGATGATTCTTTCCTGGACTCTATGGACCCTAGGGGTCCGTAAACTCTCTGAAATTAGGCGCTGAGGAGTGAGCTTACAGGTTTCTTATAGGCTAGTTTCCCAAGGGGTCTGAGACCTAGAACTGGTTAGTCATTTCTTTTTTTTTTTTTTTTTTTTTGCTGTACGCGGGCCTCTCACTGCCGTGGCCTCTCCCGTTGCGGAGCACAGGCTCCGGACACACAGGCTCCGCGGCCATGGCTCGCGGGCCCAGCCGCTCAGCGGCATGTGGGATCTTCCGGGATAGGGGCACGAACCCGTGTCCCCTGCATCGGCAGGCGGACTCCCAACCACTGCGCCACCAGGGAAGCCCTGGTTAGTCATTTCTGTAACATGTAAACGCTCGGCACTGTCGCTGAGCCAGGCGCACTCAGCGATTGTCCGATTGCACTACCACATGTGTCTCTGTCGTCCTGCTGTGGGTACTGGCTGGGCAGCTTCTTGGGGTCTGTGTTTCAGGTGGTCGATAAATCCGAGTACCGGACCTGTGCAGCTCAGTCCCTGGTCCAGCTGCTCAGCAAGCTTCCTTGTGCGGAATATGCTTCTTTCGTGGCCTGGCTTTACGGATATTCACGAAATGCCAAGGTAGGAGCTACATCTGCATGAAATTGTGGCTCCTGGCTCTGCAACCTTCTAGTGAAGGCCAGATCTGAAGATCTGTTTCTGAAGATTAGTTTTCTTTGCCTCTGACCGGAGATGCGTGCGGTTTTGCTTTACCAGATCCCGTACCGGGTGTTCACTCTTGATGTTGCCTTGGCTCTGCTGGAACTGCCTGAACGAGAGGTGGACGGCACGCTGCCCCCGGAGCATCAGAAGTTCCTGAAGCATCAGTTCTTGGTGCAGGAAATCATGTTTGCCCGCTGTGTAGACAAGGCCCCAACTGTGCGCAGCAAGGCACTGTCCAGTTTTGCGCACTGCCTGGAGTTCTCTGCTACGGCCGCGTCAGAGAGCGTCCTGGAACTTCTGGCCAACAGTGAGTGTGCCGAGCACCATGAGGCCAGGTCCGGCTCCTGCTGGTCCAGAAGCTGTGGTGGCAGAAATAATAGATGTGCTGTGATAGACTGGGACTTTCAGAAACCCTTTCAGTAGGTTTTACTGTTGAATGACTTCTTAGACGAGCCTTTCTTAGCAGTTCACATATTCTTGATCTCAGGCTGAGGTGGTTGGCCGCTGTCACTATTCCTTTGTGTCGTTGGGATTGGCTGTATCGGGTCTGATGACCAGTTCAATGCACAGCCAAGGAGAACACTGAACTGTCAGCATTTAGACTCTGTCTTGTCTTCAGGCCTGATTATCTGGGTTTTGATTCCTCTGTAAATGTTTATGTATGGTTTTTGATACTAAGACTTTTCTCTCTTATCTACCTGCTTACTCTTAGCTCCTGCAGTTTCAGGAATAGAGAGCCACCATGATGCTTCACTGAAAAATTCATCAGGTAATGAAATGATTGGTCAATATATTGTCAGATATTGAATAATTGTCCTTTCAATTAAAGGACTTGGTGAATATTTGAATGGTTTTTTCTATCTCCATATTACCTGTTTTAATACTGCACTTTTTTTCTTCATCAAAGAAATTGAAATTCATTTCAGTAATGATGTGTAGTAACTTAAACATGGAATATGCCATGCTTATATTAAAGGTATAACAAGTTTTTACTATACTGACTGGGCCTTTTTAAAATTTATTTTTAAGCTTTTTCCTATCAGAGGCAGACATTTAACCCTTCTGGAGGCTCAGAGGTGATCAATATAGACCACAGTGGTGAAACAGCTGGATACAGGGGTATGTCAGATTTTATCCCTATCAGATGAGTACTAACTATTGGATTTCAGACAACTGTAAGTAGAGCCTCAAAACCTTGGAATTTTTTTCTAATTCACCCTCAAGAATTGGAACTTTTTTTTCCTTTAAAAGTAGAATAATTTTTATTTTATATCTTTAATTGATGTCTTTGCACTATACTGTATTTCATTTTAAGGTAAAGAATAAGCTACATTTCACTTGTCGTGTACTGAAACCCAGTATTTCTGTCACACTTAAGAGAATGTTAGCAAATATTTTATTTCCTTAGTGAAGTCCGTTGTTCTGAACACTTGGGCTTGCTGGCCAGAAAGGACCAGTTACTAGGAAAGGTGCAGTAGAAATTAAATTTGTGTTTGGAGAAAAGTCATCACGAAAGAGGGGAAAAGATAAACGATACTATGGTACTCACCCTTGTGTCTGTTTTTTATTCCTTATTACTTTTTCCACCTGGCATCTTGACTCTGATTAAGCCATCCCAGAATCCATTTTTAATGCATGGTAGGGAACTGTGAGCCCAAGCTTCCATTGAAAAAGCTCAGAATTTAGATAATTTCTCTTCACCAACAGTATGAACTATTCTTTAATGGGTCATACACATCGTGTGGAGTGGTTTTGGGGTGCTCTCTTCCATGGATCCCAGCACAGGATTCTGAACACAAATGATGCCTGTTCCCTTTCAGTGACTTATTGAAGCCAGAATAATCTGGGATGGTAAAGTGTCTGTGATTCAGGAGGGAAGAAACACACCTGGGCTAGGTAGTAGATAGACCTGGAGCTACTCTCAGATTCTGTTTCTGTCTAGCTGTATGGTCTTGAGAAAGTCACTTTACTTTTCTGGGCTTTTGCTTCACTTATACTATGACACAGCATAATGCAGTGGGGGAAAAACTACATTAGAAATGAGAGGCAATCTGAGTTCTTATCCCAACACTGCTACTAAAGAGCTGCATGACCCAAGACATGGGAGTCAGCAGAACTCCCCGCCTGCTTGTCACTTCTGATCCTAACACCTTCCCTGTCTTTCGCAAAGGGCTGTTGTCAGGTTTATAGAAATTATGTTTAGAGAAGTGACTTTAAAAGAAAAAAGAGAGAACATTTGCAGAGGATAAGTGATATAATGAGATTTATTAGTTTATTCGATAAACATGTATGTGGTCCCTCCCAATCTGTGCAAGGCATTGCAGGTACAGACTCTAACAAAACATAGTTCCATCTCTTAAGGAGCAGTGGGAGAGGCAGGTATGTGTCTACATAAAGCCGTAATATTGTGAGATGGATGCTGAAGCACATGTAAAGTGCCATGAGGATCATTACTTACCATTGCAGCCTGGAAGATTACGTTTAAATGACTAGATAATAGCGTGTGTTACTCAAATTCAGAGCAATAACTCAATATGTATAAACAGATTCCCTAAAATATGTAAAGAAATTTAATCTAGAAAAATGTCTGGTTTAATTCCAGTCTGAGCAAGTTACAGATTCACTGTCGCACAGACACTTGCGAACACTATTGAGTTATACTGATTTAACGACGCTTCCAAAGTATAAAAGTTTGCCAGATGTATAGCAACCATGTTCCCATCTTGCTGTTTTTTTTTTTTAATAAATGTATTTATTTTATTTATTTATTTTTGGCTGCATTGGGTCTTCATTGCTGCATGCGGGCTTTCTCTAGTTGCAGTGAGCGGGGGCTACTCTGTTGCAGTGCGCGGGCTTCTCTTTGCGGTGGCTTCTGTTGCAGAGCATGGGCTCTAGGTGCATGGGCTTCGGTAGTTGTGGCTCGCGGGCTCTAGAGCGCAGGCTCAGTAGTTGTGGCACACAGGCTTAGTTGTTCCACAGCATGTGGGCTCTTCCCAGACCAGGGGTTGAGCCTGTGTCCCCTGCATTGGCAGGTGGATTCTTAACCACTGTGCCACCAGGGAAGTCCCCTATCTTACTTTTGATAAACTAAAGTGACTTTTTTGGCGGCGGGTGGGGGGGTGCTGCGTTGGGTCTTCGTTGCTGCACGCTGGCTTTCTCTAGTTGTGTCGAGCGGGGGCTGCTGTTCGTTGCGGTGCGTGGGCTTCTCGTTTCAGTGGCTTCTCTTGTTGCAGAGTACAGGCTCTAGGCACACAGGCCCTAGAGTGTGCGGGCTTCAGTAGTTGCAGCGTGTGGGCTCGGTAGTTGTGGCGTGTGGGCTCTAGAGCGCAGCCTCAGTAGTTGTGGCGCATGGGCTTAGTTGCTCCGCGGCATGTGAGATCTTCCTGGACCAGGGATTGTACCTGTGTCCCCTGCATTGGCAGGCGGATTCTTAACCACTGCGCCACCAGGGAAGTCCCTAAAGTGACATATTATTGGCGTTAACTATACTTTAAAAAAATTGTGTAGTTACTACATGCCAGTCACTATGCTAATAAGTACCTTTGTTGGTGTTTTTTGGTTTTGTTTTGAGAGAGAATTCACATATCATAAAATTCACCATTTAAAGTGTATTGAATTCCGTGTTTTTTAGTATATTCATAAAATTGTGTAATCAACTTCCAGAAACTTTTCATTAGCTGAAAAAGAAACCCCATACCTGTGAGCAGTCACTCTCCATTCCCCCCTTCCCCCTGCCTCTGTCTCTGTGGATTCACCTATTTTGGACATTCCACATAAATGGAATCCTACAACATGTGACTTTCTGTGGATAGCTTCTTTCATCTACCACTCATTTTCGAGGTTCATCCGTGTTGTAGCATGTATCAGTACTCTGTTCCTTTTTATGGCTGCATATGGTCCATTGTATGGATAGACCACATTTTGTGTGTTCATTCAGTCTGGCAGTTCCTCAGAACGTTGGACATAGAGTTACCACATGACCCAGCAGTTCACAGATGGCATGACCTGATAGGACTCCTGAGTGTGCACCCACAAGGAATGAAAATATATTCATACCCAGAACTGGTACAAGAATGTTCATAAGAGCATCGTTCATAATAGCCAAAAAGGTGGAAACAACCCAAATGTCCACTTATCTTTTTTTTTTTTTTTTTTTTTGCGGTACGCGGGCCTGTCACTGTCGTGGCCTCTCCCGTTGCGGAGCACAGGCTCCGGACGTGCAGGCTCAGCGGCCATGGCTCACGGGCCCAGCCGCTCCGCGGCATGAGGGATCTTCCCGGACCGGGGCACGAACGCGTGTCCCCTGCATCGGCAGGCAGACTCTCAACCACTGCGCCACCAGGGAAAGCTCCCCACTTATCTTTTTGAGGTGAAAGTTCTTGATCTATTCTGCATCCAAGTTCCTCATCAGCTATAATCTGCACATATCTTTTTCTCATTCTGTGGGCTATCTTTTCACTTTCTTGATGGTGTTCTAAGAGTTTTATGGTTTTAGCTTTTACATTTTTGTGTTGGTTCATTTTTGAGTTAATTTTTGCATATGGTGTGAGGGGTCCAGCTTTCACATGTGAATATCAATTGACGGAGCACCCTTTGTTTAAAGGACTGTTTTTTCACCTTTGAACGCTCTTGGCACTCTTGTCAAAGGTCAGTTGACCATAGGCATGTGTGCTTATTTCTGTACTCTCAGTTCTATTCCATTGATATTTCATCGTCCATCTGTATGCTGGTACCACTCTGTTGATTACTGTTGCTTTACAGTAATTTTGAAATCAGGAAGTGTGGCCTCTGCATCCTTGTTCTTGCTTTTCAAGATTGGTTTGGCTATTCTGGGTCTCTTGTATTTCCATATGAATTTTAGGTTCGGCTGTCAATCTCTGCAAAAAAGCCAGCTTGCGTTTTGATAGGGATTGACCTCTTAATCAATGTGGGGTGTATTGCCATCTTAAAAATACTAAATGGGCTTCCCTGGTGGCGCAGTGGTTGAGAGTCCACCTGCCGATGCAGGGGACGCGGGTTCGTGCCCTGATCCGGGAAGGTCCCACATGCCGCGGAGCGGCTGGGCCCGTGGGCCATGGCCGCTGGGCCTGCGCCTCCGGAGCCTGTGCTCCGCAGTGGGAGAGGCCGCGGCAGTGAGAGGCCCGTGTACCGCCAAAAAAAAAAAAAAAAAAAAAAAAAACTAAGCTTTCCAATCCATGAACAAGGAGTGCCTTTCTATATTTAGGTCTCCTTTAATTTGTTTCAGTGATGTTTTATAGTTTTCAGTGTATAACTCTTGCTCTTTAAACATATTCCTAAGTATTTTATTCTCTTTGATGCTCTGGTAAATGAAATTGCTTTCTTAATTTCAGTTTTGAATTGTTTATTGCAAGGTTTTACAACTGATTTTTGATGATTGATCTTGTGTCCTGTGACACTGTTAAATTTGTTACTAGCCTTAAAAGGTTGTGTGTGTGTGTGTGTGTGTGTGTGAGATTCCTTAGGATTTTCTACATATCAGATCATACCATCTGTGAATAGAGTTGTTTGTTTTATCCAGCCTGAACGCCTTTATTTCTTTTTCTTTCCTATTTTCCCCGGCTAGGACCTCTAGTGGTGTTGAAAAGAAGTGGGGAAAGCAGAGGTCCTTGTCTTTCTTCTGTTCTTAGAGGGAAAGCTTTTCGTCTTTCAACATTGAGTGGTTAGCTGTGAGTTTTCAGGATGGCCTTTATCGGTGTGCAGGAGTTTCCTTCTGTTCTGAGTTTGTTGAGTGCTTTTATCATGAGTAAGTGTAGGATTTTGCAAATACTTTTTCTGTGTCTATGGAGATGATCACATGGCCTTTGTCCTTTGTTCTATGGTGGTATATCACAGTGAGTGATTTTCCCAAGTCCTGGGATAAATCCCAAGCATGGTGTATAATCCTTTTTGTATCTTGCTAGGTTTAATTTGCTAATATTTTGCTGAGGATTTTATGTCTGTATTCAGAAGGGATTTGGGTCTGTTGTACTCTTGAGCTGTTTTGTCTGGTTTTGCTCAGGATAATACTGGCTTCACAGAGGGAGGTGGAAAGTGAAACAGAAGAGATTCTGTTTTTTGAAAGAGTTTATGAAGCGTTGGTATTAAGTTTTGTTAATTGACGATTTTGTTAACATTTGGCAGACTTTTCCAGTAAAGCCGTCTGGTCCTGGCCCTTTGTGTATGGGGGCAAGTGTGTCTTTGTTTCTTCTTGAGTCAGTTCCCCTAATTTGTAGAAATTTCATCTAGGTTACTTAATTTGTTAGCATAAAATTGTTCGTAGTGTTCATAACCTTTTTATTTCTGTAAAGTCAGTAGTAATGTTCCCTCGTTCATTCCTGATTTTAGCAATTTGACTGTTCTCTCTTATTCTCTTAGTCTGGGAAAATGTTGTTAATTTTGTTGATATTTTTCAAGGAACCTACGTAGATTTCATTGATTTTCTTTATTGCTTTCTGTATTCTGTTTCATTTTTTAATGTTCTTTCTTGTACCTCAGCAGTTCTTAAGTGTGGTTTGGGGTCCCTAAGCCTCCTTCAGTGGGTCCTTGAAGTTAATACAGTTTTCGTAATAATATTTAGATGTCATTTACCTTCTACACTCTGATTTTCTCACAAGTATAATTTGGAGTATTGCAGAGGTCCCAGACAGGCAGAAGCAGATAGAAGCAGAGATGAGAGTCCAGTTGTCTTTTATTAAGCCAGACATTAAAGAGTTTGCAGATAATCAATGGTATTCTTTTCACTAAATTTTTTTTGTTTTGGACAATAGTTATTTTTTAGTTAAAAAATATACCATTTATAAGTGACGTGCCTTGCTATTTTATTATTTTTTTTTGCCTTGCTATTTTAAAATAAATTATTAAATCTTTTTACAATGCTCAGTTTAAATTTCTAATTCATATTAAAAGATATAATCCACATTAAAAAAAGCTCTTAGGAGTTTTCAGTAATTTCTAATAGTGTAAAGGGACCATTAATGGAAAGGTTTTAAAGCTACTGTTATGTATTGTTTTACTTTAGTCTTTAAAAAACCCGATGGTTTAGATCTTACCATTTGTAGTAAACAGAATAGAGATCTAAATAATTCATTCAGAATTTTAGACTTAGCAGCCTGGATTTAAAACTAAATTTTCCAGAATTTATGCCCTTCTAAAATTTTACTACTCTGCCTTTTTCATTATTGTGAATAGCTAATTATTTGAATTTTTTCTTTTTCTATGTCATTTCATGCTCTGATTTCTTATTTAAAACCAGTTAATGAGTCAGTCTTGGATTACAGCATGTTCTCAGGATTGTGTGGTGTGCTCAGGCTGTAATGACTGTGCTGTTCCCTCAACAGGAAGGGGTCTCATGATGATGCTGAGGAGCAGGGTCGGAGATGAGAAGACCAACGTCAGGAAGTCTGCACTCCAGGTGTGAGTTTTTCTGGACATTCTTTTCATGTACTCTTTTTAAGCACTACCAACTTGAAGATGCAAGAGACTATTTTAAAAACCCTTCGGCCATATTCATTACTCACTTTCCTCTTAATGTTAGTTCACCTTGTTCCTGTTAAATGTAAATTACATAGATGAACTGAAGGATCATCTCTTCTTAAGTGTTCCTACTGCGTTGCTGGCTTTTTAGGAATCACAATTTTATATCCTTAATTTCATTTTTTAGAATAAGGATTCTTAACCTGGGGACCGTGGATGGATTTTGATAGGGTTCATGAAACCCCTGAAATTGTTTCAGAATGCTTGTTTGTATAAAATGTATGTCAAGTTTTCTCCAGAAAGGTGTTAAATTTCATCAGATTCTAAAAGGTGGGATGTTACTGGGAAGAGGGATGGATCTATGATCTCAAAAATGAAAGAATCACAAACTTAAAAGGCAGTGTTTTGTCTGCAGTTTTGCTTTTTGTATTGACATTATGCCTAAGTCACCCCTTCATGTTACACATGACTTTCTAGGTCTTAGTGAGCATTTTGAAGCACTGTGACGTCTCGGGTATGAAAGAAGAGCTGTCTATCCTGCAGGACCGGTGTCGGGACGTTGCTGTGTCTGTCCGCAAGCAGGCCTTGCAGTCTCTCACCGAGCTTCTTATGGTGAGACGCAGCCATCGTGTGTCTGATGAATGGTATTTTACGTTACAAATAATTGGGCTTGATGAAGTACCTGTTAGAAACTCTCCTAAGTCCACTGTAGGATTCTACAGTGTAAGAGAAAGGAATCTGTCCATTACCTCTGGTAGATTGCATTTCATATTAAATATAATATGACTAATGCTAGAGAATGCTAATGGTTAGCATTCTGTTGACTTCAGGTTAAATCTCATATAGAAATGTGAATTTTAAAATTAATTTGGTTAGACAAGAGGCCTAGATTAATTTTTGTCCATTAAAACCTATATAGGTGATATTGCCAAAAGAGCAGATCCACTAATCCTATATATAATTTACTTTTGCCAAATAATCAGTTTCTGAAGAATTTTAAAAGTGAGTTTTTTTCTTTATTTCATGATAGAAGGCATTAAGCAATGCATGTTTTGACTTTCTCTGTTAGCATCTATTCTAATTACTCCTTAGGATAAAAATTTACTATTTGCTCTCGATCTTGAATTACAAAAAAGTGCTGCTTCACTACCAATAATGAGATAATCACTCTGTAAGTCTAAAATTCCAGTATGGGATTTCCCTGGTGGCACAGTGGTTAAGAATCTGCCTGCCAGTGCAGGGTACACGGGTTCGATCCCTGGTCCAGGAAGATCCCACATGCCACGGAGCAGCTAGGCCCGTGTGTCACAACTACTGGACCTGTGCTCTAGAGCCCATGCTCCACAACAAGAGAAGCCACAGCAATGAGAAGCTTGTGTGCAGCAGCGAAAACCCAATGCAGCCAAAAATAAATAAATAAATAAATTTAAAATTTCAGTATGCACTGATTTACAGTTACTGGAGCTTGAATTTGGTTTTCACATATATTTGGAATGTTGATTTTTTTTTCCACTGTGTGTTTTATTTGTAATTATGTGAGCAACTACTTATAACATATCCTAAAACATCGATCACAGCTTCCCCGATTTGTGTTCAGACCTGTGATAGAGTAGGCGTCTTTATGACTTCCTGACTTTCAACTCCTCAGGCACAGCCTCAGTGTGTCCAGGTACAGAAGGCCTGGCTGGGGGGGGTTGTCCCGGCTGTGATGGACGGTGAGAGCACCGTGCAGGACAAGGCCCTGGAGTGTCTGGACCAGCTCCTGCTGCAGAACATCAGGCATCATGGTCAGTTCCACGGCGGGGACAACAGCCAGGTGCTCGCCTGGAAGCTGCTGACGCTGCTGAGCACAGAGAGCCAGGAACTGGGGTACGTTCGTGTGCAACTGGTTGTCCTTATGGAAGGGCTTTTGTTATAAATTCCTGTGTCGATCTTAGAAAATCAGCTCTCCAAATTGCTTAATATACGAAGACTCAATCTTGATCTTTTTCCCTTGACCTAGTTCAGATCTCTTAGCATTTTTGTGGTGACAGTTTTTGTGAAGCCTTCCTTTGCTTTCCTCTGAGTGTTTTCCAGCTTCGAATTGATGTCTTAATATGTAGTAGAAAGCATTAATGGATTTGCTATATTAACATTAACTTTCCACAATACTAGTCATTATGATAGATGACTTTCTGGGTATGACAAGTTAGACTTTTTCTGACATCTTATTGGGTTGGTTGACTTAATCACACTGCAGCATTTTTTCCATTTGATAACATTTGCTGGATGTTTCACTGTGCAGTGAGCAATGCAGTGAAGAGTTAGCACCTGCACTGATCAATTTTAATCTCTACTGCAGTAATCTTGCAGCTGGTTTGTGTTCGTGCGCCCTTGACTGTCTTTTCCTTTCCTTTTTTTCTAAATTTATCATACAAGAAACATCTCCCCGCTTGTTTACATGTACTTATGGAGGAATTATCATCCAATGGAAAGAATAATAGATTTAGTATCATAATAGATACTAATAATTATTAACCATGCTCCAATATAAAATAAAAATTTAAAAAAGTAGATACTGATAGATAATAATAGATTTAGTATACCGTCTGTGGCCCTGGCAAATCACCCCATCTCTCTGGGCCTTAGTTTTCTCATTTGTAAGAAGAGTTGGTTACACTACACGATCTCTTAAGGTCCCTTTTGTTGTTAAAAATCTGACTGAAAATGCATTCACTCATTAAGTATTTTATCAGTACCAACTGTATGCTTTGCTGAAATTCCTGGAAGGGAGAGGAATTTCGCCAGCAGTAGAATCAGCTACTTTTTTGCTTTTCTCAGGGGTATCTTACTGTGCACACCCAGTTTATACGAGCTCATGAGAAACTGTTGGGAGGTTTATTTCATTTCTTTTTCTTAACTTTTATATTAAAATATAACATATAGAAAAACGTACAAACTGTAAGATCAATAAATAGCAAAAAAATATAGCCATGTAACCACCACCCAGGTCCAGAAATAGAACATTGCTCGGCCTGAGAAAACTCTTCCTTCCAATTGCTCTCCTTCCCTCCTCAAAGGGAGCGACCACTGTGATTTTAACACCATGTGTGAGTTTTCTCTCCTCTTCATCTTCATGTAAGTGGAATTATGTGGTATGTATTCTTTGTGTGTCCGACTCCTTTTACTCAAAGGAATACAAGGTTTATTCAAGTTATTGTGTGCAGCTATAGCTCATTCACTTTCATTGCTGTGTGTGTGTGTGTGTGTGTGTGATATTTGTGAAGAAGCTACAGTTTATTTATCCAGTCAACTGTTAATAGATTATGAGTCGTTTCCAGTTTTTTATTACGAGATATAATGCTGTTGTGAATATTCCCATGCGTATCTTTGGCACACATTTCTCTTGGGTGTACACCTAAGAGCAGTGCTGTTGAGTATGCTTTTATTCATCTTTCATGGTTACTGCCAGACAACTTTCCAGAGTGGTGGGACCAAGTTACATTTCCTTGCAGCACTTAATGAGAGTTCCAGTTGCTCCATATTTCGGCCTGCATTTCATGTTGTCAGTCTTCGTTTTTAGCCATTTTAGTCCATTTTGGACCAATACTGGTATTTTCTTGGTGGCTTTAATTTGCACTGCTATGTTGACTAATGTAGTTGAGCCTCTTTTCATAGGTGGATTAGCATTTAGATATTCACATTGTGAATTACCTGCCCAGGTCTGGGGCCTTTTTTTTTTTTTTTAATTAGGCTGTCACTCTTTTGCTTGTTTACCCAGAAGTGTTCATTATATATTTATGTACAAGCATTGTTGTATGTATTACAGATATCTCTCCCATCCCATGGTTTGCCTCTTTACTCTCTTAATGTGTTTTGATGAGTTCAGTTTGTCAGTGGTTTTCTTTATGGTTAATGTATTTTTAAAGAAATCTTTTCCTACCTCAGGATCATATACATATTTTCCCATATAATCTCCTAGAAGTTTGATTTTTTTCTTTCCCCTTTATAGTTAGGTCTTTAACTTACCTGCAATTAAGATGTGTCATAGCTTCCTTCATAGGCTCTCTGTTTTCATTTTAAGATGGGGGAAGCACCTGTGCATATTTGCAGTCAGAAAACCAGTATGTAGAAAATATCGAGGATGATTGAAAGGGGTAAAGTTTCTGAAAAAGAACAATATTTGAAAGGATACACTTTATAAAGTAGGAGGAGAGAGCTCCAGAAATAAAAGGAAAGAGAACAGGGAGAGAGAAACACAAAAGAGGACATAATATGAGCACTAGAGCTTTTAGCCTTTTTCTTCTCCATAAAGTGATGCTCAGTGTTTGCCCAGTACAGCGTGTTCACAGCAGCATGATCCACAACAGCTAAAAGGTGGGAACAATCCAGGTGTCCATGCACTGGTGAAGAGAGAAATAAGAGGTGGTCTATACACACAATGAAATATTAGTCAGCCTTAAGAAGTCACAAAATTCTGACAGATGCTATAACATGGATGAACCTTGAAAACATGCTAAGTGAAATAAGCCAGACGTGAAAAGACAAATATTGGATGGTTCCTCTTATGTGAGGTCCCTAGAATAGTTAGACTCTGGGAGGCAGAAAGGGGCAGTGGGGAGGAACTGCTTAAGGGGTACGGAGTCTCAGTGTGGGGTGAGAAAAAGCTCTGGAGGTGGGTGGTTGCACAACAATGCGAGTGGGCTTAATGCCACTGATCTCTGTACTTTAAAATGGTTAAAAAGATAAGTTTTGTTATGTACATTACCACAATTTAGAAAACAATGTATTTGCCGAAGTTAGGAAGGAGAGGGTAGAATTAGGGGCAGCAGTGCTCAAAGTGTGGTGGATTCAGGAGCTTAGACTCTCTAGTCCTCTTAAAAACACCCATACATGGAGAGAGCTGGGAGTTCAGTTTTATTTGGGGCTTACTGAGGACTGTAGTCCAGGAGACAGCCTCTCCGTAACTGAGGAACTGCTCTGAAGAGGTGGGGGGCGGGGGTCAGTATATATGTGATTTTGGTGAGGGGCGTACGTGCAGTCAAGCACACATCTTGGTAGAAGGTGGCTGCTGGTCACGAGGAGCAGATGTCTCTGTTAATGAATTTTAGTGCTTTTCTAGGTATGAGAAGATGCAAGAAATTGGGCTCACAAAATCTTCCTGAAAATACCTACCAATCTGAAGGCCTGTTCTGCCAGTTTTCCCAGAGCACAGAGGGCCTCCTTCCTGGTCTTGGCCCAGAACTCCTCTCAGGAGGTGTGGAAGGTCAAGGGACTGCAGTGGCCAGTGACCTCATCCTTGTAGAGGCAGATGGCAAGCGGCAGTTTTTAGTTGGCAGCCTTTATCGTAATATTAAGATGTCATGCACCATTGCCACTTTTACTCTTTGACAGTACTAGAGTTTCCAGAAGCCATGTGATGATATTGAAATAAATTGAATGGAGAATCAGATGTAAGAATGCACGTCTTTTGCTTAAGCCAGGCCATAAAGAGATTTACAAAAGTATAAAGCAATGTCACTGTTCTTACCAAGTTTTTTTTTGTTTTGAGAAAGATACCAGGTTTTGGGGGGGAAGGAATTGCATTATTTATGTTAACATGTAATTGGCTTATTGTTATTTCTGACAAATTAATAGATAAGTATTTTAAAGTTTCTGTTTTAACTTCTAGTATGGCACATATTGATAGGTATAACCCACATGAACAAGAAAGGTCTTCGAGGCGGTCAGTAATTCTTAAGAGTTCAAAAGGGCCCTGAGCAGAGAAAGTGTGAGAGCCACTGAACAAGGGAATCAACTTTAAAAAAGGATTGAGAACAGTAGGGCTAGGGGAATAGAGTTCTATAAATAAACTCTTGTGATAAGTTCTTTAATAAACAGAAAGTAACTAGGATTCCAGGATCTGCTCAGGACAGGAGACTTCACAGAACAGGTGAGCTTCGAGTTTGGACCTTGGCGGTTAACAAGAGGCGGGAGCTGCTCTTGTGGAGGACTCAGCCAGTGCAGGGTCATGGGCGCATGCGTGGTGTATGCTGCAGGGGCCCCAGGAGTTCATAGCACAGGAGGTGTCACGGATCGGCTGTGTCTGTGACCAGAGTCTGAGAGCACAGGCCACCGGTGAATGACTTGAGCTCAAGGCGTGGCGACCCGGGTCCAGGGGAAGCAGCTGGCTGCAGAGGACCTGTCCAGCGGTGGGGGCACCAGCTCTGAGGGCTGAGGACGCCCTGCACCCTCCACTCTGGTTGCCCACAGTCCAGTGGAAAGGGAGTCACGGCAGCCAGCAGGGAGCACGTGGAGCAGTATGGGTTTTTACCTTTTCTTGTTTTTAGCTTCCTTTTGATGGTGGTGTGACCTCAATCATCCCTACAGGTGGCAAGAGTTGAGAGTAACCAGGCAGGCCTAATGGTGAGGGTCTCCAGGCAGGAAATAGCAACGCAAAGGCTTAGAGGCCTGCCGCTCCAGGAATCCTAACTGAAAGGGCTTCTGGGTGGGGTTGCTGTTGAACAAGGCCCGGAAAGCAGAGGTGGGGCAGGGCGGGGGGTGGAGGGAGGACCGGGGATGGAGTCCCATTTTCAGTGTGTGCTTGCGAGGACCCTGGTGATGGAGGACATCGCCCAGAGTTAGGCTGTAGGCTAGAGAAGATGACTAAGAACAGACTTCAGAATCAGCAGTTGGTGTGATTAGAAGAAAAGGAATTAGTGAAAAGGTCAAACAAGTCTACTGGAGTATAAGGGAGAGCATGGTCAGTTCTGTCCAGCAGGGGGCACTGAGATGGGCACTGAGGGGGGTTGCTTTGGTTTGATATTAGGATAGAGGTTGGCAGTGCTTTTCAGGAAACCAGGTGGTGTTTGCTGAACCGCATTCTGAGTGGTGCGGCATCCCCTGCTTGTGATGGGCAGTGCGGCTAATGGAGGGTCCAGTTGGGAGGTTTTGGGGACGGCTCAGCCCATGTGGAGGGTGTGCGTGGTCAGAGAGGAGCCAGATTTGAGATCTCAAACCTGGAAGTTCAGAGGATGTTTCGTCATTCTGTTGGCTTCCTGCAGTAAACTTCGGTTAATATTCTGTGTGATGCATGTACATAAACTTTTAAATATTTGTTGATTTCATGTATCTTGCTTTTGGATAGCAGTCAGATATAAATTATGTTAGTCATTTGCAGTAAAACTCTAGATAGATTTTTTTTTTTTTTTTTTGCGGTGCGCGGGCCTCTCACTGTTGTGGCCTCTCCCGCTGCGAAGCACAGGCTCCGGGCGCGCAGGCTCAGCAGCCACGGCTCACGGTCCCAGCCGCTCCGCGGCATGTGGGATCCTCCCGAACCAGGGCACGAACCCGTGTCCCCTGCATCGGCAGGCGGACTCTCAACCACTGCGCCACCAGGGAAGCCCTCTAGATAGATTTTTAACCAAAAACTAATTTACTAATAAAACCATTCATTTATATGCATATGCTTGTTGTGTGTAAATGGGTTTATTTTCTTATAGTTGCATTCTTTGTGCTTTGAGAATTCTTTTTTTTCATTTAATGAGAAAGTCTTGCTAATCTGAATGTGTGTGTGTGCCTAGCAGTAGAAGAAATTAATTGGAAGGAATGTATTTTTCTCTCCACTTAAATATATAATACTGCATTTGTCTCAGGAGTCATATGATGTCATTCAGTGCTATAGGAAAAAGTAAAATAAATGGTTTAAAAATAACAATGACATCACACAAACACTTTAATACATCAGAAGCATTTTTTATTTTAGAAAAGTTTGATATATGTATTTCTGAGTGGTATTGGCCGGTCATAGCAAAGTCGAGCTCGTTTAATATCACCATACTTAAATGCTAGGATGTCATTTCTCTCCAATCCTTCCATTGAAAAAAGGACAATGTCTACATTTTTTGTCACTAAAACCCTGTAGACTCTGGATGTACCTGTTATTGGTAACTTACCCCATATGTTTGCCTAGAAATTTTAGAGGGTCTCAAGTGAATTATGAAATTTTATTATTTTCTTTAAAAATAAATACTTTATGGGCAGGGGAGGGGTAAATATACCTTATTCCATGTAATAATAATTAGAAAGATACCTAGTTTGCTATCAGATGAGCCACTAGCCAGGAACCTCTGTTTGCATGTTTTATGTGCCAGAATCCTGGAGCAGAAGTTGATACCCTTCACCGAGGGGCAGGTCTGAACAGTTTTGTGTATTTACAGTTGCAATTCTGCTTTCTCATCTTTTTTCCAGCCGCTATTTAGATAAGGCTTTTCACGTCTGGTCCAAGAAAGATAAGTTCTCCTCCACTTTTGTAAACAATGTGCTCTCCCACACTGGCAAGGAGCACTCTGCCCCGGCCTGGATGCTGCTCTCCAAGGTTGCTGGCTCGTCACCCACACTGGACTACACCCAAATCATAAAGGCCTGGGAGAAAATAAGCAGGTTCGCATGCTTGTGATTTAGCTGCCACCAGACACGAGAGATTCTTGGAAACAAAGCTCATGTCTTAAGGAGGTGGGCTCTTTCATAGCTGTTAATATACACAGATCTTTTCTTTAAATTCTGGCGTAAAAACAAACATGAAAAAAAGAATCACTTTTAGGCTTTCATTGTCCAAGTACATTAAGTGCCTTAATGCTCCCCAACTCGACTCCTAAACCATGCCACCCTACTTCCTCCAATACTGATAATGCAGAAGAAAAGTATTTTGTTGGCAGCAACTTTTACTTTGGTTCTATACTGATATTTCTTCTGCCCTTTCCACAGACAGCAGGACCCCAATGCAGACACCTTAGGGCACATCCTCTGTGTTATCCGGCATATTGCAAAGCATCTTCCTCAGAGCACCCGGAACAAGGTGACAGGTGAGTGTCTACCGGAGAATCGTGAAAAGGCTTTGCCTTTCACTTTATATATATTTTTAAGAGTTAAACTTCAAGGGAATTGACTCTCTTTTTTAGATGTTATCAAAAGTAAGCTGCATGGATTCTGGTGGTCACCAAAGTTGATCAGCCCAGCTGTTGATACTTTGCAAGGACTCTGTAGGGCATCTGCAGAGACGCCAGCGGAGGAGCAGGTACGCTACAGACTCTCCTGGGTGTGTCTGTCTTTTGTCTGTACGTGGACGTAACGCTCTGCCTTGAAGCTGGGGGCATGTTCTCCGCAGAGAACCTGGAAGGGTGGGTGGTCCCCAGCAGTTAGTTCTCCAAGGAAGCACCTACGTGACAAGCAGTTGACATTCCCCAAGAAGATCTTGGCTGCTGAAGACACACAGCTCCTTTAGGAGGTCACCTCCTTGGTTCTGGGTACCAGTGTCTTCTAGGAAGCACACCTGCCAGACACCTGTTTCCAAGATCGAATCTGCAAGGTTGTCTTTTAATCATCGTAACCTCGGTGCTCACAGTAGCCTGTTAGACCCTCCTCCCTCACTCCAAGGATGTGTAAGCGGTTTCCTCCTAGTCACAGCTTCCCTCCAGACCAGAAGATTTCTGATTAGTCATCATCCTGTCACCCTAGTATCTCTTGTCCCCAGAGTTCCCAGAGCCTCCTGCTGACATTCCCTGTGGATTCATCATCACAACTCCAAACCAGCGTTCTGTGTGACACAGAGGGTTACTTTGACTCCCCAAAAGCTATCCATTTAAGTATCTCTAATGATAAATTATCTTACTATCATGTATTCAGTTTTTATCATGAAATATACTCCTAGACAGTGCTAGTCATAATGAAAAATTTTAGGACTGGGGGTTATTAATAATGATTTTAGAAGTCAAAAATTAAATAATTGCTGAAATATATTTAAATCTCCCAGAATAAAAACATTATTGTTTCATCTGAGCTACCTGCCACCTTCCTAAGCTTCATTTTCTTGTATAAGTTCTTTTTAAAAAGTCCTTTCCTGATAAGTTAACCATTGTAGTAAGACAATATACTGTAACTTTTTTGCTTAGGACTTAAAACAGGTTGAAATTTAGTTAATTAAAAATGCCCAGCTCTTTCTGTATCTGGTGTTTTCCTGGCATAAACCTTTTGGCACTTTTTGGTGAAGGGGATACTTGCTTTATTTGATTTTCTGTTTATCTCTGATCCAAGAAAGTGTATGAAAAACTTTTAAATAAGGAACCATTACCTAAGTAGGGAGCATATTTGAATAGCAGAAAACAGGTAAAAACAAAACAAAAAGCTGATGATGAGGAACAAATGCTGTAGGAAAGAAATGGAGGTTCTGTGGCAGAATGTGAGGGCGCCGTCCCCCAAGTGTCTGCGGCACGTCGCTTGTTAGTGCGGAGCCAGGCCTGCACCACGGGCCCCGCTTCCCGGGCCAGTGTGGCTCCCCAGCACTGGCTAGAGGGGGTCTGCACTGGGGGGAACCAGGGCCGTAACGACTAACTGTTTGCCCACCACCAGCCACAGTCATTAGAACAGTAAGTTGTGTCATTGTTAGTCTGGGGGGAAGGCTGAGTTCTCATCAAACCTAGAAACTGAGACCCAGAAGGGAGAGGAACTCACTGCTGCATTAGGAGAAGGGCAGGGTGTTAGCTTTGCCAAGACCACCTCCCTTGGTGGTGGGCAGTGGACTAAGGCCCTGAGGCTTCCCGGAATCTCAGGATACTTTCCATCCAAGTGACCAGAAACGTACTTGTGCTGCTTTTCTCTGTAAATGAATGTCCTGTATTTTACGGAGAAAAACAAGTTACCCGAAGAAGAGACCGTCAAGATGTAGCTCAACGGCAGCACGCGTGAGAGGCTTGGTCTTGGGGCATCGCTGCTCTGCGAGCTTGGTGTGAGCCGATGGCATGGCGAGGCTGTCGTTGAAGCAGTTGGGGGCAGCTGTGGACTGTGGGAGTAGAGCGCGTCTGGGACAGGTGCTCGTCCTGCTGCCTGTACGCTCAAGTCTAAGGCCACGTGCTGCCATTCTGTCTCAGTCACAGCCGTCCAGAGAACGTGGATGAGACCAGAGGGATGTGTCCAAGGAGAGCGGTCAGCAGGGTGACCGAGCAGGCTGGCCGGGAGCGCTGAGGGCCTGGTATGTTTAGCTGGAGAGGAAGTGTGGGGAGGCCGGCTGCCTGGCTAAAGACACATGAATGAAGGACCCAAAGGACAGAGACCTGGATTTATTTGGTGTCACGGAGCACTGATTTCGACCAGTGGGTGGAAATTGCAAGGAGACAGATTTTGCCCAACTGAAGAAAAACTGTACTGAGGTCTGCCTAGAGTGGACAGACTGGCCTCTGGACACGTCTCTCTGGTCAGTGGGAGTCACGCTGGAAGCGTGACAGGAGCCCCTGCGTGGAGAGAGCCCAGGGCGGGCTGGCTGGCAGCTCGCCCAGACTCTGAGGTCTTCCTCTCACTAGCAGCCGGGCGCCGGGCCTAAAGGACTCAGCCAGGCTGGGACAGAGCACGTGCATTTCAGAAGCTCCAGGTTGTGCAGTCTGTTAACACCTTAAGTGCAGTCATTTTTGTAAGACGTTAATAAAGACAATAGCTTTGACACATTTTAGGCCGAGTCAGACTACAGATGTCTGGATTGTGATGATGGTTTGCCAGCAATTTGGCAAACTTAGAGTACCGTCTTGTGGTATTGCTGCTGGGCACTCCCTGGGGTGTGGTTCACACTGCCCCTTCCTAAGGCACCTGCCGCATAGTGTGGGAGACCTACACGTTAACCTGTAATCCCAATGTCTTAGAATAATTCCTGAAACAGAAGCGAGTGTCTGATAACGTGGCGGTCCTGGGGTGGAGCAACTCAGCTCAGCCTGGGTGTGTAGGGACGGCCTCCTGGGGAAAGTGCCTTCCAGGTTATAGGGTGTGACCGAGCTCCTCACTTGGCCCATAAGTGTGGTGAGGATGTGTGGGCCGGAGGTGGGACCCCCTTGAGGTCACTTTAACTAATAAGAGACTCTGAAAACTTCTCTCTAATGAATACATTTCAGGAGGGTAAAAACTGTTCTTTTTTATTCTATGTGTTTTTAAAATATACTCTTTATTACAGTAGTTAAGTCACCATCTACATATGCCAGAAGAATTGCAATGTTTTTCTCTATTGGAGGAGCACTGCTATTACAGATCTCTTATAAATTAGGGCAGTAGATCTTCCTAAATAGATGTCTTTCCCTCTTATAGGGCAAATGTAACAACAGAAAGAAAGATAATACATAAATATATATGTTTGTAGTAAATATAGCATATTACAAAGAGCATACATAAGTGTTCTTCGTGAATTCCACTCAGCCAGTTCGCGTTGCCAGATTGCTAAAAGAGCAAAGATGCAAAAGCATGATGGCTGGGGTTTCCATGGCTTGCGGTTTATGCATTTGAAGGCCGTAGAGTTTCTTGTGAGCAAGTTGTGTGTCGCGGGCATTCTGATGGATGCGTGGTGCCCTTCAGAGATGGCCTTTGCCTTGCCGCAGGGATTACTGGTGCAGGCGTGCGGGGACGTGCTCTCCGCCTGTGTGCGCTGCCTCTCCGACATAGTTCTGAAGGAGGACGGGACCGGGAGGATGAACGAAGACCTGGCGGTGAGTAGCTGCTGCTCTTAGTGTCCTCCTCTCCTCCTCGTGTCGGCTGGGCCTGTAGACGGCTGTGTGAGGTGCGTTTTCAATACTCTTAGCAAGAAAAGGATTTTCCTAGCCTGGGGCTTACTCTTTTTTTAGAAGAATTTTTTATCGGTGACCTATTCATTTTTCTCTCCCATACTTATCATCTGGGGGAAAATGATGGTAAATCCTTCTACCAGTTGGGTCCTGTGAGATTCCTGATCCGACAGGGAAAACACAGTGTGTGTTGTGAGCTCAGAAGTAATAAGGTGAGAAAAGAGTAAAGTGAGCATCCTCTTTGTTCTTTTGGCTTGTTGGTTTGATGTTTTTTTTTAAAATGTGTCTGGCAAGCTGTTTGAATATCAGACTATAGAACAGCTCCCAGGTCGTGTCTAAAACAAATGAGAGATTTGAAAGCTGGAGAAGCTGCTGCCCTGGGAGCAGTGAGATTGTGTGGCATGCACCCTGCTTTAGAAATTGTGCCATGAAGAGGTGCCTTTGAGCCAGTGAACGCAGGGCCCGTTTTCTGGTTCAAGTAGCTGACTGTCAACAGAACGTGGTGATTGTGATGCCAGCGTCTGACACTGTCCCATAAGGGCAAACATGAGCTGCTTTTTGATGCCCTTCAGACTAGGCCATCATTTTGCCTAAAGTGGTCATTTTCCTCGTCTGTTTGAAACTTAGTAGAGCACTTCCTTCTGTGTCCAATTCCTGCTTCGCCCCCTCGCACCCGGACCTGGGGATTGATGGCCGTGTTCACATTTGTTGGAGGAGAAGACCCTTTGTGCCAAGGCAGTAATACGGGCCCAGTTCAGTAATAAAAATATCCTGATCCACGAGAACCCAGATGTTTTGGGTCAGAGGTCACGATGTTTAGAGTGGTCCCGACCCGGGATTTCTCTGGAGGGTCTTGCTCCACTAATTTGTCTGGGATTCCCTACCCAATCTAAGAAAAACGCTTATTATGACCAGTGAGTTTTCCCCGCTAAGATTTATTTTTTTTCTGTTAAATATGTCACCACAATTTACCTTTTGGTCAAAATATAGAGAGAAGTTTGCCCTATATATATTGTTTACTTCACTCTTTAAATATAATTCAAATGTGCCGCTAATCCACTGAGATACAGTGTGTTCAGGTCTTTTTAAACACATACATCCTTATTATTAGCTTTTTTACTCTTAAAAAGCCTTTATTCAACATTTTACTGTTTATTTAGCATCACCCTTGTATTTTTACGATTAAAAAAATAAGTATCAACTGTTCAGCTGAAGGTCCTTAATAAAGACACAGTAGTGGTGGCTTGAGGAAGCAAGTTCTCACAAGTTTTGGAAGGAGTCTTACTAGTAAGCTAAAGCAGGAGAACAGTTTGGAAGTGAGTTTAAAGCGTGCAACAGGCTATATGCCCTGTCACCCCGCACGTCCCCTCTGAGGAGGCAGAACAGTGTCCCAGGATGCCAAGGTGTCCATCAGAGCTGATGCAAACAGGAAGGGACTAGGTCAACATAAATGTATAGTAATAGTGCGGTCAACCTTGATGACATTCAGAGGTTTTAACAGATTTAGGCAGTCATTAAACACATTGATCGTATATATTGACATGAAAGGATGCCTGATACTGAAATTTAGAATCACAAACTTCAACCTAGTGTGATTGGCAAGTGTGTGAGAAAAGCAAACATGAAGCCCTGTGACTATAAAAATACTTTGAAAAGAAAGTCATACAGAAAAACAAGGATGGTGTCTGTGGGCGGCGGGATTGTAAGTCAGCTGTTCCGTGTCCCCACTTACCCGGAAGCACCGAGGTCCACTCTGCTGTCATGGCACCCCTTTGACTTGCAGGAGTATCTAGATATAGATGATAAACCTATACAGTCACCCTAGTTGAAGCAGTGACTGGATTTTTACAATGGCTGTGTGTTGTTGTGGGGAAAAAACCCAGCCATTTAATTTGGGGGGCAGAAAAAGTACTCCACTGACATGGCGTTAACCTAGCTAGAGTTCGTTTTTCTTTTGCCTTATTCTTACTGCAAAACCAATTCTCTTTGCAGGTAAAGTACATTTTCACCTTAGGAGATGTAGCCCAGCTCTGTCCAGCCAGAGTGGACAAGAGAGCCTTCCTGCTGATGCAGTCCATCCTGGCTGCTTCTGCCAGCGCGGAGCATTGTAAGGCCCTTGGCGTGCCTTCTGCACCTGCTGCCTGGGGGCTGGGTTTGCCCTGTAGCAGTGCAGCAAGACCTCTCCTCCCTTCCTTTCCCTCCTGTAGTGACCACGTCGGACCCAGGCGGCAGTGAGGCCGCATCCTCCCAGCCCATCTCCCAGTTCCAGGGCTCTGTCATGCCCTCTGTGATCAGAGCACATGCCGTCATCACCTTGGGTGAGTAAGGAGACGGGGCAGCCTCTCCACGTGTGCTTTGTGATTTATAAGCTTGTAAGCTCAGGAGGTAACTGTAGGAGCACCCAGCTCTGCAGGACACTCCCTGTTTAATTTATTACCATCAAACCTGTGGGGTTTTTTTATACTCATAATGTAGCACCATGAAGTCTGTTCTTCAAGAGCTGTATGCCAGGCACTGCACTAAGTTCTGGGAATGAAGACATAAGTTTGCAGTTCACATCATAAAGGGATGGTTTATCTTAGAGGAGAGCATAGGCAGAACACTCTGTGACATAAATCACAGTAAGATTCTTTTTTTTTTTGCGGTACGCAGTCCTCTCACCGTAGTGGCCTCTCCCGTTGTGGAGCACAGGCTCCGGACGTGCAGGCTCAGCGACCATGGCTCACGGGCCCAGCTGCTCTGTGGCATGTGGGATCTTCCCAGACCGGGGCACGAACCCATGTCCCCTGCATCGGCAGGCAGACTCCCAACCACTGCGCCACCAGGGAAGCCCAGTAAGATTCTTTTTGACCCACCTTCTAGAGAAATGGAAATAAAAACAAAAATAAACAAATGGGACCTAATGAAACTTAAAAGCTTTTGCACAGCAAAGAAAACCATAAACAAGACAAAAAGACAACCCTCAGAATGGGAGAAAATATTTGCAAATGAAGCAACTGACAAAGGATTAATCTCCAAACTTTACGAGCAGCTCATGCAGCTCAATATCAAGAAAACAACCCAATCCAAAAATGGGCAGAAGACCTAAATAGATATTTCTCCAAAGAAGATATACAGACTGCCAACAAACACATGAAAGGATGCTCAACATCACTAATCATGAGAGAAATGCAATCAAAACTACAGTGAGGTATCACCTCACACCAGTCAGAATGGCCATCTCAAAAAATCTACAAACAGTAAATGCTGGAGAGGGTGTGGAGAAAAGGGAGTCCTCTTGCACTGTTGGTGGGAATGTAAATTGATACAGCCACTATGGAGAACAGTATGGAGGTTCCTTAAAAATCTAAAAATAGAACTACCATACAACCCAGCAATCCCACTACTGGGAATATACCCTGAGAAAACCATAATTCAAAAAGACACACGTGGGCTTCCCTGGTGGCGCAGTGGTTGAGAGTCCGCCTGCTGATGCAGGGGACACGGGTTTGTGCCCCGGTCTGGGAAGATCCCACATGCTGCGGAGCAGCGAGGCCCATGAGCCGTGGCCGCTGAGCCTGCGCGTACAGGAAAAAAAAAAGACACATGCACCCCAATGTTCATTGCAGCTCTATTTACAATAGCTAGGACATGGAAGCAACTTAAGTGTCCGTGGACAGATGAATGGATAAAGAAGATGTGGCACATATATACAATGGAATATTACTCAGCCATAAAAAGAAGCAAAACTGAGTTATTTGTACTGAGGTGGATGGACCTAGAGTCTGTCATACAGAGTGAAGTAAGTCAGAAAGAGAAAAAATAGTGTATGCTAACACATATATATGGAATCTTTAAAAAAAAAAAAAAAGGTTCTGAAGAACCTAGGAGCAGGACAGGGATAAAGACCCAGGCATAGAGAATGGACTTGAGGACATGGGGAGGGGGAAGGGTAAGCTGGGACGAAGTGAGAGAGTGGCATGGACATATACACTACCAAACGTAAACCAGATAGCTAGTGGGAAGCAGCCACATAGCACAGGGAGATCAGCTCGGTGCCTTGCGATGACCTAGAGAGTTGGGATAAGGAGGGTGGGAGGGAGACGCAAGAGGGAGGGGATGTGGGGGTACATGTATACATATGTATAGCTGATTCCCTTTGTTATAAAGCAGAAACTAACACACTGACACACAAAAAGAGACAGTTTATTTGATACTTTCCATGACCTCACACTGTTGTTTATCTTAAGACCGACTTCTGTCAGTATTTGCAAAAAAATTTTGAATTTTCTTTGTGATTGTGTATACTCAACACGAGTTATGAATTTTTGGTAATAATGGTTATTTTTCAAAAATCTCAGAAGTGTAAATAAGAGCAAAATGTTCCCCAGACCAGAAAAAAAACACAAACACAAAACTCAACAACAGCTTTCCTTCTTCTAACTATGAACAAGAAATGAAATAAATGACACAATTATGTATTCACCTAGCTCAAATTTCAAGTTCATTATTAAACTTTTCAGCTTCTATCAATTATGTGTATAATCAAAAGTAAAACGTATCATCGGTTACATTTTATTGGTCATTTTCCAGGTAAGTTGATAACTCCAAAATTCAGATGTTGACTTTAAAAGGAAGTGAAGGAACATCTCAGAGTGTCTGTCTCATGAAACCTGGGGGTATTTGACGCTTCTTAATATTTAGTATGGGTCTGTCTGCCTTAGATTTTTTGTTTGTGATTGTTGATGTGAAGTTTTAACTTTGATTAAATAAAATCCGTAGCAGGATACAGCTGGAGAAAATGTGAGGCAGAGACTGAGAGTAGAGTCAGGGTGTCTTTCTTTCTCGACGGCAGGGAAGCTGTGCTTGCAGCATGAGGATCTTGCAAAGAAGAGCATCCCGGCCCTGGTGCGGGAGCTGGAGGTGTGCGGGGATATGGCCGTGCGCAACAACGCCGTCATTGTCCTGTGCGACCTCTGCATCCGGTACACGGTCATGGTGGACAAGTACATCCCCAACATTTCTGTGTGTCTGAAGGACTCGGACCCCTTCATCCGCAAGCAGACACTCTTCTTGCTCACTAACCTCCTGCAGGTGCGCATGAGGGCTCGCCTGGCCGGCTGCTCCTGTTCGGGGGTCTGAGCAGGGTAGGAGTCGGGCTGCACTGTAGGGGAGGCACAGGTATTTGCTCACGTGCACTTTCACATACCACTCTTCTGACGTTCTGATCAGACGTTTAAACAGATGATTACTTCCTAATATTCCTTCTGGGTGTTTGTTCAGAGATCCCGTTGTGCAGGGTGAAGTTTGTTTTCACAAGTAAACAGCACGTAGAGAAAAGCACGTATAGACGAGTAGGTCTGGTTCCGATTCTGTGAACAGTCGGTGTTCCCAGACAGACCTTCGTCGTTTGTACAATGAGGACCCTCGTGCTTGCCCGGGTGACCTTGCAGACATGCTCCGAGAGCCTGCAGAGACAAGTCTGTGTGGACAGAGCTCGAGAGCGCGTGTGTAGCCTGATGTGAGGGGAAAATGCTATTTGATCTTTAAGTGAGTTGTGTGTCTGTCTGATGCGTCCGTGCCCTCACTGTCTCGTGCGGGGTGCAGCCGCCTCCCTGCAGGCAGGGGCGCTGAGTCACGGTCGGGCTCTCCTGCCCACACTCTCCCATATGAGCGCCCACAGCCCCAGGGACAGAGGGCTGTGTGCTGAGGCCCCTTTAAGCATGAGCCTTCGTTCTCTCGAGCAGGAGGACTTCGTGAAGTGGAAGGGCTCCCTGTTCTTCCGGTTCGTCAGCACGCTGGTGGACCCGCACCCAGACATCGCCAGGTGAGTCTTTTTCCTCACGCCAGCCAGCCGAGTGATTGGCCTAGTTTCTGGAAAAGATCTCTTTTTCTTTAAAATTGGTTTAGAATTGCGTTATTTAGGATTTAGTGAGCTTTTGGCAGTTGCCAGAAAATTAGCCGATTTTTAAAATACTAAGCTGTGTAACAAAGCTTTAGTTTTCACATAAGTTTAAAAACAAAAAACAAAGAAGCCCTTGTGCAGATTGACCATCGAATAATCCCAGCACTGACCACATTTGCTGACACTTTTTTCTTCCAAACGGGGGAGTGAAGAGCAGTGTGAGCCTCTGTCGTGGTCAGCTGTCAAGAGCAGAAGCTGGTAACTGTTGACTTCTAGGCCAGTATAGTAAGAGTTCAGACTTTCTTCTAAGTGCAGAAACTGTAAGGAAGAAATTCTAGGGATTAACACAATTGCTCAGTGTGAAATCATAGTGTGTAGTTTACAAGGCTCCTTGGAAATGGGTATTTCCCAAGAATTGGAAGGCAGGGGGACTGCCTTGCCACTGTTAATTCTTCCCCTTCTATAATTAAAGATTTATTTTCAAGGGGTTTAGAAATGATCTCACAGAATTTGCTAACCTTGATTATATTATATGAGTAATTCTTTTTAAAGCAAGTCTGCAGTTGGAAAATAGAATGTTGAATGCATGGCAGAAGCTACCACAGTTGGGAAGAGGTCTTTACAGATTCATTAACTATAAATAGCATATAGTAATGGGTCCCTCTGGTTCTAAATATGGTCACCAGTGGTTTACTCTAGTTCCACGGAAGGATTTCTGTTTGGTTTCCTTTGGGTATATTTTTCCAAGGAGAAACATTTTACGCAGTAAACTGGTAGAAGGTTAACATCCTAATTAGCATGTCTAGAGTCAGAGAGGAAAAAGCTAAGGCTGCTATGCTTTCTTTTTCTGTGTATATTTGGGAAAGGGATGGGGCAGCTAGCTATGCTGTGCCCTCTCACCTTCCCCCTCTGCCCCAGGCCAGCCCTGCAGCCCGTGTGCCACATGCGGCCCAGGAGCAGGCAGGAGCACCAGTACTGGGGGGCTTTGGGAGGACACACCCGGGAGGGGAGGGTGGGTGTTTAACCTGCACGTCGGTGTCTTCCCCTTGCGTCAGCTCCTCCACGTGTATGTTACGGCCTTGTTCGCTCGGTAGACCACATGCAGGGCCTGTTCCACAGGTGATGAGAGCGTGCGTCAGAAGGAAACTAGGACAGGCAGACATCTCCACCGTAGTGAGAAAACCAGTACTTCTGGTAGCATTTTATCCCTCCCCGTTAAATCTTTCCATTTTATCCCTGCTTTCTGGATTTGTTTGAACCATGGTAAAAATGTGGAGCATGATTTGAAAAGCTTTGAAAAACTAAATCTGTCCTCTATTTTTAGGCCAAAGGTCAGGCCTATCTGCTTACTTTAAACACATTAATTTTTCCATGTGTGTCTGCTAAGACAGCTCTTCCCAAGAGACTATATAGCGGCAGAGCCCTGTGAATTTTTTTTTGGTCCAGGTGGTCGATTTCCTGGCAATTCTGGCATGAACAAAATTGCATGACATTTTTAAAATTAATTTTTATTGGAGTATAGTTGATTTACAATGTTGTGTTAGTTTCTGCTGTACAGCAAAGCGAATCAGTTACACATATATGTATATCCACTCTTTTTTAGATTCTTTTCCCCTATAGGTCATTAGCGAGTATTGAGTAGAGTTCCTGTGCTATAGAGATCCTTAATAGTTATCTATTTTATATATAGTAGTATGTGTATGTGAAGCCCAATCTCCCAGTTTACCCCTCCCCTTGTTTTCCCCCTTGGTAACCATAAGTTTGTTTTCTACATCTGTGACCCTTTCTGTTTTGTAAATTCATTTGTACCATTTTTCTTTTGGTTCCACCTGTAAGTGATATCATGATATTTGTCTTTCTCTGTCTGGCTTACTTCAGTCAGTATGACAGTCTCTAGGTCCATGCATATTGCTGCAAATAGCGTTATTTCATTCTTTTTCGTGGCTGAGTAATATTCCATTGTATATATGTACCACATCTTCTTCGTCCATTGCTCTGTCCATGGATATTTAGGTTGCTTCCATGTCTTGGCTATTGTGACTAGTGTTGCAATGAACAGTGGGGTGCATGTATCTTTTCGAATTATGGTTTCCTTGCACAACATTTTTAATTGGTCCTGTAAACCCCCAATATGAGGACTACAGAATTGTATGACCTGTTTCCTCGTGTGTCCACTAGGTGGTGCCCGTGTAGCACAGCAGTCTGGGTGATGGCCAGGTGGCAGCTGGGCTGTTTCAGGAGAGCTGGGCAGAAGCTCTGGGCCTGCAATAAGGCAGGGGCCGGAGGGGTTTAGGGCAAGATGGTGACTACAGTGATGGGCCATGGAGATAGAGAAGGAAGTAAGGCATAGTTGGCTTGGTTTGGGAGAAAAAGGAGGAATTGAGGATCCAGAGGGCTTCACACGTGAGGGGGTGAGGGAGTCAGAAAGCTGCATGGGTCGGCAGGTGAGGGTGGGTTGTCGGACCTCAGAAGTGGGGGCTCCGGCGTTGTGACACACAGTCCTGGTGGGGGGCGGTCCCTGAGTCGATGAAGCCGGGGGACCAGGAGGCTGTGTGGACACTGAAAGGGCTCTGAGAGATTGTCCCAGGCCTTCTGGGCTGTTAGAACAAGTCCCACAGACTGGGCAGCCGATAAACAGCAGGAACTGCCCCTCCGCATTTGGAGGTGGAGAGTGTGAGGTGAGGCGCTTCCAGAGAGCAGACCTCTCACCCTGTCCTCACGGCACCGTGTTCTCAGGCAGCGGAAGGGAAGGAGGGACTCGGGCTTCGTTTATAAGACGCGCACCCCGTCGGTGAGAGCTCTGCCCTCGTGACCCAGTCACCTCCCAAAGGCCCTCCTCCTAACACCACCCCCTCGGGGGCTCGGTTTCCAACATAGGAATTCGGGGGATACAAACTGGGATTCAGACCATAGCAGCGATGTTGGGGTTTGGAATGGAGAAAACCAGGAAGTACTTACCGAGCAGTCAAAACAGGCACGTGGCAGGAGCGTCCAGAGGAAAGGCCGAGCCTCACGTGAGCCTGGTGGAGGACGTGGTTTCTCACCAGCAGCCTGCCCTCTCCCCCTCCCGCACGTCCTCCCCCAGCCAGCTTTTGCTTCAGACCACTTTTGGCCACACATTCTGTACGGTTCCCATAACATCTGTGCACCTGGTAGAACACAGGCTTCCCGGAGAGGCAGGGGTGGTTTTGTTTACTGCTGTACCCCTCGCATCTGAAACTGAGGAGACACTCAGTGGACGTTTGGTGAGTGAATGAATGAACGTGTGGGGGGAGTGTGGTCCTCATGCCTGGACTGTGGGCCCTTGGAGGACAGCCCGCTTGTTTATGAAGAGGAGGGACAGAGTGGGAAGCAGCCGGCACGTTGTGGAACCAGGACCACAGAGCATACAACGGGAAGGTGGCAGGCGGGAAAAGACCAGGGAAGCGAGCCCAGGGTGATGGTGATGAGGGCCGGGGAGCGAGGGGGCGTGGGTCAAAGTCAGCGTGGATGCAGGGAATTGATCCTGGTATGGATGGGTCTGAGCCCCCGTGCCAGTCTGAGAACGGCCGAATCAGGACCATGAGTCTATCCACAGCGGCCTTCGCTGAGCAGATGCCTGCTTCAGAGTAGCATTTGCTCGGGAAGACATCTGAAAGAAGTGGGATTTTTATGATTCTTGTTAAATCTAAAAGAGGAGGGACTTCCCTGGTGGTCCAGTGGTTAAGACTCCAAGCTCACAATGCAGGGGTCCCGGGTTCGATCCCTGGTCAGAGAACCAGATCCCACATGCATGTCTAAGAGCTCACATGCTGCGACTAAAAGATCCCGCGTGCTGCATCTAAGACCCGGCGCGGCCAAATAAATATATATATTTTTTTAATCTAAAAAAGGAAGTGACCAGACGGCTCTTCTCTTGTGGCCTCATTGGGCTGATTGAAACCGAGACTTGGATTCTTAGTATTACTCGGGATTAGCTGGCCTTTCATTCTGTTTTACGTATGAGACGCTTCCTGCCGTGTGAAATCTGCAGTGTCCCCAACTTGGTGGTTTGTTGTGTGTGGTCCCCATTAACTGTCCTGCAGGGCGAGGAGAGCGAGAAAGGGTGCCGGCCCCAGGAGGCATCATTAGGATGCTGGTTTCTTTTGTCAGCTGACAAACTAAAAAAACCGTCCCTCTTGCCCAGTTGGTCAAGCTGGAGGGGGATCTGTGAGTCTTAATGCAGTCAAAGCTGAATCTTGTCTTGTGGGTCCCAGTCACTGTGCAGCAGCAGGATTCGTGCTGGATTTTACCGCTGACCCGTGCACCTGTTCTCGTGACACCTAGCTCCTGGACTTGATTTCAGCCCCAGTGTCCAAATCCTCCTTTGCATAATTTATGTTAAACTGTGGAATTTTTTTTTTTTTTTTTTAATGGCTGCGTTGGGTCTTTGTTGCTGCCCGCGGGCTTTCTCTAGTCGTGGCAAGCAGGGGCTACTTTTCCTTGCCATGCGCAGGCTTCTCATTGTGGTGGCTTCTCGTTGTGGAGCACAGGCTCTAGACACATGGGCTTCAGTAGTTGTGGCACTCGGGCTCAGTAGTTGTGGCTAGTGGGCTCTAGAGTGCAGGCTCAGTAGTTGTGGCGCACGAGCTTAGTCGCTCCACGGCATGTGGGATCTTCCCAGACCAGGGCTTGAACCCGTGTCCCCTGCATTGGCAGGTGGATTCTTAACTACTGTGCCACCAGGGAAGTCCCTAAGCTGTGGAATTTATTTGTACAGTTGTTTAAGCTGGTTATTCACCAGGGTGCTTGCCCGTCAGTCACCACCTGTACATGTTCTTGACCTGAAGTGCGTAGATGAGCATTTGACATCACGTGGACGAGCCTAAAGCAGCCCGTCTTCGCGCAGAAGCATCGCTGGATTCCGTCTGGTTGTACGTATTCATAGGAATGACTTCCAAGGCTGGCAGCTATGAAAACCCTGGAAGTTAACCCGTGAAGGGTTAACTGTCATCAGATACCTCAGGGGTGAAGTCAGGTTGTTTCCTGGGGGATGTTTTTGCTTATTTAGTGGTTTTCTTCATGCGTGGTCACTGCTGGTTTAGCAGAGTAACCTTGTCAGGAAAGCCCGTTCTCTGGTCCTGTGGCCTCTGCCTCCAGCCTGCTCTAAGAGGCTGAGCAGGTTTGTGTGGAGTGGACCGAGGGCGCTTAACGGCGCTCAGGCCTCCTCCCCGGGGAATTCCCTTTGGTGGTAGAGTTTTCGCTGTTCTGTGGTTGCAGGGCGTCAGGGTGAACAGTCAGAGGGTTGCTGTTGGCAGCAGGTCACGTCACTGTCGCGATCTCTGACCTGCCTCCTCTGACTCGTAGTGGGTGTGTGTGTGCTGTGAACAGACTGATGTTATTCTTAGCTTGGAGGAGAGCATCGGGGGAAGGGGCTCTCCTGGCGTCCGCGCGTCCCAAGGCCAAGAGCAGAGTGCTCAGACTGTGCTTGTTGCTGCTCCTCCCCCCAAGAGCGGCGGGGCTTCTGTAGGGTGGAAGTTCCACTGAGCTTGAACAGATTGGCCTGGCCGGTGTGACCGGATCAGAGCCAGCCTCCACTGCCTCGGGTTGACCCCCAAGCGGAAGTCAGGCCTGGGTGTTCGCTCGCCTGTCCGCGTGTGCCTGCTTTGGGGTTGTGGGCGCTGGGCCCTACGTGTCCCTCTGCATCCTGGGTCGAGCGGTTGCTGCCTGTGGCAGGTCCTTGTCCTGCTGACCCGAACTAACCTGCTCTTGTGCTTAATCCCAGTGCTCAAGAAGGTTCAGAGTTCAAGTTGGGGTGGGAGGGTGACGTTCACTCCCGGTGGTCGTAGCCAGTGGGTCCACCTGAAGGAGCGGTTTTAACGGGGCGGGAGTGGGGAGTCCTGCGTGTGAGGTGTAGCTGAGTGACAGCGGCCTGTGAGCTTTGCAGGGAGAGCTGGTGGTGAGACCTGGGTTCACAGGGCAGGGTGGGCCAAGGAGCCGAGTGACGGGAGTGCAGCTGTCGCCCACCCTCTCCACGGTCCCCTCTGTTGCAGGGTCTTGGTGTGACTTAGAGGCTGTCTCCCAGTAGCACACGGTACCCTGTCCCCTTCTCCGCAGCACTGGGAAGTTCTGCCTGGCCCACCTTCTGCTGAAGAGGAACCCTGCCATGTTTTTCCAGCACTTCATCGAGTGCATCTTCCACTTCAGCAGCTACGAGAAGCATGAGAAGTACAACAGGTTCCCCCAGTCGGAGAGGTCAGCGCGGCTGGGGCGGGGTGCGGGGAGACGGGCAGCATCACCTCCTGGGCGTGCGGGTGGCTCCAGCTGCCGTTGGAAGTGAATTCCTCTCGGCCTCGCCCACGGGCAGTGCTCAGAGGGTCCTGTTCTGCCCTAGAGAGAAGCGGCTGTTCTCACTGAAGGGGAAGACAAACAAGGAGAAGCGGATGAAAATCTACAAGTTCCTCCTGGAGCACTTCACAGACGAGCAGCGGTTCAACATCACTTCCAAAATCTGCCTGAGCATCCTGGGTAGGACTGGCCGGTGTGGGGGTTGAGACGTGTGTGAAGGACCCAGCTGCCCTGCAGCCAGGGGCCCGTTATGTCCTTGGCTGTCAGCTGTGCCGTACAGACCGACGGACCACCGGCTGTGCATCCCCCCCTGCCCCGTCCCCGGCAGCGTCTCTCAGAAGCCCATCTCTGCTTCCTCCAGCGTGCTTTGCCGACGGCGTCCTGCCCCTGGACATGGAAGCCAGCGAGCTGCTTTCGGACACGTTCGAGGTGCTCAGCTCAAAGGAGATCAAGCTGCTGGCGATGAGGGCTAAACCAGACAAGGACCAGCTCGTGGAGGAGGAGGACCTGGCCCTGGCCAACGTGGTCATGCAGGAGGCACAGAAGAAGCTCATCTCCCAGGTGAGTGTGCTGCTCCCTAAAGGGGCCTGTGCGCCCCCTGCCCCGAGTCCTGGGTGTCTGTCAAGGCCCCGCCCCATTCTTCCCAGCGGCCTCAACGCTCACCTGGGGGGTGCTGCTCTCCACCTGCGCCTGTGGCTCCAGCGGCTCCCGCAAGCCTGGACCTGCAAGCCTGTGGCCTGGCTGTGCTGCGGGCATCTCAGGCAGAATCGGTCATCTCTCCTTCCTCCTACGTGTCTCTCTCATCATGGTTCCCAGGGGCTCTGTTGTGGAGAAGGGCACCTTTATCTGCCAAGTTACCCTAGAGGGAGCCTGAGTCTGGCAGGCCAGGCACAGAGCGCTGCTTGGCCAGTGCGTGCGAGGATTGGGATTCGAACAACAGCTGTGGTGCTCACCAGGCCCAGGTTCTGGTACCGAGCCTGCATTGCCACCTGAGCCCTGAAGCCTTCTGAGCCCAAAGGAGTGGACTTTGGTCACATCCAGTGTGTACCCAGGTCCTGTTCATTCATCCCACAAATTTATCTGTCTCACGTTCCCACTAGCTCCGCATTTATTTAACCTGTACCATTTCCATCTCTTGTTTCTTTTTGTTCTGGGCTGTGCACCACCTTGCTGCCAGGGTAATCTTTCTTAAGTGCAAATTGGATCATTTTATTCTCCTGCTTTAAATAGACTGAGGCAGAGGGGGAGCAGGGCACTTTTGGGGCCATGGATCATGGGGGATTATCTAGATGCAGTTTTGGTTACTCAGCATATACTTGTGCCAAAACGCGTTCATCTGTTCACATAACACGGGTAAATGTTGTGGTATGTAAGTTACACCTCATCAATGATATCTTTAATAAGTGGGTTGGTGGCTTCCTGTCACCTTCTGGATAAATTCCCAATTCTTCTTCAAGGCACACAGAACTCCTGTGTGCACAGCATGCCCTTCCCTCCGCGCCTCGTCCCATCCCTCCAGTCCGCTGACTCTCGGCCTCCCTGGAGATGTGCTCTCCTGCCCTGTGCCTTTGCGTGCTGCCGCTTCTGCCCAAGGTGCCTGTCCCACCCCGTCCTCCCCTGCTGCCACCCAGTCCCTACACGTCCCAAAGGTTTTCCCTGATACACACCCCGCCCTGCTCCTTCCCTCTTCCAAAGTCCCTTAACACCTGCCACTCGTCACCTGGCCACACGTTGTAATGCACAGCCTGGCCTAGAAGTAACTTGAAGGCAAGAGATCTTGGCCTCATTTCTGTAGCCTTGGAGGTTAGCCTTGTGTCTGGAAGAGAGAAGGTGTTGGATGATATTTGTGGAGTGAATGCATTTAAGCCATTTTTTAAGGCTATCCCTATACTTAGCCTCTGCTCAGACTCATCTTTATTAAATTATTTATTCCTTTAGTCTTTGCCCTCCTGTTTCAAGAACTCTTTAGAAATGAGTGGATTACAAGTAAGGAACATATACTAGTGACTTTAAATGAGAAAAAGAATAATTTTCAGATTCAGAATGATAGTCTTGGATATGTGGGCTACTGTAATGAGTTATTTTTAATTCTAAGAGATTTAGTGCAGACCTTTGTGGTTGTTCTTGGTGAAGACTGTGAAGGCACTGTGTAAATACCCAGCACATTCTAAATGTGTGCAGAGTTACAGAGGGGGACACGCAAAGTGTCTCCAGGCCTGGCCCCTCCCGCGTCACCCTCCCACCTGTAGGCACGTGGATGTCCCCAGTCCCAGGGAGGATGTTGAAAGGAGGGACCCAGCGAGGAGCCAGGGGTCCGTGGTGGGTTGTGGGGAGGTTTGGAGCTTGTGTCAAGTTCTTCATTCAGTTGTCCCTTAAGCGGTGTAGGGGCTGGGGCACCGACACCCCGCCCTTCCCACGTAGTTGAAAATCTCTGTAACTTACAGACCGGGGTTGATCAAGGGTTAACTGTATTTCTAGTTTCTTTTTCTTGTTTAGAAATAAGAATAGTACTTGTCTGCATCCTGCTTTACAAAGCCCTCTTAGCATTTTGAGGTAATGGTTTTACAGTCTCCCCGGCTGAGGTGGCGTTCCTCTCCAATCCCAAGAATCATATCAAAAATAAAAAGTAAACTTAGGTCGTGTATGAGATCGGCCACGCAGGCAGAATTAGGCTGAGGGAAAGTCTTTGTCTTTCAGAACTTTGTGCATCTCAAACAGTCTTTGTTTGTGTTACCACAGGTTCAGAAGAGGAATTTCATAGAAAATATTATTCCAATTATCATCTCCCTGAAGTCTGTACTAGAGAAGAATAAGATCCCAGCTCTGCGGGAACTCATGCACTATCTCAGGGTAAAGATGGCCTTGGGATTTGTGGTTGGTGCTACGCCCCCGTTGGTTACTCAGGATGTCCCGCAGTCCTGACCGTGGGTGCATCCGGGCTCGGAGCTGTGCCCCAGGCCGGCCTTTGACGGGGGGAAAGACACATTGACTCCGCAGGTTCCTCAGAAGCTGGTCCTGCCTTTTTCGGGCAGTTGAGTCTGTGTCCTTGCTGACAATTACATTCAGTTTTGAAGCTTCTCAGCTGCGGCCACAAGCAGAGCCCTCGTCTTAGTTCACTCGCGTGGGATAAAGTGGAAAATGCTCATCGTTTAATTCAGGACTCTTACCTCCAACGCTGTCTCTGGGTTCCCAGTCGGGAGATGGTGCCCAGAGCAGTGGCTTTGGGGCGTCCTGACCCTGGTCTACGCAGGGGGGCACGTGTACATGCAGAGCGGACGTACATGAGCCCTCAGGCCTCTCTGCAGAATCTTTCAATTAGAAAGAAATGCAGCATTTTTTTCCTTTTTGTTTACACTAGGCTATTTTCTTCCTCAAAAAATGCTAAGCATCATTTTTTTCCACAAAGGGCTCTGAAAGAATTAGATTGAATGATTTTTCAAATATCTCTTTATTCTACAGAAGTGAAGGTGGGAAAGACAGGCTGACTGTGGAGAAAATGAGGACTTCAGGTCACTCATGTTTTTCTTGCCCTGCTAAACCTCAGAGAGGAATAAAAAGAGCTTAGGTTCTAGGTAGACTCTTTAAACACGTGAGGAAAGTAAGTCCCCGTTTCTGAGTGCACACCGAGCACGGCCACACGGCTTTAACCGAGGAGGGTGCCATGGCTTCGTGTGGACCCCATCGGAGCAGCTCCCGCCGTCCTCTCCTCCATCTGGGAGCCCTGGGGCGGCTGGAGGACTGGGCGGGTCTCATCCCCTAATGGTTGGGGCCACAGTAGATCTTTTCTCCCTCCAACATGTTAGGGAAAATGGTTTCTTCCTTAAGGCAGAGAGGCTGGGTCCTGGCATCCGTCCTTAAGACCTGAGAGCGTCCTCTCCCTGATGTGCTCACAGCCTCTGTCAGGATGTACACATGGCTCCGAGCCGCAGCTGCATCCCCTGAGAAAGCCAGTGTGGACAGCTCCCTGTGGCCGGCTCCAGTCAGGACACTGTGTTGCCCGCTCCACAACCTCTGGCTGGGATTCCTGAAGGGCTGCCTCGTGGCACCACAAGACCCTTTGAACTGGTGGTGACCCAGAGCCGAGCCAGGCTGCCCAGATACACCTCCACCCCCATCCAGCTGTCAGGGCAGTTCTGTGCCCTGTGACGGGCTGCTTTAGGCTAAGAATGTGGGATTCCGGGTTACCTGGCAGATACGCGGGAAGCGTCCAGGGGCTCAGGCCCCTGCTCGTGTGGTCAGTACAGTGCAGCCGGCACTTCCTGGGGAAATACCGTCAGGTTCACTCGTCGGTCGACGTAGTGGAAACCGCCTGGCCTCAGCACGTTCCTGTTTTTGAAGACGTCATGTGGGAGAGCTCATTCACTTATTCAAGAGAATGCTCACGGATGCCTTGGGTCTGTTTTAGGAGGTGATGCAGGATTACCGAGACGAAATCAAGGATTTCTTCGCGGTTGACAAGCAACTGGCCTCAGAGCTCGAGTACGACATGAAACGGTACCAGGAGCAGCTGGCCGAGGAACAGGAGCTGGCGAGGCAGGCCGATGAGGACAGGGCGGCCGCGAGCGCCCAGGGGGCGCAGGCCGGGCAGGTGGGTGGGCGGCCCCTCTCCATCTGCTCCGTGCCACCCGCCTCCCCAGCATGTCCCAGCATGCACATGTGAGCGCGGTCGTCTGAGCGAGGCCCTGGGGTGGCTAGAGGCCGGAGGGTGGCTCAGTGTTCCCGTGTCCCGTGGACAGTATCGCCAAGGGCCTTCTCTCCGTCGCCCCCGCCCATCTGGCAAGTCACTGAGTCCCAGTATGGGGAGCGTGCAAGTTCCTGGAGAGCGAGGACCCTGCTGAGGGTCCTTGCTCTTTGATGGCAGAGAACCCGGTCTCCCCCGCAGCCCCCTCGGGGTGAGCTGCTCTCCCAGAATCCCTGACAGCCCTGTGAGTGCTGTGCCAGGCAGCTGCCGGGGGCATGGATCTGACACGGAACTGCTCAGAGAGGGTAAACATTTCTTGATGTTAAGGGTTGGAAGATACATAGTCTTAATTTCTCTTCTGCAACAGGTTGTTCCAAGTTTGGAAATGCCAGCTCCTGCCGGCCGAGAAAATGGCACCGTGGGCACCGCCGCCAGCCAGCCATCCACATCCAGGCCCCATGCTGCCCACACGCCTGCACCTCTGTCCCTGGACACCGGGCCACTGAAGAGGCTGGTGCCCAAAGCCAGGTGTGCAGGGCCGAGTCACCACGTCCCTAGAGGCACCTCCCAGGTCACCGTGAGCATTGTTCGCGTGTTGGCGCAGATTGGGCCCGAGGGAGGGTGAGGGCGCGTCTCGCCTCTGTGCTTCACTGGTGTCTTTGCGACAACAGGGCCATGTCGCCGAGCACCATCGCCATTCTGAATTCCGTCAAGAAGGCCGTGGAGTCGAGCGGCCGACATCGCGGCCGGAGCGTGGGGCTGCCACCCTTCACCATGTGTTCCGAGGGCCCAGGCGAGCCCACTGAGCGCGGTGAGTCCACCAGGCGGCTCCAGGGCTCTTGGAGACCCGGGCCTCCTTCTCCTTCCCCATCAAAGCATTTCTGTTTGTTGTCTTTAAGCAAGGGACTTTGGGGACTTGGGGTCACAGGGAGTAAAACAATCCTGTTTATGATGGAGGATCTGGAGAATGGGGTGATGTGGAGACCCAGCCGTAGCAGTGAGGTGTGTGTGTGGTTTTGTGTATGCAGTTGTGGTGGAGTTTGCGTGGCTTTGTAACTGTCCTGCACACAATCCCACAACCACAGCAACACGGGGAGGGCTTCTCGTCATCCTTCTGCAGTGCCTTGGCAGCCATGACGTGCTGCTCACCTGACCGTTCCTGGAAATGTAGGTTTTCTCAACGTTTTGAAACAAGTCACATCACAAAGAACATCCTGGAACATATAGTCCTGTATGTGTGTGATCTTTAGGGTTAACCCCCCTGAATGTCTTTAACCTTTTGATGGTCAAACTGTCATCTCCAGTTCCCCTCAGTGACACCCCTGCCGTGGCCCCTGGGAGCCCAGGTCCTACAGAGAAACACTGGTTTCATAATTTTCCACTTTCTCTGCTGAGCTTTATTTGCTCTGCTGAGCAAAATTTTTCATTTTCATTTCCACTTGTTTGAATCCCAGTGAGAAAGGCCATCGTCTCTCATGTTTGTCATTTATTTGTATCTTTCTGAATTACCTCTTTAAAAGAATACTTTATTTGGGACAATAAGTGTGTTGTGTAGTTTGCAAGTGTTTTTTCTCATTGGAATGTTTTGTCTCTGGGGCTGTTTAGGTTTTCGGAGAGATAACGCTCTCCCATTTCATTCCAGTGTCCTCGCAGGGCTTGGAGCAGGAGTCCAGCGGAGCTCTTGACCTCATAACTAAACGGGCGATCAGCACCCCTGACCGTAAGTGGTTCGCGGGGACGAGCCGTTCTCCTGACTCTGCGGCAGGTACCGCATGTGCGGGGGTTGCAGCAGAGCTGCTTCAGCCACGTCGCGGGGCATCAGGTCAGACTGGGCACAGCTGACCGCCAACCTCTTCCAGGTGCTTTTACACCTGGTGACTCCTCAGGTGGCCAATACCTCAGGTGGCCAACACCTCAGGTGGCCAACACCTCAGGCCACCCGCTTCAGGGGCCAGGAGTCAGCGCTTGCGGCACCGTGCGTCACTGCGGGCTGCCCGAGCGGGCTGAGGCCTCCACTGCCGGCCGTGAGGAGAGCCTGTGACCTCTCTCCCACTGGGAGGTTTTTCTAACGTCCCGTGCTTTCCTTCTATTTAAAAATAGAGGTGAGTTAGAAGTGTGTTTATTCCTATTACTCGTTTTATATAGCCTATTATCTCAAAACCCATAAAAGCCATTATTTTGAGAAAATTACTGCAGTATGAAGAAACTCTGCCTGTCCGGAGTCTGTAGTATGTTTGCAAGGCCCCGCCTGGCATGGCCCATGGGCCTCTGCCCATCTCCTGCCACCTGCCCCTGACTATGCACCCCAGGGTGGGCAGTCCTCCCAAGGGTGCAGGAGCCCCGCTCTCCTGGCGTCCGCGTCCTGGGGCCCCTCCCCCGGCCATCACCCGTTCACTTCCAGAAGAAGCCCCGTTTGACCCTCAGAGTGGATGAGGTGCCTCTGGCACCACACTTGCAAGTCCTTCATCGTCCATGTGGCTTTGGTTTGTAACTGTTTGCTCTCCACCATGTCCGGGGGTGCTGTCCGGGCCCGGATGGCGAGGGCTGCAAGCCGGCGGGACGAGAGGTCAGGTGGGTGGCCGAGCTGGGCAAGGACTTGGGTGCTCCTGCTCTGGCCCCACTGCTCTCTCAGCGCTGGCCGTAGGCCTTGTTACAGGAGGAGCGGAATGAGCCGTTCCGCATGATGTTGAGGCCTCAGGGCGTTGGGCCATCGTGCAGTCGTGCTCCATCAGCAGGCACTTACTGGGCACCTGCTGTGTTCTTGCGCCTTGCCTGGTGGTTCTGTTACCTGTGAGCTCTTAGAATACTTAACAGGTTAGAGATGAGTTTTATCCAAGTCGTCCTTTGAAGGGAGATTAATGGATGAACAGAACTCCTACCCCATCCCTCCCCAGGTGATGCCTGAATCGTGACAGCTTTTGTCATGAAGAGCAGGGGTAATTTGGGCTCCTGTATGTCGAACGGGTCTAATGTTATATATGTAAAAAGTCACCCTTTTTCAAGCAGAAGAGTGCGGTGTATGCTCTGTGCTCCTGTCCTGGGCGGTTTGGTGCCAGATGCTGTGGGAGGGAGTGCATTTCCCGTCCTCTGCTTGTCCCCCAGTCAGTCCCTGCTCTGTCCTGGCCGCACGTGCCCCTCACAGGGGGCCCGGCCGCTGCCACTCGGATTTGCACTGGAAGTGAGACTACTTCTCGAGTCTCTTGAATGTAAAATTCCTGGGGCTTTCTCCTCACACTGAACCAGAAAGAAATGCTGGAAGGTTTCCTCCTAGCTCTCCCTCCTCTGAGAATTATCAGATAAGAAGCCTACGTTCTGCCTTCTCTGGTTTATATACCGGTTCTATCACCACTTCTCAGGTTGGGTGACCATGGGGAAGTGGTCTCAGCTGCACTCCGTGTGGACATGGCATTTCTGCTGAGTGGAAATGAGGGATTTTCAGAGCCAGATTTTAACTGAAAATGGGGGGAGGTGGGGGGTAGCAAGTCCCTCTTAGGCTGTAAGTCGGTGGCGAAGGTGCTGCCGCCTGGACGTGCCAGGCGGTGCGGGGAGGGGGCTCGGAGCCCCCGGGGGCCCAGGGTCTGGACAGCAGCAGTCGAAACATACCCTGCTGCTGCCTGTTAAGGGAGCGCGAGAGGCTCCTGGGCCCACGGCACCACGGATGCACTGACGCTAGCCAGCCACGGCACAGGGGATGCCCAGAGCCTGGCCGTCGTGGCGCATGCGGTGACAGCGTGCCTACTGGGTACGAGGTGGGGGCGTCTCGGGGGCAGTGGGGGCCAGGCCCCCTGAGCACGGAGCCACCGGAGTGCACACACAGATCCGGGCAGATTTGCATCTGGCAGGGGGGACCCAGGTAGTAAACGACAAACGTGGTTTGGTGTTTTCAGCACTTACCTTGTACCGAGTACTGTGTTAAGGACTTAACACAAGTGATCTCATTCAAACCTGGCAGTCCTTCTCAGGGGGTGCATGTGTTTCCCCTTTAGAGATTAAGAAACTCAAGGCTCCCAGAGTAGCTCACACAACTGGTGGGACGCAGAGCCCAAGTCTGACCAAGGTGGCAGGCGAGGGGACATGAGGGGTAGCAGCAGGGCTGCAGTGACCAGAGAGAGGGAGGTGGGGAGCAGGGCAGCTTCTCCAGGGACTCTGGAGCGGTGACAGGAAGAGCGGGGGGTCTGAGCTGCGGGCGGGGCCTCAGGCTGTGCGCGCAGGTGCTCGGAGGGCGGTCAGGCCAGCAGTCTGGTCCTGCGGGGTGACCCGATGATGGAGGCCGGGCTTGGGCACCGCGTGGGCCTGGGTGGACCCGCAGCAAGACCCGTATCTGACCTTGCTCAGTTTCTCTCCCTGAAGGCCTTCGCTAACCCTCCACTGACTCTCCCCTCCACCCAGGGACCATCCAGAATGTCACGTTTGGTGTGGGACTCAGCTACATCAGCTCACCCCGGACACCCTTTCCCGTCAGAGGCCACTCCCCCCCGGCCAGGTCCTCGAGCCATGCCGGCACCCCAGGAAGTCTGGGGGTGTCGGAGGCCCCGGGCCAGGGGGACAACGTTCTTTGTCTGTCGCTGCCCGACATGCCGTAAGTTCCCCGGCCCCCACCCAGAGGTGTTCCCGTTGGGGGGCGGGGGGCTGTCCCACCCCAGGTGACACGCCTATTCCCCCCAGGCCCCCGCAGCCCCCGCAGTGGAACGTGACATCTCCCGCCAGAGGAAAGGACAGCACAGCCCCCAGGAGGTCACGCCGCAAGGCCCCCCTGAAAACAGCCAACTGACCACTGTGCCCCTGGCCCCAGACGCTTCCACTGTGAGCAAAGGGCTTGCCTGTGAGTCCAGCGCCGCCCAGCTTTTCACCTGTGTGGTTGGTCAACCTTTTCAATTTCTCCTTATGAAATACCTGGTTAAAAAGTGTAAAATACTAGAGAAATGCCTTAGGCATTTAATACTGTAACTTTACTCCAGACGGAAGGAGGCTGCCAGAGGGCGGCTTCCCACTCGCTTCTCCAGGGACCCTTGCTGGACTGGAGGTCCTGCTCTTGCAGAAAGGCCTCCTTCCCAGCTTCTCCCCACCGTGGTTTGTGACCCTCTTTTCCCGACTTCAGCCAACCTGTGTCATGTGCTAATTGTGTGCAATAAACGGAGAGATCTATGAATTTTAAAAAAAACTTTGAAAATATCCAGTCCCTTCTCATAAGCGCTGTTGTGGTCCTTAAAGAACACAGTCCTTGAGCTTTCTCTTCTGTAAGTCAAGCTTCTGTTAGCTGGTTTCAGTTCCTTATACTTAAGTACATAGTTTCCCATATCTGATGTCAAAATCTTGATTGTAATATTTTTTCTATTATTTATAAATTGAAGACTTTTAAAGCTTTTTCAAATGAATAAAAGTTAAGTATGAGTACAGCCTTCGAGTATTTTTAGCACAGGGCTTTTATCGGTCGTCACTTAATTGACGTAAAGTGTTGAAGAACCCAAATCTTCCCCGTTAGGGAAAAAGGACTCAATCTGTCTTTAATGTCCAGGTCCTCTGCCCCTGCCTCTGTTTCCTCACAGCAGACATCTTAGCATAGACTACAAGTCTCTGCTTAAGAAAACCCTCTGTGTTCCTTACCCGGAGCAACAGCTGCGCTGATGATATGCACGTAGTCCGCTAAGGGCTGTTCCCGCGGGAGAGTGGCCTTAGGTTCCTCTGTTGGCGCCATCAGGTAACCTTAAAATACTTGTATGTGCGTGTTTTGTCCAAGAATGACCAGAAAGAAATTTGGTTGGTCCACGTCTTAATCCCAGTTCTACAGAAGTAAAGCACAGGGTTGCTGTTTGCGTGTCCTGCACGTGACGGGGTGGTTGGATGAGAGGGTGGATGTCCCCCCCAGCTCCCATGTGTGTTGACATGCATGCACGGAGTCAGTCACAGGGCTGCCCCTAAGCGAACACCCTCACCTCCGTCCAGCGCTTCAAACCTAGGGCCGTGCCTGACACGACACAGGAAGGAGAGAAATGGAGACCAAGCTGCTTTTTTTTTTAGAAGCTTTTATAAATGAGGTTTAAGAAATACCAACTCACAGGTGTGTTAGTAGCACAGGTCTGTGGCACTGTGTACAGCTGCAGCCACACAAAGGCCCCAGCAGCCCATGTGGCCTCGCGTCTCCAGAAACGTTTACATCTTAAAATCACTCGATGCTCCTTTTCTGTCTGCGTTTTTACAGTGATGGGCAGCAACCTCCCAGACCCCACACTCACTCATCTCTCCTCCGTCAGAGCCAGGTCACGTGGCACCGGGGCGGAGGTTTTAGGGTACAAGAAGACTACCCCATCACTGTGACAACTGAGGAGGAGGCTGGAGCTGCCCCCACAGGCGGAAGGGCCCTACCCTTCTCCACCCAGGGGAGCTGAGGATGAAGGGACAGTCTTAGGTCTGCGCTCAAGACACAGATGGTGGAAGACGTCAGGCACCCCAGCGTGACGAGGTGCTGCCCCCTGCTGCTGCAAATACTCCATGACAGAGTTCACACGACTCAGAAAAGAAAGGGCAACGGAAGTCTCGAGTATTCAAGTAAGACACTGAAAGTTTCATCCCAAGATGACTGTGTTCTTCTACATAAAAACCATCCTGTAACACAGAGTCAGAGGCACCCTTCTGAGAAGCTCCTTGCTCCCGAGGGCTTCACACTGAGTTAACATAGCAGCGTGTCTGAGGCTGAGAACAAAGGGTGCTGTTCCTGACGCCCCCACAAAGCAGGCAGCATGCGGGGCACGATCAGGAAGTTGCCTTTGACTCAGGCACACACTTTGCCCATCGTCAGTCGGACCGTCGCCGGCCGCCCTTCCTGCTGTTCTTCAGAGGCTGGCCTCGCGGCCCTGCAGAACAGCTTCCTGCGAGGCGAGACAGAACCTGCGCTGTCTTTATGGCGAAGAGGGACAGTGGGGTTCATTGTCTTTAAAAATATATAAATGTAGTTAACAGATTTGATTTCAAAACTGCCTTTGGCCCTGGACCGTCATATGAACTACACAAGTAAGTAAAATGAATTTAAAAGCCAGACAGCAGGGCTGCTGTTTCCTGAGCCATCTTCAGCCAAAAACCTCTGTCCCAGGGAAGCCAGGCCGGGGTGCCACACCAAGGACCCCGCCCTTGCCGCCGTCCTGGGTTGACTCACATGGTATGTGAATGGCGCCCTTAGTTAGGGCTGATCCACGCACGGCCAGCGTTGGGGTGTCGGACAAGGGTGGGCGGTCTGGCCTGGAGTCAGGAGCCAACACCACTCCGAGCAGGTGTGCGGCCCGACCCCAGGCACCAACCAGCACGGTCTGTGGCAGAGGTGGTCTGAGTAGCCCAAGGAAGAGGCAGCTTGAAGCCAACCCGAAAGCCCCTCATGTCTCTTCTGGAGAGACGCCAACAGACCAAGACAATACTCAACTGGAATTTTCTTAAAGGTTTCCTAAGCACAAGGAACACTCAGGGGTGTTTCCAATCGAACAGGAGCAGCTTCAGCTCCTGCCTTAAGTTGAACTTTTAAAAAAAGAGGTTATTTAACATTGTATGACAACTTATTTACAGTTTAAATAGAAATTTTCAATAATCAAAATACATCTTTAGCAAAAATTTAGAATGTAAAATTTTACAAAATACCCATAGAAAAGCAGAACATAGTATCAGTACCATTTCAGATTTAGCGTAAGATGAAGGTCTTCCTTCAACACTGGGACCCTCCATGGATGAGCAGGGTTCCTACAGGTAAGAAGATTCCCTCCTTCTAACAAGCAATTTACCTTCCTGATTTGGACTGTTGTTATAAAATGCTGACCCAAAAAGATTCCCCAAGATGGACACTAGGACAGTGACAGCAAAGCCTCAGGATGAAGTGGCCTGACCACTTGGCCCCTGGCTCACAGGCCACCGTGAAGCCAGGTCACTGCAGCTGAGGCTCGTGCCTTGACCCCCTCTGCCAGCCCCACCTGCCACGGAGCACATCACCGCGCCCGCCCTGAGGCCACCCAGACCCTGATGGGGTCGGCCTCGAGAACCCGGTCACTTTTTGGCCTTGTGACTGTGCCCATCTTGAGGAAAACTCTTTTACTCGTGTGGCTTGTTAAAAGGTAAGAAAGGAGTAGCGGTCAACTTTGGCCAAAACAAAAAGCTTTCGTGTGCAGGTCCAGCCCCGCCTGGCTTCCCTCGCGGGGCTGCTCCCAGCAGGGTCCCCTGTGGAGGTATCCACGTGTGCGTGCGGCCGTGCTGCCGTCTAGATCACGAACGAGGACTTGTGTCTGAAGTCACCCTGCAAGGCCAACACCGGGTTAGAGGGCAGCCCGTGGCCACACAGGGCCCAGCGTGTGGTGGGAAGGGAGCCTGACGTAGCTTCCCCACAGCATGCTCTGAGAAGAGGCCACAAGGCCTGTGGACTGAGTGCCCTGCGAGCGCACAGCCAGGGGAAGGGCTAAGGGCTCGCGCTTCGGACGTGACTCCGAAATCTCTTCTACGGACCTGCTTGGTTCTCGGGAATATCATCTTCCCTGCTCGGGACGCTGCAGCCTCGAGGCTGCCTTACCTCCTCGTCCGTCCTGATGTAGTTAACTCCATCCGGCTTCCCTGGGTTCTTGTAGCTGAAACGGGAGGGGGAGCCAAGTGACCACCGCTGGACCACAGAAATGCCCACTGGAACTTTATTCGTGCAGGACAGGCTCACCTTTCCCCGTTCTGCTTATTGTTGATGAAGTAGCCCCGTCTGTAGGCACAGCAGATGCCCACTGTGATCAGGGCCAGTACAGTCAGGACAACCAGGACTCCCCCAATAATCCCGCCGATGTTGAGGTCATCTGGAGAAGAGAAGGGGTCAGAAGACGCGGCCTGCGGCCCCTGCCCCTCCCAGCCCGGAGCACCTCCGCCCACAGGCCATGACACCCACCCGCTGCACCAAAGCCGCGGGGCATTGCCTGCGGGGCATAACAGTCCTCTGGGGACATTATTACCGGACAACATGGTTACACTACAAAGACAGCTAGGAGCCAGAGTCCTAAGGAAGAAAAAACTCCGAAATTTCTAGGGCTGCCCTTTGCTGCGGATTGTTTTTAAAGGGGCAAATACAAGTTGCAAACATAGTCTCGTGGCCACCAGCCATCCTACGGGAAACCCTCAGTTGCGTTCTCTCGTTTCAGTATGGGGCCCTAAAAATGCAACAGAAACTACACGGGGTGTAGCGACCAAAGCCATCTAACTCAGAAGTTGCTGAAATTCTCCCTCGTCTAGTACAGTGTTCTTGAATGTGAGTGCACTTTTTTTTTTTTTTTTTTTTTTTTGCGGTACGCGGGCCTCTCACTGTTGTGGCCTCTCCCGTTGCGGAGCACAGGCTCCGGACGCGCAGGCTCAGTGGCCATGGCTCACGGGCCTAGCCGCTCCGCGGCATGTGGGATCTTCCCGGACCGGGGCACGAACCCGCGTCCCCTGCACCGGCAGGCAGACTCTCAACCACTGTGCCACCTGGGAAGCCCTGAGTGCACTCTTATTTAAAAATAAGTCCATTTTAAATTTTGATTTCATAACGTCAGTTCCCAAGCTCTATGCGTAGAGTCCAGAGGTCTGGGGCAAAGCCCAGGAATCTTCCTCCTGCCGAGAGCAGCTTCCCAAATCCAGCTAGGAGAGTCGCCTGGAGGCTGACTCCACAGGTGAGGGTGGGCCCTGAAATCTAACCCCGTCCTGCCTTCAACCCACCCCCCTTAGAGCCAACACCCCCAGAGAAAGAAGCACCCGAACAGGGTAGAATTACTGGGCTAAACCCTGGGTTTCAGCTTACTGCAAAACGGTTAAACTTGATACATTTCTGGAGAACCTTGTGTCTCAATAATTCTATCAGTTACCAAAGAAATGGAGTTCACGAAACGTCGTTAAGAGTTACATGATGAGGAGAGGACCTGCATGTCCGTCCTTCAGCTGCTCCTTGGTGCGTCCTCGCCTCCTCCCACCGGACCCGGGTGGAGCCCGTGTGCCCGCGCAGGGGGGTCACGGCTGAGGGGCACCAGCAAGCGTGACCGTGCCATCCACCCACCGGCCTGCAGGGCAAGGCTCAGCAGAGACACTCACACACTTCCATGTCCTGCTCCTCGCAGCGGGCCGAGCCCGCATCGTTGGACGCGATGCAGTAGTACTGGCCCGAGTCCTCCTTGTGGATGGCGCTGAACACCTGTTTGGGGATTGGGAGTGAACGGGGACCCGACAACAGGGCTCGGTGCACAGTGAGCCCCCTCCATGCCAGGGGCACCAGAGCCGGCGGGAGCCAGGCTTCACGTGCACGCGACTCCAACCCGCTGCCTCCTCACTCCCCACGTCAGGGTCGTCCACAAACATCTGTGCGTCTCTAGAAGGACTTTTTAAAGTCGTGCCCACGACACCACAACCGTGCTGAACGCAGCCAGCAGTTCCTCAACGTCAGACGTGCGGCCAGGGAGCAAGTCCCAGCTGCCTCCCGACTCTGCCCCAAGGACAGCACCGGCCAGGCCACCTACGCCCTCCTCAGCCACTGTCCCCCTGCGGCTCTGGGCCCCTTCCTTGGCCCCTTACAACTTTTCTGTCTAAAGGGAGGGCAGGGTCCACGGCACGCGGGGTTCACAGCTGCTGCCTCGTAAAGTTTACTGTCTTAATAACCGCTCTTCCCATGACACAGACGTGCGCACCCGCCCCTCTTCGGAGAGACCTTACCAGAGTGCCCGTGTCAGGGTTGAAGAGGAAGGAGGAGTTTCGGAACCGGGGGTTGGCCCTGGAATCTGTGGGCAGTGGCACGTCGTTGCGGTACCAGCTGTAATGCGGCCGGGGGTAGCCCTCGCCCTCCTGGCAGGTCAGCGTGGCCGCCTTGCCCACAGGCACAGCCCTCGGCACCCTGCACACGGGGGGCACCGGCTTCACTGCAGGAGAAGCACAGCAGGGGTCACGGTCAGCAACAGGGCCCTGTTCTTGCCACAGCCCACAATGAACCTGCTCCAAAAACGAGACAGCCAGCTGGGCTCCAGACACTGCGTCGCGGGCTGGCCTGCTCCCCCGCGGCTCACGCTGCCTGTGGTTGCCCCCGTAGGTGACCCCCCCAGCGTTCCCAGTGCCTCCACCCCCTCTAGCAGGTGGACAGCCGAGGCAGAAGTTCCCCTTATCTCCTCACTTCCAACCCAAGGCAGGCAGCCTGAGCTTCCCCTTCCCCGCCCGGCCCCACCCAGCGCCGCATCCTCGGGGACATGACCGTAGAAACGAAGGAAGCAAGCTGGTCTTCTCCCCACAGGCAGGCGCGTGAGCCGAGGGCAGGGGCCACCACCCCACGTGTACCCGCACCTTGCACAGTTAACTCGATGACAATCTCATCAATCTCCTTGCGGTCGTGCCGAGCAACCACCTCACAGCGGTAAAGGGCTGAGTCTGTCCGGGTCACGTTCCAGATCTTCAGAGAGGTTTTCCCCAGCAGTTCTGCACGGCCGGCCAGGTCTCCTGTACAGGAGAAGACAGGGCACTGAGGGGCTCTTTACAGACAGCTCTGCTGCTTGAAGGAGGAGGTTCCAGGGCCATCTCTGGTGCCTCGGCAGGAAAACTGCAACTGGCTCGTCTCCGTTCCTGTGAGAACGCTGAGCACCAAGGGAGCACCTGGACTGTAAGAGGACGTGGCCATGTGTCTCTGTTGTTAAGGCAAGGGCCTCCTTTCCTTTTCATCATTCCCAGAAAGGGTTCCCCATTAAAAGAGAAAACAAGTCAAACAACATTAAAAGACAAGCAGCATTCCACAAATGGTTCTGGGACAACTGGGTACCCACATGCAAGAGAATGACGTGGACCCCTACCTCACACCACACACCACACACACCTTACTGCACAAGCTGAAACTGTGAAACCCTTAGGAAAAAACAGACATGAATAACCATGACCTTGGATTAGACAGTGATCTCTTAGGTCACTAAAAGCACAAGCCCACACACACACAAAGTTATATCAGCCTTCACGAGCCTTTCATAAAAAATTAAAAACTTTTCTGCTTCAAAGGACAGAAGCAAGTAAGACAATCCGCTGACTGGGAGAAAATCATATATCTGACAAAGGACTAGTATACAGAACGTATGAAAATTCGCAATTCAACAAATAAACAACCTAATTAAAAATGGACAAAGGATTTGAATAGACATTTCTCCAGAAAGATAGACAAATAGCCAATAAGCACGTGAAAAGATTCTCAATATCATTAGCTGTCAGGGAAATGCAAATAAGAACCACAATGAGATACCACTTCACACCCCCTAGGATAACTGAAATCAAAACAATGGATAATCTCAAGCGTTACTGAGGATGTGGGGAAACACACAGCCAAGGGAATGTAAAATTGTCCAGCCACTGTGGAAAAGAGTTTGGCAGTTTCTTAAAAAACTAAACATGTGATACCAAATGACCCCACAATTGTGCTCCTGTTCATTATCTCCAAGAAGTGAAAAATTACGTTTGCACAAAAACCTGTACAATGTTTATGAACATTATTGATAGTAGCCAAAACATGGAAACAACCCAAATGTACAGCAGTTGAAGAAATGCAGCGTATCTATAATGGAATATTATTCATTGATATAAAGAAGAACAGGGACTTCCCTGGTGATCCAGTGGTTAAGAATCCACCTTCCAATGCAGGGTACACGGGTTCAATCTCTGGTCAGGGAACTAAGATCCCACATGCCGTGGGGCAATTAAGCCTGTGTGCTCTAGAGCCCGTGCGCCACAACTAAAGATCCCACATGCAGCAATGAATATCCCGTGTGCTGCAACTAAGACCCGACAAGGCCAAATAAATAAAATTTTTAAAAAAAAGAACAAAGTACAGACACTTGCTACAACATGGATGAACCTTGAAAATGATACACTAAGTGAAAGAAGCCAGGACCAAATACTGTATGATTCCATTTATAGGAAGCATCCAGAACAGGCAAATCCACAGAGACAAAGTGGATTAGTGGCTGCCAGGTTGGGGAAGGAGGGGTGGACACAGTTTCTTTTGGGGGTGGGGATGTGCTGGAATCTGACAGTGACGACCACACGTCATTGCTGAATGTACTAACCACCAACTACACGCTTCAAAACAGTGAGTCTTGGGCCTCCCTGGTGGCGCAGTGGTTGAGAGTCTGCCTGCCGATGCAGGGGACACGGGTTCGTACCCCGGTCCGGGAAGATCCCACATGCCGTGGAGCAGCTGGGCCTGTGCGCCATGGCCGCTGAGCCTGCGCGTCCGGAGCCTGTGCTCCGCAACGGGAGAGGCCACAACAGTGAGAGGCCCGCGTACCGCAAAAAAAAAAAAAAAAAAACAGTGAGTTTCATGCTATGTGAATTACTGTGTCTCAATTAAAACATTTTTAAAGCATAAAGGACACAGTAACTCTTTCAAAGAAGCACAAAGAACCCGGGCACTGACAAATAGGGAAAGAGTTAGAAAAGAAAATGACACAAAAATTAGAAATGAATTTACTAAACCTGCTAATTGGTGACAAGTCTAGGAAGGATTTACCACACGTGATGGAAACAGCAAAATGCTTTTGATAAGAGAACGAACATTTCTGAAGGTGTTTTCTAGTGGGAAGGTTCGTCATCCAGGCATCAGCAGGGGTCAGAACGTCCACGGTGTGGGAAACAAGTAAATGCAAACCCATCAGGCGCTGTTGGCACAGCCCTGCCCTAAGGCAAGGTCTCCCTCCAGGCCTCTTATTTTGTGTGGCAATTTCTGGGAAAAAACAGAAAGTTGCTTAAGAACATTCCCCGCTCGCTCGGTCAGGGATGAAGCTCCCAGAAAAAAACGATTTGGTTCCTGAGAATAACATTGCCATCTCTTCGTAAATCAGAGGTGGGAGGATACTGGTGGGGAAACAGAACTGTTTTTAAGAGCCCATGACCCCTGATGATGTGGAGGACCTGAGGCAGAAAGGCCGTGACTTCAGGTTGATCTGCAAAGCCTCCACCCTTCCCTGAAACCCCCACTGTCACATTCTCAGAGGGATCGGGGCTGCCCGCCTCTGCAGCTGCGCTGACACTTCCATCCACCTGCTGTCCCCCAGGGTGGCCCCCTCCCCCCATCACAACCCCTCGCCCCGTCCACACTACCCTGACCCCCTCCTGGCCTCTGCAGAAGAATCCTGAACTGGGCCCTGCTCTCAGCTGTGCCCACCACCAGACCCGTCTGCAAAGCAGCCACCCCCGTCTCTAAAGCATCAGTGGGACCACATCACGCCCCTCCTGAGGCCTTCCAAGTGCCATCCACCTCGTGTCCGCCCTCCCCTGCTGGGCCAAGAGCCGGCGGTCCCTCCAAGAAGCTCCCTGCGCTTCCATGTCTTTCTACCCCACGTGCTCCTGGCCCAGCGCCTCCCTGCAGCCCCTACCCTGCCCTCCCACGTGGTGTGCTCGGCACCCAGGTGTGTACAGTGGGCGCTGCTGTCCCCCTGCTGTTCCATACTGTCCTACTGATGAAGTCACTTATAAAGTCGTGGGTCACGACAGGGAGATGGCCTCGGAGAATGTTCACTCAGATACCTCAAAGCTACGCTGCGTGTGGACTAAAATCCTAACTGATGAAGTGATATTTACTGAAGCAGGGTCACAGGTGCAGGGAAGTTCCATACACTATTCTCACTACTTTTGCATGTTGACTTTTCCATATGTAAAACAAGACAGAACACCAATCCTGGCTACAGATGCAGGTCCAGTTAGAGCAAAGTCTTGGCCACAAGTGCATGTCTGGGCCTTCTGTACAAACGAGAGGACCACAGGATCATACCCTGAATTTTGTTATCAAAAAACACATATGTGGTTTGTTCATCTTGGATTTTCTTCCACTCAATCCTGGGGTCATTTGTCTGTGAATCCGTAATGATACAAGACAGTTCCACACCTAAGGAGCGAGGGAAAAAAGAGAACTGTCAGTGAATGTGGAACAATTTTAGGTTCACTTGTATACCCAGACCCTGGCAAGCTATATGTATATTTAGGTCTGTCATATAGATTAAAAATCTAGCTAGCTCCAGGCTCCAAGAGACTTTAGTTTTAGCCAGAAAAACAATACAGATGATTAGCAAAGACTTGTATTAAAGAGAGTACACGTTCCCCCTAATATTCTGCTTGTATATAAGAACGTTCTTGGTGGTGTAAACGCAAAGCCAGGCCAGGAATCAGGTTTCAGCCAACAGAAAGCCTGCAGAGTTGCCCGTGGGCTGCTGAAGCAGTGCTTCACTCACACGTGCACTTCAGATGACTGCTGGGAGCCAGCCACCCCCCAGCCTCTTCGGCAGGACACATCCGTGTGCGTCTATCCTGCATCGGCTGCCGGATCACAAAGTGGTGCCCCTTTGCCCAAACCCTTCCTTGTACTTACTTTCAAATTCCTGTACCACTGGGTTTCGGTTGCTGGATTTGAGATTCACAGCCCCTATCAAGCAGCCTGAAGGAAAAAGGAAAAGTAAAATCAGAGACAATGCAACAATAAAAGAGCAGAGAACCCGCACTTGAGATCAGACTTTCCCTTCATGGAGGCTACAATCACTAACCACAGAGGACGTAAAATGTCATATTCCAAAACAAAGTCTCTTAGATACAGCAGGGTGACTGCTTTCTCTCAGTCTGACCTTCACTGGAAGGAACCCAGGAGAAAGAGAATTCTCAGAGTGCACTTTCCTTCTTAGTCCCAGAACAAAGCCCCTAGAACTTTCAAGACCTTCCTCTAAGAATGTACTTTTTAAAAAAGGATTGTAAGAGAGCTACACAACAACAGACTGGACAACCTAGAAGAAATGGACAAATTCTTAGAATCACAATTTTCTAAGACTGAATCATGAAGAAAGAAAATCTAAATAGATCACTAGTAAGGAGACTGAAACAGTAATCAAAAGCTCCCCCCAAACAAAAGTCCAGGACCAGTCAGCTTCACTGGTAAATCCTACCAAACATTCAAGGATTTGATACATGTCCTTCTCAAACTATCCCCCAAAATACAAGAGGACAGAACACTTCCTAACGCACTTTTCAAGGCCAACGTCACCCTGATCCCAAAACCAGACAAAGATAACACACAAAAAGAAAGTGATCTCTGATGAAATAGGTGCAAAAATTCTCAACAAAATATTAGCAAACTGAATACAACAATACATTAAAAAGATCATACACCATGAACAAATGGGACTTTTCCCAGTGTGGAAGGATGGTTCAACATCCACAGATCAATGAACATGATACACCACATTAACAAAATGAAGGATAAAAACCATACGAGCATCTCAGTAGATGCAGAAAGAACATTTCACAGGATTCAACACCTATTTATGACAAAACTCTCAAAAAAATGGGTATAGAAGGAAGCTCAACATAATAAAGGCCACAAATGACAAACCCACAGTTAACATCATACTCTACAGCAAGGGTCCCCAACCTCCAGGCCGCAGACTGGTAGGCCTGTTAGGAACCAGGCCACATAACAGGAGGTAAATGGCGGGCAAGCGACCGAAGCTTCATCTTACACTCCCTGTCGCTCACATTACCGCCTGACCGTTGCTCACATTACTGCCTAAACCTCTCCCTGCCTCCCCCAGTCCGAGGAAAAACTGTCTTCCATGAAACCGGTCCCCAGTGTCAAAAAAGTTGGGGATCAGGGCCTCCCTGGTGGCGCAGTGGTTGAGAGTCCGCCTGCGGATGCAGGGGATGCGGGTTCGTGCCCCGGTCTGGGAGGATCCCATATGCAGCGGAGCGGCTGGGCCCGTGAGCCATGGCCGCTGGGCCTGCGCGTCCAGAGCCTGTGCTCCGCAGCGGGAGAGGCCACAACAGTGAGAGGCCTGCATACCGCAAAAAAAAAAAAAAAAAGTTGGGGATCGCTGCTCTACAGTGAAAAACTAAAAGCTTTCCTTTAAAATCGGGAACAAGGTAAGGATGCCCACTCTCACCACTCCTATTCAACACAGAAAGTCCTAGCCAGAGCAATTAGCCATGAAAAGAAAATTAAAATATCCGGGGACTTCCCTGGTGGCCCAGTGGTTAAGAATCCGCCTGCCAATGCAGGGGACACAGGTTTGATCCCTGGTCCAGGAAGATCCACATGCCATGGAGCAACTAAGCCCATGCGCCACAACTACCAAGCCTGTGCCCTAGAGCCCATGAGTCACAACTACAGAGCCCACGCGCCACAAGTGCTGGAGCCCACGTGCTCTAGGGCCCGTGCTCCGCAACAAGAGAAGCCACTGCGATGAGAAGCCCACGCACCACAAAGAGCAGCCCCCACTCGCCGCAACTAGAGAAAGCCCATGTGCAGCAACGAAGACCCAACACAGCCAAAAAATAAATTTTTTAAAAAAGAAAAAAAATTAATTAAAAAAACCCATCCAAATTGGAAAGGAAGAAGTGAAATTATCACTATTTGTATATGACATGATTTTATATACAGAAAATCCTAAAAACTCCACCAAAAAACTATTAGATATAATAAATGAATTCAGTAAAGTTGAAGGGTACAAAATCAACATACAGAAATCTGTTCTATTTCTAAACATTAACCACAAGCTAGCAGAAAGAGAAATTAAGAAAACAATCCCATTTACAACTCCAACAAAAAGAATAAAATAACCTAAGAATAAACTTTACCAAGGAGGTGAAAGACCTGTACACAGAAAACTATAAGACATTGTTCAAAGAAACTGAAGAAGTCACAAAGAAATGGAAAGACATTCTGTGCTCATGGACTGAAAGAATTAACACTGTTAAAATGTCCATATTACCTAAAGCAACCACAGATTCAATGCAATCCCTATCAACATCCCAAGGGCATTTTTATTTTTCACAGAAATAGAACAAAAAATTCTAAAATTCATATACAACCACAAAAGACCCTGAATAACCAAAGCAATCCTGAGAAAAAAAGAAAAAAGCTGGAGATATCACACTCCCTGATTTCAAACTATATTATAAAGCTTTAGAACTCAAAACAGCACGATATTGGCAGAAAAACAGATATAGCTCAATGTAACAGAATTGAAAGTCCAGAAATAAACCAACACATATATGGACAATTAATTTATGACAAAGGAGCAAACAGCATACAATGGAGAAAGGATAGTCTTCAATAAATGGTGTTGGGAAAACTGCAGAGTCACATGTGAAAAAAAAAATTGAAACTAGATGACTATCATATGCCATACACAAAAATCAACCCCAAATGGATTAAAGATTGAATGTAAGCCATGAAACTATAAAACTCTAAAAGAAAACACAGGCAGCATGCCTTTGACATCAGTCTTAGCAATATCTTTCTAGATATGCCTCCTCAGCAAGGGAAACAAAAGCAAAAATAAACAAATGGGACCACATCAAACTAAAAACCTTTTGCACAGCAAAGAAAACAACAAAATGAAAACACAAGCTACCAAATAGAAGATATTTGCAAATCATATATCCAATAAGGCATTAATGCTCAAAATATATAAAGAACAATTAAAAAACCCAAATAACCTGATTAAAAAATGGGCAAAGGAACTGAACATACATTTTTGCAAAGAAGACATACAGATGGTCAACAGACATGAAAAGATGTTCAACGTCACTAATTATCAGGGAAACGCAAATCAAAATCACAATGAGATATCACATTATATCTGTCAGAATGGCTGTTATCAAAAAGGCAAGAAATAACAAGTGTTGGCAAGGATGTGGAGAAAAGGAAACCACGGTGCACGTGGGTAATGTAAATTGGTGCAGCCACTGTGGAAAACAGTATGGAGATCCTCAAAAAACTAACACTAGGGGGCTTCCCTGGTGGTGCAGTGGTTGAGAGTCCGCCTGCCGATGCAGGGGACACGGGTTCATGCCCCAGTCCAGGAAGATCCCACATGCCTCAGAGCGGCTGGGCCCGTGAGCCATGGCCACTGAGCCTGCGCGTCCGGAGCCTGTGCTCCGCAACGGGAGAGGCCACAACAGTGAGAGGCCCGTGCACCACAAAAAAAACAAAAAAACAAAAAAAAAACTAACACTAGAACTACCATATGACTGAGCAATTCCACTCCTGGGTATTTATCGGAAGAAAACAAAAACACTAATTATAAAAGATATATGTACCCCTATGTTCATTGCAGCATTATTTATAGTAGCCAAGATATGGAAGCAACCTAAGTGGCCATCAATGGAAAAATGGATAAAGATGTGGCATGTGTGTGTATGTATATGTGTGTGTGGAATGGAATATTACTCAGCCATAAAAAAGGATGGAATCTTGCCATTTGCAGCAACATGAATGAACCTTGAGGATATTATGCTAAGTGAAATATCAGGTGAAGAAAGACAAATACCATATGATTTCACTCATACGTGGAATATAAAAAAACAAACAAAATGACAAAATAAATGAACCACACCAAACTATAACAAACATGCAGATACAGAGAACAGAGTAGTGGTTACCAGAGGGGGTGGGGATGGTAAAGGGGGTCAATATGGTGATGCGTGGAAAGTAAACTCTTGGTGGTAAGCTGCTGTAGTGGATACAGAAGTAGAAGTATAATGTTGTGCACACGAAGCTTATATAATGTTATAAAATCAGTGTTACCTCAATAAAAAAAAATTTTTTTTAAGAATTTTCTTTTCATCATCTCCCTGACCCACATGGGCCTTCTTGTCATTCCTCCCTCCTGCCTGGTACCTTCCCCTGCAGGATGGCATGGACATTCTGGGTACAGTTACCAACCAGGTAAGAGACCACCTTGCTGGATTAGCTGTTTATCTAACCCGTGATTTCCATCCATTAAAAAGTTTGCACCAGTCTTTGGTAAAATAAGAAAAATAACAACATGGTGATTTTCATGAAGCTTAGCTGAATGAAGCTATCGATGAAATCAAAATATGCTATTTGCATGGTGATCTCTTTCAAAATTAGCACCTGACTATCCACGTGTTTAAACAACGTTGAAATCAGTTATCATGGTCTCAAAATGTCTTAGCTGATTTCTTGAAGACAAGATCAACTAGGTACATTGACCACCTACAAAATGTCATTCTTCAGCTACTTGGCCTCTAGGAGAATATGCCATCCCCAGAGAAGGCCTTCCTACATTAACCCTCATTAAGGTCCCTGGACCTCAGCTTACCACACCAGGTAAGAAAATGTAAGGACTTGTACTCTGAGCTGCAGGTCACAAAAATCCATTTTTTATTTTTAAATCTTATTTAATGGTTCGGCTACATGTATACATTCCAAGTATATGTTTTGATGCTTTCTGTCTTATTTAGTAAGACTTCATTAGTTACAGAAGAAGCCTTAAAGAATGTAATAATAGGGATGAAAATCTGAAGTATAGGGGCTTCCCTGGTTGGTGCAGTGGTTAAGAATCCACCTGCCAATGCAGGGGACACAGGTTCAAGCCCTGGTCTGGGAAGATCCCACATGCCGCGGAGCAACTAAGCCCGTGCGCCACAACTACTGAGCCTGCGCTCTAGAGCCCGTGCTCCACAACGAGAAGTCACCGCAATGAGAAGCCTGCGCACCGCAACGAAGAGTAGCCCCCGCTCGCTGCAACTAGAGAAAGCCCGCACACAGCAACGAAGACCCAACAGAGCCTAAATAAATAAATAAACTTTAAAGTTAAAAAAAAAAAAAAAAAAGAAGTATAATATACCTGAACTGTCATTAGTTGCTAAAACAGTCACTTCTACTTTAGATTTCAGATCCGGGACAAGTGGCGCCTGCTCTGTTTTGTTTTGTAACCACATGCTACTCCTTTTGGGGAAACCCACCCACACTAATGCAGCCCTTTCCACTGCTCCTTCCATCCAGAAGCCCCCAGGGACCCACTAACAGAGAGGAACACGAGACGCTCTGAGTATCTACCAAGGCCACACAGGTTCCCTCTAAGGAAAATGACCTCAGACAGTCCTTTCAGTGCCATCACTGTAAGTTAGGGAAAGTGACCTCAGACAGTCCTTTCAGTGCCATCACTGTAATTTGGGTGATGAGACACCAAAACTGTGGTCCCAAATGACTATGACCAGGGATCAGCTTCCGACCCAAAGGCCATCTAAGGGGCCTTAGAGGTAAGTCACGACAGCTTTGCCTGACTGGATAATGACAGGCCAACCCAATCTGAGGCTTTCTCTTGAGAAGTATGAAGCTGAGAGAAATAAGAGAATAAACTAGAGAGTTTACAGTCACGAGAGAAACAGCTGAAGTAGAGGCTGAGGATGCAGAGCTGGCGACAGATGACCCAGGGGACAAGAAGGGGACACTGAGGTTACTCTAGTGTCCACAAAGGTCAGATTGTCACGGGGGCCAACTCTTCACAATAAACCTCTTAGGGAAACCAAGACCACTTGTTTCTTATAACCTAAAAGAAGCTAAGGTAACACAGCCCCAGATGACGGAGATAATCACCTCTTTTCTCCCCCTGCATTGTGGCCAAGCTGAGTGCACCCCAAGGCCTGACTCTCTCCTGCCCAACCACACGAGCAAGGGCAGAGCCCGACAAAGTGATGGCTCACAGCAGCCGGGCCCTGGCTCTGCCGAGGCCCCATGCTGAGTCTCTGCTCAGCATTTCCTTCTGCTCCAAACTGTTCTTAAATGTAAAAACGGGTACGCTCCTTACTTTGCCCACCTCCAACAGCCCAGGGTCCCACTTTAAAATACAGAAGTAACTTGTGTATCAAAACAGTGTTTGTGAGGACTGGAAGCCCCAGACCAAACACTTGAAGAGGTCGTAGGTAACTCCTCCGGATATGAGCCAGTGCCTGGGCATGAGGTTCTGACATAAGCCAACCTCCTGGTGCTGTCAGAATACACTGAGGCTACATTATGTAAGACTGAGCAAAGGGTTTTTGGAAGGAAGGAGAAAAAAAAGGGAAAACCCGTTACAGCATCCATCACATGCAGCTGTTCCTCTTTAATTTCATACCAACCTTGGCTTGCCTACCAGACTCTAAGCTCTTTGGGACAATCCAGTCATTCAGCAATTTTTTATTTATTGCCTTTTATAAGCCAGATACTGGCCTAAACATGAGGGATGATACATGAATAAAAGATAAAAATCTATGCCCTCATGGAGCTTACATTCTATCAACAGTACAAAGAAACTAGTATCATACGCACTCATCTTTGTATCTTCAAATCTAGTGTGGAATGATATTTAGCAGGGACTCCAAAAGTGTTTACCGAATAAATCAATGTGCATTTTTTATGTTCTAGATTGGATCTCCTTGAGTTTTCCAGAAAATCACTGAGTTGAATTCAGTTTGCTCAGAGCTATAATGTGGCTACTCTCTTTTTCATCTTGCCCAGGAATCCATTATTAAATCTTGGACTTAGAAGGAAACTAAGACATGTGTAGTTGTCTGTTTCTATTCACATCCTCCGAAAGAAATGTAAGACTGTCCTCTGGAGGCAGGTGTGGTAAGTTCCAAGTATATTGTGTTCATTTAATGTGACCTTGACCTAGCCTCCCCCAATGGTTACATAATTACAGCACAATATCAAAACCAGAAAACTGACGCATGTACAGTGTATGTGGATGGCTGTACATCATTTATCACATGTGAAGATTCCTGTAACCACCACCGCAGTCAAGACACAGACCTCTTCCATCACCAAAGACCTCCCTCCTGCAGGCCCTCACCATCCCTCAGCACTGGCAACTGTTAATCTGTCCCCCACGGCCATAATTCTGTCATTTGGAGAATGCTATATAACAGGAAATACACAGCCGGTGGCCTTTTGAGGCTGCCTTTTTTGTTCAGAATAAAGCCCTTTAGATCCATCCACCTTGTGTGTAATGACAGTTTGTTTCTTTCTACAGCCAAGCAGTGCTCCACACCGGGGATGCACCACACTGTGTTTAACCACTCACCCATGGAAAGGCGTCTGGGTTGTTACCAGTTTGGGGCTATGATGAATAAAACTGCTGTGACATTTGTGCACGGACTTTCATATGAACGTAACTTTCCTTTTCTCTGGGACAAATGCCCAAGAGCACAAACCCTCGTCGTATGTTGTGGCATGGTTAGTTGTTTAAAGAAACTAATAACTGTTTTCCAAAGTTGGGCTAGACCAAAAATTCATTGTAGGAAAGTTTTCTTTCTAAATTTTGGTTTTTAAACTTAGCAGAGTACACTGGACCACTCTGTACTACCTTTGCAACTTCCTATGAATCTATAAATATTTAAACATTAAATCACAGAACACTTCTCTATTTCTAAAATGATGATAGTGAAATCAGTATGGCATTCGGAGTCGGTTGGGTATGCAAAAAACTGAAATGACAGTTTTAAAGCATTGATATTCACAATACATCAGAAATCATATATATACTTAACAACTATTTAAACTTAGATACAAATTTTTATGTAAGGTCTCCTGAATTCTTTCAGTGAATACATCAGTTAAAAAATCAACTGGCATGGGACTTCCCTGGTGGTCCAGTGGTTAAGAATCCGCCTTCCAATGCAGGGGATGCGGGTTCGATCCCTGGTCAGGGAGCTAAGATCCCGAATGCCGCAGGGCAACTAAGCCTGCACACCACGACTACTGAGCTCACGCACCTCACGCGCCACAACTAGAGAGAAGCCCACGTGCCGCAACGAAGAGCCCGTGTGCCGCAACTAAGACCTGACGCAGCCAAATAAATAAGTATTTTTAAAAAATTTTTAAAAATCAACTGGCGTAACCGTATTCATGACCAAAGTATATAAAAGGAATACTCGTGTGGTCATGAGTAATCTGCAGTGCATTTCACTGAACAGTAATGTCTGAGGTTTTGCTTTTGGACTCTCTAAAAAACAGCAGCAGCAGGTAGAAAGTCTGCTGTTCCTACCCCGCTGAAGGTTAGTGAACAGAGAAAATAGGAGTCAGGGTGACATCAAGATTCCCCCTTTATCAAATGTGGTATTTTTATCTCAGGAGATTCTTACAACTGAATGTGAGACGTGAGGCTCCGCCCTTTGTACTCTCACTGCGTTTTCCACTTTTCCCACTGTCTCACCATCATCACTATTTAACAATGTTTTTTATTCTGGTACACATACACAACATAAAATTTACCATTTTAACTACTTTTACATGTAAAACCTCAGCAGCATTAGGTACATGCACAATGTGTGCAGCCAACACCACCATCTGTCTCCACAACTTGCTCGTCATACCAAACAGAAACTCCATCCCCATTAAACAGCAGCTCCCCACTTCTTCAGAGCCCTGGCCTCTGGCAACCTCCAGGCCATTGTCTCTGGACTTGCCTACCTGACAGACCTCACAAGTGGAATCACACAATATTTGTCCTTTTATGTCTGGCTTAATTCATGCAGGATGATGCTTCCAAGGTACATCCATGTAACATGTAGCAGCATCCCATTCCCTTTAAGGCTGAATGATATTCCACTGTACGTATACAATCATCCCTCGGTACCTGCAGTGGACTGGTTCCAGGACAGCCCTCAGCTAGCAAAACCCATGAATGCTCAGGTCCTTCATATGAAGTGGCCTAGTGTTTGCATACAACCTACACGACCTCTCAGGTACTTTAAATCATCTCTAGGTTACTTATAATGCCTAATACAATGCCAATGCTATATAAAAAGTTGCCAGGGCGAGGCAAATTCAAGTGTGGCTTTTTGTAACTTTCTGGAATCTTTTTTCAAATATTTTGGATCTGCATTTGTTAAATCCATGGATATGGAACCCATAAATATGGAGTGCTGACTGTATACCATGTCTTGTTTATCCATTCATCTGTTGATGGACATTAGGTTGTTTCTACCTTTTGGCCATTGTGAATAATGCTGCTGTGAACAGTGGTGTACAAATATCTGAGTCCCTGCTTTCAACTATTTACGGTATGCACCTAGAAGCTTAATTACTGGATCATATTGCAATCCTATGTGTAACTTTTTGAAGAACTCCCAAACTTTTCCACAGTGGCTGCACCATTTTATGATCCCATCAGCAATGCAGACAGATTCGAGTTTCTCCACATCCTCACCAACATTCGTAATTTTCCTTTCTTTTTTTTTCAATAATATCCATCCTAATGGGTGTGGTGTTTGTGGTTTTTATTTGCATTTCCATAAAGGCTAATAATGCACATCCTTTCATGTGTTTATTGACCATTTGCATATCTTCTTTGGAGAAATGTTTATTCAAATCCTTTGCCATTTTTTAAATTGGATTGTTTGGGGTTTTTGTTGTTGAGTTGTAGGAGCTCTTTATATATTCTGGATATTAATCCCTTGTTATATATGTGCTTTGCAAATAACTCCTCCCACTCTAAGTTGTATTTTTACTCTCTTGATAGTATACTTTGATGTACAAAAGTTTTTAATTTCAATTAAGTCCAATTTAACTATTTTTTTTCTTTTGTTGCCTGCCTGTGCTTTTGATGTCACATCCAAGAAATCATTGCCAAATCCAATGTCATGAATATCTTCCACTGTTTTCTTCTAAGAATTTTATAGTTTTAAATCATATGTTTAGGTCTTTGGTCCATTTTAATTTTTTATAAGGCAAGGATCCAACTTCATTATTTAGAATGTGTATATCCAGTTTTTCTAACATCATTTGGTGAAAAGACTGTGCTCCATTCAATGGTCTTGGCACCCTTGTCAGAAATTATTTGACTATATACACAAGAGTTTATTTCAGGGCTCTGTGTTCTGTTCCATTGGTCCATACGTCTCTCTTTATGCCAGTACCATACTGTTTTGATTACTGTAGCTTCATAGTAAGTTTTGTAATCAGCAACTGTGAGTCCTCCAACTTTGTTCTTTTTTTTTTTTTCAAGATGACTTTGGCTATTCGGGTTCCCTTGAGATTCCATATAAAACTTTAGGATGGGATTTTCTATTTCTGAAAAAAAAATTGGGATTTTGATAGAGAATGTATTGAATCTGTAGATGGCTTTCCATAGTTTTAACAATATTAAGTTTTCTAATCCATAAACATGGAGTATCTTCCATTTATTTGTATCTCCTTAAATTTCTTTCAACAGTGTTTTGTAGATTTCACTGTACTATGTCTTTTACCTCCTTGATTAAATTTATTCCTAAGTATTTCATTCATTTAGATACTACTGTAAATGGGATTGTTTTCTTAATTTCCTTTTCTGATTGTTCTTTGTGTATAGAAATGCAACTGATATTTGTATGTTGATTTTGTTTTCTGTTTTCCTGTTATTAGCTCTAACAGGGTTTTTTGTTTCTTTGTTTTTGGTGTAATCTTTAGGGTTTTCCACGTATAAGATTAAATCATCCATGAATAGGGATAATTTTATGTTTTCTTTTCCAATTTGGATAACTTTTAAATTTCTTTTTGTTGCCTAATTGCTCTGGCTAGAAATTCCAATGTTATGTAGAACAAAAGTGGTGAGCTCTGGTATCCTACTCTTCTTCCTGATCTTAGGGAAAAACCTTTCGGTCTTTCACCATTAATAATGACACTGGCTATAAGGTTTTTCATAGATCTTTTATTATGTTGAAAGAGATCTCATCTTCTCCTAGTTTATTGAGTGTTTTTATTATGAAAGGGTGTTGAATTTGTCAAATATATTTCTGCATCAATTGAGATAATCATGTGGTTCTTTTCCTATATTCTATTAATACGGCGTATTACTGTAAGTTTCATATGTTAAACCATTCTTGCATTCTGGGAACAAATCCCATTCATTCACGGTGTATAATCCTTTTAGTGAGTTGTGGAATTCCATCCGCTAGTATGTTTTGGAAGAATTTTGCATCAATGTTAAGGAATACTGGTCTATAGCTTTCTTGTAGTGGCTTTGCCTGGTGTTAGTATCAGGGTAATGCTGGCCTTACAGAATGAGCTAGGAAGTATTCTCTTCAATCTTTGGGAAGAGTATGAGAAGGACTGGTACAAATTCTTTAAATGTTTGGTAGAATCCATCAGTGAAACCATCAGGTCCAAGCTTTTCTGTTTTTAATTACTGTAGTTGTATTCAGATTTTCTACTTCTTTTTTTTTTTTTTTTTTTTTTTTTTTTTTGCTGTATGCGGGCCTCTCACTGTTGTGGCCTCTCCCGTTGCGGAGCACAGGCTCCGGATGCGCAGGCTCAGCGGCCATGGCTCACAGGCCCAGCCGCTCCGCGGCATGTGGGATCTTCCCAGACCGGGGCACGAACCCGTGTCCCCTGCATCGGCAGGCCGACTCCCAACCACCGTGCCACCAGGGAAGCCCAGATTTTCTACTTCTTAATGACTACATTTTGCTAGATTTTATGTTTTTAGGAATTTGTCCATTTCATCTAGGTTATCCAACTTGTTGATATATACTTGTTCATAGCACTGTCTTATAATCCTATTTATTTCCATAAAATCAGTAGTTATAGCCCCACTTTCTTTGCTGATTTTAGTAATTCAAGTCTTTTTTCCTTACTGAATCTAGTTAAAGGTTTGTCAATTTTGCTGTTTTTTTCACAAAAGCAACTTTTGTTTTCATTGACTTTTCCCTACTGTTTTTCTTTTCTCTTTTTCATTAACCTCTGCTCTAATCTTTATTAATTCCTTCCTTCTGCTAGTTTTGGGTTTAGTTTGTTCTCCTTTGTCCAGTTCCTTAAGGTGTAAGATTGTCACTGATTTGAGATATTTCTTTTTTTTTTTTTTTTTTTGAAATTTACATGTCTTAGTACTGCTTTTGCTGAATCCCATTAAGTTTTGGTACATTGTGTTTTCATTTTCATTTTCTTCAGGTATTTTCTAACTTCTTTGACCCATTGGTTAAGAGTATGTTGATTTCCATGTATCTGTAAATATTCTAGTTTCCTTCAGTTATTTACTTCTAACTTCATTCCACTGTGATGAGAAAAGATACTTAATATGCTTAAAATTTTTTTTTAATTAAGATTTGTGTTTCGACCTAATATATGATCTATCCTAGAGAATGTTCCATCTGCACATGTGGAAAATGTGTATTCTGCTGTTTTGGGGTGTAGTGTTCTGTATGTTAGGTCTGACTGGTCCATATTGTTCTTCAAGCCCTATATTTCCTTATTAATCTTCTATCTTGTCTATCTGTTATTGAAAGTAGGGCACTGAAATGTCCGATTATTATTGTAAAACAATCTGTTTCTCGTTTCAATCCTCTCAATGTTTGCTTCATATATTATGGGGCTTAGATATTTCATGCATATGTTTATAATTGTTATGTTTTCTTGGTGAATCAATATACATTGTCATTCTTTGTCTCTTGTAACAGTTTTCTGACTTAAAGTCTACTTTGTCTGATATGAGTATAGCTACCTCAGCTCTCTTTTGGTTATTATTTGCATAGAATGTCTTTTTCCATCCTTTCACTTTACCAACCTATTTGTGTTTAGGTCTAAAGTGAGTGTCTTGTAGACAGCATAAAGTTGGATCACATTATTTCATCCATTCTGCCAATCTCTGCCTTTTGACTGGACAGTTTGATCCATTTTCATGTAATTAACTGATAAAGGACTTACTTTTGCTATTTTGCTACTTGTCTTCTGTGTATATTATTCTTTTGTCCCTCATTTCATCCATTATTGCCTTCTTTTGTATTTTGTTGATTTTTTTTGTACTGACACATTTTGATTCCCTTCTCATATCCTTTAGTGTATACTCATGATAACCAAACTTTGTGGTTATCATGAGGATTATCATAACATCCTAAAATTACAACAAACTTGAATTGATACCAATTTAATTGTATACAAAAACTCTACTGTCCTACCTTTTATGTTATTAAAGACACAAATTACATCTTTATACACTGTGTGCCTTATCAATAACGGATTTATCTTTTAAATTCGGCAGAAATAAAAAGTGCAGTTACAAACCAAAATTATAATAAGACTAGCATTTATATTTGTCCATTAATTACCTCTACTGGAGATCTTTAGATCTTCATGCAGCTTTGAGCTACTGTCTGGTGTTGCTTCATTTCAACTTGAAGGATTTCCTTTAGCACTTTTTGTAGGCAGGGCTAGTGGTCATGAACTCCCTCGGCTTTTGTTCTTCTGGGAATGTCTTAATTTTTCCCTCATTTTTGAAAGTCAGAGTTGCCAGATATAAAATCTTCTGCTTACAGCGTTGTTGGTGGGGTTTTTTTTTCTTTCAACACATTAAATCTTTCATCCCACTGTCTTCTGGCATCCAACATTTCTGATGAGAAATCAGTTTAAGATCTTGTTGAGTATCCCCTGTACGTAATCTTGCTGTTTTCAAGATTCTCTCTTTGTCTTTAGCTTTTGACTGTTTGATTATGATGTGTCTCAGGGTGGGTCCTCTTGGGTTTATCCTACTTAAGAGTTCACCGAGCTTCTTGGATTTGTAGATAAATGCCATATATCAAATTGGGGGAGTTTTCAGCCATTATTTCTTCAGATAACCTTTCTGCCTCTCTCTCTCCCTCTTCTCCTGGGACCCCCATAAAACATATCTTGGTCAGCTTGACAGCACCCCACAATTCCCTTAGGCTCTGTTATGGGGTGAATTGTGTCCCCCTGCCACCCAAATTCATATATTGAAGCCTTCACCCCCAGCAACCCAGAATGTGACTATATGTGGAGATAGGGTCCTTAAAGAGGTAATAAGTTAAAATGAGGCTGTTAGGGGCCCTAATCCAATCTGACTAGTGTTCTTATAAAAATAGGAGATTAGGACACATAGAATGACGTGTGTGCAGAGGAAAGACCATGTGAGGACACAGCAAGAAGGTGGCCGTATGCAAGCCAAAGAGAAGCCTCAGAAGAAATCAACTCTGCCAATATCTTGATCTTGAACATCTACCCTCCAGAACTGTAAGAAAATTAATTTCTGTTGTTTAAGCCACTCAGTCTGTGATATTGTTATGGCAGCCTAGCAAACTGACACAGGCTCTGTTCACATTTCTCCATTATTTTTCCTCTCTTCTCCCAGACATGATAATTTCAGTGTTCTTATCTTCTAGTTCACTGATTCTTTTGCCTGCTCAAATAAGCTGTTTATCCCCTCCAGTAAATTTTTCATTTCAGTTACTACACTTTTCAGCTCCAAAATTTCTTTTTGATTCCTTTTTATAACTTCTCTCCTTATTGATACTTTGTTGCTCATATAATGTTTTCCCTTAGTCTGAGCATATTTAAGACAATTTGTCTTTGTCTAGTAAGTCCAATATCTGGGCCTCCTCAGAAACTGGGACAGTTTCTGTTCATTCATTTTGCTCTTTTGAATGAACCACGTTTTCCTGTTTCTTTGTAAGCTTTGTGATTTTTTTTTTGTTGAAAACTGGGCATCTGACTATTATAAAGCGGTTTCTCTGGAAATCAGATCCTCCTTACCCAGTTTGCCGTGTGTGTGTGTGTGTGTGTGTGTGTGTGTTCAAAATTATTATTGTTGAAGGCTGTAGGAGTCCATTTGTTTTGAGTTCCAAACTTTTTTCTCAAACACTATTTCCTTTCAAGCGTGATCACTGAGGTTCCTTTACCTCATCTTCAAATAACATTCTGATTAAGATTCCCTTGAATGCCAAGAGCTAAAACAAACAAAAACACCGGGAGGGAGAGAGGGAGGGAGAGAGGGAGGGAGGCAGGGAGGAGCCCCCTCTCCCAAGTCTTTGCAGACTGGCTCTGTAGGTACTTCTTCACCTCTCAGCTAGGCTTGCTCAGAGGGTAGGGGTCACCTTGAGATGCGATGTGGTTGCTTTTGTCCTACCTTCCCCGTCTCACCACAGTTTCTCTCCTGAGCCTCAGATGGCCTATTGTGTGCCTCCACCAGAACCTCTTCAGGCAGCTGTGGGTTTGTCATCCCCTTGGAGCTCTGACAAGCAGTGCCTGCTGCCTTTCCCACCTACATCCCAAAGAGACGAAGACAAGCCCCTCATCTCGGTCCTTCCGGTGTCCACAGGCGGGTGACAACGATGGACACAATCATTTGCACATAGGGTTTGCTGTGCTCCCTCCAATGTGGTGGGAGGAGGGGAGGAGGCTGTGCTGGGTAGACGGTGGGGCGAGGTTGAGAAAATGTCTCAGGAAACTTTCCTACCATTCTGAAGATCTTGTTGTCTTGATCAGGTATTTATGTGGTTGCTATAAACCTTCGACTGTTTCCAGATCTCCTACACAGTTGGTTCGGCTCCTGTTTGTTTCTCCAATGTTTCTGCCGGGGAACAAGGCCTGGAGTTTCCTATTCTACCTCTTCCTAATTTCACTGCAGGTGAAAATTGCTGCTTTTTTTCTTTTTTATTTCAGCCATTCTTATGCATCTCCAATTCCCTACTGCCATACCTGAGATGCAAGAGTTTCTGGAAATGTTATTGACTGTGAGGAAGAGAGACACGGTTTCAACAGAATATGACAAATGTCACAAAGAAGCCTGCAGAGCACAATGAAGCTGGCCGGAGAACCAGGATCCAAGCCCAGGACTGTTCAACTCACCATCTTTGCTCTTTTGGTGTCACTTCTGACAGTGTACCTCTCACTGTAAGTTGGGAAACTGGCAGGTTTGGTTTCCATGATTTCCCAGGATTCACTGCTTCAAGTAGGACTGACAAATGTGTTGTCAACACAGAAGAACTAGGTGGTCTAGTCCAGGACAGAGGACTGATCCAATCAGTCTTGGGCTTGTAATTTCATTTTCAAAGCTCTTCTATATGCTAAAACTATGAACTACTATCAAGAATCTGGGCCCGGGGTAGAGTGAAGGGTGGGCGGAGTGAACGGAGGGAGGGAGGGAAGAAGGAAGGAAGAAAAAGAAGGAGGAAAGAAGAAAAGAGATCCAAGGAACAGCAAGTCTGCTAATCACCCCTTCATTATACACCAAAGCTTCTGAATTAGAAGGGCTACCATCATCTCTTGCCAGGACGATGCCCTCCTGACTGGTCTTCCCAATTCTACGGTTGCTTCTCTCAAGTGAACTCTTCATGTACAGCTATGGTAGATGAAAGGCTCTTGGTGCTGCAGCCAGGAGTCAGTGCTGTGCCTCTGAGGTGGGAGAGCCAACTTCAGGACACGGGTCCACAAGAGACCTCCCAGCTCCACATAATATCAAGCGGCGAAAATCTCCCAGAGATCTCCATCTCAACACCAGCACCCAGCTTCAGTCAACGACCAGCAAGCTACAGTGCTGGTTACCCTATGCCAAGCAACTAGCAAGGCAGGAACACAACCCCACCCATTAGCAGAGAGGCTGCCTAAAAACATAATAAGGCCACAGGCACCCCAAAACACACCACCAGACATGTACCTGTCCACCAAAAAGACAAGATCGAGCCTCAACCACCAGAACACAGGCACTAGTCCCCCCCCACCAGGAAGCCTACACAACCTACTGAAACAACCTTAGCCACTGGGGACTGACACCAAAAACAACGGGAACTACGAATCTGCAGCCTGCAAAAAGGAGACCCCAAACACAGTAAGATAAGCAAAATGACAAGACAGAAAAACACACAGCAGGAGAAGGAGCAAGATAAAAACCTACCAGACCTAACAAATGAAGAGGTAATAGGCAGTCTACCTGAAAAAGAATTCAGAATAATGATAGTAAAGCTGATCCAAGATTCTATTTCCAAGATCCAAAATCTTGGAAATAGAATAGACAACATGCAAGAAACAGTTAACAAGGACCTAGAAGAACTAAAGATGAATCAAGCATCGATTAAAAACACAATAAATGAAGTGAGAAATACTCTAGATGGGATCAATAGCAGAATAACAGAGGCAGAAGAACGGATACGTGAGGTGGAAGATAAAATAGTGGAAATAACTGCTGCAGAGCAAAATAAAGAAAAAAGAATGAAAAGAACAGAGGACAGTCTCAGAGACCTCTGGGACAACATTAAACGCACCAACATTAGAATTATAGGGGTTCCAGAAGAAGAAGACAAAAAGAAAGGGACTGAGAAAATATTTGAAGAGATTATAGTTGAAAACTTCCCCAATATGGGAAAGGAAATAGTTAATCAAGTCCAGGAGGCACAGAGAGTCCCATACAGAATAAATCCAAGGAGAAATACACCAAGACACATATTAATCAAACTGTCAAAAATTAAACACAAAGAAATCATATTAAAAGCAGCAAGGGAAAAAAAACAAATAACACACAAGGGAATCCCCATCAGGTTAACAGCTGATCTCTCAGCAGAAACTCTACAAGCCAGAAGGGAGTGGCAGGACATAATTAAAGTGATGAAGGAGAGAAACCTGCAACCAAGATTACTCTACCCAGCAAGGATCTCATTCAGATTTGATGGAGAAATTAAAACCTTTACAGACAAGCAAAAGCTGAGAGAGTTCAGCACCACCAAACCAGCTTTACAACAAATGCTAAAGGAACTTCTCTAGGCACGAAACACAACAGAAGGAATATACCTACAATAAGAACCCAAAGCAATTAAGGAAATGGGAATAGGAACATACATATCAATAATTACCTTAAATGTAAATGGACTAAATGCTCCCACCAAAAGACACAGATTGGCTGAATGGATATAAAAACAAGACCCATATATATATGCTGTCTACAAGAGACCCACTTCAGACCTAGAGACACATACAGATTGAAAGTAAGGGGATGGAAAAAGATATTCCATGCAAATGGAAACCAAAAGAAAGCTGGAGTAGCAATTCTTATATCAGACAAAATAGACTTTAAAATAAAGACTATTAGAAGAGACAAAGAAGGACACTACATAATGATCAAGGGATCGATCCAAGAAGAAGATATAACAACTGTAAATATTTATGCACCCAACATAGGAGCACCTCAATACATAAGGCAAGTACTAACAGCCATAAAAGGGGAAATCGACAGTAACACACTCATAGTAGGGGACTTTAACACCCCACTTTCACCAATGGACAGATCATCCAAAATGAAAATAAATAAGGAAACACAAGCTTTAAATGATACATTAAACAAGGTGGACTTAATTGATATTTATAGGACATTCCATCCAAAAACAACAGAATACACATTTTTCTCAAGTGCTCATGGAACATTCTCCAGGATAGATCATATCTTGGGTCACAAATCAAGCCTTGGTAAATTTAAGAAAACTGAAATTGTATCGTTTCCGACCACAATGCTATGAGACTAGACATCAATTACAGCAAAAGATCTGTAAAAAATACAAACACATGGAGGCTAAACAATACACTACTCAATAACGAAGTGATCACTGAAGAAATCAAAGAGGAAATAAAAAAATACCTAGAAACAAATGACAATGGAGACACGACGACCCAAAACCTATGGGACGCAGCAAAAGCAGTTCTAAGGGGGAAGTTTATAGCAATACAATCCCACCTTAAGAAACAGGAAACATCTCGAGTAAACAACCTGACCCTGCACCTAAAGCAATTAGAGAAAGAAAAACAAAAAACCCCCAAAGTTAGCAGAAGGAAAGAAATCATAAAGATCAGATCAGAAATAAATGAAAAAGAAATGAAGGAAACGATAGCAAAGATCAATGAAACTAAAAGCTGGTTCTTTGAGAAGATAAACAAAATTGACAAACCATTAGGCAGACTCATCAAGAAAAAAAGGGAGAAGACTCAAATCAATAGAATTAGAAATGAAAAAGGAGAAGTAACAACTGACACTGCAGAAATACAAAAGATCATGAGAGACTACTACAAGAAACTCTATGCCAATAAAATGGACAACCTGGAAGAAATGGACAAATTCTTAGAAATGCACAACCTGCCAAGACTGAATCAGGAAGAAATAGAAAATATGAATAGACCAATCACAAGCACTGAAACTGAAACTGTGATTAAAAATCTTCCAACAGGGCTTCCCTGGTGGTGCAGTGGTTGAGAGTCCGCCTGCCGATACAGGGGACGCAGGTTCGTGCCCCGGTCCGGGAAGACCCCACATGCCGCGGAGCGGCTGGGCCCGTGAGCCATGGCCGCTGAGCCTGCGCGTCCGGAGCCTGTGCTCCACAACGGGAGAGGCCACAGCAGTGTGAGGCCCACGTACTGCAAAAAAAAAAAAAAAAAAATATCTTCCAACAAACAAAAGCCCAGGACCAGATGGCTTCACAGGCGAATTCTATCAAACATTTAGAGAAGAGCTAACACCTATCCTTCTCAAACTCTTCCAAACAATTTCAGAGGAAGGAACACTCCCAAACTCATTCTACGAGGCCACCATCACCTTGATACCAAAACCAGGCAAGGATGTCACAAAGAAAGAAAACTACAGGCCAATATCACTGATGAACATAGATGCAAAAATCCTCAACAAAATACTAGCAAACAGAATCCAACAGCACATTAAAAGGATCATACACCATGATCAAGTGGGGTTTATTCCAGGAATGCAAGGATTCTTCAATATACGCAAATCAATCAATGTGATACAGCATATTAACAAATTGAAGGAGAGAAACCATATGGTCATCTCAATAGATGCAGAGAAAGCTTTTGACAAAATTCAACACCCATTTATGATAAAAACCCTGCAGAAAGTAGGCATAGAGGGAACTTTCCTCAACATAATAAAGGCCATATATGACAAACCCACAGCCAGCATCGTCCTCAATGGTGAAAAACTGAAACCATTTCCACTAAGATCAGGAACAAGACAAGGCTGCCCACTCTCACCACTCTTATTCAAACTAGTTTTGGAAGTTTTAGCCACAGCAATCAGAGAAGAAAAGGAAATAAAAGGAATCCAAATTGGAAAAGAAGAAGTAAAGCTGTCACTGTTTGCAGATGACATGATACTATACATAGAGAATCCTAAAGATGCTACCAGAAAACTACTAGAGCTAATCAATGAATTTGGTAAAGTAGCAGGATACAAAATTAATGCACAGAAATCTCTGGCATTCCTGTACACTAATGATGAAAAATCTGAAAATGAAATTAAGAAAACACTCCCATTTACCACTGCAACAAAAAGAATAAAATATCTAGGAATAAACCTACCTAAGGAGACCAAAGACCTGTATGCAGAAAATTATAAGACACTGATGAAAGAAATTAAAGATGATACAAATAGATGGAGAGATATACCATGCTCCTGGATTGGAAGAATCAAGATTGTGAAAATGACTCTACTACCCAAAGCAATCTACAGATTCAATGCAATCCCTATCAAACTACCACTGGCATTTTTCACAGAACTAGAACAAAAAATTTCACAATTTGTTTGGAAAAACAAAAGACCCCGAATAGCCAAAGCAATCTTGAGAATGAAAAACGGAGCTGGAGGAATCAGGCTCCCTGACTTCAGACTATACTACAAAGCTACAGTAATCAAGACAGTGTGGTACTGGCACAAAAACAGAAAGATAGATCAATGGAACAGGATAGAAAGCCGAGAGATAAACCCACGCACATATGGCCAACTTATCTTTGATAAAGGAGGCAGGAATGTACAGTGGAGAAAGGACAGTCTCTTCAATAAGTGGTGCTGGGAAAACTGGACAGGGACATGTAAAAGTATGAGATTAGATCATTCCCTAACACCATACACAAAAATAAGCTCAGAATGGATTAAAGACCTAAATGTAAGGCCAGAAACTATCAAACTCTTAGAGGAAAACATAGGCAGAACACTCTATGACATAAGTCACAGCAAGATCCTTTTGGACCCACCTCCTAGAGAAATGGAAATAAAAACAAAGATAAACAAATGGGACCTAATGAAACTTCAAAGCTTTTGCACAGCAAAGGAAACCATAAACAAGACGAAAAGACAACCCTCAGAATGGGAGAAAATATTTGCAAATGAAGCAACTGACAAAGGATTAATCTCCAAAATTCATAAACAGCTCATGCAGCTCAATAGCAAAAAAACAAACAACCCAATCCAAAAATGGGCAGAATACTTAAATAGGCATTTCTCCAAAGAAGATATACAGACTGCCAACAAACACATGAAAGAATGCTCAACATCATTAATCATTAGAGAAATGCAAATCAAAACTACAATGAGATATCATCTCACACCAGTCAGAATGGCCATCATCAAGAAATCTAGAAATAATAAATGCTGGAGAGGGTGTGGAGAAAAGGGAACACTCTTGCACTGCTGGTGGGAATGTGAATTGGTACAGCCACTATGGAGAACGGTATGGAAGTTCCTTAAAAAACTAAAAATAGAACTACCATATGACCCAGCAATCCCACTACTAGGCATATACCCTGAGAAAACCATAATTCAAAAAGAGACATGTACCAAAATGTTCATTGCAGCTCTATTCACAATAGCTCAGAGATGGAAACAACCTAAGTGTCCATCATCGGATGAATGGATAAAGAAGATGTGGCACATATATACAATGGAATATTACTCAGCCATAAAAAGAAACGAAACTGAGCTATTTGTAATGAGGTGGATAGACCTAGAGTCTGTCATACAGAGTGAAGTAAGTCAGAAAGAGAAAGACAAATACCATATGCTAACACATATATATGGAATTAAAAAAAAAAAGTCATGAAGAACCTGGGGTAAAACGGGAATAAAGACACAGACCTACTTGAGAATGGACTTGAGGATATGGGGAGGGGGAAGGGTAAGCTGTGACAAAGCGAAAGAGAGGCATGGACATATATACACTACCAAACGTAAGCTAGATAGATAGTGGGAAGCAGCCGCAGAGCACAGGGAGATCAGCTCGGTGCTTTGTGACCGCCTGGAGGGGTGGGATGGGGAGGGTGGGAGGGAGGGAGATGCATGAGGGAAGGGATGTGGGAACAGATGTATATGTATGACTGATTCACTTTTTTATAAAGCAGAAACTAATAAAAAAAATAAAAAAGAATCTGGGCCCTATTTTTTTTTTTTTTTTTTTTTTTTTTGCTGTACGCGGGCCTCTCACTGCTGTGGCCTCTCCCGTTGCGGAGCACAGGCTCCGGACACACAGGCTCCGCGGCCATGGCTCGCGGGCCCAGCCGCTGCGCGGCATGTGGGATCTTCCGGGATAGGGGCACGAACCCGTGTCCCCTGCATCGGCAGGCGGACTCTCAACCACTGCGCCACCAGGGAAGCCCTGGGCCCTATTTTTAATACTCTTATTGACTTTCAGTGTGATTTTGTACCCCTCATTTTTTCCAACTATAAAATATTATTAGAAACTCTTTACCCTTCTTTCACCAATAACTGATGATAAATAAACATTTAGAAGAGGGATCATTTATTATCATTGTTATTATTATATTTGCTTTATAGGAACCAACATTCTTCTAGTGGCCCAAGGAACAGTAAGTTTCATACTCAATGGCTTTAGGCCTGAGGCCAGAAAATATATTAACCCTGGATACCATGAGTGGAATAATACAAATGAGAATTCCAAGAAAATTCAATGCAACGTCTAAGACACGAGAAGGAGAGACAGGCTAAAAAAGAAAAAGGAAAGAAAGAAGGGGAACAAGAGGAACTGAAAAGGAGAGGACTGAAAGGCAGTGAAAAAGAAAAAAAAAAGAAAACATCAAAGTGATGATTCCTGACTTTACACTAAATCCAGAAATTCTAAATTTTTGAGCATCAAAATATGCTTGAATTCATAGCTGGCAAAGGCTGTTGGTCTTCTGGCTCGATGGTGTTTAATCCCAGCTGGGGTACAGATCAGTTCTGAGGATGCAGACACTGGGGTCCACTCCTGGGAGGCCCATCTCTGCAAGTGAGCAGAGATGACAAAGGATTTATGAAACCACACAGAATGGCATTTCCAACTATGTTAAGGAGAAAACCTGACCTCAAGCTGGTGTGTTCTCCAGCTGATAATAATTACAAAAATATACCAGCTCAGTGCTGAGCCAAGGCTAAAACCCAGGAGGGAAATCTTTTATTTCCTTTCTTTTTTCTTTTCTTGTAAATAACACCCAAAAGGCTCTGATTTTATTTTTACAAGCAAAAAATACCACCACTTGGCTCACCGTGAGAATTGATATGTGCTTTCTGCCCGGAGGTACCTCATACCAACCGAACAGCCACGCTGCCACACACCGGGGCAGGGAGGGCAGGGTCAGGAGCTGAGGACGCGTGCGGGGACAGGATGGCCAGCCTCGTGGGTCTCTCTTCCTGTTGTTGTCCTCTGTGCCCTTCTTCATGTTATTCTAGGAGCAGCAGTGGTCACTCTATTCTCCACTGGGCCTACTTGTTTGAAAAATATTAAACTAAGTTGTACCTCCAGAGGCATCATGCTTTGAAGTGGCTTATTACTATGGCGTTATTTATTCTTGAAAACACATCCATCAGAGGTGGCACAGTCCAGGGCTGGGGACAGAGGTGAGGATGATTCCGACTCCTTCCTCAGCTCACCCTTCAAGATGATGAGGGTGAGTGGCATTTCCAGGTTACGAAGCAGCAGCTAAGGCACTGGCCTCAGTGGAGGATGCAGCTTGTCCTCTAGCTCATCCTTAAACTCAGTCCAACACTCTTCCCATTTTACTGTACTGTCTACAGTTCCTTCTTTTCCCTGTGACTCCATGAAAGAATTCATTAAAATGCGGTTGGGAGCTTCCCTGGTGGCGCAGTGGTTAAGAATCCACCTGCCAATGCAGGGCGACATGGGTTGGAGCCCCGGTCCGGGAAGATCCCACATGCCGCGGAGCGACTAAGCCCGTGCTCCACAACTACTGAGCCTGCACTTTGGAGCATGTGAGCCACAACTACTGAGCCCACGGGCCTAGAGCCCCTGCTCCACAACAAGAGAAGCCACTGCAGTGAGAAGTCCGTGCACAGCAACAAAGACCCAACACAGCCAAAAAAAAAAAAAAAAAGAAAACGCGGTTGGTTTTATATGTGATGCACACGTGACAAGAAATGTGGCAGATGACAAGAGTCTGAGAATTCTTCCTCTACAATCTAACCACTTATTTCCCCAATGCTAAATGACACTAAAATGGCCCAAAGGCAAGGCTATTCCACGACACGTCAGGGCCAGGTTACCTCTGTTCTATGGATGCCAACCACACCAGGTTACTAGAGAGGCAGGGAGGACCTACGCACTCTCCTTAAGGCCCAACAGCAGTACAAGCAGCAGGACTTGGGGAGGAAGAGACAAAGCCAAGATTCAGAAAGGTGACAGGTGGGACATGCCCAGGCCATGAACAGCAGCGTCTGGCACAAGTTTTCTAGTAGGAAACTAAGGCTGACCAAGGCTGACTGCTGTCCTGGCTCATCAAAGATGTCCTGAGCCATCTCCACTGCTCGTCCCCAGACCACCCAGTAGTGCCCCTTCCTGTATCTGTTTGCCAAGCCTGAGGGACAAGGCACTACTGTGAGGGAGGGCCCCAGCTGGGAATCCCGCCTGGAGGACTCAGAGACAGGCCCCCCAGGTCAGGAGGCCTGCACTCAGACAACAGAGTCATGCACAAAAAGGGACCCAAAGGGCCCTACGGCGCGGGCTCAGCTGGAAGAAACAGAGCGATGGCGGCAGGGCAGGCACACGGAGGCACCGTCTGCATAAGTCAGCGCCCTGGACACCAGCCTTTGCCCCTCGGCTGGGGTGCCCGGCACGCAGACGCAGAGTAAGAGCCAGAGGACCGGGGTCCGTTTCTAAGTTCCAGTATCATCTGGCTAAGCAACTGGGCTCCAGGATGTCAAGGACCCCACCCCTCTGGACAGTAGTCTGCAAGGGAAACATGCTCTTCCTGAGACGACCAGGGTGGGCTGGGGCAGGGGTGCCGGATGGAGAATAAACTTCACCATCAGCGGGGCTCCGGGAGAGGCGCTGACGGACGGGGGACGCGAGGCCTCGAGGCGCACAAGAAGTCGGGGGGCGTGCGGGTCCGCAGCTGCTTGCGGCTCAACCACGACAATGCTGCAAAGAACTGAACCGATGAGGCCTTTTCTCGGAACAGGACCGATGCCCAGCTTGCAGGACGACCTAACACAGAGAGAGGAACCAAGCAGGAGGGAGTGGGAAGGCCCGGATGCCGCGGGCGTCTCATCCTGTGCGTCGGCTCCCGCACCTCCTGAACGCGCTCCAGCCCCCCAGCTCCCGTCGCGGGGCAGGGGGACCACTCGAGCCCAGCTGGTTCACGTCTGTGAGGACAGAGCGAACACCAGAAGCCAGGAGTTCCGAGGCCCAGTCCCTACTTCCCTGCTCTAGCTCACAGAGCCTCTTACAAGAAGGAACACGCCCAGAACTAGAAGAGACCGCAACAAGGGTGTGTGAGGGGGATCCGGAGCTTAAGGAAGCCCGGGTCACACCCGGAAGCCCAGCTCATATCCCACTGTTCTTCCGGACCTCCCTTAGCTGAGGCGCAAGGGAAGCGGCCTTGAGGAAGCCTCGGGAACAACGGGCCGACGGCATCTCCAGCAGCCACCCTTTCCCGCCAGGAAGCCGGGGGAATGGAGGGGCAGGCAGACGGGCAGGAGGCCATGCTGCGCCCGGCGGCTCCTGGACCCCCGTCTGCCCGCCTCTCTCCTGATCTGGAACCATCTCTTAGCAACAAGTACAGTTTCTTACTTCGGTTGTGGGAGACCTTTCAGAAATCGTGCCAGGGCCTGGGGGCCTGATGCCAGGCAGGCTGTAGGGGGATCACCTCAGGGGGCCCGTTTAAAAGCCCGCTTCCCAACCCCCCTCCTCGGCCCGAGAGCACACGCCCCAGATTCTCCCTCAGCAGGTCAGGAAAGGCCCGGATCTGTGTCTCTCCAAGCCTCTCACGTGATTCTCATGTGCGGCCCATCTGGCAACCCCACTGAGCCCTTCATGAAGTCAGGGCCACCCCAAATCGAGAGCCGGGTCCACAGAGGCACAGCCCTGTGGCCGGGCTCGAGGACGCTGCCTGCTCCCCTTTACTTCCTCCAGAAATTACTAACCACACAGTGCTTGTGGATCCTCAGGCAAAGGAGCTAATCACAACAGAAAATATTATCATAAAAAAGTACATTTAAGCTGGAACAGCTGTGGAGGTAAGGCAGTCTCGGCCCCAGGCTCCCTGACCAGCAGAGGCTGCCTTGCTGTGGTCAGCTCTCCCAGGAGCCCACAGCAGTGCTCGCGTCCTGGCGCAGAGTGAGACCGAGGGAAAACGAAACGCCGACGTCCACCACTCAACCCACATCCAGACACATCAAGGCGTGAAGTGGACACTACCCGTCTTCTCCTCCTGTGGAAACAAAACCAACCTGAACACAGCAAGACAGGCCTGCTGGCTCCTGGATGGGCACGGGGTGAGGGCCTTCCTTCTACCTTCAACAGCACCTGTGGTCATTTAACTGCAGAGACAGCTCTCAACAAGAAGTCAAACCGATTTGGGTTTCTATTCATTACTGTAAACCGAGAGCAAAAAGCAGCTCTTTTAGAAAATGTTTCCACTCCAAGTCAGATGTGCGTCTGGCTCTGTAAAGAGTTATATTTAGCCTCTGACATTCCATCCAGCATGTCCCCCGCTCTCGACCAGGCCTGGAGCAGTGCGGGCGCACGGTGGCTCCACTGCGGGCCTTGCTGCTCCCCCGGGCTCCAGGCTAAATATAAACGGCAGTGCAGGCTCTCCAGCGAGAACACTGCATGGCCATCCTCAACACAACTTCTGCGTGCTTGCTTAGCAGAACCCGTGCTAGAGAAGAAAATACCCCATGTCACAGCATGTTTTCAACACTGTCCTGGTTCCTTAACCAATTTTTAGAGGAATTTAAGAGCAGGGGGAGAAGTCCATGTCAGTGATACTTTCCAGACACACAGCAAAGAATCCACAGTAAACCCATCAAATATGGGCTCTGACGAGAACACAGGCAGCTGAAGCTCTGGTTAAAGAGGCCCCATTGTTACTCTGGCTAAACTACATTGTTATCCAAACAGACTCTTAAAACTAAAGTATAGGGCTTCCCTGGTGGTGCAATGGTTAAGAATCCGCCTGCCAATGCAGGGGACACAGGTTTAAGCCCTAGTCCGGGAAGATCCCACATGCGGCGGACCAACTAAGCCCTTACGCCACAACTACTGAGCCTGTGCTCTAGAGCCCATGAGCCACAACTACTGAGCCCACGCGCCTAGAGCCCGTGCTCCGCAACAAGAGAAGCCACTGCAATGAGAAGCCCACGCGCTGCAACGAAGAGTAGCCCCTGCTCACCACAACTAGAGAAAGCCCACGCGTAGCAACGAAGACCCAGTGCAGCCAAAAATAAATACATACATACATACATACTAAAGTGTAAAGAGACCCAACCAAACATCATGGAATTCCAAATAAATCTGGCTGTGATGGTCCAAGTGTCAGCTTGGAGGGTGTTTTTGGATGCGATTAACATTAAATTGTGAACTTTTAGTGCACTGCCCTCCTTAATGTGGGGGGCCTCATCCAATCAGTTGAGGGGCGTGAACAAATCAAAAAGACCAGTCTCCCCAGGCTGGAGGGTGTTTCTCCACCAGACGGCACCCTCAGACCTCCTGGGTCTCCAGCCAGCAAGCCCACCCTAAGGAGTGTCAACTCACCAGCCTCCATAATCACACAAGCCAGTTCTTTATAATCAATCTCTTTATCTGTACAGAAGATATATACATAAGGTAAACAAATTCTACTGTGTTCTATTCACACACACACACATCCTGTTTGTTGTGTTTCTCTGGAGAGCCCTGACTCATACCCTGGCCACGGCGTGTCTTGTTCTGAATCCCGAGTTTATCGGAAACTGCACATGTGCCCCATGAAGAATGCTCAGTGGCGACACTGGACAGTCTCGGCACCGTCACATCCTGCTCCAGGGGTCAGCTCAGCAGCAAGACGTCAGCTGAGGCACTACTGATGTGCGTTCACTTAATTCTATCTCCAAGCCAAAGCCATGGAAGATTTCTGACCAACCGGGCCAGGTCAAAGCAGATAAAAGTCCATCAAGCGGTCACCTGGACAGAGCGTCTGAAGAGCTAACGCTCTGGAGGGACCCCCCTCCTTCTTTCATCTCAGGCACGGTCCAGGGAGACCCTCCAGGGTTACCGAGGGAGAAGTCCCTGTCACTAAAGGAAGCCAAAGGGGACAACCGGGGGGAAAGGGGGAAACGCTGGGTCCTACACGCCCATTGGCATCAAACCATTCAGTAAACCAGAGCTTGGGGAGTCGGCCCAGAAGGGTAGAGGAAGGGGGGTGCAGCCGAGCAGAGTGGGGTGGAGGCAGAGGGCCTGGCAGAGGAAGGAAAAGGGCACCCAGGCAGGCAGCACGCCTGTGGCACCAGTGCAGTGGTCCTCAGTGTCTGCAGCAGCTCCAGGCACGTCTGTGCAGGGACAGAGACGCTGCAGGGCCCTGTTCTCCCCATGAGCTGGGCTTGTGCTGAAATGGGTACCAGTTGCATGGGCTCCAGTGGGCCTGGTGGACAGCGGGCACCATCGTCACATGAACCCAGCACTGCAGACCAGTCGGACCAACCATACGCCAGCCCTGGCTCTAAAGCCCAGATCAACACACAAAAGACTCAGAGGCACTGGGGTCTGACAAGTATGTGTGACCATCGCAGACCATGTGTCAAGCACATCATTCTGTAAAATGCCTCCTCAGGAAGTAAGTCCCCCAAACCTGGCTCTGATTGTGAGCCCCGTTCTGCTATTACAGATTCTGGGGTCAGAGAATGCCAAGGGTGAGAGGACGAACGCTCGCAGCCGCAGAGAAACCCTCCAAGTGCGTCTGTGCAGCCCATCCCAGAGGCGCTGGGGGTCGCCTGATGCTTGGGTCAAAGGCCCGAGGGGTGTGTCACTGCCGAGGACCACAGTGGAGGCAGGGCTCCCGATGGTGCTGTTTCTTTTGGCCGTGTCAGGTCTTAGCTGCCGCACGCGGTATCGTCCTTGTGGCACGCAGGCTTCTCTCTAGTTGTGGAGCTTGGGCTAAAGAGTGCGCGAGCCCAGTAGTTGCAGCATGCAGGCTCTCTACTTGTGGCACTTGGGCTCTAGAGCGCACGGGCTCAGTAGTTGTGGCATGCAGGCTTAGTTGCCCTGTGGCATGTGGGATCTTAGTTCCCCTACCAGGGATCGAACCCGTGTCCCCTGCATTGGAAGGCAGATTCTTAACCACTGGACCCCCAGGGAAGTCCCCTGTTGGTGCTGTTTCTGTTCCTGTTTTATTCCACTGATCCACCAACAAGAGGAAACAAATTCGAACTACAGTAAGTGGGTTTTAGGGTCAGCATGTTGGAAAAGCTATGAAATACTCCAGTGGGGACCGAAGTGCTGGGGTGGGGAGGTGGAGGGAGTCTATACACACTAGTTTTAGCGCCGTCCCACCTGAGGTGGAAGAATAGATTCTATTTCTTCTCTAACATGGGGGGATGGCCACTGAGTCATACACAAACTAAACAAATCATTATAAAGCAATTTAATTTGCTTTTTCTTGTCTCAAGAAAGAGTGAAACATTCAATCCACTTATATTTTAAATTCAGACCAAATTAAACATATATATTCAAAAATATAACACTAAAAAATATTTTAATTTTACATTAAAGCTAGTTGTAAGGAGGCAGAAAGAAACAAGGAAATATGAGAGAAAAATCTAGAGTTTAGTGACACAGGCACAGTCACGACTAAATACATAAAGTTTACTGAATAAATGCACATATAAATGAATTCAGGAAGGGAATCCCTGGTAGTCCAGTGGTTAGGACTCCACACATTCACTGCCAAGGGCATGGTTTTGATCCCTGGTCGGGGAACTAAGATCCCACAAGCAGCACAGAAAAAAAAAAAAAAAAAAGAAGAAGAAGAAGAAGAAAAGAAATAGCATAAAAATATGAACATAGGAAAAGGGAGAAAGTGCAGAAGTGTAAGAAAGGAGATAGAAGAGGAAATGGAACACAGACCAACAGTCGGCACTAGAGACTGCTCAAACATCTGCTGTGGCAGCTTCAGTCTGATTTTGTTAACCTGGTCTTTACCAGCTCCACTATGGACAGGAAAATCAGAGATGCCTGATTTTCTGAAATTCTTCCCTGGGACGCCACATCAAAGACTGTACCACTCTGAGACAAAAAGCGAGCAAAGCCATGGTTGTCTTCGCTTGTTTCTCTGCTGATTTCAACCTAACAAGAACTCCAGCTCTGGCTGACCTGCACGGTATTTCATGTCAAAAGCTGCTCTGAAGAAATGACTTTAGCATTATATGGTTTATTTTAATATCAAAATACACTATAAGGATCCATGTAATAACTTATTTTAATAAATAACTTCATTTTTAAAAAGAGGCAAGGGGCTGCCTGATAGACATATTAGGGTGCAGTACCATGATGGTGAATCCACGGCCAAGCATTCACCGAACGCTTCAGAACTCTACACCACAAAGAGTGAACTTTATACTGCATGAACATTTTAAAAATATGTATCATACAAAATGTCCAGGGAACCAGGATGGAATGCGGACTCTGAGTAATGAAACTAACTGTATTACAAGTAAAATAACCTCACTTAAGGAGATGGGGAAGAAAGGAGTTGACATAAATGACTTTGGGAAACAGCGTTTTGACTGGATATAACAAGGCAACCAAGAGAAGAATTTTGCACAAACACTGCACTCTAGCTGATAAATTTACTTCTCATAGCAGCATGGGTTAGCAACTCTGAAAATACTTTACATGTATAACAGGGTTGAGTAAATAAGAACTATAAAGATGTCATCAATGAGAGCCACGTGTCTCACTGTCAAAGAAAGAAGTTATGAATATGAAAGAGGGAAGCTAGAAGTAGCCCTGTAGTACTGGACCAGTCAGAGACACTAGTACAAATCAATGTTTATTTCAAATATACACAAATAGAGAAATAAGTACAGACGTGTGCATACATGGGTTAGTATAAATACACACATCTCCTAGCCCTGTCTACCAAGAGCCTAGAAGTATTGACACCTCCATAACAAAGAGCACACTCGGTGCCCGGATCCTAATTTCTAAATACCGTTCTCTGGTAAAGGGAACTAGGGCTACTTGGAAAAATGGTAATTCAAAGGCTGGGGCAGGGAAAATACAAGATAAGCCTGGAGCATCTTGTAGTGCCAGAAAGTCAGGAAGTGCTAAAACAAACAAAAATAGCAAAGGATCAGAAGCCCAACTGAAAGAGCTTCCAAAGGCTAAAGCTGGAAGATTTGAGCAAAAAATAAATGATAGACTATTATAACACAAAGAATAAAATAAATACCTATGAGTCTATAAGATATGAATAAGCGAATGAATAAGCAAATGGAAGGGAGATAGAGAACTTTCTTTATGGAAGAATCCCAATTAATAATGTAGAATGAATGAGGGAAACAGAAAACCACCTTTAGAACAACAAAGTAATAGTTGCTTCAGGCAAGATCCACTGATGATTGCCAAACTTAGTTGAAAAACTTTAAAGAGAAACAGAATATTTGGACAGCTTCAGAATATCTGATCCCACCAAATATTTATTAGCTATTGTGGTGGTTTCTCATATGTCTACAAATTATTTAATACTCTGCCCTCCCCTTGAGGTAGGCTGGCTGAACCTCTAATAGTGTTCAAAAAGGGAAAAACAGTAACTTCACAGGGGAGAATCCCAGAAGCCACCACCTAAACCCAGAGATCAAGGCAACATCATCAGTGAAATGTCATGGTAATATGATGATCAGAAGGGTACTACACCTCTATGGAATTCTCCCACCTTGCCCCTCAAAATCTATAACCCAAGGCCAATCATGAGAAGACATCAAAAAAACTCAAACTGAGGGACATTCTAGGAAATACCCAACCACTACTCTTTAAATGTGTCAAGCTCATGAGTAATAGCTAAGAAACTAACAAAGGAGATAAAATAAAATAATAATCTGAAAGAAGTGGGAAAAGAGAAACAAAGAACAGATGAGACATGTAGAAAACAAATAGCAAAATAATAGATGTAAACCTAACTATAAAAATAATCACATTAAATGTAAATGGTCTAAACATCCCAATTAAAAGGCAGAGATTGTCAGAGTTCTTTAAAATGCAAGACATCTTTAAACATAAAGATACAAAAAGATTAGAAATAAGAGGATATATTGGGTGGGCCAAAAGTTTCATTCTTTTTTTCCGTAAGATGGCTCTAGTAGCACTTAGTTGTCTTTAACTTCATTCGAAACAATTTTGTTAGATCGTATGTGACAGTTGTCATATCAGCATGCATTTAAAAAAAGACTTATCAAAATTGGTGAATTTTTGTGTAGCCATTTTAATACTGAAGATGGAAGAAAAAAAGCAACATTTTCAGTATATTATGCTTTATAATTTCAAGAAAGGTAAAAATGCAACTGAAACGCACAAAAAGATTTGTTCAGCATATGGAGAAGGTTCTGTGACTGATCGAACATGTCAAAAGTGATTTGCTAAGTCTCATGCTGGAGACTTCTTGCTGGACAATGCTCCAGTCGGGGAGACCAGTTGAAGTTGACAGCGATCAAATCGAGACAATAATTGAGAACAATCAACATCATACCACACAGGAGATAGCCAACATACTCAAAGTATCCAAATTAAACGATGAAAATCATTTGCACCAGCTTGGTTATGTGAATCACTTTGATGTTTGGGTTCCACATAAGTTAAGCAAAAAAAAAAACCTTCTTGACCATATTCCACATGCGATTCTCTACTTAAATGTAACAAAAACGTTCCGTTTTTAAAACAAATTGTGACGAGCAATGAAAAGTGGATACCGTACAATAACGTGGGACAGAAGAGATCATGGGGCAAGTGAAATGAACCACCACCAACCACACCAAAGGCTGATCTTCATCCAAAGAAGGTGATGTTGTGTAGATGGTGGGACTGGAAAGGTAATCCTCTATTATGAGCTCCTTATGGAAAACCAAACCATTAATTCCAACAAGTATTGCTCCCAGTTAGACCAACTGAAAGCAGCACTCCACGAAAAGCGTTCAGAATTAGACAAAAGAAAACGCATAATCTTCCATCAGGATAATGCAAGACCACATGTTTCTTTGATGACCAGGCAAAAACTGTTACAGCTTGGCTGGGAAGTTGTGATTCACCTTCCATATTCACCAGACATTGTATCTTTGGATTTCCATTTACTTCAGTCTTTACAGAATTCTCTTAGTGGAAAAAATTTCAATTCCCTGGAATTGAAAAGACACCTGGAACAGTTCTTTGCTCAAAAAGATAAAAAGTTTTGGGAAGATGGAATTATGAAGTTGCCTGAAAAATGGCAGAAGGCAGTGGAACAAAACAGTGGGTTGTTCAATAAAGTTCTTGGTGAAAATGAAAAATGTGGCTTTTATTTTTACTTAAAAAAACCAAAGGCACTTTTTGGCCCACTTAATACTATGCTAACACTAGTCAGGAGAAAAGTGGGGTACCTATATTAATATCAGACAAAGTAAACTTTAGAGCAAAAAATATTAACAGGGAATTTTAGAAAGGTCACTCATGTTAAAGGGATCGATTCATCAAGAGGACATAATTACAATTTATTTATTTTTATTTTTCTTCCAGTCTTCTTGAGATATTACTGACATATAGCACTGTATGTTTAAGGTGTATAGCATAACAATTTGATTTACATACATCATGAAATGATTATCAGAGTAAGTTTCGTAAACACCTATTACCTCATACAGATACAAAATTAGAGAAATGGAAAATTTTTTTCATGTGATGAGAGCTCTTAGGATTTACTCTCTTGACATCATTCATATATAGCATACGAGTTTAATTACATTTATCATGTTGTACATTCCATCCCTAGGACTTATTTATCTTGTAACTGGAAGTCTGTACTTTTTGTCTGCCTTCATCCAATTCCCCCTCCCCCTAGCCCCCACCTCTGGTAACCACAAATCTGATGTCTTTTTCTATGAGTTTGTTTGTTCATTGAAGTATAACTGACCTACAACACTATGTTAGTTTCTGTTACACAACATAGTGATTTGATACTTCTATACATTTCAAAATGATCACCATAAGTCTAGTTACGATACATCACCATACAAAGATACTACATAGTTATTAACTACATTCCCTACACTGCACATTTCATACCCATACACCTATTTATTTCCTCCCTCCCACCCCCTCCCATCTGGCAACCACCTATTTGTTTTCTGTATCTATGACGTTGTCTCTGTTATGTTTCTTCATTTGTTTTGTGTTTTAGATTTCAAACGTAAGTGAAATCATACAATGTTTGTCTTTCTTTGACTGATTTCACTTAGCATAATACCCTCTAGGTCCATGCATGTTGTTGCCACTGGTAAGATTTTAATTCCTTTTTTATAGCCAAGTAATATTCCACAATGTGTGTGTATGTGTGTATGTGTGTGTGTGTGTGTGTGTGTGTATATATATATATATATATAATCACATCTTCTTTACCCATTCACCTATTGATGGGCACTTAGGCTGCTTCTATGTCTTCACTACTGTAAACAGTGCAGCAATGAACACAGAAGTGCATATACCTTTTCCTATTATTGTTTTCTTCAAATAAATATCCAGGAGTGAAATTGCTAATCACATGGTAGTTCCATTCTTAATTTTTTGAGGAATCTCCATACTGTTTTCCACAGTGGCTGCACCAATTTACGTTGTACCAAAAGTGCATGAGGGCTCCCTTTTCTCCACATCCTCACCAACATTGTTATTTGTTGTCTTTTTTTTTTTTTTTTTTTTTTTTGCGGTACGCGGGCCTCTCACTGCTGTGGCCTCTCCCATTGTGGAGCACAGGCTCCAGATGCGCAGGCTCAGCGGCCATGGCTCACGGGTCCAGCCGCTCCACGGCATGTGGGATCTTCCCAGACCGGGGCACGAACCCGTGTCCCCTGCGTCGGCAGGCGGACTCTCAATCACTGTGCCACCAGGGAAGCCCTGTTGTCTTTTTGATAACAGCCATTCTGACAGTTGTGAGGTGACATCTCATTGTGGTTTTGGTTTGCATTTCCCTGATGACTAGTGATGGTGATCACCTTTCATGTTGACCATTAGTATGTCTTCTTTGGGAAAATGTCTGTTCAGCTCCTCTGCCCATTTTTCAATCATGTTGTTTGGGGGTTTTTTGATGTTGAGTTGTATGAGTTCTTTCTATATTTTGGATAGTAACCTTTTATCAGATATATCGTTTGCAAATATCTTCTCCCACTCACTAGGTGGCCTTTTCACTTTGTTGATAAGCTTCACTGTGCAAAAGCTTTTTAGTTTGATGTAGTCCCATATGTTTATTTTTGCTTTGGTTTCCTTTGCCTGAAGAGAAAGATCAAAAAATATATATAGGGCTTCCCTGGTGGCGCAGTGGTTGAGAGTCCGCCTGCCGATGCAGGGGACACGAGTTCGTGCCCCGGTCAGGGAGGATCCCACATGCGCAGAGCAGCTGGGCCTGTGAGCCATGGCCGCTGAGCCTGTGCATCTGGAGCCTGTGCTCCGCAACGGGAGAGGCCACAACAGTGAGAGGCCCACGTACCGCAAAAAAAAAAAAAAATATATATATATATATATATATATATATATATATATATATATATATATGTTGCTAAGACTGATGTCAAAGAGTGTACTGCCTATGTTTTCTTCTAGAAGTTTTTTGGTTTGTCTTACATTTAAGTCTTTAATCCATTTTGAGTTTATTTTTGTATATGGTGAGAAAGTAGTCCAGTTTGATTCTGTTGTGTGTAGCTGTCCAGTTTTCCCAACACCATTTATTGATGAGGTATATTCTGGCCTCCTTTGTCATAGATTAATTGCCCACATATGTGTGGGTTCATTTCTGGGTTCTCTATTCTGTTCCATTGATCTGTGCATCTGTTTCTGTGCCAGCACCATACTGTCTTGATTACTGTAGCTTTGCAGTATAGTTTGAAATCAGGAAGCATGATACCTCCAGCTTTGTTCTTCTTTCTCAAGACTGTTTTGGCTCTTTGGGATCTTTTGTGTTTCCAAACAAGTTTTAAGATTATTTGTTCTAGTTCTGTGGAAAATGCCACTGGTATTTTGATAGGGATTACAATGAATCTGGAGATTGTCTTGGGTAATATAGTCATTTTAACAACATTAATTCTTCCAATCCATGAACTTGGTATATCTTTCCATCTGTTTGTGTCATCTTTAATTTCTTTAATCAGTGTCTTATAGTTTTCTGAGTACTAGTCATTTACCTCCATAGATTTATTCCTAGGTATTTTATTCTTTTCTGATGCAATTGTAAATGGGGTTTTTTTCTTAATTTCTCTTTTGGATTACTTACTGTTCGTATATAGAAGTGCAACAGATTTCTCTATATTAATTCTGTATCCTGCTACTTTACCAAATTCATTGATGAGCTCTAGTAGTTTTTTGGTGGCATCCTGAGGACTTTTCTATGTATAGTATCATGTCATCTGCAAACAGTGACAGTTTTACCTCTTCCTTGCCAGTTTGGATTCCTTTTCTTTTTCTTGTCTGATGTGGCTAGGATTTCCAATACTATGTTGAATAAAAGTGGTGAGAGTCGGCATCCTTGTCTTGTTCTTGATCTTAGAGAAAATGCTTCTGGCTTTCCACCACTGAATACGATGTTAGTTGTGGGCCTATCATATATGGCCTTTATTATGTTGAGGTATGTTCCCTCTATACCCACTGTGTTGAGAGTTTTTATCATAAATGGATGTTGAATATTGTCAAAAGCTTTTTCTGCATATATTGAGATTACCATATGATTTTTATTCTTCAATTTATTAATAGGACGTAACAATGTTAAACAATTATGCACCTAATAACAAAGCTACAAAGTATATGATATATAAATCCAGTTATTATTGGGTACATTTCAATACACTTCTCTCAGTAATTAACAGAACAAGTAGAAAGAAAATCAGTAAGGATATAGAAGATTTTAAAAAGCACTGTCAATGTAACTTAGTTGACATTTATAGAACATTTTACCCAAAGACAGTAAAATACACATTCTTCTCAAGTGCACATGGAATATTTACCAAAGTAGATCATATTCTGGGAGATAAAACAAACCACAATAAATTTTAAAAAATTCAAGTCATACAAAGTCTGTTCTCTAGCCACAAAATTAAACTTGAAATCAATTACAGAAAAGTATCTGAAAAACCCCTAATATTTGTAGACTGAATAACATAATTTTCAATAACCCATAGATCAAAGAAGAAATCAAAAGAAAATTAGAAAGTATTTTAAACTGAATGAAGATGAAAACATGACATAAGAATTTGTGGTAGGCCACTAAAGCAGTAATTAGAGTGAAATTTATACCAGTAAAGGCCTATATTAGAAAAGAAGGTCCCAAATCAACGATCTCAGCTTCTACATTATGACAGCAGAAAGAGAGAAGCAAATTGTATCCAAAATAAGCAGAATAAAGTAAATAACAGATCAAAGCAGAGGTCACAAGAGAGAAAACAGACAAATAGAGAAAAACTAATAAAACCAAAAGGTGGCTCTTTGGAAAGATCACAAAATTAATAAGCTTCTACCTAGACTGGTCAGGAAAAATAGAAGACACAGAGTAACACTGTCAGAATTGAGAGGAGTGACTACAACTGCACAGACATTAAAAGAACATTGAGACAACATTATGAGCAAGTTTATGCTTATAAATCTGACAACTTAGAGTAAATAAATTCCTTGAATGACGCAAACCACCAAAGCTCACTCAAGAAGAAATGAGTAACTTGTATTCAGAGTTTTACTTTATGAGTACTTTTACTTTCTTTTACTCTTTAATAAAGAGATGAATATCTATATGTCTATTTTTTTTTTTTTTTTGCGGTATGCAGGCCTCTCACTGTTGTGGCCTCTCCCGTTGTGGAGCACAGGCTCCGGACGCGCAGGCTCAGCAGCCATGGCTCACGGGGCTAGCCGCTCCGTGGCATCTTCCCGGACCGGGGCACGAACCCGTGTCCCCTGCATTGGCAGGCGGACTCTCAACGACTGCGCCACCAGGGAAGCCCTCTATATGTCTATTTTTTTTAAAAAAGAACTTAGGGACTTCCCCTGGTGGCGCAGTGGTTAAGAATCCACCTGCCAATGCAGGAGACACGTGTTCGAGCCCTGGTCTGGGAAGATCCCACATGCCGCGGAGCAACTAAGCCTGCACACCACAACTACTGAGCGTGCGCTCTAGAGCCCATGAACCACAACTACTGAGCCCGCCTGCCGCTACTGAAGCCCGTGCACCTAGAGCCCATGCTCCGCAACAAAGAGAAGCCACCACAATGAGAAGCCTGCGCACCACAATGAAGAGTAGCCCCCTCTCGCCACAACTAGAGAAAGCCCATGCGCAGCAACAAAGACCCAACACAGCCAAAAATAAATAAATATTTTTTTAAAAGAAGAATTTATAGGTTAAAAACCTCCCCACAAAAAACAAACTCCAGGCCTAGACAGCTTCACTGGTAAATTCTACAAAACATCTTAAGGAAAAATAATACCAATTCTGAACAAACTGCTCCAGAAATGTGAAGAAAAGGAAATATTTCCCAACTTATTCATTGTATGAGGCCAGCATTACCCCAATATCAAAACTAGACACATTATAAGAAAAGAAAATATAGACCAGTATATCTCATGAACATAGATGCTTGCCTAAACATTTGAAAACCAATTAATATAATTCATCATACTATCAAACTAAAAAAGAAAAACCATATGACATTCTCAATAAATCCAAAAATAATCTGACAAAATCTAACCATTATTCATTAACCATCTAACCATTATCTACCATTCCTGATAAAAATTTTTGGAATAGAAAAGAACTTCCTGAGATAGATAACAGAAAAAAAAAAAATCAACAAACCAGCTTGAGAGAATTCCCTAATCTTGATAAACAGTATCCACAACAAATCTAAAGCTAACATTGATTATGATTAATGATAAAAGACTGCTTTCCCCCTAAGATCAGGAACAGGACAAGGATATCTGCTCTCACCATTTCCAGTCAACACTGTATTGGACAGTTTAGCCAGTGCAATCAGGCATGAAAAGAATTTTAAAATGCATCCAGATCTGAAAAGAAGTAAATCTATCTTTATTTGCAGACATCAGGGTCATCTATGTCAGGAGTCAGCAAACTACGATGCAAAGGCCGTATACATCCTGCTGCCTGTTTTCTCTTGCTGTTGTTTGTTTATTTGGATAAACAAAGTTTCACTGGAACACAGCCCCACACATTCATCTACTTACTGCTCTCACCCCAAAGCGGCAGAGTAGGGTAACCGAGACAGAAGCGTTATGGAAAAGGAAACACAAGAAAAGATGCTCCCCAGCTTTAGCCATTATTGAAATGTTAAGTAAAAGTAATGAGACACCACTACACACCTATTAGGATGGTTAAAACGAAAAAGACTGACTAGGTCAAGTCTTTTCGCAACAAGGATGCGAAAAGCTGGATTTCTCATCCACTGCAGGTGGGAGTGTAAAATGGCACAGTCACTTTGGAAGTGAGTTTGGCAGTTTCTTTAAAATTTAAACACACACCTATCATTTGATTCATTCTATTTATCTATATATCATTCTATTCCCAGATACCTACCAAAGAGAATGATGTTCAAAGAAATACTTGTACACAAATATTCACAGCAACTTTATTTGTAATAGCTAAGAACTGGAAACAACACAGACAACCATAAACAATGAACAGATGAACAAACTGCCGTTATTTCCATTCACCAGTAAAAAGAAGTGAATTACTGATGCTGCTACAACATGGATGAATCTCAAAATAATTATACTGAGTGAAACAAGCCAGATGAGAAAGAGTGCCTATGGTATGATTCCATTTACACAAAGTTCTGTGGAATCCAAACCAGCATGCAGTGACAGAAAATAGTAAGTGGTTGCCTGGGGCCAGGGCAGGATGGGGTGGGATGGGGATGGTGGGCAGAGAGGAAGGGACACTAGGAAACTTGGTAGCGGTGGACAGGACCACAATCTTGACTGTGGCAGAAGTCACAGGAGTTCATGTACAGGCCAAACTTATCAAACTACACTAAATATGTGTGGTTTATTATATGTCAATTATATCTCAACTGTTTTCTAGAAGTTTCCAAAGCTGAAAAACAGGTTCAGGTGGGTGGCCCTGTGACATGGTGACCTGCAGAATAAGGATGCAGCAGCTCTAAGCCAGAGCCCTCACTCCTAAGACGGGGCACAGGTACAGAGGTACCCGAACTTTTTCCTTTCTGAGGAGCTTAGGGCATAAGGATACAGGACTAACACGGTTCCCTGAAGATGCCGCGTTGTCCTCACTACACCTTTCCTACGCCAGGGCTGCACGCCTGCCTGCACCCCACACATCCATTGTTTAACTCAGCTACAGAAAGACACCAGTGACAGTTCAAGCACCTTCATTTCTGTCCTTCTGCATGATCCTATGGGTGAGTAAAATCATAGTTTTCAAAAGGAAGGAGCTCCTAATTTTTCTCAGACCATGTAATCATCTTCCCCACACAGCCAGAATTAAGTTTTGGGCCCTGTTTTTGAACTTTAAAATGGGACCCTACAATGTACCAAGGAATAAAGCAAAGAATGGGAAAGGGCAGAAATGGTTAAAAATCACAAGTTAAAAGCAAACTGTAAGGACTTCCCTCATGGCGCAGTGGTTAAGAATCCACCTGCCAATGCAGCGGACACGGTTCGAGCCCTGGTCTGGGAAGATCCCACATGCCGCGGAGCAACTGAAAGCCTGTGCGCCACAACTACTGAACCTGCACTCTAGAGTCCATGAGCCACAACTACTGAGCCCGAGTGCCGCAACCACTGAAGCCCACGTGCCTAGAGCCTGTGCTCCACAACAAGAGAAGCCACTGCAATGAGAAGCCCACGCACTGCAATGAAAGAGTAGCCCCCGCTCGCTGCAACTAGAGAAAGACCACGTGCAGCAACGAAGACCCAATGCAGCCAAAAAAATAAATAAAATTTTTAAGAAAGCGAACTATATAAAATAAACAACAAGGTCCTACTGTATAGCATGGGGAATTATACTCAATATTTTGTAATAACCTGTAAGGGGAAAATATCTGAAAAAAATATAACTGAATCACTGTGCTGTATACCTGAAACTAACACAACACTGTAAAACAACTATACTCCAATTTAAAAAATTACATGGCACATATACATGCACCTTAAATGTATTTGATTTTTATTTCTCAAAAATAAATAATTTGCAAAATGAAATGGAAAAAGCAAACTGGAGCTTCGAAAAAAATGTGTTCTCATTCCAGATAAATAATAAAGCAGGAATCTCTGTGTTCTTTTTAGATAATTTGTCTCAGCAGACAAATGTTTCATTTTTTCGTTTCTGTAGATCCATAAATTAACAAGATACCCACATGCCCAATCTCCCACTGTTATAACTCAGGCCCAGCGTATTCCCTGAGCCAAGCAACTCAGCAATCAGGGTCCAGCCTCTCCTCCCTCCCCCCCAGCCTCCTTATCACACGAAGGCGAGGGCGGTTTCAGAACCAAGGAAGACAGCAGGTCTCTAAAAACAGAAAATAGCTTGTACGTGACAAGCAGCCCTCTCATGTGGCAACATTTAACACAGTAAAGCAATTTAAAATGAGCTGTACACTCGGGAACAGGAATGACATGCAGGTTCCAAGTCAAACTACAGCCATACACTAAACAAGAATGCAGTGTGTGTGTGTACATGACATGAATTACAGATGTCCACACAGATGCAGGGCTGCGCGCCATCTCTCACACACGCACGCACACCGACGTCCTCAGGAGCATGCCTGTGTGCCAAGCACCGGCCCCTGCAGGCTCTGGGCTCTCACAGTCCTCCGGGCAGCCCTGTGAGGCAGCACTGTGATGACCGCCCCCCAAACAGAGAGGAGGGCCCGCAGAGAGGCCCCGCGGGGAGAGGGTCGGCGCGGCCCCAGACGTGCGCTCTCGCCGGGGCTGCGGTCCTGCCGCGCGCAGAACCACGCATGCTGCCGCCAAGGAGTACCAGCTCGCCGCCAGCTGGGACACATAAACGAAGAGCGGGACCGCAAGGTGGTCTTAGAGCTAACGGGAGCCTGATGACAGGTTTTTTCATCCTGCTACCCGCCCCCGCCCCGCTCAACGCGCAGCTTCCTGAGGCATCTTCCTTGTCATCTGGGCCTGAAAAGCACGGTGCTTCCCCTGCGTCGCGCCCCCTCCTCATCAGGAACGGCTGTGTGGGTGGACCCTGGGCCCTGGGGGGGCCGGTGCAGGGGCGGGGGGGGGGCAGCCATGCCTCCGGAAACGCGGGGCCTTGCAATTAAGTCCCGGAAACTCGTCTGGATCAGAAAAGTGGTCATTCCACGGAAGGTCCAGAGAAAGGCACTAAAAAGGGGGACAGGGGGGTCACCTCAAAGCCCTCTCTTAATGGAAGCAGAAGCTTGGGGAGAGTTCACCCGGCCGGTTGCATCATGTTTCACCGCGTGCACCGGACCCTCCACCACGTAGAGGGCGGGGGTGAGGAAAAGAACATCTAGACCAGGAGCGGCCTCGGCGCCCTCCAGGCCGGTGCTGCTGTAACCGGCTCCCCGGCCCCGAGGAGACACTGCAGGAGGTAGGAGGAGGGGGCCAGCGCTGGCTCTTCAGAAGACCATAAAAATCAGGCCTGAAAACACAAGAGAAGGCAGTGCTATTGGTCTAATTCACAGCCAGTCGTCAGCTGAGGGCCCTGACGGTGCCCTGGGGTGATGGATGCAGCCGAAGGCTTCCCACCTGTGACAGGTGACACTGACCCACCGCACAGGGAACGCAGCCTGGGAGCCTTTCGGCTCAGGGACCACTGGTTCTGGCTTTACATGCCCAGGAAAAGCAGATCTTGCCCTGGAAGAAACAGTTCGCACCTTTCCCGGCTCATTAAAGCTAATTTTGCAAATTCCGAATATCTCATGTGAACCTTCTAATGGGTTTTATCTGGCTTTGGTTATTGTGCTTTTTCTAAGAACTAGCTTGCTTCACTAACAGACCTCTTTCCAACAGAAGGCTTTTGCTGAGCCTTCCTCTCTGAAGGTGAACTTTCTGGCTCTCTCCTTAGACAACAGCCGTCTACACCGCAGCCTGCGCAGCCTCCGCATTTGTTCGCAGGCAGGCAGAGGCCCACAGGGCGCGGAAGGAGCGGCCAGCGCTGTCTCCTGGGGTGGGGGGGGGGAGGCCTTGGCCACACCTCATCGCGATGCCCTGTGCATACAGCAGTCACTCAATAAATACGGACTGGACCCAGGTGGCCGGGGTGGGGGACCCTAAGGTTTGGGGAATGAAGTGGCAAAGCTCAAGGGGGATGTTTCCCGTGCGCCCTACAATGTGGACAGGTTTGTCATGGACTGGAAATGACCGGAAAAAACGAACCGTGCTCACAATTGCAAAAGCATGAACTGTTCAAGAACTCAAGGGCTAGAGCCCTTAATAAAGGCATGAACTCAGTATCCATCTTACAGCACCAAAAAGGGCACAGATCTGGAAGAGGAAAATTAAGAATAGGTTTTAAATTTAAAAACCTGAAGATCACACCTTAAAATGACTTTCCATGATTGGGGGGATTTTTTTTTTTTTTTTTTTTTTTTTTTTTTTGCGGTACGTGGGCCTCTCACTGTTGCAGCCTCTTCCGTTGCGGACCACAGGCTCCGGACGTGCAGGCTCAGCGGCCATGGCTCACAGGCCCAGCCACTCCGTGGCATGTGGGATCCTCCCGGACCGGGGCACGAACCCGTGTCCCCCTGCATCGGCAGGCGGACTCTCAACTACTGTGCCACCAGGGAAGCCCTTGGGGGATTTTTAAAGTGGCATCTTGTAATAGAAAAAGAAAGCAAGAAAACATAAACCTGAAGTAAACATTCTTTGGTCAGAAATATAACAAATATTATTTAAAGTAAAATACAGTTTTAAATTGTTTTTAATTCTTTGTAGTTTGGATTCCACGTTCCTAACAATGCTTCCTTCTCTGCTAGTAGAAAAAAACCTGTAGAGCTGACTCACAACCACAAGTCAGCCTGCTCCCCGCTCAAGGCCAGCCCAGGCCAGGAGGTGTTTCTGCAACAGACACTGAGCTTGTCACTGATGCCCGAAAGAGACCCCAGCAGTGTGAGTTGAGAATGTCACTAATCTAAGGTGAAGGTATCACTAAGGACCCTGTTCCCACACACGAGGTAGGGAGCAGGTGACCAGGACTCCATCCAACGTGCAAAAACGCCCTGAAATGCAGAGCAGCAACTGCAGATAGTTTTTAGGAGGTATTTCCACTCTGTGTTAACGTAGGGGAAACTGGGAAGTGGGTGTAGCTCCACACTCCCACTCAGGAGGGAGTCATGACCCAAGCTGGGCACTGCACGTCTCTGGGCCTCTCACAGCAGAGGGTTTCCACTGCAGAGACCCTGCCACCCGGGTCACCCGGAATCACCTGGAGTCGTCTCTGGGTGTCACAGCTTGGGGTGCTGCTAGTGGCATTGAGAGGCCAGGGGTGCTGCTAAACATCCACAACACACAGGGCAGCGCCCCCATAACAAAGGATTAACCGGCCCAAAACGTCAACAGCGCCAAGCTTGAGAAACCCTGTCTCACAGTCTCTTTTAGCTCTAAAATTCTATAACCTACATGTCTGTTGAGTTGAGGGGTAGATACTACTTCTTTGGGTATAAAGCTAACAAAGAGGATTGAAGGACTTTCTGAGACCAAGTGTAAACCAGGGTGAACTCAGGTCTCCTGTAACCAGACAGGCAGTAAGAAATCAGCCCTGTAAGATGGTTCCCTCCTCCATAGAAGTCCAACACCAACATCCCTCGTAGGAAGAGGGAATGGTTTTAAGTATCTTATCTCGTGGGTCTGGAACGAGGCGGATTGAAGGACTCAGCTCTTCAGCTGACGCCCTGAACTGAGCATGAACGTAACCCAGGAGAGCTGGGAGGCCAGACACCATGCCTAATGCATGGTCTGTTTTAGCACTTTTTGGAAACTACACGCCCCTTGGGTCTAAACAGAGGCAGTGACTTGCTGAGTTCCTGAGGGCTTTCCTTCATTCTCTCCCCTACTTTCTCTGGACACGCCCGCAGCTGAGGGCGCCCACCATCATGTGGCACCCTGGTCCCAGGACACGGGATTCCTGTGGATACTGAGGCCTGTATACTCAAGGGACATTTTCTTGTCCTGAACTCATCCATTCTTCATAGCTATTTATCTAAAAAGATGCTTATTTTTAATGTAAACACACTGATTTATATTGGCAGCTCCTCTAGTTAAAGATATGCTGGAATTTCCACTGAAACTTTTTATTATTCAAAGTTTGCTAGCGCAGGCCTGAAAATGTCCCCAAGCAAGAGAGGTCTAATCTTTTCTACAAATATCACTGAATCACTTTTTAAATCCAAGAATGTCAGATAATTTCTTCTTTTTTACTCTTGAAACTTAAAACTGGATTTTTGTTTTTCTAAGAAAAAATCAGGACACCAATATGTACTTTAGATGAAATGTCTTTCCTACACAGAAAAAATAAATATAAAAACTTGCTATCTCATCAAAATAAGCCATCAGGGAAGCTTTAATATGAGAAAGTTCCTCTAAATTAGGTTTGTAACCTAAACAACCAGAGGACTATATATAAAATAGATAACTCATAAGGACCTGCTGTATAGCACATGGAGCTCTACTCAATACTGTGCAATGGCCTATATGAGAAAAGAATCTAAAAAAGAACGAATATATGTATATGTATAACTGATTCACTTTGCTGTACAGCAGAAGCTAACACAACATTGTTAATCCACTATACTCCAATAAAAATTTAAAAAAAAAAAGGACTAATGAAATTCTAAAACCCAAGGGGAATAAAACCAAGAATGGGGCTTCCCTGGTGGCGCAGTGGTTGAGAGTCCGACTGCTGATGCAAGGGACACGGGTTCGTGCCCCGGTCCGGGAAGATCCCACATGCCACGGAGCACCTGGGCCCGTGAGCCATGGCCGCTGAGCCTGTGCGTCCGGAGCCTGTGCTCCACAACAGTGAGAGGCCCGCGTACCGCAAAAAAAAAAAAAAAAACCAAAAACCAAGAATGATACTGTTTACATCCGCATAGCATTTTATAATGTACAGGACCACCTTCACGTACAATCTCACTTGATGCACCTAAGAGTCCTGTAAAGTGGGTATTTATCTATAGATAAAGAGAAGAGGGCTTGGATATATTAGGAGACAATTACAGCCTCAAAACCTGAAAGTATCAGAGGCCAAAGTAGAAACCAGGTCTTCTGACTCGAAATTATTTAAAATAACAATTAAGAAACATACAAATTAGGCCTTGGTTTCTCATCTGTCCAGGTTGTAATTTGTTTGAATAGAAATACGTGTTGGCCCCCATCTAAAATGGCTAGTGGACACCCTGCCCCTTTCCCAAACCACAACTAAGAACAGACACTCACCTCCCTGTGCTGGGCCAGTGCAACGCCACGAAGGCAGCAGAGGGGAAGAAGCTATAATCTTACCTGATTATAGCTAAGGCATCTAAGTTCTGCAAATCTGAGGACACTGCTAGGATGAAACCTGGGGCCTTGGAAGGGGCCTCCTTGTAATGGAGCAGTCCAAAAGTCTGCGCTTGATAAGGTTCATCTTCAATTTGCCTCTGATTAATTGAGGATTAAATGAATTGTAGTAAAGTAGTAACAGGAGTATTAGCAGCGGCATCAACAGTTAGTACTGACAGTAAATCTCTAAAACCCAGCACTGACAGCTTGTTATTATACCAGGCCCTCTGCTAAGCACTTATGTAATTATGTAATTAATTTTAATTTTACTATATCGATTAGTGTAATTTTTGTTATCACTCATATAGGTAACTTTGATAGGAACACTATATATAGTCACTGGTTTGCAAAACAATCCTACAAAGTTATACGTTTTTCTACTTTTTTTTATAGGTAAGGAGATTGACTTGGACAAGTCCTACAGTGGAGCTGAGATTCAAACCTTGGTCTAGCTTATGTTCTTCCTGATGAACAGGAATTCAGAAAGGAAGAGATCGCTACCAGCTAGAGACCTAAAAAAGCCTTTACAGAGAAGTGTGTTGAGCTGGATACTGGGGAATGAGTGGAACTGAACAGAAAGAGGGTGATCTGCACTGGGGTAGACGGGCCATGATGATAAAACAGAAATGGCGACACACAAGGGTGATTCAGGAGACAGTGATGGAACACTTCTACAGAGCCCAAGACCATGCTCCAAATCGTGTGATTTCCCCGACAAAACTGAATTAAGTGAATACACTCTTAGGGTCAATTTTCTCTTTATGACATAGCCATTATCTTGTAAAAGAAAAGGAAAAGGCTACGTTTCTCTAGAACCCAACTCCTCTACGGAGAGAGCTGGTGTGGACGTCCAAGTGCCTCGTCTCCGCCACCCGAAGCCCAAACCCGGTGATCCTCCCGTGAAGGCAGCGCCCCTGCTGGAGCCCAGGACTGTACAACCCAGTCCTGCGGGGCAGGGCAGGAGAGCCAAGACAGGACCCCCAAACTGGAGCCTCTGAGAGCCAGTTAAAGAGTCTTCCTCCAGGTTTCGTGAGAAGTAGCTTCAAAACTGGGAGCTGGGCCTCCCTGGTGGCGCAGTGGTTGAGAGTCCGCCTGCCGATGCAGGGGATACGGGTTCGTGCTCCGGTCCGGGAGGATCCCATATGCCGCGGAGCGGCTGGGCCCGTGAGCCATGGCCGCTGAGCCTGCGCATCCGGAGCCTGTGCTCCGCAACGGGAGAGGCCACGGCAGTGAGAGGCCCGCATACCGCAAAAAAAAAAAAAAAAAAAAAAAAAAAAAAAAAACTGGGAGCTGAAAGGCGCTGCTCGCACAAGGACAGAAACACCAAAGTCCTAACACGTTTTACTTACTCTGCACATAGCAAACGTACCTGCCGAGAATAGCACAGAAAACAAATTTGTTAGTGGAAGAGGGAACAAAACACGAAAACACACTCGTCCCAGAGAAAGTCACCAGCCTGAGGATGCCCAGGGGGAGCAGCCCTTTGTGCAGCAAACCACAGGTGGGGGGCAGGGGAGGCGGGTCAGCCACAGGGCCACCGGGAGGGTATTTGTTCTGGCTTCAGCAAGGGCCAGATCCCTCATCCAATGTCACGAGACGTCCTTTAGGCCTGTTCTCTCATCACCATTGCCTAGGGTAGAGACAGACAGACACGGACACCGAGGGAGATGGAAAGGCAGCTCCAGCAAGGGTTTCTCTGTTTTTCCTGGGGCTTCAGCCTGCACACCTCCTGGAGCTGTACTAACACGACAAAGCACTGCAGAATCACAGAATTAAGCATCTCTGAAGCCACATGCATACTTTGTTTTCCATTTAAATCAAAGTCTTCCCTCTGACCTACCCACAGAGTGAGCTAAACTGGAAATGTACGGAAATTACGACCAGATGCTTCACACGGACAGTCACCATCCATAACACAGCCTCACAGAAAAGCCAGGCTGGGATGGAGTTAAGGGAAAGAAGATATAACAGAATAATAAAATAACGCACTTGTATACCAGTCCCGAGCTCTGCATGCAGTCAGCATCTACTTCAGAAGACACACACTCCAGGGACCCTGGGCCCTCGAGGAGGCCTCTCAACCTGAGGTCATAAATGATCTTCTGGGGGTTGTAACCCCCAAAATAGTATATAAAGTTCCCACATATGTACATGAAAGTACTATTTGGAAACAAGGGCCATAACTTGCATCATCTACATGGTGTTCCTGACATAAACTGCTCCACAGATGAAGGTCTGAAACAGGACCTGGTGAATTAAAGACACAAACATTTGTTCTTACTGAACCCCTGCTCTAGAGATTCCCGGCTACCGTTCTCTACCGGCAGTGGACTTAAAAGCAAGACCAAATACGGTCAGAGCGAAAACTCCATCTCTGACACTAGATATCAAACAACAGATTACCAACCCAACCAAATAGTGGTCTATTTTTTTCTTCCTGGTAAACAAACACAGGAACTCTTAAAACACTAGATCTAGTAAGTAAGGTTGTAGCAGATTAAAAAAACAAAACAAACACAAGACCTGAGGTTCTGAAAGATGTAATTTCCTAACCTCTTGGAGTAGAAGAAGGCTTCAAACCAAAGTTACCCGGCTCTGAAAACGTGCAAACGTTCAGAAGAGGAAGACACTTCTAGGAACTGGGCTTTCAAAACCTTCAAATGCACTTTTAATTAACAAATAAAGTAATTCAACGAATCAGTTAAAACTTCTCTTGTATTCCCATAAAACCACTTCTTTGGATCTGAAACTCACTGTGAGTTATCTAACAGGGGAAAGAAAAGTGAATGTGTTGGTAGGGGAAGAGGAATGCTGCTTAAATTACTTACAAGCGACTTGGATTAAAACCAATATTATTTCCCCAAGGTCCCAAAATGAATCACGTGCAAAGCTGGGAAGTGGGTCCAGAATTCCTGACACCCACGTGTGCTCCCTCCTCCACCCAGAAAAGTATCTGAGAGGCAGCGGACGGCGGAGCCTGGGATGGGTGGTCCCTCTCACCTCACCCTGTAGGAATCTGACTCTGAAAGTCTGGAGAGCTCTTCACCTGTCCTGTCAGCAGCAGAGTGGGGAGCTGCTGTCCCAGACACCTGTCTAGTGTGGGTCAGCAGTAATTCTCCAAATTTTACGTCGCTGTGTCTCAAATGATCAATGCTCATTACTCTCCAGATAAACCCACCCAAGGATGGGGATGACGGCTGTGCAGCTGGGTATATATATGTCTTTGTAACAGGTCAGCCCTATCCTGACAGCAGCGATGCTTAGCAAGACTCATTCAAGCCCTTCCCCCAACCCTATCAGACCTTCGTGGGTGTATATGTGCTCTGAAAAAACAGAGCCAATATTTTAATTTCATTTTATACTTGAAAAATGTAAACAAAAGCATTACCTTCAGAATATAAACTTTTAAAGGAAGGTGTGTAACCCTTAAGTTATATAGAAGGGGGCCTACGTTAGGTAAAGCCGAGGCTCTTGTTTCCAGCTCCAGCCGTGGGTCAGCTTCTCCAAAAGGCCTCAGCACTCCAACTTTGGAGAGCCCACGCAAGCAAACTGTAGTTTTTACTGCACCTCTGGGCTCTTGAGAAGTGGGCGATCTTTAACGCAGCAAGTAAAATAGCTGTAGGCTGAACCCAGAAAATAATAGGATGGGCGGGGCATGACCCTGAGGGTCATGAGGGAGACTGCGCCAATGGGCCAGCAGGAAGGCAGAGCTGAGCCTGAGATTTCCAAACACTGCCAGGCCCTGAAAGCCATCCCAGATGACCATCCTCTCTCACACAAAGCGTCCCCAGATCTGCACAGATTGCTATCAACCAAACGTCATTTACGAGTAAAGAAAAACAATTCACTGCAAGTAAGAGTCATAAGAAACAACAAACATTAGATTTAGACTCCCAAGAACTTCAGATATTTTAAGTCTCACATGCAGAATGTACGTGAAATGTTTAAAAATAAAAACTAAGGGCTTCCCTGGTGGCGCAGTGGAGAACCCACCTGCCAGTGCAGGGGACACGGCTTCGAGCCCTGGTCCAGGAAGATCCCTCATGCTGCAGAACAACTAAGCCCGTGCACCACAACTACTGAGCCTGTGCTCTAGAGCCTGTGAGCCACAACTACTGAAGCCCGCAAGCCACAACTACTGAAGCCTGCACACCTAGAGCCTATGCTCCACAAGAGAAGCCACTGCAATGAGAAGCCTGTGCACCACATCGAAGAGTAGCCCCCGCTCACCACAACTAGAGAAAGCCTGTGTGAAGCAAAGAAGACCCAACGCAACCAAAAATAAATAAATAAAATAAATAAATTTATTTTTTAAATAAATAAATAAAATAAAAAGGGGTGAAAAATGAGCAGGCAAAAGAAACCAGATTATTAAAAAAACCAAGTAAACTTTTAGAAATGAATATAATGGGTTAAAAAAAAAAAAAACTTCATACATTGGTTAAATAACAGATTAGACATGGCTGGCAAAAGAAACAGTTGTAAAACAGAACTAAATAAATAACCCAGAACAGCACAAAGAAAGAAGAACATGAAATTACAACAGAAAGGTTAACAGTCTTGGAAGATGGAAGACTGAATATATGTAATCAGAGTTCCAGAAGGAAAGAGTTACGAAAATAGAAGCTGGGCAGTATTTGAACTCACACTACCGGAGCATTCTCCAGAAAGATATAAAGTCACAGACACACAAAGTATAACAAATTAACAAGTAGAACAATTTAAAAGAAATGCACCCTAGACACACACAGTAACATTTCAGAATGCCAAAGAGAAGACGAGATCTTTACAGCAGCTGGAGAAAGACAGGCTGATGATATGACTGCAGGTTTCGCAACGGGAATGATGGAAGCCAGAAAGCATCCGTGTAAAGGAGCCCGGGCTCCAGGGCAAAATAACTGTCCACCGACAATTACATACCCAGTAAATCTATACTTCAAGAACAAGATGAAAAGAAAGACAGTTTCGGATAGAAACAAAAATGAATTCAACATCAAGAGACCTACCCGAAAGGGAGTGACTGTGAACTATTCTTGAAGCTTCCTAACTGACCTTCCCTCTCCCGCCATCTTGAATATAATATCAGTCCAACAGATCTAAAATCATTTGATCAGATCACTTCCTGCTTCAAACTGCCACATGAATTTCTAGAACCTACATAATAAGGTCCATGACCATCTACCTGGCTCCTCAACTTACCAGCTGTGACCTGGGCCAGGTAACTAACCTGCCTGAGCCTCAGGTTCAGCACCTGCAAAATGAGCCCTATAGGGACTGACCGCTGACATGGGCTAAGACCCCCATAACGTAGTGCTCTCCGCAGTGCCTGGCACAGACTTTCAATAACTGGAAGCTATTAGTTATCATTATAATAACTCATTGGTCCCAAAATACAACATATGCATTCCCAACGCCACGCCTTTGCTCACGGTATTTCCTCCACTTCACTGGCCCCTAACACGTCCATTCCCCCAAAATCTGCACTAAGTCAACCAAATTATTGCCAGAAGTCCAGGTGCTTCTTGAAATTTTCCTCTACCAGGCCAGCCCAAAGTAAGTGCTCTCGTTTCTAAACACCTAAAACATTTACCCAAAGTGCTACTCTGTTCATTAACTACCTAAACTGCGTGATGTTTCTGGTCTGGGAAAGCGCTTATCTTAGCTGTCCCTGTTCTGCCTGTGGAAAGCTCTACTGCCATGAAAACGGAGATTTTTGCCTAATAATGATGGATTGGCTGATTGAGCTCCAGCGCCCTGGTACAGACACTTTAGAGGAAAAACATGGCACCAAATTTAAAAAAAAAAGAAAAAAGGAAAGAAAAGGCAGTTGTCTTAGGATGTGCTGCATTCCTTGTAATCCTCCAGACAGCTGCACTTCATTCTAAAGACGTCAAATATTTTCCTTAGAGAAAGACATCCCACAAGGAAGTCCTGGTGAGCAGGAAGAAGTGATAAGGGAACTTCAGCTGTCAGCTTACTTCAGGAAACATCTTTCAGAGTCTGTTTCCCAAGGAAGTCAATTTGACCTGGTATTTGTATCACCCAAGACAAAGAAAACAGTCCCCCAGGAGCTGCCCGGCTGGCACGAGCGAGGGGTCCAGTAAACACGGGCTGATGCCGAAAAGGCAGAGCAAAGCAGCTACTCAGATGATTCCATTTGTTTGTTCAAAACAAGGAAGAGGCAGGTATTCTCATCAACCCTCTTTCAGTTTTCCAGCTAAGCACTTGCTGAGGATGCCACACCTGGCTGCCCCACCCAAGAGCCAGTAACAGCAAATCTCTCAAATGGGTCACAAAGAATGCATGATCAAACCCAACTTCAAGGCTGCCCGTCCTTCTTGCACAGCAGCTGACATTAAGTCAGGAGCTAGAAAAAGCCACAATCACATGCTATCACTTTTAACTAAGTTTTCCCACTTTAAAAGAAAATCCTTACTAAGTGTCAAATTTAAAATTCCACTATTTTGTCTAGGAGGCCCCCCAAAATGCAACTGTTTTCATTATATTAAAAAAATCCTTATCAAAGAAAACTTGGGGGAAAAAACTCAAAAGAATCAGCCAGAAAAACAAGAGAAAAGTAGAAAACAATCAGCCATAAGACCTGGTGGTCCAGTGGTTAGGACTCCGCGCTTCCACTGCAGGGGGCACAGGTTCGATCCCTGTTCGGGGAACTAAGATCCCACGCGCTGCACAGCACAGCCAAAATAAATAAATAATTTTAAAAAAATTTTTTAATCAGCCATAAGACCTGCTACTCAAAGACAGCCCCTATCAACATTTTGGTTCACTATCTTCCAGTTGTTTTTCCTCTAAGGATAAGATGTTTTGTGTAATTGGAATCCTATGGTATATGACTGTGTCACTTAAATGACTTCACAAGCATTTCCCCATGTTTTTCTTCTTCTTAACCTCATATAACTACATACAGTAGATGAGAGAAAGAAGATGTTTAAAGTAAACCAAGTCAAGAAATACCATTCTTGTTCTTCCACAAAAACTCCTGTTTTTACTGTAGTAAAAATCAAGAATTTCCGGGCTTCCTTGGTGGCGCAGTGGTTGAGAGTCCACCTGCCGATGCAGGGGACACGGGTTCGTGCCCCGGTCTGGGAAGATCCCACGTGCCGCGGAGCGGCTAGTCCCGTGAGCCATGGCCGCTGAGCCTGCGCGTCCGGGGCCTGTGCTCCGCAACGGGAGAGGCCACAACAGTGAGAGGCCCGTGTACCGAAAAAAAAAAAAAAAAAAAAAAATCAAGAACTTCCAAAAGTTTCTGGGGTCACTGGAGATAAGATACATAAAAAAATGCTTGGACGCATAGGAAGTGTTTAAGAAATGTTAAGTGACTTTCAAGTGACAAAGACAATATTTACTATAGTCCCTGGAAAGATACAAAAGAAATTAAATTCCGCCTCTGTTCCCAATGAATTTTTAATAACACTGAGAAGATAAAATGCATTTACACGCAACAACTAAAGTGCAACATAATTCGGCATGCAATAATCCTGGCTCTTCAAGGGCTTGGGATGTCTTATTCCTTTCTGCACCCCTAGCATGAAGGACATATTACAGATACTCAGTAAATGTCTGTTGTACTGAACAGAACTACAAACTACAAGCTATGCTTTAGAGACAGTGAAGATCACTGTGGGCTGAGGTTAAGTTGGGCAAAGCAGACAACGTGAACATGGCAGAACTTGATTTGAGCAATATTTTGCAGAAAGAAAGCTGAACCACAGAAGCCTTGGGATGCTGTGAAAATGAAAGATGCCATAAGATAAAAATGTTTGTACAGTCCTAATCTATTAACAAGTTAGATGTTTCTACACAAACAGCTTTGAAACCTCAGCTGTACATACTAACTACTCATGGGAAAAATAATATATATATATATATATATATATATATAACACATAGTAGATATTACTTAAAAACAAAGAAAACACACCAACACAAAGTACTACAGCATTCCTAGACATCAGAAACAAGGGCTAATTCTCAGGAAACTTTGTGTGTGTCATGACATGTGGGAAAAGGCAGAAAATTAAGGCCTTAGATCTCCATATATAGAACCACAGTGGATACTGTCCTTACTAAACTAGGTGTAAAAGAACGTGCTTACCAAAACTTTCTTTCAGGAACCCTTTAGAGTCCACTGAAGCTATCTGCATATACTGTGAGCATCCAGAGGGTAAACACAGGAGATGTGAAATCTGCTTCAGCCCTAACAGCATCACATTCACCACCTGATTATAAACTTGTCTTAAAGAGAATCCAGCTTCATGACTAGGGTATCACTCAGCAGACTCTATACATTCTAACTTCATCCACACACAAATTTTCCTTTGTTTAACTCCACTTGTGCTTGTGAAAAAATGCAAAGAATTTGTGGAGAAGGAATTTGCTAATATTACATCGCTAACAGCTGCTGGCTGGATTGTACTAAATCCACAGCCTCTTCAGTCACATTACATGGCCATCTCAAAAAGTGGGCTATTAATACAAATCTGGTTTCTTTCAAAAGAATTGATTTAAGCCTACCCCGCCAGGCTGCCTTAAGAGCAAGTTTCCCAGAGCTTGGGGTTGGGTGTGTGAACATTTTGTCTGTATGTAACGCTGCAATCGTGATTAAGAATCTCTAATAGCTGCCCACTCAGTCTCCCCAGCCTGAAGCACTCAGAACAAATGCCTTCAACAGGCCGTTCAGGAACGAACAGCTGATCTGAAGCAGTGCATGCTTCGGGGCAGGTGGTCCTTGTTTTTCTGAACACACAGGTGGTCCTTGTTTTTCTGATAACGCTTATATCAGTCAGAGATAATTAATTCAAAAGACTGAAAACAACACGAAATAGGTCATTTTAAAATGTTTCAGAGGTCCAAACATATGCAAATGGAAAATTTACAATTTTTTTCAAAAATTTCCTGGAAATTATGATTTTCAGATTTTGCTAAACTTTCACACACAAATTGTCTTACCCCAAGAATACACAAACTAACTGTTTTAACTCTAAATGAAGCACTTCTCTAGGACATCAAAAGATTTGGAAACCCAACAATAATTACCACATAATCATTCAAAAACGACATGTGGTATATAACATTTGCAAAGAGGAATTGCACCTGTCACCAATTCAACAAAAGAATACTTTATCAACAAACCACGCAGCGTTGAACATTTAATAATCTGGTTAAAATGATCCATAACAGGAACTCCATGTCAAACGGAATAATACAAGTAACCAAAAAAATGGATTAACACAAATGGTTGATTTCCACATCTGAAACACATGGGATGTCACCCTGAGCAAGTTACTGAATCTCTCCGTACTTGTTTCTTAGTCCCCAAAATGGGCAAAACGATACTAACAACCTTTTAGAGTTATCAATATTAAATGAATACATATTACATTTTTATAACAGAGCCTGGCAAAGGGTAGCTAATAAAGAATGTTTGTATTATATCAGGAACCAGATTTTTTTTAAATGCGAACACGCATAAATAATAGCAATTGAAAAGTGTAATCATGAAGATAAAAGAGACACAGCTGTGATGCCCCATGACCGAATACAGTTTTCAAGATATTACTGTATATTTAGAGCATAAGCAAATAATAGAAAAGAGCTTCCTACTGAAAGTGATAGCTACATCCCTTCAAAGTGTACGAATACATCCTACCACCTCTATTCTTTGTCATTAGTGCTATTCTGCAAAATTATGATTATTCATCCTGTGTTCTACAGGTGAATCCCAGTCCTTAGCATTAAGAAAGGCACACAAGTAGCCCCGCTGGGATACCAAAATAAGAAGTTAATGGGGACTTTCCTGGCGGTCCGGTGGTTCAGACTCCCGCTCCCAATGCAGGGGGAAAGGGTTCCATCCTTAGTGGGAGAACTAAGATGTCGCACGCCACACGGTGTGGCCAAACAAAAAACAAAAAACAAAAAAACAAAATTAAATTTAAAAAAAATTTTTAAATAAGAAGTTAAGGGGATGCGAAGGCCTTAGCATCCACTAGTTTTACTAACAAACCACCAACTTGAAACTCATTCCTAAACTAAACTGCCAAATGTTTCTGCAATAAAAACTGCAAACTCTCATGTGAACAGATCTTCTCAACAATAGCGAGTTGTTCCAGTCTGTGAATAGGACAGTGTCAGTGTGACCAACAAAGCCGGGAGGGGACATTCCTGACACCCCTGTCCCCTGGCTAGCCTTTGATCATTCATCTCTCCCAACCACACGTTTATGGAAACCACTTTCAAGCACAGCATAGCGACAACATCTACTCCCTGAACTTCGCCCTCATCACAGAGCCCTGCTCCCCGGCTTCTGCCCGGACCCTCACTGTTCACGCCACCCCGAGGACCACCCCCCAGTGAGCCTCCAACACAGGAGCCTTTGTTTTCCTAGTACGCCCACCCCACCCCCAAACAGTCACTTGGGGCTTCGCTGTGTATACTCGGGCAAACATCATGGGATAACGATGGCAACTAAGCAGACCACAGACCGACCCGAGAACGGGGGGGAACTGCTAATGCCCCAGGCGAGGCTGGCGCGGCGCTCGGGACCCCGGGTCTGAGTGTCCCTTGCTCCTGGGGGCAGACTTGAAGCTCAGTGCTCTCTCTGGACTCTGCTCTGAGGACTATGTGGGACCGCGGTCTCGAGCGCCTAGCGCGCGCCCACGGCCCCCAGCGTGTGGTCTCGCCGTCCGGCTGCCCAGGGCCTCCAAGCTGAGGGTTGGTGGGGGGGCGGTTGGGGGGAGCTGGGGGGAGGAAGAACAGACCAACGCCTCGTCCGGGCGGCCCCCGGGCCACTCCAGGGCGGGCTGCAGGGCTGGGCGCCGGCGGGACAAAGGGGACCGGGAAAGGGTCGGCTTTGTTCGAGTAGTGATGGAGCGCAGGGCCACGGGCCCCGGGCCGAACCCCGCACCCCGGGACGCCCTGCACCCAGACCCCCCAGAACGCCAGGATTCCCTACCTCTGGGACCCCCGACGCCCGCACCTCTTCCCCGGCCCGCATCCCCTACCCCGACCCGGGACCCGCACCTCTGGGCCCCCCGCACCTTCGGGGCCGCTACCCGCCCCTCCCGGACCCCGGGACCCCCGCATCCCTGACCCCGTACATGGACCGGACCCCCGCATCCCTGGGATTCCCCTTCCTGAACCCAGGACCCCCGCACCGCCCACCCCCGGGCCCCCGCGCCCGCCCCCCACTCCGCCCGGACCCCTCCGGCCGCGCCCGGTGGAGGCTCGTGGACTCACCCCGCAGGAGCAGCAGCAGGGCGAGCGCGGGCCGCCGCCTCAGCGCCATGTCGAGAGCAGCTGAGGGGCCGAGGGCCCGTTCCCGGCGCAGGCGCCCTGCCCGCGGCCCTGCGCCCGCCCCGGTCACCATAGCGACCACGGCGGCGCGCCGTCGCCATGGTGCACGGGAAGCCCGAGACGAGTCTGGTTGCTATGGAGGCAGGGATGCTCTGGACCGGGATCCCGGGGTCTCTTTCAAAGAATTTGGTGGAAGGAGGTGAAGGAGTGCGTTCAAGAGTGGGCGGGGTTAATTTCCACATCTATAAAATGAATCCGTCACTACAGATCCGGGAAGGAACGCTCCATTAAAATTTGAGAAATGAAGTGCTTTTTATTTTACAAATAAGAATGGAGCCCAGTTACCGTGGAAGCATTATTGCCTGCGCCTCTTTTGGGACCCAGATTCTAAATGTGATGAGAGGGAAAAGGGCTGAAATCTGTATAAAACATAAGCAAGACGTGCATTATACAGTACATAAAAGTGATGTATTTCTAAAATAAACATAATCCTTCATTTCTGTGTTAGATCAAAAGCATGATGGTATACCAAATAGTTTGTTATGCAGAAAAGCAAGATAATTCTTTGCTCTGATTTCTGAATATTGGGAAATGTTAAGGTTAGGGAGGAAAAATGGAACAGAATCTTTTGAGGACCAGCACACAAGATGAAGAGAAGGATTAAACATACTGGAAATTGGATTCAAGGATGCAGGAGATCTTGATACGTTTAATACTGTGGGAAATTCTTTTATTAGTTATTTATTTGTTTGTTTGTTTATTTATTTATTTAGCTGCGTGGGGTCTTAGTAACAGCACACAGGATCTTTGTTGCGGCGTATGGGATTTTTAGTTGCGGCATGTGGCATCTAGTTCCCTAACCAGGGATCAAACCCGGGCCCCCTGCATTGGGAGAGCTGAGTCTTAACCACTGGACCACCAGGGAAGTCCCACTGTGGGAAATTCTTGAAATAGCTTGTTTTACATCCAACGTAGAAAGTACATCCCTAATGCTCCAGGAAGCAACAGAGTCAAAACAGAATTCTCAGTATAGTTATTAGTAAAATATGACAGAGTTTCTTTCCAATGACTAATATTTTTTAATGTTTAATTTAGGGACTTCATTTTTCATACAGTCACCCTAGGTTTTGGGGGGTTTTTTTTTGCAGTACGCGGGCCTCTCAGTGTTGTGGCCTCTCCCGTTGCGGAGCACAGGCTCCAGACGCGCAGGCTCAGCGGCCATGGCTCATGGGCCCAGCCGCTCCACGGCATGTGGGATCTTCCCGGAACGGGGCACGAACCCCTGTTCCCTGCATCGGCAGGCGGACTCTCAACCACTGCGCCACCAGGGAAGCCTAACCCTAGGTTCTTTGGGGTTTTTCTTTAGTATTTTAGTATTTTTAGTTTTTACAAAGTAGAATTTTGTAAGTGTGTATATATGTATGTATATACAGGGACTTCCCTGGTGGCACAGTGCTTAAGAATCCGCCTGCCAGTGCAGGGGACACGGGTTCAAGCCCTGGCCCGGGAAGATCCCACATGCCACGGAGCAACTAAGCCTGTGCGCCACAACTACTGAGCCCGCGCTCTAGAGCCCGTGCTCTGCAACAAGAGAAGCCACTGCAATGAGAAGCCCGCGCACTGCAGTGAAGAGTAGCCCCCGCTGGACACAACTAGAGAAAGCCCGCGCACAGAAATGAAGACCCAATGCAGCCAAAAATTAATTAATTAATTAATTAATTTAAAAAATAAGTATGTATACACATATATAATTTACTATACTAAATTATGAATGCCAAGAAACATGAAATAGATTGAAGTTGACAAGGATATGCTTCAACTGCCATCACTATATAATCTTCCTTACAAGTCTTTGTAACTGCTCACACTTTTGTAAGTGTGAATTAATTACATTCCTCCAAATCTCATAGAGAATAAAAATATTGAAATAACTCCATCACCTATTGTGTTTCTATTGTCTTTCCTTTACTAAACCTTCTTTCTGTTCTAGTTTACCATGTTCCCAAGTCACAAGTAAACATTATTTCATGGGGATGGCCTGTCCCATCACGAAACACAACAGAGAAATTAAACACAGTAGAATTCTACTTAGGCTCGTTGACTTTGTTTCCTTCTGCCCTCTCTTTGCTCTGCCATTCCCTTTAGCTCCTGGTTATGTGCTCAGGCATGTTTGCCATTGTGGAGACCTGGGAAATATGAGGTGGTGTCTGATTGTGGAAAGAGCAGTTTTCAGAATCAGTGCCTCTTCTCCTGCTGAATTTCCTGTGTTTGCATTGTGAAATTGTTCTGTCTGTTAAATGGTCTTTTCTGCTAGGGAATCTTTTGAAACTCAGAACAAGATCACAGAGAAAGGCTCCATGAATATTCTATATGGAGCCGAGGTTCCTATGAGAGTGAATGCAGGTGCTTCGTTGTAAAACATTGATTTTCCTCCACAGATGGAGTGCACATGTCATGACCAGTGGCTGAGACAGGATCCTGGAATGGAGCCTAACTAGTGACATGGTAGGAGGCACTTGACTGTCAAGTGATGTGCTCCTCGTTATGATTTCACTGTTCTCTGGAGAGCTCTGGCCCTGTGCAGAAAGGCAGCAGAGCCCTGGACGCATTCAGTGAGCAAGGCTGTGGAGTCTGTGCTTCTATCACCACATTATCCAACTAACTATGCTTGTTTCTAATGGTGGCTTACTAAGGAGAGATACAGGTCTTAAAAGAGCTCAGGGAACTAAATATATTTGTGCTAAACTTGAACAAAAGCATTTGCAATGCTTTTCAAACCAACACAAAGTGCAAATCAAGTAGCAAACGGAGAGTGGAATTTTCCTTCGAGACTTGAAATCAAGCAGGACCCTGTGGGGTACCCCAGGTACAAAAGCCTTTCCGTGTCCCCGTTTCTTACTTGTAGTGTTGACTGAAAAAAAAATGCACAACCTAAAAGTTGACAATTGGGTTTCATTTGGTGGACTTGCTGAGGACTTAACCCTGGGTGGCAGCCTCTCCGATAGCTCTGAGGCACTGCTCCACAGAGGTGAGGGAAGAGCCAGGATATATAGGAATTTTTGCAACAAAAACCGCGTGGTCAGAACAGCAAGAGATTACTGTTAATTAAAGAAAAACCAGACATCTCAAATTAATGAATTAAGTGCTTTTCTACGTATAGGAAGATGCAAGATTCTGGTCTTATTGAAATCATTCCTTTGATATGCTCCTTAACTATCTAGGGCCAGTATCCTGTTTTTCTCCCTCCTGAGTCCCTTCAGGGTATACAGCTGGGGGCGGCTGCAGTGGCTGAGGGCTTGACGGCCGAAACATCCTTTGTTTACTGATACCGCGGGCAGACATTCTTCGTTCACAGCAGGGAAAAAGCTTCAGCCTCCTAGACCTTCCCTGAGCTCCAAAGGGCAGATGCAAATGGTTACTAATTAGAGAAGAGGGGGTCTGCAGAGACAAGGGAGGGGCAGTTGAGACACCACAGTGCTTCCATAAAGAGGGGTCCTGTTTCCTCCTTAAGGGATTTACATAACAATGTGTCTTTGAGTTCTTCGGCAGGAACCAGGGCCCCCACCAGGTGGAGGATGGTAATTTCAGGCTGAGCACAAGATTCCTGGGGCATGGCCCTGTTACTTCCCCACCAACCAAACAGAAGGAAGTCACACACCTTGAAGCCCTCACCCCCAATTTGGCCTTTAAAAACTGTTCCCCCAAAACCACCTGGGAGTATGGGGGTTTTGAGCATGAGCCACCCATTCTCCTTGCATGGCCCTGCAATAAACCCTTCTCTGCTCCAAACTTCAATGTTTCGGTTTGTTTGGCCTCACTGTGCATCGAGCACACGAACTTGGGTTCAAAAACAAACTCACCTCCTAACAGACTGGAGAGATGCTGGAAGCAACATGGGGGGACATGGGCTCTGGAGTCTGAAGGACAATGATTCAAATTCTTTGTTTTGGGAAACTGGGGAAAGTTGCTTAACTTCTCTAAGCCTTGGATTCCTTGTCTGTAAAATAGGGATAACAATACCCACCTCAAATGGTCATTTTGAAGATCATGTGAGATAAAGATTTGGAGCATACCAGGTGCTCAATACATGTTTGTTGCCTGGACCCCTTCCCTTTCCTACTATTTTGGTCCAGATTGGGCAAAATGGTATTAACATTCCTGGAAAGTCTTGATAAAGAAAAGAAACTTAAGCCTGCAGATGGGTCAGAAGGAATGAGAAGCAGGGAGGGAGTTTTACATCAAAGTGTGTTTATTCTCTTGGTGTTGATGCCGAATCCAGCCTCTGTACCCCAACACTGAATTAAATCTCAGAGACAGAGTTTTGGATGAAGTAGAAAAGCATAGCTTTATTGCTTTGCCAGGCAAAGGGGGCCACAGCAGGCTAATGCCCTCAAAACTGTGTGTCCCGACTTGAAGTGGGTAGTGAGGAGTTTTATAGTGATGGTTCAAACAGGAGGGTGTGATCAGCTGGTGGACATCCTTCTGCAATCAGAAGAATTGGTGGTGAGGTAATCAGGGGTCAACATCATCAACCTAGCTCCAACTGGTCTGGGGTCTACTTGCTTGTGGGCAGCATACAGTTAACTTCTCCCACCTGGTGGGAGTTTCAGTATCTGCAAAACAGCTCAAAGACATTGTTATGTGTATCCCCTGACGGGGTGCCAGGACCTGCCCCAAGGCTGCACTATTGTTTCCTTTGAGCATTCCTCCCTTGTCTCTGCAGCCCCTCCCTTCTCCTGATTAGCAACTGTTTGAACCTACCCATTGCAACTCAGGGAAGGTCGTGGAGGCTGTATGAAGCCTATTTCCTGCAAACAAGAAATGGGGGACACAGAAAGACTTTTGTGCCCTGGAGCCCCACAGGGTCCTGTTCAGTTTCAGTGTGACTAACTTCTGAAAAAGTAACAGGACTGTGCTTTTGTTCCTTTGCTGTTCATTCTACACCAGAGCAATGATCTGAAGTCAGCCTCCCGGCAGGAGAGAGTGAAATCCATTGACAGGGGAGTCACTGACCCCAGAGCCTCCCAGTAAAGCATCCCCGCTGGGTTGATCCAAGGTTCTGTGGCTCCAGGTTCCCTCTCTTCAAGTCCCAACTTCTTGCAATATTTCCAACTCTGTTCTCGCACATTTGTCTCGTCTATCATCTTCTCTTTCTCGTCAATGTCTTTCCTTCGTTTTTTTTGAATAGGGGGACAGCTCTCCCTAACCTAAGGAAACAGTATGTGGACTGAAAAAAAACGCACAACCTGGAAGTTGAAAGTTATGTTTTATTCAGGACCTTACGGAGGTCAACAGCTGGGGAGACAGCCTCGCAGAGAGCTCTGAGGGACTGCTCCAAAGAGGTAGGGGAGAGCCAGGATGTATAGAAGTTTTTGCTGAAAAAAAATCACATGTAGTCAAACATCAAAAGATGACTGCTAATCACAAAAATAAACAGACATCTCAAATTAATGACTTTAGTGATTTTCTATGTATGGGAGGACACAAGAGTCTGGGCTCATTGAAATCAGTCCTTTGATGTGCACCTTAACTAGGGCCTGTATCCTTTTTTCCTCCATCCTGAGTTCCTCTCAGGGCTCACAGCAGGGCGGGCTGAAGTGTCTGATGGCTTGCTGGTGGGCAGCATTCATTGTTTACCAGAATGGCAGGCAGCATTCTTTGTTTACTGAAATGGCAGGCAACAATTTTTTTGTGTGCAAGTAGCAGACATCCCCTTTAACAGTAGAGTAGGGGGTCCCCAGAGAGAGAGAACCAGGCATGGCTTTCTAGACATAAGAGAAGGCCTTTTTGGCCTAAGCCATTTTGTGATCGAATCTTGGCCACAGTGCTTGCCCTTGAATAGGTCTCAGTAATCAATGCTCTCAGGGAAGTAAGGGAATGTGGGAACACAGGAAAAGCAGTCAAGAAACAGCAGCTCAGAAGTAGAACAGAGTCCCATTTCCTCTTCAAGGGCTACATATAACATGTGATCCAGTCTCTGAGTTCTGCAGGAGCTAAGGCCCCCACCCAGGAGGAGGACGGAGCAATGATGTGGACCCACAAGTGTGGACTCTGTTGACCTTTGCCCCAATTCTATGCTGAGTTTGCCTCTGCTCAAGCCCCTTTATGAAGATGCATGTGACCCTTAGGGTAAAACTTCCCCCGTTTTGCTCTTCGGGGAGATACTGCTTCGGGAAAGATCCCCTGTGTTCTCCTCACTTGCTACAAGTAATAAATCCTTCCTTCTCCTACTCTTTGGCTTGGTTGTGTCTTTTGGCTCCACACCCACTAAGAGGTGAACCCAGTTTTTCTGGGGTAACAACCAGACATGCTGCTTATGCTGGGTTAAGAAGCAAAGTCTGCACTTTGATTTATTTGCACGTTCCTCTCCTTTGTAGGGGTTCACTCGAAAAAGGTCATATTAATGCTAAAGTTTGAGCTTACAGTGGCTTCCTAGAGAGAAACTTTTGTAAGAAGCGATTGAGCAGGCCTTACACGTTTCACCCGAAGGAGGCTCTGTGTCACGTGCTAGAGTGTGTCAGTGTGCGTGTGTGTTTAAGTAAAGATATCATACATGCTGTGGGTGAAAGAAAGAGCCCCTCCCCTCTGCCCAGGGTCAGCATCAGCCAGGACCTCTTTATTCACCAGCGCACAGGCAGCCATGGCACCACTAACAGGGATGGAGAGTAACATGGCCACGAGGAAGCCTGACATAGGAGTTGCTTCTCCTGGGCTGAGAGCCCTAAGAATTAGGAATCCCAGCTCCCTGTCAGGGTGTCAGCCTCAGCACCTTCTCTGAGAAAGCAGAGAAACAGGGCTTGGCTGAGTGCCAAGACTCCAGGGAAGAGGGGTCAGGGATGCTGATAAACAACACTGCCCATTGCCTTCCAGAAGGACATCTGCTGAGAGATTAAACAGACCAACTCTTTCTTTCTCTCCACTTGGCCTCAAGAACATTTCCACTGACCTGGAGAAAAGTGAGAAGCTTTTCCTAATCTGTGCTCCGGGGCTGGGGACACGTGTGCGACCCGGTTGTCCTGAAGCAGAGCCAGGAGCACCTGTGAGGGTGAGAGGACGCAGGGCAGGCAGGTACCTGCAGCCCGTGGTGCTCCAGCCGTGGGCCTCCAGGACGCCCCAGCCGATGTGTTCACAGACTGGAGATACTTTTATCCGAACCCTCCAATGAGAGCTAATTTTCTCTTCACACAAACGGTACGACGGAGTGTTTACTTCCTGGAGGCACCAGAGAGAGACCAGGGTGTCCTCTTCTGCTGCAGGAAGCCTGTCTGCCTTGGAGTCCCTGCGGGGATCAACCCATCCTCCAGGGTTTGGGGTTAGGGGAAGGAGCTGCTCCTTGCTCCTGTCCACAGGGGCCAGCCTCCAGCTGCTTAGCCTGGGGCCCGTCTGCCTCCTGCCTCAGTTAGGTACAGACTTCTGGCTATACATTCAGTTAAATTTATTTACTGTGCCACCTAAAAGGTCAATATCTTCGCCTTCCGTTTTTACTTTAGTTATTAATATCTGGGAAAGTTGGGTTAAATATCAGGCTGTGATTATGGATCTCTCATCACTGCGTTTCTCTGGTTGCTACACGTGCACAGGTTCGGGAGCACCGTGCCATCCCAAGGACACCATGGGGCAGGCTTGTGTCTTTCACCCTCCTGGCCTCCGCTCCTCCCCTCCCCCTCTGCCCCGGCCTCCACCAGGAAGAGGCTGCCCTTGCCAGCCTCAGGCCTCAGCAGCCTCTCCCTGTCAAGTTCCCTGAAGCCTGAGCTGCTCTGCCAAGTAGGCCTGGTGAACGTTTCCCTCCAAACAAACATAGTCCTCTCCATGAGTGAAATCATGGCAAACGATCATGTGATAGCCATGCTTTCCAAGTCACGGCCTCCAGCTGGAGGGCCACGGGTCAGCGCTGGCCTCGTGTCACGTCTTCTGAGGGCCTGCCACACGGTGCTTGCTTGATGACCGCATTAGACCGTTGAGAAACACATGCACGTAGATGTCATAATAATGACGTATGCTACAGAATCACCCATAAAAGATTTCTCAGAATAAAAGAGTATCTTTGTGTTTGGAATGATTGAGGAAATCTTCTTCCTGGAGATGTGGAGAGAGCTGTATAACCTTTGATAGTCACCTTCCATCATTTAACTATCCACCCGGCAAACGCCATGCGTATTGTGTTTGTGCCTGGTACCGAGCGAAGAACCAGAAATAATATGGGCACGGTTTCCTTCTTCAAGGAGCCCACAGTCCAGTAGGAGAGAGAAGAGGAAAAATAATCATGCCCTAGGCATCAAGTAACTCACAGAATGAGCTAACATGGATCTCCACCGCTCTGTTGCATCACACAGGGAGATTCTCAATAAAATAGGACAGAAAAATTAAAACGCATATTGAGCTCGAAATAAAGAAATCCATAAGCAACAGAAACGAGGAAGAAATTTAAAGCCAAAATAGTAAGTCTGCAAACTGAGGCCATGGCAAAGCTAACGGGAGGAGGAGGGTGTGCAAAACCAGGGGAGCAGTTCATCACCACACCGGGAAAGGGGACAGGCCTTAGGACCCATGTGAAGCAGGACTTTGGATGGAAATCCCGGCTCCCTCAGGGGAATTTGGCTAGGAAAAATCTCCATCCATCATTTTCTGCCCTAGGCTCTGGGTAAGAAAAAGAAAACAGTTTCCTGTGAGAAACTCAAATTTCCAGGTATGGGATGTGAACTTACACCATCTCTCAGGGTGTGGGAATCCCCAAACCCCAAAATCAATGTAAAACTTGTTCTCACAGTGGGGAAACCTCGGGGCAACCAGTTGAAGCAAACCAACAACTCTTCCTGTAAAGGCCCCACAGAATAAACAACCCCGCAAGGAGACTACACATAATTTAGAAGCTCTGGAGAAGACAGCTTTCCTCAGAGGCAGCCCGTGACCAGTGGAAGACTCATCCCCCAAATCCTGAGATAATGAAATAATCCAAAAGAGACAACAAAATAAGTTGCCCTACAAAGTACACAGAGATAAGAGGACTAGGAAAATATGGAGGAATAAAAGGCACCGGAAGGACTAAGAAGACAAGAAAAAGAGCCACAGAGAGTTTCTGTTAACGCAAGTTCGTGTGCCCGATTACGTACAGCGAGGCCAAACAAACTGAACCGTCAGAGTTTGGAGCAGAGAAAGGTTTACTGCAAGGCCAGGCAAGGAGACAAGGCAGCTCATGCCCTAAAAAGCCCCGAGCTCCCAGAAGGGTTTTGGCAAAGCACTTTTAAAAGCTTGGCGGGGCGGGGGGGTGGGGGAGGTGACGCAGGGTATATGATCAGCTTGTGCACAGTTCTCTGACTGGCTGATGGTGAGGTAGCTGGGTGGTGTCACAGGGGTTCACCTTATCAGCAGGCCTGGGGCTATGGGCTCATGGTCCTCAAGGAGTTAACATCCTCCATTTGTTGGAGGGGGGGGGGGTTTACATCTGCAAAACAACTCAGGAAATGTGCATCCAACACTATTATGTAGGTACTTCAGAGAGCAGCAAAGCAGAGGATCTGGGGGAGGGCCTGTCCCGGGAAGGTCCCCATGGGGTCCTGGTCACATTTCTAGGAATGACACATTTCGGAGGGAAAAAAAGAACTCAGTGGATGTTGACTGACAGAAACTTAGCAAAGTGAGAGACCTTAGGGAATTACTCAGGATGAGGCACAGAGAAGCAGAGACATGAAAATGTGAAAAAGACGTTAAGATGTGCAGCAGAGGATAAGACTTGTAGAGGAATAAAATAAGAACAAGGGAAAAGCAGTAACTGAAGAGATAATGGCTCAGAAAGTCCAGACTTGATGAAAGACATGAATCCTTAGTTTGAGGAGGTATCCCACACGATAGCCCAGGATAAAGAAAGGTCTTCTCCTTTTTGTTTAGTCACCCAGCCACATGGACCATCCCTAGACATAACAGGGTGAAGTATCAGAACCCAAAACCAGAAGAAACATCCCCAAATTAGTTACGTTGAAAAGATGGGCTATGTACAAGGGAATAACAGCAGCAATAGTAGAGGCTGGAACAAAAGGAAATAACTGCCCCCAAAGAGCTGAGGGAAATGAGAAGTCAGTCCAGGATTCTATCTGCCAGTAAAGTAGGGCTCAAGAGTAAGGGTAGAAAATGTGAGAGCAGATCAGCTGTTTATGTGTTGAAAGAGGTACTCAAGGATGCTCTAAAAGAAAAGCATAAAAAGAAAAGGAGGAAACAATCCAGAAGGAAGCAATGGGATGAAAGAAGCAAAGATGAGCAAAAACTTTGGTAAGCAGCTGGGCATCTGCAAGTAAGCACTGGCTCTAAAAACACATAATAATATAATAAAAATAATAATAACCTATCCTGTAAATTTTGAAAAATAAAGCCAAACTACTAGACACTAATAACATAAAAAACTAGGGTTGGAAGACACTTAGAGCATATGGAGGACAGTTAATGTTTAAATTGGACTTAAAAGTCGAGCATGGAGTTGGAACATTTAGGGGGTACTCCTTAAAAGGAAAGAAGTTCTCAACTTCCAGATCAGTGGAGCAGGTGAAGGGGTCTCCAGCAAAGGTCCTTGGATGCCAGGCTGAGCTTTGTACCACATCCCACAGGAGACGGGAATTACGGAAGGCTTTCTAACAGGGGATCGAGCCCCACCTTACACTCCCGACACACCCTGGGCAGAATTAAGCACTTACTCCATGTTCCAAAGCCTCTTGGAGGGTATCTCTGAAATAGCATCTATCACAGTATGTCATTATTTATGTACACGTGTATATAGCATGCAACTGTCTTTCTTCTGGTCTGTTAGCTCCTAAAGGGAAGAAACATTTCAGAAATCTAAGTTAGCTACCTTTTATGGGGATGGTGGGGGTCTGACACCAGCAAGCTTTCTGTGAGTAGCAGAGGGTGCCGGCTCTATGCTCCCCCAGCTTCTGTTCCCTCCCTTGGGTGGCCGGCCCACCCCTCTTCGGGGCACTGCCTGGGGCCCCCGGAGCACTCTGCACCCTGCTCGGGGAGCCCAGTGCCTGGGAGTCAGTGTCCCAGGTGGGGAGGGGCTTCTTCTGCTAGGATGAGGCCCAGCTCCCTGGCTTTCCCTCCAGGCTCCTCTAAGGATGGGCTGGGGCTGAGGCTTTGCCTGTAAGGCACCCTTTCTCCCCCTCCCTGACCCGCTCCCCACCCTCTGACTGCACCCCCCGGGGGGGGGACTCTCTTCCACACAAATCCTCATCACCTTGGGTCTGCTTCTCACGCTACCCGGAAGGAGGCCAGGGTCCTCAGTCACAAAGCACTGGGTCTGGGCTCAGGGCCTGCTGGCTCTGACCCAGCCACCGTCGCAAGTTCAAGTCTCTCCAGCTTTTTTCTTTCCTCCCTCCCCTCCCCCTCCCCCACCTCTCTCACCTCCCCCACCTCCCCCCTCCTCCTCCTACCTCCCCCCAACTCCCCCATCTCCCCCGACCCCATCTCCTGTTTTCCTTCCTCCAGAAGCAAATCAGCCACCATCTTCTAGGGCTGGGCCGGGCAGGGAGCAAGGATGCCCAGAGTCGTCCACTGAGCAGGAGTCCTGGGTTAAATTCTCCCAGTTCTCTGGGTTTGTTTTCCTAATCCTTTCACGGGCATGGATCGCGTGGTCTCCCGTGCTGTGATGATCTACGGGAAACAAGGGACACAAACTTTGGAAAAAGGAAAAGGAAAGGGCACACGTACAGTGGATGGGTGTTCTGTGCAGGTCGGTGGAGAAAGTTTTCCAGTCACCACGTCCTCCTCCTCCTCCCCCTGGCCGGACTCCCCGGTCAGTGGATGCAGAGAGGCCGGTCCGGGTGGGGAGGGCCGCCAGGTCCCGCTGCAGGCCTGGGAGCGCTATCGGAGTGCAGGAGGATTAGCCGCATGCCACTAATTCCTGTTAATCAGGATTGAGGGGCGCGTGTGCTCCTAAGTAGCGGCTGAGCTGCCAACCGGCCGCCCGGGCTCCCCGCCCCCGCACTCCCATCGCCCCAGTCCCAGGCTTGTCCTCCTCCGGCCCCTCTCAGCTTCCATCTCCTCTCCTGCGTCTGGGATTCTTTTTTCTCCGACTGGCTCCTTCGTCCCCACCGTCCCAGCCGCTGCTCCCATCTCTGTGGTGTGGTCCTTCCCTTCTCCTGCAGGTTCCTCCTTGTTTTGAACACACGCAGCCCCACGTTCTTGTAACTTCTGTTCTTGCATCAGCAAACTCCCTGACCCTTGGCTGACCTGCGAAGTCCAAGTTCGAAGGCAACACTTCCTGGCTCCTGCGGAGCCGGCGCGTCTCCCTCATCCCTGACCTCACAGAAGATTCCAAAGCCGGGGCTCCCTCTCCTCGTTGCCGAGGACAGACTGTCCTGTTTCTCCTCATCTACCTCCTCAAGCTGAGCTCAGAGCCAGCCTGTGCTGAGAGGGAAACAAACTTCCCACCCAAGGTCAAACGGTGATCAGGCCTCACCCTGCGTGGGGTTGTTCTTGTCTCTGCATCACCCTGTGTCTGTTGTCTCGGTGTGTGTGCGCGTGCGCGCATGTGTGTGCACTGGGGTGTGCATCTACCTGTCTGCATGGAGCAGTGCCTATGAGATAACATGCACGAACTCTGCGTGGAGCCCCCGTGTGAGAAGCGTGGGGAGGTGGAGTGGGGGGGGACGTGGGCTGGCGTGGGGAGGAACCTGTGTGCGCAGATGCGTGTCTGAGCTGTGTGTTGCAGAAAGCTGTTGGGGGGGTGGGGGTGTGTGTGTGTGGAAAATGATATTTGTAGAAATGCATATTTAACCACAGAAATGATCTGAGGTGGGAAAAGTGTTTGATTGTGTGGACTTTGGGAAGGTTGGGTTTTGGATGAAAAACAGAGAGGAAGCTTCTTAGAAGCATCCAAACGGAAGTTGACTACCTTTTATGGTGATCTCATGGATAAACCCCTTAAAATGTCCGATTCTGGGGCCGCACCGAACATCCAGGGTTTGGCTTCCCTCCAAGAACTGGCTTCGTTTCCAAGAAGCCTGTTAGACTAAGAAAAAAGCATCTTTGACCTTGTCCCACCCCGACTCTCAAACTCCAAGGATAGGGACTTCCCTGGTGGCACAGTGGTTAGAATCCGCCTGCCAATGCAGGGAACATGGGCTCGAGCCCTGGTCCGGGAAGATCCCACATGCCGTGGAGCACCTAAGCCCGTGCGCCACAACTACTGTGCCTGTGCTCTAGAGCCCGTGAGCCACAACTACTGAGCCCATGCGCCACAACTACTGAAGCCTGCGCGCCTAGAGCCTGTGCTCCACAACAAGAGAAGCCACCGCAATGAGAAGCCCGCGCACCGCAATGAAGAGTAGCCCCCGCTCGCCGCAACTAGAGAAAGCCCACACACAGCAACGAAGACCCAACGCAGCCAAAAAAAAAAAAGCAACTCCAAGGGGACACACACACACACAACCCCTCCTCCAGCTCCCCGCCCTCCACGCTGGCCCTCCCACCTGAGCAGGATCCAACCGTGTGGTCCCCAACGGCTGACAAAGGAGAGGAGGGGGCAGAGAGCAGCCCTGGTCTGGGTCTCCCCCACGCTCCGATCCCGCTGCAGAGCCCACCGTGGCCCCTCGGGACAGCCACCCGGCCGCCCAGACAGCAGGTGTCAGCCACCAGCGGGCTGGCCGGGCGCCAGGCTCATGGCGCCACCTGGCGGCCGCTCCTGCCACCACGGCTCCTTCCCCGCCGACCCAACCCTAACGCAGGCCGTGCTGGCTTCCAACCCCAGCTGTTTGTCCTGTGCCCTCTGGGCAGAGGAACTTCTGTGGACTGACGTGGACGGGGCACAGAACCAGAAAGGGCTATAGCCCTGAAACCCACGGGTCAGCGACCTGGGTGGGGTGAGGAAGAGGAGAGGGGCCAGATAGGGAAATTCCCGGTGTTTCAGTCTGGGCTAGGCCAGGCCGAGCCCCTAACCCAGGCTGTGAGATGACTTTTCTACCCTCTTTAAGAGCATTTCCGTATTCATCTGAAAATGCAGGATCGGGAGCCGGGCAGCCTGCACTGGCAGCCTGGGGTCTACCAGTCATGAGGGCGAGACCCCTGTGGCGGGGGAGAGGGGAGTGGGCCACAGGGAGGGGCCCCAAGCCTGGGAGGGGAATCCCCGGCCTAGGGCCAGCAGAAGGAGCGCCGGAGGTGAACTCTGCTTCTCTACTAAGTCTGTGACCTTGAGAAAACTGCTTAGCCTCTCTGGGCCTCGCCTTAAATTTCAGAACCACCCGTTGTAAGGCCTCGGTCTGTGTTCAAGCCGCAGCCACCGTCACGTCCTCTTTCGTGCTGCAGTGACACCGGGCTGTTCTCCTCCTCCCAAACAGACATCGCTGGCTCTTAAAGTCTGCTGGTGTCATTCCGTTTGCTTGGGGTGCCCACCCCACCTCATCTGTGCCTCTAAATTCCATCCATCCCCACAGTGAACCCAAATTCCACTCCTTCCCTGGAGCTTCTCCTGATCTTCCCAACTGCATATCCATCCCCTCGTCCTCTCCTGGACCCACCCGGGGACACATGGACCCTTCTCATGGGTGACGCTTCACAGTACATCCCGGTCGTCTGGGCCTCTCTTTTACACCCTCGCCAGGTGGCCAGCTCCACTAGTGGACACCATCCTAGCTCGTCTTTGTGGAGCCTGCCTGGCACTGCTCTGGCCACACTGCATGCTGAGCAGACCCCTTAGTGAATAAAGGGGAATGTCCTTCTCTTTCATATCTCAGCTTAGGTGTCATTTCTCCCAGTAAGTCTCCATGCACCTCCCACCCCACCCCACTCCTGCTGCTTCTAGAACGAGCCTTCTTCCTGTCCCCTACTTAGCGCACTGGGCTGCAGCTGCTTCCTTGCCTTTCTCACCTACACGGCGATTAGCTCCTTGAGGAAAGACTAGTCTTTGGGTCACCATTGCCTGGACTGTTCATGACACATGGTAGGAGGTCAGCAACTCTCTGGTGACGGAATAGACGGATACGTGCGTGGATGGGTAGGTGCCTGGAAATGGGGAGGCGGCGGACGGGCTAAGGATGGTCTTTAAGACCCCTTTACAAGCTAATATTTATGATTACAGAGCTAGGAGCTCTCCTTCGACGGAGAGTAGCCCCGGCTATTTGAGAAACCACATGGTGATCTTGGTGGGCTGCAGACCTTGTTGTCCCAGGAATGGACGTTGTTTGCTTCTCTGGGGATCTGGCCTCCCACTCCACGGGAAATTTTGTGTTCTCTGGGCTCAGCCTGGCCCAGAACTTGGCAAAATCTCTGGGGTGTTCTTTTTGTCACCAGCCCGGGTAGGAGGGCGGACAGGTGGGCGGGAACCGTTTTGGGAAAGAGTGTTGGGGAGTGTTTGTGTGTGTGGTGAGTCAGGGCCTCGGAGCCCTAATCTCTGCCCCCCTCTCCGTGGGGGGGTTCTCACCACTCAGAGGAGGTGGAGGGCCACCAACTGTCTTTGGAAAGTTTTCTTAGTCACAGCTTCTACCAAGTCAGCTGGAGCTTATGTAACGGGCCTCTGTTCTAAAGACAACAGGACCTGATGGGCCAGGATGGCTGCTGCACCCCCAGCAGGACCTGCCTGCTCCAGCCCCTCCTACCTGCCCAGCCAGGTGGTGGTCCCCTTAAGAAGTAGCACTTTGACATTTATTCTCACTGGAAAGGGGTTTAGGTCATCTTCACAGGCCCCGTGGGGATGTCTTCCTTTCCCTCCTGTTAGTCCAGCATCAGGCGGGGGTGATGGGAAGATGGGGCGCCCACAGCACCCTGTGACTCCTGCATCCGCCCGTGCCCAGCAGCAGGTGAGGTCAGGGCCGGCTCCCAGGTCCCTGGCTGCTGCAGGGCCGTCCTCTCTCTGCTCGCTTATCACCTCACTCTCCAGGCAGAGGGAGATGCAGCTTTGGGCTTCCTGTCTCTGACACCAGAGCCCATTTGCCTGTCACAACATGGTTCTGTCAGGGAGCCCAGATAAGGCCCAAAGTGATTTTGTAGACAGACTGGGGAGAGGCTTGGCCAAGGGACACAGGCCCTGGGGCCCCGGGAGAAAGCAGGGCTCGGGAGTCTGTGGAGAGTCGAGGGGCTTCCACAGGCTTCTACGAGGCAGCCGGAGGCCCCTGGGGATGCCCAGCATTGCTGCCCTTTATGCCTTGCTGGAAGGAAAGCGCTTTTTCTTTTGCCTCAGGTTCAGGGGGCTGGGACTGGAAGCGCTGGAAAAGTGGGGAAAGTAAGGAGGTGTGTTTCTGGGGGCGACACCATTGCAGCATCCTGCCGTCTACTCCCTAGAACGAGAGGGAGTGACACCGGCTGGGAGCTGAGGATGGACTTCCCGACGGGTGAGGATGGCCATGCGGGCCCAGTGGCCTGGGAGGGGGCATGTTGCGGACAAGAAGGAGAGCTGGGGGGGGCAGTCGGAGCAGCTGGTGGTCCGCAGGAGCCTCCATCCCATCGCGACCTTCTGCCCTTCCTCAATGCGAGGACGTTTCGTGGGGGCCCAGGTGGCCCTGAGCCCAGACGGGGGAGCTAGAGGAAGGACCTCAAGGGGCCCTGAGATGAGCGGGACCAGCTGAGAAAGAGCCGGTGGGCAGCAGGGAGGGAGGCAGGCGGTGAGCCGGGCCTGGATGGCCGAGGTGGATGCGGACAAGCCCCAGAGGAGAGGACGCCAGCCTTCCCTCTGCCCGGGGAACCTGGAGGCAGAAGAAGCACAGCAGACCTTCCTGGGTCCCATTGAGCAAAAGCTGGGGAGACCTGGGAGGGAAGCCAGGAACAGGAGAGGCAGAGAAGAGGGAGAAAGGACAGAAGTGCCCAGCGACCAGCAGGGCTGGTGTGAGGGGGCGGGTGACAGTGCAGGGGAGGGAGCTGCGGCCCTGGGCGGGGGGCCAAGCTGAGCCAGGATTTCTGAAGTGAGCTCTAATTTCATTTCGGGCTGCCGTGGAGCCAGGGGCAGGATCTGTTTCACCCTCACAGGCTGAGCCCCGAGGCCCTGGAATTTCAGGCCCTTCCTGCCTTATGTGCAGTTTGGTTAGGTAGGGCCTGGGGAAAGCGTCCAGGAGCCTGGACCCAAGCCTGAGGCGCTCGCTGTGGTCAGCGGCCACACCGGTGTCCCTGGCTGGGGTCTGTCGGGCAGTCCACTTCCTCGGGCAGGTCTGCCTTCCTGGGATGCAGCTGTCCCTGCCCTCCTTCTGGATCTCAGAGACTCCCCACTGCTCTGAAGAGGAAGGAGCTGACCCCCAGGCTCTCCCTGAGCCAGTCACCCCCCGCCCTGACCTGTGTCCCCTTCTCGAGGGGAGGCTGCTGACGGGGCTCACTCGGGGGCGTGGGCGAGGACCCCTGGGATGACGTGCGCAGAGACATCTGGCTCTTTGGCTTCCCACAGAGTTGGCTCTGGTTTTCACGGACCTCACACATGTGATCCTGTTTGTCCCAGACGGAGACCGCGTGTTCCCGTGACGCCGGCCTCCTCCTCCTGCACCAGGAACAGCCCCTGCTCAACCCCCTTTTCTTGCCCATAAATGTCCTCCCACCTCCAGTACAGAAAACGCACTAGGCAGCCGCGCGGCTTCTTGGAGTGCCGCCTCCTTCCCAAAGACCCCGCTGAGGGTTCTAACCCACTCAAGCCCTTCCTCCTCTGACTTACTGTGTTTCCAGCCAGTGCCTGGAAAGTTAACATCGAAATCATAGAATGATAGAGTTTGTGGGCAGGAAGAGCCCTTACAAATGACCCCCGTCCGTTGCTCTTAATCAGGATGGTAGAGAAGTAGCAACAGGCTGACTAGCACCCGCTGGCATTCCCCACAGTTGTCACAAATTAGCCACAGCCTCAGAGCCCTTCTCAACCCAGTGCTCCAGGCAGAAGTGCTACCGCCACCCTTAACCTAGACAGTCAGAGGTCACCTGCACAGGTGAGGGACCCGCTTCGGGACGCACAGTGCGGGCCGGAGCTCTGGTCTAGTCCTTACCCAGTGCTCCTTGGACCACGCCGGGGCCTCTCTATCTTCTGGTTGTCCTCTGCCCTCCCCATGAGCTGATGTCTTAAACTGCTCTGGCGTCAGGTCAGGACTCCACCTGTTCGCCTGCTGATGGCGTGGCCGCCTGGGGTTTCTCCCCATGTCCTGTAACTTGTCTTCAGAACCCGCGTGGAGGGGCAGGGGAGCCGGGGCTAAAGGAGTCTCAGTCTACGTGCTGCTCAAGCCCACCCGGCTCCACGTCCTCCCCTTTGACCCCAGCAGCTCCGGTCCCTGGGAAGCTGCAGAGAGTGCTGGCCTCGGGGCCAGAGTGTCCTCTTCTGTCTGCGGCTGGTCTGCTGAGGGGCCTCTATCTCCATCCATCCAAGGGAGAGTAGGAGGGAATCTGATGCTCATCTCTTGGGGCCCCAAGGGCGTGCTGAGGGGTCTCCTGAAGGGGGTCCTGTGTCCTGGGGGAAGGGTGGGGGCAGTGGAGGGGACACGGCTGACATCCAGGTAGCTGGAGGTGCTTTTGCCCCAACTACGACTCCTGGAGGCTAGACAGAGTCTTTCTGTGCCCGGTCCCACAAGCTAGAAGCCTCAGCATCCCCCCGGCCCCACCGGTCCTCCCATCCCGGCCCCGGCCAGTTCTCCGGGTGCCCCCCTCCTGGTCTCCCTGCCACCCTGGGCCCCTCTCATGGCACCTTGCTGATCTGCGGGTCTTCAGGGCCCCTAATTGAGCTCTGTAGTCATGTCACAACTTCGCCGGACTTTCCTCTCTAGAACCTAGATTTCCTTGTGTCATTCTGTGCTTCAGCTCATCATCAGCGCATTGCCTTCAGGAGGAAGGCAAGCTCCTTGCCCCGGTTCACAGCCTCTGCACTATTTGCCTCTCGGATTGCGTGCTCCACTGTGCGGGGGCACCCTGTGCTCTGCAGGACGTCAGCAGCATCCCTGGTCTTTGTCAACTAGAGGCCAGTTCCCCCAGCCCAGCAGCTTTCACCAACCAACATGTGTCCAGACACTGCAAAGTGTCCTCTGGGACACCATCGATTGAGAACCACTGTCTTCGCTCACAGATAAGTTAGTGCGTATTTCACCCTTCCCCTGAATGAATCTTCAGAACCTCCCTGTGGGGCAGCCCTATCAGGATCCCCATTTTATAGACGCTTAGAAGGCACCCCTTGGAAGGGATTCAGATCTTTCAAGAAAGCCAAAGATTTTCCCTTCCATGTAGGGTGAGAAGAGAGGATTATAATTCAATACCTCTTCTCCTTGAGGCCAGGCTGCTGATCCAGAGTCAAGGCAGGATCTGAAACTGGGCCGCCGGCTGGCGGGGTCTGCCTCCACCCCCCCACCACCAACCCACCGCTCCCCCTCTCCCTTCCCCACCCCACCTCTCCCCACCCCCGCCCCATGCGGCCTGCTCCTCCCGCCATGCCCAGGCACTGTCTGGGCGGACAAATCGTACACATGCCCCCTCCGGGCACATGGGCTGGGTTGGGGCCCCTCCCTTGGCCGGGGCCTTTGAGCCAGGTGTGAACTACAGCGAGACTACAGTTCAGCAGGACGTAGCGGAGCTCAGGATGCCCAGAGGCTCTGTGGCCCCTGCAGAGGCCAGAGCGGCTTCCGGTGAAGGCCTTCCAGAGCGGCCTCCTCTCTCTCCGCTCCCCAGGGAGCAGCGCAGGGCACTGCCACGTGTCCGGTTTGTCTGCCCACGCATACACACAGTGGGCACACACCTGCACGCCCCCCCCCAGCGGAGGTGGCCACGCCCATGAACAGTGACACCGAGAGTGTCTGTCACACACTGTGCAGAATCTGCACGTGTGCACGTGTGCCTTGTGACACCAGGACACGTGCTCATATATGGTCACGTCAACATAGACCCTGGGTAAGGGACACGCAGGCCTTCTAGATCCCTAAAGGACACAATCTGTGCCCTGCGCTGTCCCTGTGGAGCAGTGGGGGGAAAGGAGGCCGCTCTGGCCTCTGCAGGGGCAGGTCCCGAGGCGGAGAAATCAGAGAACACCTCCCCTCCTCCTGTCCCTCTTTCTGAGCAGCCTCCCTGAGCAGCGGCCAGGCCCCCAAACCCCTGCACAAGCTGGCCCCAGCTAGCCGGACCACTGCTGGCTCTCAGGGCCAAGGCGGGTGGGTGGGAGGGATGGGTGAGTCTCCAGAGAAGCCCAGTTCTTGTTCCCTAGCGACAATCAGAGCAGAGAAAGGCCTTTCTGAGAAGATGTCAGTGTTTTGGGGTGAGGATGGCAGGGCAGAGAATAGAGAAAATTCAGGGTCCAGGGCCACTCCTGAGACAGGGGCCCAGGACTGTGTCTGTGTCCACATATTCACGTGAGGGCACCCACCTGGGTGGGTGTGAGGGGCTGTGGCCTGGGAGGAGGCAGAGGTCAACGGGAAAACGCAGAGATACAGCCCAGCCCCGTCAGAGCGTTCCTGCAGGTGGGGGAAGGGCAGGGACCTTGCTTGTACGCCCCCACATGCGTGCACCAGAGCAGGGGACCAGTGTGCACCCGCAGACCCCTGTGTGCACCGTCCCTGCACCCCCAGGGGTCCCCTCTCAGCCCAGACTTTGCGTCACATGCGTACTCACAGCTTTCACTACCCCCAAATTCCTTCACTTCTGAAAAAGACAAGGGGAAAAAGGGCCAAGATACAAGAGGAGATAAAAATAGCTGAAAATAAGCTCTTTGGGTCAGAAAGCTCCGTTTTTCAGTGAGTCACCAGTTTTCCAGGCTGAGCACACACGCACACACACGTACACAACCCTGCCTTCAAGTCATGCACAAGTCCTTGCACAGACCCTCGGTCTCACCCTCTGTCCTCAGAGGTAAAATTACCCTCCAAGGGGGGTCCTGTGGGCTTTGGGGAGCTTGGCAGGCAAAGTCCCCACCCTGTCCCCTGCCCCTCGCCCCCTGCGCTCAGCTTCTCCGACTCCCCTGCATTTCCTGGTCCCCCCTGCAGCGGGGCACCCACAGGAAAGGGTGGTCAGGCGCAGCATCCGAGGCTGGAGCGGGCAGACAGGCCCCCCCGCCCCCCGCCAGGCCCTCTCGGCCAGGCAGGATCTGTGAGCGTGCTCCGGGAATTGCATCGGTGGCTTCAGGGGAGCACGGTGGCGTGGCTGGCCTTCCACAAGGCGAGGCCAGCAGAGGCATCCTGGCGGAGACAGGGCTCCCTGCGATCCTGGGCCACCGCGGCCCTTCCCTGCCTTCCCCAGCCTCCTGCAGACACGAGGGGTGTCTCCGCACAGCTAGTGTCACCAGCTGGGCAGGACCAGCCCTGCCCTCCTGGGCTCCTCCGGGCTCCTCTGGAGCAGACAGCTGCGTGGACGTGGACGGCAGCCTGCCTTCCAGACCCCACTGCCTCTGTCATTGCTTCTCTCCCCTCTTCCCCCTCGTCCTCTGCTTCCTTTTCTCTCTCTCTTTCCCTCACATCCTTCCCTCCACCCTCTCTCCACCGCCACCCCTGTGTGTGAAGCCCAAGTCAGCTTCATTCCAGGCGTTTAAAGAATTCGGCTCCTGAGCGGCCCCTCCCACCTGCTCCCAGGAGCATGACCCCCTGGTGACCCCTCGTCCCTGTGAGCCTCTGGGGTCCCTACTCACCAGGACTTAGCTGGACATCATATCCCTGGGCCTCTTCAGGAAAGGCGGATGTGGTGGCCAGAGAGGATTTACCTGAAAATTTGGAGCAAGTCTGAGGAAGTGGCTCTGGGCCTTGGGACGTGTCCTGTGTCCAGGATTACGATGAGCCCTTTGGAGGGTGGTGCTGGGGCCACCACGCCCGTCTCCTCGGGGCAGCTCTGGGACCCTGGGTCCTCTTCCCAGACGGTCGTACCCAGGCCAGCTGGGCCTCGCCGTGCTTGGGGTGGGCTCTGCATTCGGGCTGTGGCCTCCACCTGATGGCTCCATGGCGAGTTTGTGTCTCTGGGCCTTTGTTTCTTCAACTGCCAAAGGGAATAATAATACCACCACCTACATCATACGGTCCTTTTATGTCTGTGGTGCTTCAAACAGTGAAAGCAGGCACCTGGCAAGTATCTCATAAGGGCCAGTTCAGCTGGCTGAGTGTTTCCACGGTCCCTTCCCCTCAGAAGCACTGCCCTGAGGAACCCCATCCCTTCCCTGGGGGAGTTTCTGGGGCGTCAGAGTCAATATGCAGGACCTGAGTCTCCTGTCTCCCCCAGGGTGTCTCCCGTTCCCCCCAGGGGTGTCCCCCGTCTCCCCCTGGGGGTCTCTGTCCCCACTGGGGGGTCCCCTTGTCCCCTAGGCTGTGCCCGTTCGGGCAGCACTGAGTGTTGCCCACCTGTGTGCCCTCCTGCCCGTGAGTCCCCCTCTCAGCCCTGGCCCAGCCTGAGCTGGACAAGGGCAGAGAAGAGGCTATTTTTAGCCCCAGACAGAAGCAGCAGCTGTGCAGCCACTGCACAGAGCTCCGCTCTCAAAGGAGGGTCCAGCCCCCAGGCAAGCCTGAGGAAGGAGGGGAGGGCGGTCCAGAGGGCCTGGGACCCCAGCTCCTGGTCCTCCCTCCCGGGAAGGCGGCCCCGCCCCCGGATGAGCTGCCCTCCGGCCCCCTCCCCCAGGGTCTTAATCCCCGGGGGGCTTAGTGGCTGAGCTGCAGAGGCTGCAAAGTGGGACAGGAGAGTAGGGTCAGAGGCAAGGCGGAGGGGCCGGGGCTTTGCAGCCTGTGTCCTGAGGCCAGGCACACTGCTCCTCGGTGGACTCGGAATTCTTCTCTCTTTGCAGCTGAGGACTCAGACTCCCCAGGTCCAGGGTCTGAGACATGCCAGGCACGGCCGCCCTGCTTCTGGAAGCTCTGCCCTCCTGTCTGCACGAGCAACCTCCCCCACCAAAGGGCCTTGGGCAGTGGTGGAATGCCTCCCAGGATGCGTCAGGAGGTCTGGGTTTGCCTTGATCTCCCCAAAGGTGATCAGTCTTTCACAGGAGATGAAAAGGGGGCTGAAAAATCAGCATTGAATCATAAAATAATTCGTGCAATTCTTGAGTCACTGCCTCTGTATGACTGTGATTCTTGTCATCACTGCAGACCAGGTAGTGGTGGGCATGGAAGAGAAGTGACTAGATCAATACATTAATCACATTTTCATCTGCCCAGGCCCTGACCCAGGCTCCAAGGATGGCTTAGAGAGTGAACAAGTGGGCCAGAAACTTACCCTTGAGGAACTTACATCCTAGAGCTTAGAAGCCCTTTCATATTGAAAAATATACACGCATAAACCCAGGGAAGAGGAGCCCAACGCTTTTATGTCTGTAAATGCTGCAAAGGCGCTTAGCAACTGGTTGTGAAGATCTGATTTCTCTGGAGTCTGGATTCCTGATGCTTTCAGGCAACAATTCTCAACCTTTCACATCCTGCATCTCTTTGTAAATCAATTAAGGCTGTAAGCTTCTCTCTGGAAAGCTGTCCAGAGCGCAGACATTCAGAAGTCTGCCTAGGCTTGGAAGGGCTCACAAGCCCGGGAAGCTGACGCAAGGGCCTTGTGCTTAGAGGCCCTGTTTGAAGAGCAGAAAGCAGCTGCCTGGCCTGTGCTGAGGGCTCCATCACTGCGTTTCCCAGCGAGAGGTGTGCGGCTGAATTTTAATCACAGTGCGGATTAGGGCCCAGACAGTCCAGGCTGTGGAGACATTTCTAAGTCCTACCAAACTATAGAAAACCCATTTGCAAAAATCCTAACACATTAAAATCTTGGTGTGGCCTAACAAGCTCTGTGACCTTGGCCAAGCCCCCCGCTTTGGGGGTCTCAGCTTTCTCACCTGTGGAATGAGGGGGCTGGACACTGAAGTAGGGCTGAGGTTTCTCCCAGCACGGATGTGCTCAGAATCTCTGCCGTGGTCCCTACAGATGTGTCCTCCACCGAGGGGACGGGGAGAAGAGCCTCCACGTGCATGCTGACGCCTCAGGGGGGCTGGCACCTGGGCCCAGACCCGCGCGCTGGGGAGGAGTCCAACCACGCTGTGCTCCCGGCCCCCCGGCCCCCACAGGCCCGCCTCCTTCATCAGTCACACGCCCCCCCCACCCCGCGCCCTGCTGCTGGAATTAGGGTTTAGCCCCTGCTTTGAGCCTGAGGCCGAGGTCGCCTGCTCTGACAGAGGTCACGGCCTCACAGATCAGTGCAGCCCAGACACCTGGAGATGGAGGGGGGTGGGCTTCTCCGTGGCGACAGGGTCGGCTTCCTGGGCAGCTGGGCGCCCCGCACGGGGGAGGCCCCGCGTCCTCAGCCTGGGGCACCTGCTGGGAGCGGGCAGGGTGGGCGGGGGAGATGCAGGCCCTCTGCTCCAGGGCCTGTGGGCTGCGGCTCTGGGCGTGGAAGGGGGCACGTCCTGGCACCAGCCGGCCTTTGCGCTTCTGGCCCAGCGTGGCTTCAACAGGACTCAGGGGCTCCAGGGGCTCAGTGATAAGATCTGCAAACTCCAGTCCCTCCTTCAGAATCCATGCCGCCTTTTCCTCCCTCTTCCTGGGCCTCCTCAGCACTCCTGGAATTTAAATGTCTCTAACTGACCATCAGGTCCTCTGTAGACTGCAGGTGTGCAGGGCGGCGAGTGGAGGTGCTGCTGCAGGGGGGCCAGGCTCACTCACCTTTTTGTCTGGGGAGGAAGACCCCCTGAGGCCCCTGGGAGAGGAGAGCAGGGGCGCCTGACTCCATCTTAGCGGCAGCACCAGGAAGCGCCTGGCCCAGGTGTGCTAGTTTCCTTTATATACTTGCTCACCGGCACCCACAAACAGGTACACGTGTGCACACCCGACGCAAAGGCCACGATCATGGACACATGCGTGAACCTGTCTGCAGAACTTCCTTCTTACCGTCACCCAGACAAACACACGCAGACCCTGCTCACATCTCTGCAGGAAGACGTCCTTCCCTCCCCTGGGCATCTTCCCATCCCGCTTTTGTCATGGCTCGGGGGCCGACGTGCACGCTGCACGGGGACCTCTAGCACGCTCACGTGCCTTTCCAAGCTCACCTTGAAAACGCGCAGTGCAGTGCGTGCTCACACGCCCCGAGCCCCTCTGTTCCAGGCCCCGTGCAGGCTGACAGTCCACCCCTCACACACCCCCTCCTTCCTCAAGCAGCATCCCTGGGTGGACACGTCTTCCCAGCCGCGCCTCTTCCCTCAGGGCTGAGTATGGGCAGCCATGTCATGTGGGGAAGGAGGCCGGGAGCCTGGGCTGTCCCTGGTTCATTTATCCTTGCATACCCTCACTTGCCTTGTGAGGCCATCAATAAACAGATACTCAAGTCCAGCCTCACTTTCCTCATCCATCGCTTCATCTCCATCATGGCAATGTTATGGGAACCAACCCTGATATATAAGGAAGCAGCCTGGGAAGTGTAACACGCGTGACACATGGGCTATTAGGGCCATTGGTCCCATGTGTGGTGTCCAGTCCGACAGCCAGCAAAGGCAGGGGCAGCATTTTCCCGGGGTGAGTGGGTCCCAGAGCTGCTCTTGCCAGGGTTCCTGGTCCAGGGCTCAGTGAACCAAAGTAGGAATTTCACTCCCAGTCACCCTTCCTTCCCGCTGGTTTCACCCTCATCTTCACTCTCGTCTGCCCCAGACACGTCCTGGCTACAGAGCCAAGGGCTTAGGAAGAGCCAGGAGTGCCGGCACGGGGTCCAGCATCTGCCCTGGGCGTGTGGGCTCACGTGGGCCTGGCTCCCAGGCTCCTGTGGGCTTGTGCCTGGGAGAGCTCCTCTCTGCTCCTGGGCCCTGGAGCCGTGCCAAGCGGCTGCCAGAACGGGAGGCCCTGTGGTGCGGATGGGCTGCTCTTGAATCTGCGATGCCCCAGCTCCCCTGCCCCGAGGCAACCCCCACTAGCACCCTGAGCCGGGCATGGGAAGGCTGGGTTTTGCTGAGCCTGAGTCCTCAGTGAGCTGTGCCATGGTGGCTGGTACAGGCCAGGGTAGCACAAGGAGGGCGGGCAGCACGCTGGGGCCAGTGCCAGCTATGGAAGGAGGCCAGCAGCTGGCCTCTAGCTGGCTTTTGTCCACAGGAGCATGTGGGAGGTGATGGGGCCATTCTGTAGGAGGGCTGTCTGGCTTTGGGGCTCAGAACAGTCTCAGATTCAGCTCAGAGCTCTTATTCCTTCAGCTCAGCGCTAATGAGCCCAGGACAGGCCCTGTCTCCCTGGTTGTCCTCCCGCAGCACTATTTAGAGAAGACATTCCACTGGGACACCTGGTACTTTGCAGAGCAGACGAACATTTCTGGACTTTCTGCGGGGAGAGGGAGGCTGAGGCTGGGATACCAGGAAAAGGGCCTCCTGCCAGCAGGCTCAGGGCCTTGGAAGCTCGGGGCTCCCCTAGGTGGACGGGGATGGGGTGGACGAGGGCCCCAGGTAAGCCTTCTGCAGGGGTGAGTGTGCGGGGACCCTCCTCCCTTCTCCCTCCTCGGGCTCTGCAGTTTCCCGAAGGCAGGGTGGCCTGGAGGCCTGGTTGGAGCTGGGCAGACAGGGCCTGGAGCTGAGCTGGCCTGGGGGTGGAGCCTGCAAAGTCCGCAGAGCTCCAGCCTGGCCCCGCCCCTTCCCTCCCGCAGCTCAAAGGGATGACATCACCAGAGTGAGGGCTCCGGCCTGCTTGGGCTGCTATCTGGAAGCTGGCACCATGGGGCTCCAGGACTTCCTGGGTAGGCCAGGCCTGCTTCTCTGCTCATCTCCTGAATCCTGCTTGGGCCCCTGGGTCTCTGCTTTGGGCTCCTGGAGCCGGCACCTGGATATTCAGACGTCCAAGTCTGGGGCTCGATTCTTCCACCAGAGACCATCCCTGGGGCAGGCGGCCGGGCGTTTCTCCCCACCCGGCCCGCACAGGCTGCTCCGTGGCTCTGAGGCTCCACGGAGGGGGACTCGACCCCTGGTTCTGGCCAGGTGACAGTCAACCGCAGCAAATCCACCGTCCCCCTGCTGTGGGTCCACACCTCCCCAACCCACTGGGTGCTGGTGGCGCCTGCTTGCGGAGCATATGCTTGGCTGGTTGCTTGGTGTCTGCTGTTTATCCGTCTCTTCCCACTTAACTTCTGTTCCCGCCAGGCCCATCTGGCTCCCTGGTACCTGTCTTTCTCGCGGGTGCCCCCCCGCCCCGCTGTCCTCCTCCACCACTTCCCTCCCAGGGCTTGGCTGTCCCCTCTGGGCCACCGAGGGAGCCCTTGACCTGGGTGGAGGGGCAGTGAGGGGCATTGGTGTCCCTGCAGTGTTCAGGCCGCCCTTGGGATGGGAGGTTGAGGTGGCTGGTGGAGGGTAGTGTGGGAGGGGCCTGGACTAGGGAGGGGGCTGGGGCCGGTGGGAACCCCACCTTCCCCGGTCATTCTGAGCGTCCTTCCCATCAAGGGCTTTGCTGGGTTGCGGAGGGGCCGGGGTGTGGGTGGGACACCATGTAGATACTGCCCTCGTCCCAAAGCAGGGGGAGGAAAGTGACTGTGAGTAGCAGCAGGGGAGAATGAGGCCAGGGAAGCCCCGAGGTTCTCCTGACCCAGAACGCGGGGTGGACCCCAGCCCTTCTGCTGAGCGGGGCCGTGGCAGTCTGGTGGTTTGGGTGAAAGGAAAATCGGTGGCAGCGAGAAGCTGCAGGATGCTCCCGGTGGGCACGAGGGGACAGGGTGGCCTCCCCTCAGCCAGCAGATCAGTCCCGCCCCGGCCCAGCGCCTCCGAGTCATTGCCCCTCCCCTGGCCTCCTGCCTGCTTGCACTCCTGCAAACACATTGCACACACTCACCCCCAGAGCGCATCTCCCGGGTGAGATGTGGTGGCTTCTGGCTCCACCGGGACCCGTGAGGGGCTGGCAGAGCCTGAAGGAGGGTGGAGAGGAGGGAACGGAACCCCGCAGGGCAGGGACTGGGTCGCTCCTCCGGGCTGCGCTGGGCCCGAGTCAACAAGGATCCTCCGCATGCTCCCTGGAAGCATCTGCTTCCCTCGGAAGCCGCGGGGCTTGGCGGCCAGGCCTTGCCGTGTGCTGCTCCATCTGGCCGCTCTGCCGGCTGCTGGCCCGCTCCCTTGGCCTCTATTCCTCTTCTCCTTGCTTCCTCTTGAGCCTCCTTTTTCCTGCCTCTCCCCCCATCCCTGTCCAGCCACGTCCATCCGTGCCACAGTCCCAGCCTTCCTCCCCTCGGCCTTCATCCATCCAGTTTCTTCTCGCATCTCTGCTGTTTCTCCCGTGTTCAGATGCTCTCCATCATACATATTCAGCAGCTCCTTGAAAATCCACCTAGATTATTCTCAGTGCTAACAGCTTGGATCTGCTTCAGGAATAAAGAATAAAACTTCTCACCCCGTAATTCTGCGTCCCTGTCTCCAACCCCGGCCTGGATTAACTGCCTGGCAAGTGTCGGTGAGGCCGCCTACCCTCTCGGTGCCTCCTCCAGTGTGAGGCCTGCGCTGCAGGGTGAGGACCAGCAGGACAGTGTGGTCAGGGGACAGGAAGCCCCACACCTTGGGGACAGGTTCCTGTGGAAGGGATTTGAGGAGTTCAGTCCTAGAAATTAACGTAGGCTCCAAGCATCTGACCCTTTGGTGATTGACGATCCTTTTACACCTGCCCTATTGCACCCCCCTTACAACTCGTGTGGGAAGTTCAGAAACGAAGGAACGGTGGCTTCGGGCCGGGACTTGCTCCACCAGCACCTGCAGCGCTGGACCAGCAGCTGGGCTTGGGATGCAGCCGGTGAAGGAACAGAGAGATCCAGAAAGACGTGGGGAGTGGCAGTTGAGGGAGGAGGGCCTGAGACGCTGCCCCGCGGCCCCCCACCCCGGGGGGAGGGAGGGGAGGGGAGGACAGGGGGGAGGGGGAAGCAGGCCCGGCGGGGCCACAAGCCTGGGAGGCGGGCGGGGCTCCCGGTCCCCCAGCCCCCCTGGTTTCCGGCTCCTTCCTCTGCCTTTTTATCTTCTGGCCCTGGGATTCCTTCCCTGCTTTATTCTTCTTTCTCTGCCCAAACTTCACGGCCCCTGCCCGTCTTCCCCCACCCTCTGCTCCCTTTCTCTCCCGTCTTTCCCATTCCTCACCTCTCTTTGCCCTCTGACCACCTCCTCGTTAGCTGCCCGGCCTTCGTCTCTCAGTGACAACGTGGCCAGTGCTGCCTCCAGGTGGCTGGACCGACCCTCCTTTAGGAACCCCGTGGGCTGTCGGAGGGGACCACGTCCCTCCTCCACAGCTCCTGACTCTGGTCCAAACTCCCAGGGTGGGCCCCGTGCACCCCTTCTTTATGAGCCCCGGCACCCAGCTGACGGGCACCCGGCCACACGGACTCGCCTCGAGGCCGGTCGTGGGGCCTCGGGCAGCTGCGGTGCAGGCAGACCTCCTCTTCTCCAGGGAAGGCTCCCGCCACCCCCTCCTGCCCACACATCCAGCCTCCGATACCCGAAGAGGATGCTTCCGCCCCGAGACTCCTACCTCGGTTTTACATGGGACTCCTGGGCCAATGTCCTAATATTTTCTTAAACTTTCTTGTATTTCTGTCTGGAAAAGAAAAACAAGTCTAACAAACCCTTCAACACCCGCTCTGTTTCAAACACTCTATCCCACGGAAGAGGTTCCATCGGTGTGGTCCTCAGGTGGGGAGGGGCAGCCATGCCCTGCGGCTCCCTTTCATGAGCACCGCTTTCCTTGCTGATCTCCCGGCTCTCGTGTCCCGAGCCCTGGCCTCCCGTGCAGTGTGAGGCGGTGGAGGGAGAGCTTGGGCTCGGGGTCTCCGGGCCCCCTGCCCTGGGGCTGCAGGTGGTGTCAGTTTTAGGAGAGCAGCGAGCTGGGGCCCCTCGGGTTCCCCCGGGAGATTCCCGAGGGTGCAGCTGGTGCCGTGAGAGCTCAGTGGGCCCAGCTCGGCCCGGCCAGTCCAGCTGTGAGGCCTGGGGCGCTCATGAGCCTCTCTGAGCTCAGGTCCTTATCTGTGAGGAAGCAGCAGTAATAACCCTGCATCGCCGCGTTGCCGAGAAGATTAAATGAAGAAGCAGGAGTGCGAGCACTGGGTGCATGCACAGAGCTCTAGACAAGCAGGCATGGAGTGCCGAGGGGTCAGCACTGCACGGGGAAGACGGGCACCCCCTGCCCTCCGGGAGGCTCAGCTCCATCAGCGTCCCGTCATCTGCCTGGATGGGCACGGCCAGCACGTCACCATCTTCAGACCCTCGCCTTTGGTGCCAGAGATGCGGGAACTAGGTCAGCCCATCCAGGTTGGAGGTGAGGCCCCGGCAAGACAGCAGGCTGATCTCCTGCCTGGATGAGAAGGCAGGAGGCGGGCACAGAAAACATGATCTCACTATAAAATCGACAAATACCATTGGTGCGGGAAACAGCAGAGGCACGGAGGAACTCTTTTTCCTTCCGCGGTCTGTGCCGTATTCTTGGGGAACCACAAGACCTGCCGACAACCCTTGTTGGCTTGGATCACACGTCTGCACCCAGCCTCGTGGACACATGCACTTAATACAGGTTACTTGACTGAGTGACTGGGAAAGAGCAGGAACAAGGAGAGGGACATAAAGGGAAGAAGAGCTGAGCTGTTTTATATAATCCATTGTGTGGAAGGCCCGAGCTTCCCAGCTTTTGTGCTGATTGGGGCACAATTTAAATTCGACTTCCTGCCTCAAAAGAAATCATAGCACCAACAAACCAAATGCCTTGCACACTTTGCATTTTGGCAGGTTTGCCTAGGACAGGGGCACCTGGCTGCTGGGGGCGGAGGCATCGCTGGGTTGGGAGGGGACCGAGGAACTGCAGAGCTTGGAGGACAGTGCAGAGTGTTAGGATGGGCCAGCTAGTCCAGAGACTATAGGAGAGGAAGCCGAGGCCCAGACGCTCAAGATCACCCAGCTTGTTGGTGGCAGAAGTGGAAACAGCACAAAGATCTTCTGACCCCCAATCTTGAGCTCTTCCCAGGATTGCAAGCTGCCCCCTAAGAAACAATTCCCAAAGGGGACATGACTCCAGAGACAGGCTGAGCTTGGTCAGCTTCTGCCACAGAAGGCATCCATCCCAGAGAGAGGGGTACTGAGGACACCCTGAGATCCTGCTGTGGCCTGCAGGTGTGAGGGCTTCCCAAGGAAGCAGAGATACAGAGGAAAGTTTGGAGATGCACAGCCTGCAGCTTGGGGCAGAGACCCCATCTCCAGACTTCCCCGATGACCCTCCTTTGTACTCAGGCTTGGTGAGGACCCCAATCTCCACCTCTGCTGTGGTCGGAGCGGGGGATGGGGTGAGAGCCTTGCTCTGGCTTCTGCTTGTTGGCTGTGCCTCCTGGTCTCCTGCTTGGATGGAGCCAGGAGGGTAAGAAGAACAGAAAGAGAAATAAAGGTAGCTGGAGGATGAAGGATGCCCATCTGCCGTGTGGTGATGGGGCCTGAGGAGGAAGAAGGCTCTGTAGGCTCCCAGCTAAGAGGCTGAATCGGGGCTCCCTGGCGTCCACAGGCCCGAGGAGCAGCCCGTGCTTGTGGGAGGTCAGAGAATAGAACAGAAGCCTGATGGACTTGGAGCCCGTTAAATCTGGGCTGAAGTCCTGCTGTTCTGGGTCAAATCGCCAACCTCTCTGAGCTCGCTCCATAACACGGGTAGCACTACCAACCTTAAAGGGTTCGAGTGAAGATTCAACAATAAAGGTCCAGCCCAGCTCCCGTGAAGCACCTCCACTCAGAGCACAGAAACCAGCACTGTGCCCATGATCCTGGGTTACTGGGACATCCACGGGCTGGTGCACGCCGCCCGCCTGCTCCCAGAGTACACAGACTCGAACGATGAGGAGAAAAAGAACACGATGGGGGACGCTCCCGACTACGACAGAAGCCAGTGGCTGAGTGAGAAATCCAAGCTGGGCTTGGACTTCCCCAATCTGCCCTACTTAATTGACGCGGCTCATGAGCTCACCCAGAGCAACGCCACCCTTCGCAAGCACAACCTGTGGCAAGACGGAGCAAGAGAAGATTCGCGTGGACGAATTGGAGAACCAGGTTATGGATGTCCGCTTGTACACGGCCACGATCTGCTACAGCTCTGACTCTGAGAAACTGAAGCCTGCATACTTGAAGGAGACCCCTGAAAAGATGAGGCTCTTCTCAGATTTTCTGGGGAAGAGGCCTTGCTTTGCAGGGAACAAGCTCACCTATGTGGACTTCCTGGCTATAACATCCTGATGTGCACCGCATATGTGAGCCCGAGTGCCTGGATGAATTCCCAAACCTGAAAGACTTCATTTCCCATTCTGAGGGCCTGAAGAAGATCTCTGCCTACAGGAAGTCCACTCACTTGCCTCCAGGCCCTCTGTTTCTAAAGATTGCTATGTGGGGCAACAAGTAGTGCCCTGGAACCAGGAGATGGGAGTGGGGAGCTGGTGCCCTGGAAAACAGCTGGATCTCCCTGCACCCAGAACCATCTGTCTTTTTCTTCCTCCTTCTATTCAGTCTAGATGCCTTCTTGGCCCCCTTATCTCCCTCCCAACTCCCTTTTCATCTATCCTTTAAAGCTTCAGTCCCCACTTTTCTTCAGCAAAGTTCCTCCCCACCCCACATTGTCCCTCCTGCACTAAAGACAACCAGACGACCCTTCCCTTCCATGGTGTCTTCTGCTATGGGGAGCCCAGCCAGACCCCTGGCCCATAGAGCTCACTCCGAGCTCCCAGCCCTGCCCTGAAGACCGGAATTGGCCTGGTGTGCAGGCCCTGCTTCCCAGTGTGGTTCCGGCCCAGCCCTGTCTGAACCCCAGTAAAGCTTTAATCATACCTGCAGGAAAAAGAAAACAGATTCAGCAATAAATGTACTAGAATCCCTGGAGCGTCGTAGGCGCTTCTAACTGCTAGTTCCCTTCCTCTCATGATCCCAGCTGGCCCAGCCCCCTCGCTTTGCCCTCCAAGCTTCTGAGAGCAGACACCAGGTGACGTCCTCCAGGTGCCCCAGTTGTTCTGGCAGCGGAGGGCCCAGTGATTCCTGTCCAGGGCCTTCTTCCTATGGAGCTTCCGGGAGTCACCGCCAGGCACCAGAGCCCTGGTCACAGGCTCTCGGGCACATGTCTTAAAGACAATGATGTAAAGTGATCGCACACCAGATCCCGGGGTTCAGGAGAAAGGTAACTTGGTCTAAAGCCACAGGTCACCACTGCACAGCGAGGGGGCACTTTGACCTCGAGGGCCCCGAGCCCCAGACCGGCTCGGACGGGCCCGCCCTTGTCTGGAGAGGTGAACAGGTCATAGCCTCGCAGTCCTGGTCCCTCTGCCGCCTGCTGGCACAGCAGTAAGAGACGGATTTGCAGGCAGACAGACGTCAGTTCAAATCTCAGCTTGATTACCTTCTGGCTGCACGACGTGGGCAAGTGGCTTGATCTTCCTAAGGCCAGCTCTCGTCTCAAAAGGAGGACAGTGGCTCACTTGGAAGGCGGCCCCCAAGAGCAAGCTGCGAGAGGCGTACCACTTAATCACCACGCAGTGGAGGTGACTGGACAGTGCTTCAGAGGATGGTGGTGTTAAGTGGCCCGACAACCAGACCAGTGACTGGCGGCCTTGACACTGTACTTCACTAACCTCTGACCTCATCTGTCCCTTTGCCTTGCTTAAATCAGACCCAGTGCCATCAAGTCCCGATCTCTTGAGGCCTCCTGTCAGCCTGACCCTCCACGGTCCCCGCATCTTCTGAGTGGCCCTGCTGGAAGAGACCCATCCCACCTGGCCACTGGCTCACCTGGGGCACAGCAGGTAGGTCTCCCTCCTAGGGTGACTCCTTGGGCCAGGAGCCAGCGATCCCTGGCAGCAGGGGGCCGGGGCCCCTGGAAGAGGGATGAGCATCCTGCTTCTGGGGTCGGGCCTCCGCTTGGGAGCTGGCTCAAGCCCGTCACCGGTCGCTCAGCCTCCCGGGGAGCCTGCCGTGTGAGGTGTGTGACCAACCCTTTGCCCTCTGTGCCCCTGGCCTGCATCCAGCAGACCCATTCACACCTCAGTTAGCCACTTAGGGAGAAGAAAGAGCAGGGGGAGCTGGAGAAATCTGTCCAGACCCTGATGAATAGTTTCCCAAGCCTGCCAGTTGCCATGGCAGCCAGCTGGGAGCACCGTTTCCAGGGCCCGAGGCGCTCAGACCTGCATAGGGGGCAGCTCTGCTGGGCTGCTGCCCACTCACCTCCCCCACCCAGCCTCCTGCCTCCTTAGCAACTGCCGTCACCAGCGCCATCACAACCACCGCTGCAGCTTCTGCAGTGGCGGCTGGGCGTGGGAGTGGAGCATTGTCCAGGGATGCTCTCGGGGGAGGGAGGGAGTGCGTGTCCGGCAGAGCTGAGGTGCTTATGAGGTTGGGAGGGGAAAGCCTGGGCCAGCTTTGCTGCCACGGCCCCGGGATCCTTCCTGACTACATGGAAAAGCAGCTCGTAATCTTGGGGTCAGATGATCACCCCTGATTTCTAAGAACATGTTTGTGTATCTCTGTGTATGTGGATTTTTCTGAGAAAGAGTTTATAGTTTTTATCCTACTCTCAAAGAAGACTAAGATCCCCAGTAGGTAACAGCCGCAATTACGGAGCCTTTTGCTTTCAGAATCAGAATTATCTCAGGGACTGGTTGATCCACAGGCTTCGGAGGTGCGCACAGAGGAAGGGGTGAGCGCGGCAGAGTAGGGACAGATGGCGTGCTACCCGGGGACCCCCACAGGGCCTGAAACCTACCATCTGCCCCACTGGGGGCCTCTGGGAATAGGGGGTGGGGTGTCCCTCCTGACCTTCCTGAATGTTCTGGCCTTCCCGCCCTCCTCCGCCTCGCAGCTCTGCCCCGAGGTCAGCCGTGTAAACCACGCATGTTTGCTGTGCCCAGGCCCTGAGCTCCACGTCTTACACACCCTGTCCACAGGGTCCCGTCAACCCTCACGCCGGGTGAGGATGTTCCCTCACCACTGATGTTGAGAGATGAGAATATTGAAGCAACAGAGAAGTAAGCTATCTGCCAAGTTGATGCAGTTAGGCGTCGGAGGGTTGAGGGGCCGTGGACCAGGGTGCCCCGGCCTGACCCCAGCCTGTGAGCTCAGGGCCCGGTCTCTGCTCTCGCAGCCACACACCGAGGATCCTGACGAGTCCCACCCCAAAGGAGTTATAAGAGGCAGCACGACATTTGAGAAGCGCTTAGAACAGCCCCGACCACCAACTGAAGCAGAGGCAGAACAGGGTCCAGCCACATCCTGTCCGGTTCTGGCGCTCAGGTGCCCCGAGAAGGTGCTCAGCGTGCTCCATGTCATCTCGCCAGGGCCGGACCACGACATGCGGAGTCACTGCTCCGCACCTGGTACCACATCACTGAGGTGGGACGGGTGCATGGGCTCCTGGAGCTGCGTTTCCCTGTCTCCCAGGAGCAGGGGTCACACTGTACCCTATTTTCTTGGGGGACACTGTGTAGAGTCACTGTTGGCTATGCGCCAGTCAAAGCAAGCAACCTCAGGGAGTCCTTGCAGACTGAGCCGTGCTACAGAGATGCGTCCATGCCTGTGGCTCAGGGCAGAGAGCCCAGGCTGGTGTCCCTGGGCGGGTGCCCCTGGGCAGGCAGATGGCACGGTGCCTCTGGATACCATGTGCCTGGATCAGCATCCAGAGCGAGGAAGCTCGGCGATTCCGAGGGGGCAGGAGGGCAGCAGGGGCCCAGCCGCCCCAGGCTTCGTTGGCAGGTGGTGGGGGGCTGGAGAGGGAGGTGAGGGGAGCTGCGGGTGAGCCCTGGAACGCCCCCAGGCCGGGTGGGCTGTTGGCATCTTCGCAGAGGGTGATGGGGAAATGATCGCTTTATTTGTCACTGCTGGGGAGAAGCACGGGGCACCATCCGACCCGCAAGCCGAGGGACCAGTCATCTGCAGGCTCTGTGGGGAGCAATCTCACGGCCCCGCTTCTTGCCCCAGAGGCGCACGGTGTTCAGAGCAGACGGTGAGGGGGAAGCTGGTGGGTCCTGATTCCTGAGTCACTTGTCTGCCGGGCTTCCTTTTGGGGGTGCCAGCAAGTACAGCACGCTCCAGCATCTTGGACAAACAAGCAGCCGGATGGCAGGGAGGCGAGGGTCAGACAAAGGAGGTGACGCTGGGAGTGACTCGCACCCAGTCAGGAGCCGTAATCGGAGGTGATTAATCCGTGGAGGAGAAAGCCTGGGAGTCATCGCTGACTCAGGGCTGAAGCTTCCTCGTGGCTGCTCTGTTCCCTGCCTCACCTGCCCCGCTTGCAGGCTGGAGGGGGAGGCTTGTTGAGAAGGTGAGTGATTCAGAGGCACTTTAAAAAGCAGCGTTTCTTAAGCTGATGAGCTTCTGATTCTGAATCAAAGGTGTTTTTTTTTTCCTTTAATTTTCCAATGGTAATGTGAGGAGGTTGGGGTCTTTTCTGAGAATTAGGGGCGGAGCCCAGGGTGGACACTGCCAGGGCCCTGGACAGGCGAAGAAGTGATAATGCCCACACCAGAAAAGCGAGGGGTTTGGGGATGGCCCTGATGGGAGAGGCTGGCAGGCTGTCCAGTTAAGGCACTTGGCTATGAACCCAGCTTGGACTCCCTAGCTCTGCTCAGGGGACCCCACCTCTCTGAGGCTGTTTCCTCACCCGTAAGAAGAGAACAGAATTCCTGCTCATAGGGATTGTGGGGACCAGACTGTAGCAGCAGAGGCGGGCAGGGCAGCACTGAGCATCTGCCCTAAACGAAGAAGGTAACTGTTCATCAGTTTCTCACCTCTGTTCCAAAGACAAGGAAGAAATCCTGACCAAGGGGACCAGGTTTACAGTACACTGTGGTCACAGTGGAACAGTAAGTTGGGTGACACAATGAGGCAAATTACCCCAAAAACACAATAAATATTTAACGAAAGAGGCCGTTTTATTATCGGCAACCGCCTTTGGGAGGGTACCAAAGGTGCGCATATCTTGAAAATGCCTGATTGGCCTCTGAGGAGACCTAGATGGTGCCCCTTCTGTCCTGGGTTCGGAGTCTTAGAAACTAGAAGTCAGGAAAGTGCGAACATTCAGTGTAGAATGATCAAGATACCATTTTCATAAATAAGCAAGATACTAGACCTTGGAGGGTTTGTCAAATGCTCCATCTCAGGCCAGGGCGACACCAAACATATGCCTTGAAGGAGAGTCTAATCCTTTTCCAACTTTTCTTTTCTTTCCTTTTTTTAAAAATAAGCTTTTTATATTTATTTATTTATTTATGGTTGTACCGGGTCTTAGTTGTGGCTTGCAGGCTCCTTAGATGTGGCTTGCAGGCTCCTTAGATGTGGCACATGAACTCTCAGTTGACGCATGCACGTGAGATCTAGTTCCCTGACCAGGAATCGAACCCAGGCCCCCTGCCTTGGGAGCGCAGAGTCTTATCCACTGTGCCACCAGGGAAGTCCCTCCAACTTTTCTTTATCCCAAAGGAGAAGCAAGAATCCTTGACCGGTGAGAAGAACAAGGATGGGACCTCAAGTGGCTGCCAGAATGCAAACACGGGATGGTTGACATGAGGTGCAAAGGTACAAAGTTAGGGATGTCACCACGTTAACCTCTAGGAGGCATCGGCCAGAGCCCTCAGGGCGATCCCAGACCAGCGGACCACCTGGCAGCCCCAGAGCCCCTGTAAGATCACAGCTGAGGACACCCACCCGAGGGGGCCAGGGCTCTGCTGGGGCTCCCGCCGAGATGCTGCCTCCATCCTGGTGTCCGTGGGCTCCCTCCTGCCCTGACCACCCGACTGCCTGACCGTTTTGGGCACCGTTGCCATGAGCCGGCCTGTTCAGCCAGTGTGAGCCACTCACACACAGCTTTCCTTCTATTTCCCAGTGTTTATTATGACCTTGGGAAGAGCAAAGGCCATTTTTCCTTGGCAGGCCTGGGCTTCGGGCCTGTCTGAATTCTGGATGCAGAATGCATCCAGAACAGCCCCAGAGACACGAGGGCTCTACAATCAGGGCGACTTAACCATCAGATTGGGAGCCAAGTCACCAAGATCCTGGTTCTTGCACCTGCCGGTGGGAGGGGCCTGATGCCCGTGAAGCATCGTTCTCTGCCCCCAGAAGCCCAGTCCTTCTCCCAAAGTCCAGCTCCTCACACATGCCCCGGCCTCCACTGGCCTCAGAGCAGCAGAAAATGCTCCTGGGAAACTTCCTCCTCACTTGGCATGTGTGAGCTGCAGCCTGTTGCCGTTGAAGGCCAGGACAGCAACCGTCAGCATATAGATTGAGCTGCTAATACAGGAAGAGCAGAGTGAAAGGGGGTGGGGGGGCTACAGAGCTGAGGTGGGCTCTTCTAGGGGCACGGTGGCTTCTCAGACGAGGAGTCAACCAGCCGCTCCTGCCACTGTGCCAAGGAGAAGGGGAGGGGCCTGAATGGGGGCGATCACAGTGCCCGCCCCCCATAGGAGCAGAAGCGAGGGACAGGAAGACGAGCTGGCTTGTCTCTGTCCCCTCCAGCTGTCCGTCCCAGGCCGTCACTCAGGACACGTCCCCCAGGCTAGGAGGATTGCTCCTGTCCACCCTCTAGTTGGATATTGGGTCTTGGTCCCCCTGTGAATTTCTGCCACACGCAAAACTTTGCTGAGTCTGTGACCACAAGGCATTTAAGATGCAGAGTTTGTCTCCCCGGGGTGGGGGGAGGGGACAGGACAGAGGGTTGGGGCCCAGGATGACGCTCCGTGGGGAGCCAGAGGGGCAGGTAGCTTCAGGGTACACAGCTGGGAGTCCAGGTGAGGGAGCTGACACCTGGCGAGATGAATCGGTTTGCTTAGGAGCCCCTGCTCGTCGGCGGGAGGGCACAACTACGCTCAGGTCATCAGACGCCTGGGCCTTCCGGCCACTGCAGAGGCCGTCCCGTCCAGCATGACGTGGTGGCACAGCTCCGGGGGCGAAGCGGCAACCCTGTGTAACCTCGACCCCTTTCAGGCATCCCGTGCCTGGCACTAAGTGTCACGGGAGTCCTGAGGTCTGCCTGGCCTGACAGCCTCGGCGGTGGAGCGTGGGGGGCACTGGACCCTTTGGGGTTTCAGCCTGGATAAGCCTCCTGACTCTGCAGGAATCAACGCTCTGAGCAAGTCCCACAGTCTCTGCTGCAGCCTCTGTGCCTCCCATCTCCCTGATCCCTCCTGCTTCCAGGGGTGCTCGTGGCTTTCCCGGCGATGCCATCACTTCCTTACGCTTGGACGCGTCATCGTCACACTCCCACAGCTGAGCCCGAGTGTGCCCCCCGCCTCCTCCTCCTCTCCACGTGCTGCTCGGGGTGCAGCTGCTCTGTCCCCACCAGACGCGCTCGCCAAGCCTCGCTCCTGCCCGGGGAGGGGCGCCCGCCTCTCTGCAGACCAGACTCCTGCTGGCCACGTGAGCTCTTCTGCACACGCTCGGCAAACGTCTTTTGCACCCTTGCTATGTGCTGGACACCATGCTACAACCGGGTCTCTGCCCGCGAGCAGTGCTCAGGTGAGTGAGGAAGCCGCCAGGTAAATCAATGGCTTCACTGCAGCGTGATGACCCATGTTTGGCCATAATGGACACAGTCAAAAGGAGTTTAAAAACAAAAAACACGGATAGTCAAGTCAACCTGGGGAGCAGGAAGCTGCCGGAGAAGGTGGTGCTTGGCTGGACCACTGGGGGTCAACTAGGGGAAGGACATGAGGGAAGGGGAAACGCAAAAGGGACAGCGCCAGGCGGGTGTCCAGCTGCCTGGAACTCACTGAAATCTCTCCTCTCCTCACCGAGGGGAGGGTGTCAGGGTGGAAATTTCCCCCCAGCAGGAAAGTCAGATACAGGTGTGGACCCGGGACAAGTGACTGACCCTGACCTCATGGAAAATGAGAAAATTGGACACGATGGTCTCTCAAGTCCCTTCCAGCCCCAGAACTGCCCTCTCCCCCTAGACCACTCTAGAAACCCAAACAGAAACAAATACGGTTCGTGGGCACCAAGACCTCCTCCCAAGAAGGCAGGTTAGGGGTGGGGAGAGAGCCCCCTCCCTGGTGGGAGATGGGGCTGGAGGAGAAGAAGGGAGCTTGCCCCCCTTTGCTGGGCAGGATCCCTCTACCTATGAGCAGGAGGACATCAGGGCAAGAAACCCACAACTGATCAAGATGCCAGTGGGAGCTCTTCTGTCACGATGTTTCACTCCATCGCCTTCGTTTCTATTATTACACCAGTGATTTATTCCAAAAACATAAACCAAGCAGCAAAAGAGTAACTGGCTCCCTAGGGAGAGGTCTCTCCCCTGCAAGCCGCCGCCCCAGCTCAGTGTGCCTGCTGTGCTTGGGCTCGGTCCCACTCTTGGGCGGCAGGGGGTGGGGGATGACGGCAGGGCTGGCCAGGGAGGCTTCATCTCAGAGTCTGCCCGGACACTGGGCCTTACCAAGCAGTACTGTCAGCGAGGCGCTGCTCTAATGGATTTGAAACCTGGGTGAACGTCCTCTGCCCTCCGAGCTGTAGTTTCCTCACCTCTGAAATGCGGAGGAAAATTCTTGACAGTTTACGAACCCAGGGAAATGCAGAGACTTGGGTCCTGGCCGGGTGACGGATTAGATCCAAATGGTGCCATGTCTCCTGTTGGCTGGTGCTCCGCATCTGAGAAGGAGGAACCCAGCTCCAAGCAGTGCCCCTTCTCCAGGGGCATCACGGGCACCTCCTGTTAGGTCTCTGCTCCCAAACCGCAGGGCTGGCGAGAGAGATGCCGTCATGGAAGGCAGGGCCTGGGACCACCCGCTGTGTCCTCGAGCCGGAAAAGCCTGGAGTTTAAAACATCCTCCCAATAATCCCTTGTGCTTGGCTTCTCCTGGCTGAGACGGAAATGGGTGAAGGTTGTGTAGTGGGGCTGGGCTGGGCAGACGTGTCACTGGGGCATTCTGGGTAACTGCTTCCTCCTCGGGACCTAGGGGGACGTTTTGCTTTCACAATGCTGTCGTTTGTCACTCAGCATATGCTGGCATGTATTTCAGTGACTTTAAAAAAATATAGCCCGTCTGCGTTTCAAGCCTTTCAAGGGAAAGAGCAGAGTGATGCACAGTAGGTGTTCAATAAATGACTGGTTTTCTAATGGCTCATGATGATAACCCCAGTTTCAGGGTTTATGAGTTTATTAAAGAATTGGAATTGGGAACTGTCAAAACATAGGGGTCTTAAAGTCCCAGGCCAACTTCCTTACAGACCTGCACAGCATAAGCTGTAATATTTCTCTTTAAAATCCTCTAACAGGTGTGTGTGACTGGAAGGCCGACACCTCTCATCATTTGGTTCTCCCTTTGCCTCTTGCCCACGGCCCATCAGCAGCAACAGAGTCGGGCTGGAACACTGACTCCAGGCTCACTTTTTTTTCTACTACATCCTGAGTCTTTTTGGTGTGTGGACCAAGGCAGTGGTTTCTGGACGGTTCTGTGAACTCAGCTCTGGGTCAGAAGGCTGAGGCTACAGAGGAGAAGGCAGCCTCTCCAAGTTCCAAAGTGCAGTGCTGGGCCCTTTGGCCTCTGGAGCAGGATGGCCACACCAAACCCCCCATACCCTCCGCCTCCCCCCACCTCCCTGCTGCCATGTCTCCTTCCAACAGGGGAGGAATAGGGTCACGGCCGTGTCCTGCGGGCAGTAAAGGTCCCCTGGACACCGCCTGGGGGGGCGTGGTAGACGTGTAGGAGTGGAAAGTAGTGGATTAAGGCTGCTTTTCTCTTCTCTCGCCAGAGGGAAGTCCCTGCACAGCTATGAAATGGCAGCGAGCTTTGAAGAAGGCTTTCTAACCACCCAGAGCCAGTCCTGGATTTCGACGTTCTGTCACTTAGCACAGTTCCTTCCCCACCAACTGTCTGCTATGACACCACGGAGCTAAATAGCAGAGCTGCCGAAATTACAGTCAAAGGAGAGGGGAATTAAGACACCAGCAAGGGAGGAAAGATTTTTTTTAAGCAAGGAAGGGAATAAGACAGCAACCAATAAAACAGACAGAAGCAAGATATCTGTTCCAGGTGGCGAGAGGCGGGGATGTCTTTTCTGTGGCAACTCAGTCTAAGATGACGAAGATGCTCAAAGAGCGTGTGGTGACAGCAGGCTCCGTCAGCAGGGAGCATCTCATCGAGAGGCGCTCACCCCAGCACGTGACCTCGGGGGCCAACCAGATGGCTTACGAGCTTAGCAGTTCTTCTTCCTTAACTTCAGCAAGAGAAGACTTGACCAGAGGAAGGAGAAGGGGCCGCAGGGAGGGCACGTTTGCCTGTTGGACGCCTATGATTTCACAGAGGGAAAGAGCGGGAGTTCTCGTAAGTAAGGGCAGACGCCCGTGTAGAAGCCAACCACTGTGCTCTCTGACCAGGCTGTCCGCTCAGCCAGGACCCATGGATCTGCTCCAAGAACACAGAGGTGGGTTTTCCAGATGATGAGGGCAACGCAGAACAGGCACTTGGCACAAGGGCTTGAATAGAGAACAGTCATCTTAAGACCCTGCCACGCGTCTAGCCCGAGTGACTGCTGCTGAGAGCGGGAGCTGTGGGTCCGCCCTCTATGTCACCTGCCCCGTGTCTAAATGCACGGTGAAGATCCGGGCAGGAGTATCACGATAGGGTCACCTGCGATTTGTCCGGGACCGCAGGAATAAATATTGCATGTTCTCCTCTGACATAATCTTTTCTCTTCCTTGGTCCCCTCCCCTCCCCTCCAAGTCCCCAAAGGGGGCAGCTTTCTCAAAAGAAGGTCTTGGCTCTCCTCCCCTAGTTTCTTGCCTCAGTCTCCCCAGCCCCCATCCTCCTCACTAACCCCCGCCAAGCGAAAAGGCCTTCATTTAATTAGAAGACTACTGGCCCCGCAGCCCCTGTTAGTGTGGGTTTTCTGAGAGCTGGATTCTGCCTGGCCACGATTCCCTCTTCTTTGTGGCATCAGAGGCGTCCAAGATTCCACTATGAATGACTGAGAAACTGACTTGCCAGTTACCAGTGGTGGAAACTTATAAACCCCAGGACTCACCATTTAGAATCAAATTCTTCTCAAGCTGGGTGAGATCTCCAGAATGATGCAGTGTTAGAGGCTGGAGAGGTCTTCACGATTTTCACCTTGACTCCTTTACGAGAAGAGGAACCTGAAATCCAGAGGTGACCAAGGGCTTCCTCAGTGTTCTCCCCTACCCCAGCTCACCTGTAGTTCACCCTGCCCTCGCCTTTAGATGTAATTGCTTTACAGTCATCTCTCCTCTTCCTAAACTTCTTATAAGGGAAAGTGGTTTTGTTGTTTTTTAAACACTTTTTTTTTTTTTTTTTTTGCGGTACGTGGGCCTCTCAGTGTTGCGGCCTCTCCCGTTGTGGAGCACAGGCTCCGGACGCGCAGGCTCAGCGGCCATGGCTCACGGGCCCAGCCGCTCCGCGGCATGTGGGATCTTCCCGGACCGGGGCACGAACCTGTGTCCCCCGCATCGGCAGGCGGACTCTCAACCACTGCGCCACCAGGGAAGCCCCAGGGAGAGTGTTTTTAAGCTTGGTATGCAGAAGATGACCCAGACGCCTCTAAATCTCTAAGACAGGACGTGCCATCCTAACATCAGTAAAGTCTTTCCACTAACTTTCATTGGTTTTGCTGCCACCTTTCCTAAACCTTTCCAGTAAAGAGAGAGAGGGGGTCCCACCTTATACATACCCTTATGTACTTTTCACTGGGTGTCAAATAGGCAAATCTGCCCTCCCTGTGGCCTTGCATCCCTTGTTGAAGTTGACATATGAGAGCTTCCTTGCTCATAAGCCATCTGCTTAGCCCCTGAAAGTCAAATGAAGGTTGTCAGTCCATTGGAGAACTGACTCTTTGCCTAATGACAGAAAAGTAATATCTTTAAAAGCTTTCTCTTTTATTTCATGCCAAAGTTCAGGTCGATTTATAGGGTAGATCCAGCCTGGGCTTCTGGCACCCAAGCCCGTCAGAGAGGAAAACTGGCAGGAGAACAAGAAGAGACCTTCGTAGGTGGGACTGTGGAATAAAGATGCAGTGGGCGGGCCTTGGGAGAGCTCCCCCGTTTTGTACTATGTAGTTCTCGAGACGTACCCGTGAGCATCTTGAAGCATCTGAGGAACTGCTAAGAAGCCAAGCTAAAAATACCAGGGAACAGCGCAGTCAAGGAGAAATGCAGAGCTGGGCGTGAGCTCCCCCTGGAAGGTGTGAGACTCGGGCACGGGGGCCAGCCTGCCGTGCACACCTCGGGCTGAACCCCGAGTCAGTCTGACACAGGTGGGAGGAGTGGATGTTTCTGGCTTTAGACCCTTTTGTTTTTGCGTCCTCCAGTCCAGGTGTGCACAAGTGTCTCATGAGCACCGACCACGTGCCTGGAACTAACAGGGGAGGACTCAGCACTCCTTGGGAACGTGAACCGTGAGACCTGCTGCTGCTCCCCTCGCCCCTGGTGACAAGTGTAACTTGGCTTCAGTGGCTTCTGGCTCTCTGTCCACCCCAGTTTCAGGGTCGTACTTCTTCTAACACTTAATCACGTGTCCCTGACAAATATCTTCTCTTGTCTGCTTATACGAACCGTCTGTCCCTGATTACTGGGAACATCTTACCATTGTCACATCCTCCCACCCCTAACCTCCAGGGGCTCCATCAGCAGCTTAATGGTCTTCGGGCAGCAGGACACACTCCCCTCAACCTTTCTGCTCGATACATTGTCAAATCTCAAAGGCCTCCGCTCAAGGTTCTCTTAACTTGAGGAGCAGGGGGTGGGGGGAGGAATGGTGAGTGGGGGGACAGCCTTGCTTCCTTCCTGAGGGCCCTGTTCTCCATGTTGGTGAAAACCAATCACAATCATGTACTTTTTCATGTTTTAAAATAACAATTGTTGGGCTTCCCTGGTGGCGCAGTGGTTGAGAGTCCGCCTGCCGATGCAGGGGACACGGGTTCGTACCCCGGTCCAGGGGGATCCCACATGCCGCGGAGCGGCTGTGCCCGTGAGCCATGGCTGCTGAGCCTGCATGTCCGGAGCCTGTGCTCCGCAACGGAAGAGGCCACAACAGTGAGATGCCTGCGTACCGCAAAAAAAAAAAAAAAAAAAATTGTTATTCAAGACAAAGACTTGTCTTTGAGGAATCAGAAGTCTAAAGACAGACATCCTGATGTGGGCAGACATCCACAGGACAAAAAGAACAAACTTTAAAAAAGTAACACGAGACATTAAGCATCTATATCATGCATACATTAAGGTAAGTGGGTTTGCACTCTCATATAATTTGGTTAATCTGTTCCTGGCTGTTCCCTCAGGAAACGCTCCCTCCCTTGTATCCTAAATTATTTTCAAAGCCTTAGAGGACAGAGGCGCAGATACGGGTAACCTTCTGGCTGTAGCATCTTGCTGCTGTCTTGCCATCTGTGAGAGATGGACTGAGCAAGAGGTCACGGGGTGACTCAGGAAAGCCGAGTGCTAGTGATGAACTTTGGGGCAGGTTTTCAAAAAGGTAAAATACCTGTTTTCATTTGTTCAGCCTTGACCCCTTTGTAAAACTTTCCTTTTGAGCGCCGCATGGAAATAGCCCGCGCACAGAGTGTGGTTTTACTTACAAGTCAACAAGTTTACCTCGGGGGTAGGTAGGTTCTGCTTTACCTAGAAACTCTGAAGGGCTGAACATTTTGTGAATGGAGAAATGGTAAGTTCCTTACGGGCTGGAACCTGGAGATGCTGAAGCAGCTCTGTTTTTCCCGGAGCCAATATCCCCGTGTGGCCTGTGGGCTGCTCAGCACATGGTGGGTGCCTGGGAGGCAGTGAGCAGGTGAGGAAGGGCATGCCGGGCCCTCCAAGCATCCCCGCTCCTTCCCCAAAGTGTCGTTCTTTGGGAAATTCCTGTAAGTGCCAGTGCGCCTCGTAAAGGAGTTGGATTGAGAGCAGAGCCCTGCCAAGTCCCCACATGAGGGCCTGACCACGGCAGCCTCTTCGAGGAAGTGGAGCCAGGGCTCTGCCATGGGGCGTTGCTGGAGGGGAAGGACCCAGAGGCTGAGCCCCTCCCGGGGAGTCTGCCATGACTGTGTGGGTGGGGTGCGGGGTTTTCCCAGGCAACTGAGATGGGGATGGTGAACGGCCTTGAGCTGAACCGAGGGGCTCGGGAAGATGCTGTTTTCTCTGCCCTCAGGATCTGGGGATCTGCGTCTCAGCTCTTCCTCTGGCAGTCCCGTTTGCATAATGTGATCTTGGCCAGATTTGCTGCATCCTGGCACGGATCCCGACACCTACTTCACCTACCTCGAGCCCTGAAGAGCGTAGGAGCTGGTGGAGAAGCTCTCCCCCAGGGGGTCTGAGGTCGGTCTCTGCCGGCTTCTCCTGTCAGCTGGCGTCATTTCGTGGGCGACAAGGTCCTGGCTGTCCTTCCATCTCTCCGTCGGCCTGTCCTGCCCCTGGTCCTCCCTCGAGGGACAAAGCATCTGAGCAGATGAGCCCCGATTTTATTACTCACCAGGGTAAACTGGGTCATCACAACCCATGATCTCTGAGCTCATCACTGCCCCCATGGAGCTGGGGGCCGGGGTCACAGCCACTCTGTGCTGTGGCCCAGAGAGTGAAGCCCTGCTGGACAGTTTCCAAGCACCTCTCTTGCCTTCCTTCCGTTTGGGAGGCCAGCTTCGTCGCTGTCTCAAAGGTGCAGCCGAGACGCTGCCATCTCTGCTTGCGGGCTTGGGTGCAGCCTCCAGGGGCATAACTTTGGGCAGAGGCCACAGGACCACTCAGTGCCTGCAGGCCGCCTGGCTAGTCCTGTGCCCAGCCTTCCGGACCTGGCCTGCCAGTCTGGAAGCACTCCCGAGGGATGCGCCCCAGGCAAGGACACAGAGCCTCAGGAAACACACTTATCCGCTTCGTGTGGAGCCTCACAGGGTAAAGCTTTTAAATGTAGCTCATGGTGGGCTTCCCTGGTGGCGCAGTGGTTCAGAGTCCGCCTGCCGATGCAGGGGACACGGGTTCGTGCTCCGGTCCAGGAAGATCCCACATGCCGCGGAGCGGCTGGGCCTGTGAGCCATGGCCGCTGAGCCTGCGCATCTGCAGCCTGTGCTCCACAGTGGGAGGGGCCACAACAGTGAGAGGCCCGCATACCACACACACACACACACAAAAGTAACTCATGGTAATTTCTGTTACAACACCGACCACATAAATCACTAAAGGGAAAAAAATCCCAGCCACACTCAGTTTCAGTGTCCAAGCTGCTGGGCCTCATGGAGGCTGATGTCCTGGTGAAAATTCCTAGTTGGAGGTCTTTATAAATGCTTCTTTCTCGGGATTGTCCTAGGACCACATGAGGAAAGAAAACCTGTGAGGCTTGGACTGTGGAACGAGGGAAGACCAGAGCCCCAGGGCGGGGTGGGCTTCGAGCCCCAGTTGGATGGTTTCCTTTGCTGGAAAGTGCATGGCAGCTGAGTGTCCAGGAGGACGGCGTGTCCCTCCCCAGGCCTGCCCGCCTCCCCTTTGTGTCCCAGAGCTTTGACTGCATTGCTCACGCGCTCCTCTGCCACCAGCACCCCTTCTCTCTGCTCGCCACCCCTCCAGGCAGCATCAGCCCTCCCCCTGCCTGTGGCCCCTCCCCGGCCTCTGTCTTGCCGGCACTCCCTGTGGCGGGGTTAGGCTCCTGGTGGCCAGACCCCCCCCCCTTCCTAACGGGAGGAACGCGGGTGGCTTCTGCACGCTCTCTGATCCCTATCCTATCCAACAAAGTGGATGCATTTGCTCCTTCCTCTCCTTGCCTGTGGTTAGAATTGTTGTCCCCTGTCCCCCTCCGTGGCCTACAGTCCATTCTCTTTCTCCAATCATCCATGTGATGGCCAGTCTACAGCATAGCCCCTGATGACCCTCACCTGCTGGGGCCCACACCCTTCGAGGTCCCCGTCCACACCTGGGTGCCCAGTCGGAAGCTGTACGGGCACAGAAGGGGGAAGCCATGGGAAGCCGGCTGCCTTGTCAGGAGGTAGCCCAGCAGCCCCGTGGAGGGGTCTACCAGGGACGAGCTCCTGCCAAAAACCAGGGGAACTTCCCGGCGTGTGACTGAGCCGCCGGGAGGTGGGTCCTCCAGCCCCAGTCAAGCCTGTAGGTGACGCAGCCCCGGCTGGTACCTGCCTGCAGTCTCAGGAGACGCCCTGAGACGGGATCATCCGGCAGAGCTGCTGTCGGCTTCCTCCTGGATTCCACAAACTGCGGAACGATCAATGTTTATTGTTTTCAGCTGCTGTTTCTTTCTCGGAGTGGTTTGTTAAACAGCAGTAGATTATTGATACAGTGTGTTTCTCTATGAGGAGGTTTCTTTCACCATGCCCTTCCCAATAATGTCTTTTACTGGAGCCGAGCCTGTTGATAAATCAGCCTTCCTTTATCCAATCAAACTGAAGAATGTTCCTCATTTTTTTTTTGTGGGCTTAGCATAGTGCCTGATAAATAGCTTGTCTCAGTATTAAAAAATATGGAGCAAATGCCAGAGGAATCAGGCGAATTAATTAAATCAGTACATTTCAGTATCTGTCAAATAAGCGTTACTGATAAAGTTAAAACACAATGAGGGGCTTGCCTGGTGGCACAGTGGTTAAAGAATCTGCCGGCCAATGCAGGGCGCAGGGGTTCAAGCCCTGGTCCGGGAAGATCCCACATGCCGTGGAGCAACTAAGCCCGCGCGTCACAACTACTGAGCCTGTGCTCTAGAGCCCGCGAGGCACCACTACGGAGCCTGTGTGCCACAACTACTGAAGCCCATGCGCCTAGAGCCCGTGATCTGCAACAAGAGAAGACACCGCAGTGAGAGGCCCGCGCACCACAATGAAGAGTAGCCCCCACTCGCTGCAACTAGAGAAAGCCCGTGGGCAGCAATGAGGACCCAACGCAGCCAAAAATAAATAAATAAATTTATTAAAAAAACAAAACCAAAAAAACCGCAATGAACTTTTGCCTCGTTGCAGCTGAGAAAGCAACATGGGTCACCAGCAGCTCTACTGGAGCCAGCTGGGAAAATTCGGCCAGGGTTCTCGCTCAAACCGGCATGGTGTGATCCGGCAATATGGCCTCAATATACGCTGCCAGTGTTTCTGCCAGTACGCGAAAGACATCGGCTTCATTAGGTTGGACCAAGTGTGAACTTCTTGAATGGGTCATCAAGCATATCTACCTTCCTCAGAAACAATACTAACTCTTTGCATATAAAATTAAAAATTTAAAACTTCAGAAAAACCCACAATGAAACTCATTTCTGGATATCTTCATGTGATTTATGGGGGAGGGGAAGTCAGGTGGTAAAGTTTACCTCATTGCTAGATTGGTAATAAAAATTACTGCTATTTGCTAAATACACACCACCTGATTACGGTGCGGCACTGGAAGCGCATTTGGCATCAGAGGATGGCAAATTATATATAAAAAGTGCCGAGGGTGGTCTTTCAGTTAAGTGACTAGTCCCACGGGTGACTGGCTCTGAGCCTAGACCTTCACAGTTACCTCGGGTGTCTGGAACATGGCACCCATGGGGTCACCGTTGCAGGTTCCCAGCCACAAACTCTCACTTCTCTCATCTAGCTGAATTCTGTGGCTTCCATGACAAAGGAGAAGAAACTCTAAGAAAGACGGAATGAAACTGTTAATGACCTGGGTCCTTGGACTCATTAATCAATAGAAATTGATCAGAGCCCAGACGGGAAATTCAGGCAAGGCTTTATTGGGGCACCAGCAGCACAGGGAGTGTAAGCAAGTAACAGGTGCCCTTGCTGCTCCCCAAGGAGGGCGGGCTGGTCCCTTAAATGGAGTGAGGGTAGGGATGGATCCAAGGGTCCGGTCAGAGGGGGGGCTTAGATGGTCTGCCCACCCCCTTGGTGGTGCTGTGTGCAGGGATTGTGCACAAGACCCTGCTCTTGCCCCCGGCACCTCAGAAGTGGCTGTTGGTTTGTGGCCTTTTTGTATCTTGTTGTTGATAATTTGGGGCCCCCTGCCCAGGCATGCAGTTAGTTTTAGTCCCTTATAGTTTCTTTGTATCTGTTGCTCAAGGAGATGTTTGTCCAGGTGCAGGTCCTGCAGCAAAGGGCCCAGGGCCCAGGGCCCAGCCTGTCTCAAAACCAGAATTGACCCTATGGCAAATGCATTAGTTACAAAGTTACATTTCAACTTTATGGTGACCTTGTGAGATGGGAGCTGTTATCCCCGTTTACAGATGAGAACCAGGGTCCATTCTCTTAAGCAATGTGCCAACTTCACATAATCGAGGAACTCATGAGACCATCCTTCAGACCAGAATCTGCCCGGTTCCAGTCTTCCTGCTACGAGACACAAGTTCATGTGCCCGACACAGAGTGAGGCCAAACAATACCGAAACATCGGAGTCTGGCGCAGAAAAAGGTTTATTGCAGAGGTGAGCAAGGAGACGGGCGGCTCATGCCCCCAAAACCCCCTGAACTCCCAAAGGCTTTCAGCAGAGCATTTTTAGAGGCCAGGTGAGGGGGGCAGGGCACCACCACTTGGTGGTGGTTTTAGCATCTGTAAAGCAACTCAGGAAGTGTGCATCAGGTACTCTGATCTGGCTACTTCAGAGGGGAGCCCAGCGGAGGATACCGGCGAGGGGTCTGTCCCGGGAAGGCCCATACGGTCCTGCTCGGTTACATTCCCACTACCATTGTTCACAGAACCCAAGATCGGGAAGGCAGCTTTGGAATCTTCTAGACGAGCTCCTCTAACACACCTGAGGAGACGGAGACTAAAAAGTCACGGGACTGATCGAATTAGCTCAGCTGTTAACGGTGTGACCAGATTGGTTTGGGACTTCTGGTTTGTTTTTCTTTTCACACCACCGTTTGAGGGTACGACCCACCGTGTGCATCTCTACAGCTCCTAGAAGAACACTCAGAGTTTATGAGGACTTGGATGCGTGACAGAGTTTTAATCCACATCCTTGAAGACATCCTGCTTTTTAAAATAAACATACGTATCACACTGTTGAAAATGGAGGGAGACAGTGTTCTCGCTTGCCGGCTGCCCTTTGAGCCACGGGGCTGGGGGCTGGCAGAGAAGGAGGTGCACCCGGCTCCATGTGTGCTGCGCCGGCCAACCTGGAGGGGCTGAGGACCCCGCTGGGTGGCTTCACAGACACAGGAGACCCCCTGGGCGGATCGCGGCCCATTCCAAGGTCTGGTCTGATGATAGCACCAGTTTAATTATAATCCAGAGTGTAAATTCTAGTTTGCTTACATCTCGAGTATGTTTCATTTCAAATGTGACTTTCCAGCTCCTTCTCTCTCCTTTTTTTCACTTCGTGCCATAAAATATTTGCATATTTGAATGTCAAGATTTTCCAAGTGCTGGAAGCAACAGGCTCTGGTATGTTCTCAAGTTATTTTGTACAGCAGCATCTGTCTTGTTTCAGCAGCCACCAGAGCTGAGAAGTGACCCAAGAGCAGCCTGCCAGGAAGACAGAGTGTGTGATCCACGGGGGCTGCTCCTAAAACAGAGCCCACCAGGGCCGGGGCCCTGCCATCCCAGGCAGCTTCAGAACACATGTTTCCCCAGCTTATTTTTATTTATGTATTTATTTTAAAAGAAAGGCAGATAACCAAAGGAAACAAGTACTGAATGACAGCTACAGAGTGTATCTTTGGAACTTGCTAGACTAATTACTGAGGCTCCAAAATCACTTTAAAAGCAACACATTTTGTTTTGCAATATACATTCTTGTTGCCAATTTTTTTTTTTTTTTGTAATTTCCATCAGAATCCACCTCACACTGGATTGTTGATTGCCAGGGAAGTGGCATCAGGAAGGAGTACTCTCATTAGGGCAGCAGATTTCAAGGAATTGCCTGACTTTTTTCTGTATATAGAGTGATGTCAGGAAAAGTTTTCGACAATATTTTCTCAGAGCTGTATACGGCCTCCTTCTGAAGTGATGCCTTCTGTTCAAGCAATTATAATAGTAGCTGCTCACATGTACCGGGAGAAACCTAGTTAATCCTCACAGCTCCCCTAGGTGGTAGGCGTCCTCACTACCTGCATTTATAGGTGCGTAAACTGAGGCTCAGGGAAGTTGCTTTTCCGGAGGGCCTAGGATGGAAAATGGTGGAGACTGGATTTGGCTGGAGATCATTTGCATTTACTGTGTGCATTGTATTATTGTTATTTGTAAAGAGACCAGGACAGCAAGATCTACTCATTTAACATCCTGATGTTTGAATGCTCAGACCCTGAATTTTCTAGGGATCGTTCTGATAATTTCCAGAAAATATGATTTTCTGTTACTATCTGATCAAGGAAATAGGACTCTGGCTTAAACACAGAAATGTGACTGCTTTGAAACCACACTTGCCAGAAACATTTGTTCATTTAACAAAAATGTATTAAATACCTACCGTGTGTCAGGGACTGTGCAGGGCCTACACCTCCAATCTCCCCACAACCTCTCTAAGCCACTACCCCGTCATCTGTAAAACAGGTGTTAATACCTGTGTGTTTCAAGGCTTTTTTAAAAAGTAAGTGACAAAGTGACACATGTCAAGTTCCCGCGAGCACCCTTCTTGGTAGCCTCTGCGCAGAGAAATTGTAATGGACGACGCTCGGGAGAGTGGCTTGAGTCCCACAGACCAGATCCTCCGGTTTGCCATCAAGAGTTACGCTTCCTGGGCTTCCCTGGTGGCGCAGTGGTTGAGAGTCCGCCTGCCGATGCAGGGGACACGGGTTCGTGCCCCGGGCCGGGAGGATCCCACATGCCGCGGAGCAGCTGGGCCCGTGAGTCATGGCCGCTGAGCCTGCACGTCCGGAGCCTGTGCTCTGCAACGGGAGAGGCCACAGCAGTGAGAGGCCCGCGTACCGTAAAAAAAAAAAAAAAAAAAAAAGAGTTACGCTTCCTGTTTAGAATAAGAATTGTTCTGTCACGATGATTCAGAGAAGGTCACAGCAATTGATTGGGGGGGGGGTCCTTGTCGTTTGCACTTGCCTCTCCAACATCTGTCTCTCCGTCAGTGCTGATAACTTAGAAGGACTGTGGGAAGAACCTCAGCCCACCCATCCTCAGCACTGGTGTGTGTGTGCATGTGTGTGTGTGTGTGTGTGTGCACGTGTGTGGTCTTTGCAGGCCATCACCCAGAGGACGTGATGTTGCTGTAAGCTCCTTCAACTTGAGAAAACTATAAAAGATGCAGCTTTAAAAAGCTGACACCTCTGTTATATTTTGGTATCTGTCTGAACAAACGCATCATCTAGAGACCCACAGGCTTCTCGCCGACAGCTCTGCAGGTACAGTCTGTCCTGAAAGGTATTTCCTCTGGCTTCAGGCCTGGCTGAGATGGATAAAGTTGGGCCCCTGGGGGCGGGGACATCTGGGCCGCGGCTCAGGTCACTGGAGCCTGTGGCTTTACCCATCAGGATGTCGCAGTGACTCTCTCCTCTCCTGCCTGGGCCGCCGCAGAGGCTGGCGGGTTTGTTGGATGATGCTGTTGAACAGCAAACAGACAGGCTGGACCTGGTGAAGCTCACAACGGGGCTGGAGCTCAGGAGGCTGAGCGGGGTCAGGGGGTGATGTGTTCAAGGGGTACGACGTGATGAGTTGACTTACACAATGTTCTGTGTCAATCACATCTCAGTAAAGCTGGAAAAATAAATAAATAAAACTTCTGGAAAAAAAAATGAGGTGAGGTAAGGACTATCGCAGTTAGAAAGGCGTAAGTGCTCTGAAAATAGGAAACATCTTAGACCCTTAGACCCAAGGCTCTGACCCAGGCCGCTAAGCCCTGGTCCTGGCCCTCAGCTCCTTTGGTCAGGGGGCAGAGGACACCCCCGGGACGCAGGCCCAGGGAGGAGACCACCGCCTTGCTGCTGTGTCTAAATTACACGTGTTTTCATCAGACCTGTTAGCAGCATGTCACTGCCTTCTCAAGTACAGCCAGGAAGTAGGAACCCGCAGTCCCGAGGGGGAGACTTTGAGGGGCTGGGCCCAGCTTTGTAAACAAAGTGGGTGGTTTTTCATTAAGAAAATGGCTCAGGCCTCTGGTTTCTCACCCACCGCTGGAGTCCACCTTCAGTCCTTAACCCAGCTCAGCTTCTAGAAAGACTAGTCCTGCCCTGAAAGTGCCCAAGACACAGATGGGCACAGCCTTGCCCACCTGTCTCTCTCCTGCAAGCAGGGATGGAGGGAGGTACAGGCTGGAGGGCTTCGAGCAGGAAGGCTGGTTTGGAATGACTGGGCGGGGGGCTCGCTGGGATGGGGAGGATGGGGACCAGCCCACTGCGGTGTTCAGGGCTGTCTTGGTTGTCACACTCACCCAGGTCCCACGTCCTGGGAACACTTCGGTCCCCGGCACGCTGAGATGGCTGGTCACCCCGGGAAGGTACTAATGATGCCACCGCAGGCCTCCAGCCAGCAGACGGGCCTTGTCGCAAAGCCTTTCCTGGTAGAGGTGTCACATCCGACCAGGATTTTCTGGGCTCTGGGACAAGAGGAGATGTTAAGTGCAAGCGTGGTGTCGTGGGACGTTACCACCAGTGTCCCCGTGTCCCCTCAGCCCCTGCTTCGACCCCTCAAGCAAGCAAACAAACGTGCAGACCTGGAGAGAATCTGGAGACCCCCGACCTCCACCCCCCGTGCGTACCCGCCCCGCCCCGTGCTGCTTCCCCCAGAGGACAGGCACTTCGTCTGCCCACGGCGGACGCGGCTTCCTGAGCTCCTCCTGCCCAAGGCCTCTTGTTTTCATCAGGTGACGGGTTAAGGGTGAGATTCATGGCCAGAGACTCAGGGACAGAGCTGGGGGTAGACATCCAGGGGCCAGTCTCCTCCACCAGGTCACGGAGGCATGTCGCTCAGTGAAGCAGGGCCTTCTGGGCAGGGCCAGAGGGGGCCGTGGACTGGCCCGGCCCTGTGCTCAGCCTTCGCATGTAGCACCTCGCACGAGGTCAAGGCAGAGCTGAAACCAGAAGCAGGTCTTCTGACTCTGGCCCAGGCCCTCGATCCCCAGGGGCCTCCGTGGAGTCCTCTGTTTCGGCGGCGAGTGTGCACCATGCAGGGGTCTAGAGGTAGCCACGATCTGCCTCGGTCCTGCCCAGAGGGGCGGGATGACTGGCCTGCCCCCCACGGCTGTCCTGCCTCGGCCGGCACCGCAGCGGACTCCCCAGTTTGGAAGAGAGTCCTCCCAGCCAGTGCCCAGAGATCACGCTGTCGGTGGCGAATGGTCTGGAAAAGCTGTAATTATGCCTTCTCAGCCCCAGGGGCACTGCACCTGTTTCCTGTTTAAGGTCCCCGTGTACAGACAGCAACACTGTCCTCACAGGTGGGCGGGAAGGAGCATGTTGAGGGAGGTGACACGATGCCACGTGACAGCCGGCCGTGGCTCTCAGCTGTGGTCCGGCGTGGTCACCAAGCTCCCCACCCCACCCGGAGGCTGGCAAAGTTTCCTTATTCTTTCCTTTAAAATGTGTATAATAAGTTCCTCCTACGTGCCTGGCACTTTTTATCTGGAAATATTACTCATGAAGTGAGTTTTTTTTCCTTTAAAATCACTCCTGTGGGAAGCTACTTCCCTTCGGATGGGAGAAAGGAGGGAGGTGGAGGCCCAACTAGTCCGTCTCACAGGCGTCTTCCTTCCACGGGGTCGTAGGGATGGGGCTGCTGGAGGAAGGAGGGCGATGACTGTCCCTGAAGGGAGTCCCAGGGGGAGCTGGGCACTAGGGGGCGTCCCTGCCACTCCTTCTGGGTCAGGACCTGCCATCTGGAGGCCAAGACGTGAGAGCTCCTGGAGACGAAGCTCCTAATGGCCACGTCTGCTCTGCCAGGAGGCCCCGCAGTGCTGGGCAGCCCGGGCCCACCCAGGGCCTCGGGGCCTCGAGTGACACTGGGAGGGTCCACCACAGCCTGGGCGGGGGAGGGGAGGGAAGGATGGGCTGGAGCATCGCTCTGGCCTCTCCCGTCCTCCTCACAGGTTCATCTGTTCACTCACTTGTTCACTCCGCAAGTTATCTGTGTCTCTGATACATGCCAGACGCGGCTCTGGGCATCAGAGACACGGTGGAGACGAGGGTCGTTCTCCCCTCTCGGAGCTGTCCTGCTAGTGGGCAAGCCGGACAGGGCACAGGTACACAAACTGCCTGGAAGTGACGAGGGAAACCAGGGGGAGGGCAAGGCTGGGGCGGGCTAGAGATGGGGTGTGTGTGGTGGTTGTGTGTGTGATTGTGTGATTATGTGTGTGGTTGTGTATGGTTGTTGCATGTGTGATTGTTCTGTGGGTGGTTGTGTGGGTGGTTGTTGTGCATGTGGTTGCTGCAAGTGTGGTTGTTGAGCGTGTTTGCTGCAAGTGTGGTTGTTGAGCGTGTGGTTTTTGCATGTGTGTGGCACGTGTGGTTTTTGCACATGTGGTTGCTGCGCGTGTGGTTGTTGCGTGTGGTTGTTGTGTGTGTGTTTGTTGTGTGTGGTTGCTGCGTGTATGGTTGTTGTGTGTGTGGTTGTTGCCTGCTGCTCTCGGCCTATCCGTAACCAGCGCTGTGGCAGGACAGGCCCTGTTGTTCTTGTTGATGGCAAGATGCCCTCAGCAACAACCATCGCGTCCTGGAAATTACACGGCACACCTGGGGCCACACAGCAGGTTGTGAGGGGCTGCGGGGTGGGGGGTGAGCGAGCGAGCAGGGCCTGGGGCTCTGCTTTCACTGGGGTCGAGGGTGGGGGCCTGGGGTTTCACAGGCTCAGGCTTTACTGGTGACTTTAAAACAGAAGAGCAGGAATTTAAAGTTCAAAGAGAGAAAACAAGTGGCCCAAGCCCTCAGTCACTGAAATCAACCAGGGTCTCTAAAGCAAAGGGGCCTGGCTGGGGGTCTGGCCGCGTGTTTATGCAAGATGCCCCCTACCCCTGCTGCCCAGAAGTGGATGCCTTGCAGTCACAGCCTGTCAGGCACTTGCTTTACAAAAAAAAAACCGAGGTCGGGCCTCAGGCACGGAGATTACACGCAGAGTGATCAGGGAAGTTCCCCCCAGACGCTTATTTATCTTTAGCAGATACCTGAGCAGTGTGAAGCAGGGGGTGCATGGAAGCTGAGGGAAGAGGTTCCAGTGAACACACAGCACGTGCAGAGGCAGCCACAGTGACCTGCTTAGGAGAGGAGGCCGGCCTGGGGTGGGCTTCCTGCCCCTGTGAGTAAACGGAAGTCCTTGCTTTAGTGTCCGCAGCCCCCGGGACCCAGCCACAAGACCACCCCTGGGATCTGTCTTCTGCGTCCTCTCGTGTCCTAAGGCGCCACCCACGCTCACTTCTCCCCCACTCCGCACGCATCCAGGGCCCCGAGGTCCCAGCTGTCTCTGCACTGACCTACCTCCTGCCAGTGAGGACCCTGTTCACCTTTTCACTCAGTTCTGCACGCAGCCTCCAGACCATGGACACTCTTTCCCCCATGATGACGTTCTTCCAGCATTTGACAAAACACTGCCAAATACATGAGTGACTGTGACCCTCAGTACAGGGCAGTGATGGGCAACTTTGTGTGTCCACCTGGCTGGGCCAAGGTGTGCAGATGCAAGTCAGATGTGGTTCTGCAGTGTGTCTGATTGTTCCACTAGGGTATTTTTGGATGAGATTAACATTTAAATCAGTGGATTTAGAATAAAGCAGAGTGTCCTCTGTGATGTGGGTGGGCCTCGTCCAATCAGTTGAAGGCCTGAATGCAACAAAAGCCTGACGTCCCCTGAGCAAAGGAATTCTGCAGCAGACAGACTTTGGACTTGAGCTGCAACACTGCTCCCCTGGGCCTCCACCCTGCAGGTGTTGGAACTTCCAGCCTACATAATCATGTGAGCCAATTCCTTAAAATAAACTTCTCTCTATACACATCTGTTGGTTCTGTTTCTCTGGAGAGCCCTGACAAATACAGGTGAGAATTATCCCCTATTTACAGACAAATAAATTGAGGCTCAGAAAGGTTAAGTTGCTTATTCATAGCTGGTTAAAGGACTCGAATTCAGCTCTGCTAGGCTTTAAATCTACCAGGTTTTCCTTAAATGCCTGCCCCCTTTTGGCTCTGAAATTGTCAACAGTGTTTCACGTCTTAGGGTATTGTATCTAAATTTCTTCTTGATGTTGAGGGTCTTCATGACATAACTTTATTTTCTCCCTTCCTGTCAGGCAGTTTGTCTCAGCTTCTCAGGCACCCATGGGGGAGCAGCTCCTGGGGAAGTGGCAGAATTTTTACCCTAAACTGAAGAGACACAGGTCATCCAGCAGGTTAAAGGTATAATGAAAAGCTAAAGATATAAATCTGCTTTGCAAATATGATGAAAGTAAGCCATCTCTTCTTGGACTAAATAGGGGTTTAAACATAAGTTCCAATGTCAGTGATCTTGTAACCGACAGGGAAGGATGGGCTGGCCATTGATCGGAGCCAGACAACACCAGGGTGACGGTGGTGTCTGGGGGCCATGTGGTCACCAACTGATATGGGGCCCACAAGCCACATCTGGCTCTTCAAATTTAAATTAACTATGATGGGGGGGAGGGATAAATTGGGAGGTTGGGATTGACATATACACACTAATGTATATAAAATATTGGGCTGGCCAAAAAGTGCCTTCGGTTTTTAAGTAAAAATAAAAGACACATTTTTCCTTTCACCAAGAACTTTATTGAACAACATATTCACTGTTTTGTGACACTACCTTCTGCCATTTTTCAGGCAACTTCATAATTCCATCTTCCCAAAACTTTTTATCTTTTTGAGCAAAGAACTGTTCCAGGTGCCTTTTACAGTCTTCCAGGGAATTGAAATTTTTTCCATTAAGAGAATTTTGTAAAGAATGAAATAAATGGAAATCCGAAGGTGCAATGTCTGGTGAATATTCATCCTGGCAGATGAATCAGAACTTCCCAGCCAAGCTGTAACACTTTTTGCCTGGTCATCAAAGAAACATGCGGTCTTTCGTTATTCTGATGGAAGATTACGTGTATTCTGTTATTAACTAATTCCGGACGCTTTTCGTTGAGTGCTGCTTTCAGTTGGTCTAACTGTTCCAACAAGTTAGTACTTGTTGGAATTAATTGTTTGGTTTTCCGTAAGGAGCTTATAATAGAGGACTCCCTTCCAATCTCACCATATACATAACATCACCTTCTTTGGATGAAGACCTGCCTTTGGTGTGGTTGGTGGTGGCTCATTTCACTTGCCCCACGATCTCTTCCATTCCACATTATTGTACAGTATCCACTTTTCATCGCCCGTCACAATTTGTTTTGAAAACGGAACGTTTTTGTTACGTTTAAGTAGAGAATCGCATGTGGAAATATGGTCAAGAAGGTTTTTTTCACTTAACTTACGTGGAACCCAAACATCAGAACGATTCACATAACCAAGCTGGTGCAAATGATTTTCAGCACTTGATTTGGATATTTTGAGTATGTCGGCTCTCTCCCGCATGGTATAACATTGATTGTTCTCAATTACTGTCTCCATTTGATCGCTATAAACTTCAACTGGTCTACCCGACTGCAGAGCATTGTCCAGCAAGAAATCTCCAACACGAAACTTTGCAAACCACTTTTGATATGTTTGATCAGTCACAGCACCTTCTGCATACACTGCACAAATCTATTTTTGTGTTTCAGTTGCGTTTTTACCTTTCTTGAAATAATAAAGCATAATATGCCAAAAATGTTGCTTTTCTTCTATCTCCAATATTAAAATGGCTACAGAAAAATTCACTAATTTCAATGTCTTTTTAAAATGCATGCTGGTATGACAGCTGTCACAATACAATCTAGCAAAATTGTTTTGAACGAAGTTAAAGACAGCAAAGTGCTACTAGAGCCATCGTACGGAAAAAAACGAACTAACCTTTTGGCCAACCCAATAGATAACTAATAAGAACTTACTGTATTGCACAGGGAACTCTACTCAATACTCTGTAATGAACTATATGGGAAAAGAATCTAAAAAAGGAGTGGATATATGTACTTGTATGACGGATTCACGTTGTTGTACAGCAGAAACTAATACAATGTTGTAAATCAACTATACTCCAGAAAAATTATTTTAAAAATGAACTATGATTAAATAGAATTAAAGCCTCAGTTCCCCAGTTGTGTTACCCTGAGGAAAGGCCAGCTGTGGCTGGCAAGAGGTCACCATGTTGACTGTGTCCACCACTGCACCAAGTCCTATCAGACAGCACTGAAGTGGGGAGACTGGCCCCAAATACAAACGTCCCTGAGCCCCCAACACAGCTGGCTAGTGACCGAGAGAAGGCCGAAGAATCCTCATGGTTAAATTGGGGACTGAAATGCTGTGGGGAGGATCCCTCCCTCAGTTCCGGGGTGAAGAGCAAGGCACGGGGATGGCAGCTGGGCTGTGGGCAGAGGGCCAGCCCTGCCTAGACCAGGTGCCCAGGGCTGTCCCGCAGGACTCAGCCAGGAGCTCCTTCTGGTTGGAGGCCCAGGTGAGGCCTCTGTTTCCCAGCTGTCAGGTGGTTTCAACAAATATGGAAGATATGCTTGATACAAATTTATAGATCCAATGGAAAGACATAATATTAGAAAGTTTGACTACAATCTATATTGCAAATTATGTTATTTATTAGAGTGCACTGCTGTTATATGATAACATAACTTATTCAGTTTGAAGGAAAATGGGGCATTTATAGATTTGATATTATGTTGAATGAACAGAAATCTCAAATCCTGAGGACACTTGGAAACTCTGTCTCTAAGAAGGTCATTCCCGCCTGCACAAACAGATGCCCTGGGAGAAAGCAGTGGCTGTGTTTTGTGATTTCCCCTTTTGCTTTTCTCCTCTTACACTTTCAGAATAATTTCAACCTTGTATCAACCAACCTAAGGCAAACAGGTGATTGTTCCCACTGCAGGGACAGGGCAGAGATCAGATCAGCACCCCTAGGGTGGGGGTGCAGGGCTGCTGCCCCTGGGGAGCAGGCTGCGCCACGCGGTGACACCTGGTGATACCCACTTGCCTGGGGCGCTCCCTTCCCGGGAGACCGGCTCCAAGGGGTGACCCGAGGCGAAATTCTGAAACAAAAGCCTCTGTCTCAGCACCTCCTCCCGCTGCCTTTCCGATGGCTTTTCTGGCTCCCAGCTCCTGTTTGATCTGTTTTTGTGATACAATGAGAACCTGGTAATACTGCTGTTCCACGTCTCCCGGTTTGTATGTTAAGAATAACATTTACATTTTTAACAAAAAGCTTCCGGAGACAGTGCTGAACTACAGGCAGGGGGGTGGGGTAGGGGCGCCTGGCAGAGGAGCCGGTCAGCGTCGCCGGCAGCGCTGAGGTCTCTTACGACATCCGTCCTGTTTCAGCCGCTGTTGTCTGCGCACAGCCCTGGAACTTGGCTTCTAGAGGTGCTGTCAGGTAAGAGGTTTGCCAACGCGCCCCTGAGACTCTGCCGACCCCAAGTGCAGGGGACCAGTGAGGACCAGGTCAAAGGTCAGTCAGCACCCAGTCCTGGGCAGGTGGTCTGCTGGTCTGGACCTGAGCGGGTTTATGCACAAGGCAGGCTGGGGTTCTGGAAACCTGAACTGGAGGAGGCCTGAGAGGAATCAGGTCTGGACAGAGCAGGGGCTGTGGGGACCGTGTGCCGAGGCTGCTTCCTGGGTCAACAGCTGGCCCTCGAGGGCTTGTCCGAGGGGCAGCTCTGGACTGGCAGGTGTGAGGGGGCCCCTGGGGCAAGTGGGCCCTGGTGGGTGGTTGGCACGCCGCGAGTCAACTTCTGGAGGGCCTGGGGGCAAGGCTGGTGGAGCCGGAGGAAGTAGAGGGGTATCTGCGGTCAAGCAGGTTAGAGGTGCAGTGGCGCCAGCACTCCCGTGGACGGGGGCCCAAACCTGGTCGTACCAGCACCTTGGTGGACACGTAGGAGCCGGGCCCTCCCCCAGGACCGCCGCGTCAGGGGAGCGGCTTGCTCTACTTTGCACGTTCCGTGCCCAGCACAGCGTCTGGCTCACTGCGAATGCCCGATCTAGGTCTAATCAACACTCCTTGAGCTCGCACTGTTCTGGGAATATGGGGCTGAGTGACAGGGCGATCCTGTCCCCATGCGAGTAGACGGACGGTGGATACGACAGCCCCAGTCATCTCTGAGGCTCTGGTGAGTAGAATGGGGGCTGGAGCGTGTCTGGTGCAGGGACCACCTTGCATTGGGTGGTGGCACCTGGAGGACGAGAAAGAAGCATCCACGCAACCGTCCGGGGATGGGGAGGCAGCTCCAGGCCGAGGAGGTGCCGAGGGCAAAACCCCTGGGCAGCAGTGAGCTGGCTGTGTCTGGGATGCAGAAAGGAGGCCAGTGTGGCTTCGGCAGAGGGCACGAGCTTGGAGAGGCCGGCGGGCATCGATCCAGAGTTTCTGAAAGGAGCGCTGTGGGCATTTGGGGTGAGACGGGTGTGGTGGTAGGTGACGTTTAGCCCGTTAATTGTTAGTAGCACCTCATCTCCCAAGCCGTTCTGACAACCAAAGATCCCCCAATGCATTTCCATTCCTACACACTGCCTAACAGGGGCCATTATACACAGGACACGTGTCTAGGAAGATCTGTATCATAAGGAACTGGCTTATGCAATTATGGAGGCTGACAAATCCTAAGAGCTGCAGTCAGCAAGTTAGACGCGGGAGAGGAGATGGTGTGAGGTCCAGTCTGAAGGTCGGCAGTTTCAAGACCCAGGAAGAGCTGACGTTTCAGTTTGAGTCCGAAGACAGGAAAAGGCTGCTGTCCCGGCTCAAGGCTGTCCGGCAGGACGAGTTGCCTGTGAGTTGCGGGAGTGTCAGCCCTTTTGTTCTACTCAGACCTTCGGCTGATTGGGTGAGGCCCAGCCACACGGGAGAGGGCAATCTGCTTTTCTCCGTCTGCAGACTCACACGTTCATCTCATCCGAGAATCCCGTGGACACACCCAAAATGACGTTGTCCGGATACCTGGGCATCCTGTGCCCAGTCAGGCTGACACGAAATTAAGCATCGCAGCCATGTAGGGCCCTGATAGTCTTCCCGTGTGTGCAGAGCCGGGTGGGGTGAGCTTGCTGGGGTAAGTCATGGGGAAAGTGGGAGGTAACAGTCCCGAGGCCCTGAGACTGCCCTGGGGCCCCGCCTGCTGGTGATCAGCTCCGGGGCGTGTTGTCTTGTACCAATAAGAATGGTAAGAGCCGCTTTTAACGGTGCTCAGCAAACCCGCACACAGGATCCCACTTCACCTCCCGGTCGTCCTGTGAGGCTGGCTAAGGAAGATGCACTCTCATTGCTGCCGTACAGAGAGAACCGCCTCACCAAGGGTCAGAAGCTGGCCAGGGTTGTGCACGTGGTGAATCAGGGCTGGGGTGACCATGTCTGCCGACGCTGCGGAGGTCGAGGTGGGGGAACAGGGTGGCCGCAGTGTCCGGAGGAAGCTGCAGAGGGCGGGGGGCAGCCACGCGTGCACTGCAGGCAGGAGACGGTCTTCAAGGACGCGAGTGCTGCCCGAGCCACACAGGGTGACGTAGCAGAGCTGTCACTCACAGGGAGAGACGGCTGCGGGGACGGAGGCTGCTGGCAGTGGCAGCCAGGGTCAGGGTGACTCAGGGAGCAGAAACCGGGGCTGGCATGGAGGTGGCCCGACGGTGGGGTGAGGAACAGCCAAACCTGTCACCTAAAGCCTCAGAGGGAGAGGCCGGGGAGACGGAAGACAGTGCAGGGGGAGGGGCGACGCGGGCAGCGGTGTCTCCGCAGCCCCTTCCTGGAGATGAGCTGGGGCTGCGGCCCACCCTGCTTTCCTCCCCGGAAGGCTGGGGCTTGGCAGGGTCTGGAGGAGGCTGCCCGGGCCTTTCGGTATCGATGGCAAAGGTGCAGAGAAGCGGGCAAGCTGAGGCCTCGCGCGCTCCCACCCACCCCCTGGCACCTTTTGTGAGTTGTTTCAAGCTGGAGCCCGGTGTGGACACTGTGCACGGTACCTGCCTGCCGCAGGGAGAGGGCGGGGGGTGGGGGAGAGGAGGCGGGAGCCTGTCCTCGGGGGGGTCTCCTCACCTCATCGGGGAGGATGGCTGACTCACGGCCCGAGCCACCCGGGGACCACAGTGAGCTAGCTGTCCCGTGGGCGGGGCTTCCTGTGTCTCAGGAGCAGGTTCACGGTCACAGCAGAGTCTGGGTGGGGAGGCCGGGAGTCAGGCTGCAGGGAGGCTGGGTCATGCGGGTCCTGGACCCCCAGAGAAACACATTCACGTGGAGAACAGAGGGGAGAAGACCTGGAAGTCTGGAAAACAATGGCCTTTCTCCCCGCAGAGTCCTCGGAGGCGGCCTCGTGGGTGGAGGCACCGGCTTTGGGTCGTGGCCTGGAGGACGGACAGTGTGGACATGGACCTGGTGCCCACTGGAGCTGGACCCACACAGGCCCTACCGGGGGCCGGGGCTGGTCCCTCCCTCTGTGCAAGGTCCAGGCTGCTGGGACCTCTGCCCCGCCCATCTTTCTGGCCCTCTGCTCATAGGCACGGAAGACCCCTCGTTTCTGGGCCAGTGTCACCCACCCCGCTGCTGGGTGCACACCCCGAGTTCTCACTGAAGCCTGGCCCGCCTCTTCCGTCACACAGCACAGTTCTGTTAATCCCCGAGCTTTGCCTTGCTTTGTGTATCTGCATCCATCACCTCTATTCATGGCTGTCCTACACCCATCCATCCATCAGTGCATCTAGCCATCATCTGTTTTCCTTTTTTAAAGTTATTTTATCCAGGTATGATTGACCTATAACATTATATTAGTTTCAGGTGTACAACATAGTGATTTGACATTTGTGTACACCGCAAAATGAGTCGATAATAGCTGTCACCATGCATTTCTACAAAAAAAACTTCTTTCTTGTGATGAGAACTTTAAAGCTTTACTCTTTGAGCAACTTTCAAATATGTAAAATAGTATTAGTAACTGTAGTTGCCATGCTGTACATCCCCATGACATTTATTTTATCACTGAAGTTTGTACCTTTTGACCCCCTTCACCCATTTCACACCCCCCTCCCCCTCCCCAGACTTGTGTAGCCACCAATCTGTTCTCTGTAGGTATGAGCTTGTTTTGTTTGGGTTTTAGATTCCACATATAAGTGAGATCATACAGTGTTTGTCTTTCTCTGACTTATTTCACTGAGCATAATGACCTCGAGGACCACCCATGTTGCTGCAGATGGCAAAGTTTACTTCTTTTTATTTATATGTGTACCACATCTTCTTTATCCATTCACCCATAGATGGACATTCAGATTGCTTCTATGTCTTGGCTATTGTAAATAGTACTGCACTGAACATGGGAGTGCAGATATTTTTTCAAATTAGTGTTTCTGTTTTCTCTGGATAGATACCCAGAAGCGGAATTGCTGGATCATATGGCAGTTTTATTTTCAGTTTTCTGAGGAGCCTCCATGCCGTTCTCCACAGCGGCTGCACCAGCTTACATCCCCACCAGCAGTGCACAAGGGCTGCCTTCCTCCACACCCTCGCCAGCAAGCTCATTTTGGTGGTAGAGGGTGGGTGAGCCGTGGCCAGAGATGAGAGTGCGCCTGAATCTAGGTTCCCAGGACAGATGTAATGCGCTCCCCCAAAACGGGGAAGGAAGAGCTTCCTAGTAGCAAACCGATGGGAGAAAACTTAAACGAATATATTGTTTGCTTTTATTCTGCACAAAAAATGCTGCTCTCCAACTTGCCTTTTTTGATTAAACATAACAAATATTTTTTCTTGTCAATAAAAAAACCTCTCTTACTAGTTTTTTAAAAAGGCAAACCACTGGGATATTATCAGAGTTCAGGCCTCTGGTCTTCCTTTCCCGTGAACAAGTCCCCAAGGAGTGACCCCTCCCTGAGACGTTCATTGTCCTGCCTGACTTCCGTCCCTTGGTCAGGAGCACCTTGCCTGAGAGGGGGGCCAGGGGCCACCTCCTCCTCAGCGGGCCTGCCCCCCTGCCTGGGGGAGAACTCCCACCCCAAGAGGGTCACCAAGGGGCCTGTGGGCTGGGCTGGCTGGGCAGGGTGGTGGATGGGGTCCCTGGCAGGATGCAGGGCAATGAAATCGCCTCAGGAATGGCTCCGCTCCCTGCCCCTCATCACAGGGCCCGCGGGCGGCTCACTGCGTCTTAGGTGCCAGGGAAGGGGCTGCCGGCTGCTGGTGACCAAGGCTGTTCTGCAGAGGATTAATCCAGTACCGTTCATCAGGGTGTTTGTGGCCGTTTCCCCTGATTCTGATGCTCAGTTTTGATTGTCTAACTAGACATTTATTGCTGCTCCCTCTCTGTCCTTTCCAAGGTCAAGTGGGATGTGACCTCGGAGCGTGTTTGAGCTGTGACACCCTCATAAACAACCGGGAAGGGGCTTCCGGGACCGCACCCTCTGGTCGGCTCCATACGCTGCCCCGTCCCCGAAAGTCTCAAGCAGAGCAGGTGTGACTGCACCGTGTCCCCATCACTGCACCACCCAGAGGCTCCAGGCCACTCTCCCCTGTTTATGCAGTTTCCTTCCGAGTGGTGTCTCTTTCTGTCTGCAGGGTAGGGAAATTACACTAGTAGACGGGAGTTTGCCCCAAATTCCGAGCTGTTTTCTGTGCCTCAGGCTGACACAGGCTGTGAGGAGCGTCCTCCTGGGGGCACAGAAGTGGCTGGGTCCCAGCTCTTGGGAGGGTGACCAGCATGACTCCACCCCGAGGCCATTTTGTTCGGCCATCAGCAACAACTCTCTGCTAAGTGCAAAGCATTACACTAGGTCTGTACTCCTCCCCCCACCCTCTTCCTTCTGTGTATCTCCCTGCCTCCCCCATCTCAGGACCCCCGAGAGGGGAGGGGGAAGACCAGCCTTCTCTGCAGCCCCGCCCCTGATGATGTGGGCAGTGCCCCCAGGTCCTCTGGTCTAACTTCTGCTCCAGGGCCCCAAGCCAAGCTGTAAAGCCGGCTCCCTCGGCCTGGTCTGCTCACTGCCATGCTCTCTCCTGCACACTAACAGCCAGGGAGAGAGGAAAGAAACTCTGGAAGGAACCCAAAGTGCCCATTAGATGACTGTTATTATGTTGCAGCGATATAAGTGTGAGGTCTTAATAAAATCCAACATTTTCCAATTAGCCATTGCTTAATTAGTATCATGAATATTCAGAGCCTCACGCCCTTCTGCAGCCTCCCCCCTCAATCTCTCCCAGCCCAGCCTGCTCCATCAAACTGTACTTGAGACACCTGGGGTGGGGGGTGGAGACCCACAGAGCTCAGGCCTCCTCTGCCTCTGCAAGGCTGGGCGTTGGCAGGACCCCTGAGGTCTTAGTTCTCACTACCTCCCCCTTTCAGGGGCAAGAAGTCTCTGGCCATCCGAGCTCCCCACTGGGAAAATGCAAAATGCACAGATTTCCTTACTTGCCATGAAGCCTGTGAGGACGGTTACTTCTGGAGAAGGCCACCCTGGACCTTTAAGCACAGGCTGTTCGAATAATTAAGAAATCTGGTTGCTGCTGGCTGTTGGTGGTTTCCTCCCTCCCTCTCGCCTGCCTTCCTGCCTTCCTTCCCTCCTTCCCACCTCCCCTCCCTCCCTCATCCAGTGTGTTTCCCAGACGGCTCACCTGGGAGACCATACAGAAGTGCAAGCCCAGGGGCTCCTGGTCAGATGGAAGGAAGCCAGTCTCCCGGTCAGAAAGAGGACAACAGGCCTAAAGTGGAATCGTGTGTGCTTAAGCCCCGTCACCAAATCGAGACTTCATACCTCACTTAATCAGTTTCAGCCTCTCTGGAGCGGACTCTTGAACCAGTCCATGGGGAATGACCTGGTCTGCACTAGGGAGGTGGTCTGCCGGGCAGACCCCTGCCACCTGGCCCCGAAGGGAGGGTGACTTTGCCACGGCCAACCTTACCAGTGTGCTGCTGGTAACTTCCTCCCCGCCACCCTGCCTGTGGAAGTCCTTCATTTTGCTCCTTGGAGCCCCTTTCTGTCTGCAGGATGGACGCAGCCCAATTCATGAACATTTGAATGAAGCCAGTAAGAGCTTTGACATCTTCTCGCTAGAATTTTGCGTTTTAAACACCCCGAACTGTGCTAAAGGCCGTTTTCTTCCCCTCCCGGCTGTGGGAGGACAGGAGAGGAAGAGCCCTCCCCGGGCAGCCTCTCACCCCACGAAGGCTGCGTGTGCTGCAGTGGCTGTAATTTGGGCTGAGCTTGGAGGTAATTTCCCGGTGGCGCCTGCAGCTTCTTAATGCAGGCTGTCAAAATGATGTAAAATTGTGCTCTGCCGGCCACCCAGCTGACTTTATTCGGCTACATCTAATGTGACAATTTTGTCACAGCTCGTATTACAGAGCGGTTTTGACTGGAGGTTAATGCAGCCTTCCCAGTCAGCTGGTCTCCACGCCAGGAGCGAGAGGTGACAATTTCTCCGTGGAGAAAGGTCTCTGTCCCCGGGGATGACCTGGGCCCTACCCTCCCTGGAGCTTGCCCGGCCTGGGGCTGAAGGCTGAGGCGGGCAGGTGAGGAGGGGGCTGGAGTCTGTGCTAATGGGTCAGTTAGGGGCCTCGGATGCACTCGGAGACGCTGGAGCCAAGAGCACGGTCGGGACGGGCCCGGCCACCGGGTGACTTGGTGAGTCCACTGGTCCAGACTCTTGCTGGACTGAGGTCTCCCCACTCTGCATCCGGGTGGAGGAGCAGCCACCGGGGCCCTGGGCCGACAGTGACAGACACGCTGAGGACCCCAGCTGGGTTCTAACTCACGTGGCTCATGTGAGTTCCGGTTTCCTCATCTGCAGACCGGTGAGGACTGAACACGGTGTCGTGGGCAGAAGATGCAAGATGGCAGCCTCCACCCTCCCGTCGTCCTGCGCCTGCTCCTGGCAGAACGGAGTCTGAGCCGTGCACCGATGTCTGTGTGGACGTGGGGGAGAGTCTGTCTTCTGCTTCCTCTGTGTCTGTAACAGCCCAGCTTGATTTTTTTTTTTTTTTTTTTTTTTGCGGTATGCGGGCCTCTCGCTGTTGTGGCCTCTCCCGTCGCGGAGCACAGGCTCCGGACACGCAGGCTCAGCGGCCATGGCTCATGGGCCCAGCCGCTCCGCGGCATGTGAGATCCTCCCGGACCGGAGCACGAACCCACGTCCCCTGCATTGGCAGGCGGACTCTCAACCACTGCTCCACCAGAGAAGCCCAGCCCAGCTTGATTTTTAAGCTCTGTGTCGGTAAGAGTTGGGAATTTAATATATATTCCAAGGACCCCGTATATTCCTGCAGAATCCTTGGCCCCTGATTTAGATGAGATGTCTAATCAAGTGTTTTATCTTCTATAATTTAAACCAGTTTCTCTACCCAGTGGATCTTGTCTTCTGAGGGAAATAGAACATGAAGGAATGGGTGAGGCTTGTTGAGACCTGGCCCCTGCAGGCCCTTGCCTCCCGGTGTACCTGTGACACACCTTAACCAGGGCCCCGTGGCCTGCAAAGCGTCTGGCTCCCACCGCTGGGATGAGCCCGAGCTCAGGCTGGAGCCGCATCATCCGGCACCAGGCATGTCCACTGCACCGTCGTGACTGTGAAGGCACTGGTGCAGTGGCCACCACGGCTCCAGCCTGGAGAAACAGCAGCTCCATTCTGGGCTGGGTCCTGAGAGGTGTGGGCAAGGGACAGCCTCCCAAGGGTCCTGGGCTAGGCTTGCTGCGGGGTCAGGGACTGCACCTCCTTGCCTAGCTTCGGGACGTCCCACTTCGGCTGCTTCTCAAAACGTCCCCTCCTCTCTGCCAGCTGTTGGTTATTGATGCTTACTTTTAAGTTGCTTGCGATGACGGTGAATCAGAACTGCCCCCACCAGCTGCAGGTGGTCCTCACTGGGGAGTTAGGGGTTTGGGCCTCTAGGTCCCCTCTGGGGCTCCCCTCTGGCTCTGTCCAGTTGAATTGACTCTGGCCACTCTGATGTCCTGTCCTGCTCCCAGGATCAGCTGACTCGGACACAAGAGATTCTTCGGTCCTGTCTGAATGCCCGGGTCCTCTCTCTCCCCTTCCTCAGCACCCCTGGGAACATCTGTGCTGTAGAAGGCACTTTATTTGTCTTCATCAAACAAGAGTTAAAAATAAAAATCAATAACCACCAGATTATCAACGGAGGGTTAATTCAGCTCCTATAAATGCTAATGAGATCTGCAACACTAGCCAGCGACGAAGGCGAGGTTTAGCGCCCTTCTGCTGGGCTCTCAGAGGGCTTAGCAGCCTCTCTCGCAGAGGCCTGTGGACTCCGGCCCCTGTGACCTCAGCCTGGCGAGGCCTGAGCCCCCAGGACCCGGGCTGCATCTAGCCCCTGGCGTCACCCTGCTGATGTGCGGGCAGACTGTGACCAGAATGCCACTTTCCTGGGAGCAAAAGAGACTCTTGGGTCAGGACCCGAGGGTCTCTGGTTTGGGGCTGCTTGGGGGGCTGGGTGTAGCTGTGGTGGGTTAGGGAGGCCGCTCCCTCCGTGGGCACGTGCTCCGGTGGCCTTCGGTGCCCTTCCATGCTTGAATCCCCAGGATGTTCCGGGATGTCGCAGTCCCAGGTGGGGGCTGAGCCCCAGGCCTGCAGGGCCTGCCCCTCCCCCAAGCCGTCGTGCGTCGTGAGCTTTGCTCCAGCTCATCCCCTCCTCGAAGGGTCTCCTCGCCAGGCTGCTCGGCTTCAGGAATCAAGGGGCTCCACTCTCTCCTTCAAGTCTAAGCCCAAATGTCTCCTTCTCCGTCCCTAAGCCCGCCCCTGCCCACACTGCTGACTCCCCTTGCCCTCTGTTCTGCTCCAAAGCCCCCAGCACCTCCTAACACCCCACACTGTCCGCTCGTCAGGGTTACAGTTCGGTCTGTGTGCACCCCCAGTCACAGGGCGTGCTCACCCGTGGGGGACCTCAGCCCACACCCACTCAGGGAGAGACGTGGAAGGTCAAGGTGTCTCCCTTCTCTTCCTCTGCCCACGATGTGAGGAAGGAAGGAAGGACTTATGAGGCAGCCTAAAGGGCAGGGGAGCAAACTCGGGTCCATCCCCCGGGGACACCGTCAACAGACAGAGCATGAGCTGCTGGTACAGGAAGCAGGTCAGCGACTCGCCCAGACGTGCTGGGTGAGAAAGCCAGTGGGAGAGGCTACGGACCACGTGCCTCCACTTGTTAGACGCACACTGTGGTGATGGGGAGCGAATCAGCGGGCTGGGTGAGGGCTTGAGTACAAAGGGGTGGTGGAGGGAGTTTTGGGGGTGATGGAGCTGTCACGTGACCTGATCAGGATCGTGGTTATATGGACCTATATGTGGGTAGGAATTCATTAGAACTATTCACCAAAGGAAAAAAGAGCCGTGTTTGCTGCTGTATAATAATTATATGATAAAAATATCTTTAGAAGAGGAAAGGGTGGCGTTTATCCTGAGGTACAAGTCCTAGGATAACCCATCACTGGAGTGTGAGTCCTCAGACACCACAGGCCCTGTGCTTGTGAGTGGGAGGGGTGCGTCCCCCCCGCCCCCACGTACACACGGCGGATGCGATGCAGGGTGTCTGCGTGCACTTTTGAAAGGACAGCAGGGTTTTAACACAGAGCAAGGCCTCTTTGGCCGACCATTTACTGCGATAAGAAGGAAATACGCCATGAATAGACTTTGCTTTGCAAGGCCCTTTCCTGGTCTCAGACCCAGTTATGGATTTCCTGCTGCTAATAGATTTCAGCTCTTTACTCTCCTCTTCTCACCTGTGCTGCTGCGGCTGCACTGCCTCTGTGTCCTGACAGCTCCCGTTGCCCCAGAGCCGCTGTGTCCGTCACCGCTGGCAAGCGGCAGTCCCGTCCCTCCCGCGCGCGGTGCCCTTTGGAGGAGGCCAGCCGTCCCTGGAGGGCTGGGAGCTGTCCCCATGTGCCGTCCCTCCCCGCACTGCCCGCCCTGCTTCTTCTGCTCATGAGGTCACAACGCTACCCAGTATCCTGCATTGTCGGTCACTGTCCTCGCAAGGGGTCAGGGACCAAGACCTCTCGTGCTGCGTCCCCACGGCCTGACGTGGTCCCCCCATCAGGAATGAAGTTCCAGGGTAGGAGCGGTGCCTGCCGAGCAGAGGCTTAACAGATACTTGCTAAGGGAACGAGTGAGTGCCTGACAAAGCAGCGCCGAGTCAGCCGTGGACGAGGGGCCCGGGCAAGCGTGGCTCCAGCCTCTCCTGCCTTCTTCTGGATCCCAGCAAACCATCAGAACTTTCTTTCTTCTCTTTTGGATCTTAGTTTGCCTGCTAGCTTTTTCCACCTGAGGGTATGAAAGACAGGCCAGTGGGTGGCAGGGATGTGTGGGCTCCAAACTCTGGCTTTGGACATTGTTAGCTTGGAAGACAGACAGAAGATGACCCCCTGTCTTCACCTGCAGGAAAGGGTGCTGAGCCCACGGCCGGCCCCCACGGTGGGTGGAGGCACAGATATGGGAGGGCAGGTGTGGAGCTCAGGATCTAGGCATCTTGTCCTGGGCTGTGGAGGGAAGCAGGTGAGTGTGCCTAGTTCTCCTATGGTTAATATATAATACTATGGTAATCACCAGGCAGAGCTATGTTAATACATTAGGCTGGAGACAATACCTACAGGAAACACCAATTGACGTCTTCCACCACATCGGTGATTGGCTTCTCGCACTGTTAGCTCGGGTGAGGGTAAGAGGACCCTGAGAGCAGGCAGTGCATCTGGCTTCCTAACGGGACCCGCTGGCTGCCGGGGAGGCTCTTAGCACGCCTCTGCTCGTTTCATGCACAAGCGGGAAGGAGGTGGCTTTCCATGTGCCAAGGGCGAGGATGGTTTGGGGCCCAGGTGCTGCAGGTGTGGTCTCTGCCCCGGACTTCCTTTCTATCCCACTGATGACCTGTCCTGACCTGGGGGCTCCTGGCAGGTGCCTTAGGGAGAAGTGCTGTGACCTCTGCTTCCCTGTCCGCGCTGGTGAAGTGGGTGTAGACGGAGGGAGAAGGAGACCCCGGCCACTCTGGGTGTTGCTTCCTCCATGGGGGGTTGCGGCCCAGACCTCAAGACCACGCCAGGCCGGCTTGGTCCCCCACGCAGGGGCACCACGGGGCTGGGGAGGCACTTAGGCGTGCGGGCTCCGGGGCCCGGCTGAGCACTGTCTTCTAAGTTTCCGTGGTTTGTGGAGCGTGACAGGAGGAGGCGGGATGGGCGGCTTGACCTCCGAATGACCTCCGAATCCCCCCGTCTTCTGCATTCCCAGCTCCGGCTGTTGCTTAAGACAAGGGCTCAAGTGAGAAGGAAGAGTTTCCGGAGCGGAGCCAGTGCAGTGTTTCCACCAGAAGTGGCATCCAGAGGTTGGAGAGGTGAGTGGGTGACGCTTGCCGGAGGGCCTGGGGGATACAAGAGGGAGCGCGGGCAGGCTCTAGCCTGGAGACCGGCCAGGGCCGCGCTGACCCGGGCAGACGGTGCGTGTGCACCTGCTCTGTCCCCCATGCCCCTCCTCGCCCCACCTGTGTCACCCACCTCCCCACCTCCCGTGGAGCCTGAGTCCCATCTTCTTGGCTACACCTGAATGTCCAGCAGTTTCTCACCACGTGGGAAGGACTCTAACTATTGTCAAGTGCGACCCCGTCTTCAGTGCTCGGCGCCGGGCCGCCCTGTGGACCAGAGCCGACCTTGCTGTTGCCCGTACGATGTGGCCCTGGGAGCAGGGAGCCGCCGTGCGCCTTGTATCCTTGGGAGGCAGAGTGGGCGCCTGCCGGGGACCCGGGGCCGGAGGGGCACGTGAGGGCGTCACTGCTCCGGCATCCACAGTCTCCAGACGGATTCTCTGGGACCTGCTGCTATCTCTTTCTCTCTTTCTCGGCCAGAGCAGATAGCCCTTGGGGCAAATTTGCTCCGAGAGGAATCACCACCTGCTTCTTTCAGGCAGGGGGAGGTGGGAGAAGGGAAGGCAGTGGGGTTGAGGCCAGAGGGACCGGAGGTCCCCAGAGCGCTGCTCTTCCGGCTCTGGTGACTCTGGCCTCCTGGGAGTCTGTTGTACGGCGTGTGGGACTCAGGATTCCTGGTTTAGAGGTGAGAAACCAAACAAGCCAAGATCGGAGGTTCCTTAAGGCAGGCAGCATGCAGCTCTGACGTCAGTCCCCTGGAAGGGGAAGCCCAGGCATCAGGTCAATCTGGCATTGTCCCTCCTGGCCAAAGCACAAGGGCCCAGGGCACCCTGCGGGATCCTGGGCTGTGTCTTCTCTCTGGGAAGGGTCAGCTCTGGCCAGCTCCGCTCTTTCTCTTTCTGGGCTGAGGGAATACTAAGGACGGACTCAGGCCATACAGCCCCTGCTTGCTGTGTCTTTGCAGGGCTGCCCTTGCATTCCCAGCACTAAGTTTTTCTGTCCCTCCCTGGCTTATGGATGGAACAGAGCTCTCTACAGGCTGCTCAGAAAGAGGGGGTGCCAGACATCCCCTTGCCTCCTGGGAAGATGCTAAGATGAGGTGGCCTTGGAAAGTAAGGCCTCTTCCACCTGCTGTGCCCTTTGGTGGCCCACGGGTCCCACCAGACTGTTCAGAATTCACTGCAACCCAAACAGCAGGTCTGCCTGTGGCAGGTGAGAAGAGTCACATCTTGCAGCTTTATGGTGCCTAATTAATCCCCACATACCTGCAAGCACAACCAAGTCTTTGCTGTGACCATCTTGCCGCCGGAATCTGCTCCACCCACTCTGGCTCAGCTGGTGGGGGAGGAAGGCAACTGGACTAAGAACCTGACCCCGTTTGTCCAGGTGTTACTCTCCAGGCATCCTGTAGTGCACTTGCTGTTTCCTACCTCTCACAGGCGGCGCTTCTCCCAGGCCCTTTATCTGGCTGCTGTACCCGCTGCAGCTGCCCTGCAGGGAAACACTGGGGAGGTCGTGACCCCGCCTGGGTGACCTGCAGGTTACAAAGGCGTTTCCTCAAGGCGGGGGCTTGGGGACTCCAGGGGAGAGCGCAACTTCACATGAAACCCCATCTTTCCTGGCTTCCTCCCTAGCCTCTTAGCTTCCTCCTGGGAGCTCCCACCCCAAAAGTCCCTCGCACAAGAATCCCCATCTCAGGTTCTGTGTCTAGGGAACTCAACCTAAGACAAATAGTTCCTTCCTCTGTGTGTGTGTGTGTGTGTGTGTGTGTGTGTGTGAAAGAAGAAATATTGGAATGGGAATCAGATGGATTCAATCTACTGAGCACTTCGGTTTCTAAAAAAATTTTTTAAACGTATTTATTTTTGGCTGCGTTGGGTCTTTGTTGCTGCGTGTGGGCTTTCTCTAGTTGTAGCGAGTGGGGGCTACTCTTGGTTGTGGTGCGCGGGCTTCTCACTGCAGTGGCTTCTCTTGTTGCGGAGCACGGGCTCTAGGTGCACGGGCTTCAGTAGCTGAGACTTGTGGGCTCAGTAGTTGTGGCTCAAGGGCTTAGTTGCTCCGCGGCATGTGGGATCTTCCCAGACCAGGGCTCGAACCCGTGTCCCCTGCATTGGCAGGTAGATTCTTAACCACTGAACCATCAGGGAAGCCCTCAATCTACTGAGCACTTTGTATGGACCATGCAGAGAGGTTATGGGAGAGGTTAATGTAGAACAGAGGCACTGATGGAGGAGATCCAGGGGACCTCGGGGAGAGGACACTGCCCAGCATCTGGGCAGATGAATGATGGAGACAAAGGAGAGGAGGGGCAGCAGGGGCAAAGCAAAGAGCCGAGCCCTAGACAGAGCGTAGGCAGCGTGCCCGCGCTCAGCCGCGGTGAGCACTGGAGCCAGGCCCGAGCCCGTCTGCCCGCCTCCCAAGGCCCCCTTTCTCCCACGCACCTCTCTCCCTTGAGCTTCTTCGGCTGGGTGGGTGAGACTCTGTTCCCCCTGCCCTCGATGTGTACGTGTCTGCGTGGGCACCGGGCCAGGGTAAACAAACAGTTTGTGCTCATCAAGAACCTGCTACACTGAGTTGACTCCCAAACTGCCCTTGCCCCAGCGTCACCTTGTTTGTCCAGGTCCAGAGAAGGATGACGTCTCCCCTCTAGAGATTCCAAGCAGAGAGGGATGTGCTACAGGGTCGCAGGGGCTTGCGCTCTTGGAGGGCGGGAGAGGCAGGTTCAGTGTTGGGACAACTAGAACCTCCCAGACCAGTGCAGAATCCGGGCTGCTGAAGCACTGAGGCTGCCGGGGGGCTGAGCCCGGTGAGGTTGGAGCTGCCACTGGCCCCAGACTGTAGACTCCGGGGATCAGACAGTTGGATGGAGAGGCTGCTGTTTACCAAATGCAGAAAATGAAGAATAAACATGGAAGCTCCGGCAGGCGACCCTGAGGCTCCCAACAGGCAAGGCTGCAGGTACATCACCTCCACCTGCTGGGCATCCAGATCCTGTGTGGGTGCGCGTCGAGGTCGGGGTCTGACTCACACCTGGAATCACAGCATCAAGTGGGGTGGGGGGCGGCTTCCAACCTCTGCATGGAGATGGTGGGGAGGGGGAGTGACATGGGGTGGCAGAGCCGCCCCGGGGTCCCCCACAGGTTTCTCTCCCCCAGACGGACCCTCTGTTGTTTTGCCTGGAGTGACGGAGGGATGAGTAGCAGTTACAGCCTGGGGGGGGGGCAGGGGCGTGGCTGAGAGTCCTCAGGCCCTAGAGGGAGGGGCTGGGAAGGCTCTGCGTGAGTGAGGCGTGCTGGGTCATGTGGAGAAGGTTCAAACAAAGTGGAGAAGGTGACTTCAGGGACCCCGCTTCCTGGGCTGAGGGCCAGAGTCTACAGCTGGGCCGAGGCTGGGCGTCCATGTGCAGGTGCGCCCGGCAGCCCGCATGCTCGTCTCAGACCTTGGACGTGGTGTCTGCTACGATCCTGTGAACCCAGGGGACCCCCACTGTCACTTAGGAAGGTCAGTCTACAGAATGAGAGCCGGAACCCAAGTCAGGCTTCCTGCAAAGGCTGAAAGCATCTTGGACTTTTCCAACGTCTCCTCTCGCACGATTGAGGTCAAAGTTACCTGCACGTCCTCCCGAGGGGCAGACCGCCCGGGGCCCGGTCGGCTGCCTCTGCACAGCGCCTCCTATTGGGAGCTGTGAGCAGAAACGCTGTGAGACGGTGACCCTTTCTGGAAGTAGCCGCAGTAGCAGAACTGGCCATTCACGATTAAAATGGCTTTCCTTCTGCTTCATGCCAGGTGGTGGATGCTGTCGGGAGGAAGGTTTTGACTCTATTTGGAGAGAATTTGAGAGCTGTTCATCCTGGGACTGGATGAAGGTTCTGCATTTCCCAAGTGTCCAGTGAACATGTTTACATAACGGACGCCCACTTATCCAGAAAGTCCTCAAGGAAAGGTGGGCATTGAGAGGATGGGGCACGGTCCTCGATAATACCCGGGTCTTTTCTATTTCTGACATTCTGTGCTTCTGTGACTCGACCCAGAGGGGGACCTGGCGTGAGGTCAGTGGCCTGGGGGTGTGTGTGAGGCTGAGTGGATGAACTTGACCTCGAGGGCAGGGGGCCGCGCAGCCTGAGGCCTTGGGCTTCAGCATGGGCCGTACCGAGTGCGGGTCCCATTCGGCCTTCTCTCTGCTCTACACTTGACGTTCTCTCTTGGTCCCCACGCCGCAGCCGACGGGAGCGCGCTGGTGGCTGTCCCTGTGCTTTGGCTTCTGGATGCCTGGGCACCTCATTGCCCGCTGTTTGGGGCCCTGGTGCAGACTCGCACCAGGCTTCTCTTCAGATGGCGGTGTAACGGGAGCCCGGCTGAGCTGCAGTGGGCGTTGCCGGGTGAAGAAGTTGCCAGGCGTTGCTCCAGCCCCCCGCTGAGATTAGCGGACAGGGCACGTCCCAGAAGTGTGGGCACCACAGCCCCACACAGCCACAGAGGCTTCCGCCCGAGGCGTGTCAGAAGCACGTGGGTGTGAATCAAGCCTGCGGGCCCCTGAGTGTGCAGCCGGGGAGCGGGCGGGCGGGGCTGCGGAGGACTAGAACTCTGCTCTCCGCTTGGCCGGGACGCCCTTTCTGTGGCTCCAAAGGGCCTCTTCTTCGTGCCAGCGGCAGGTGCGTGCCCCCACGTGTGCGTGTGTGTCTGTGGACACTTGTGTACACAGGCACGAGAGTGTCCAGGAATGGGCAACAGACTACGTGTCTCCACGCGAACACCTACATGTGGCCGGTGGCCTTTGTGCACATACTCATCCGTGTGCCGTCCTGGGCAGGTGCACGCGCACGTGTGCGTATGTGCCCGAGTGCACGTGCGCGTTTGTGTGCGCATGTGCTCACGTGCACAGTTTGGGTGGGCAGGTCTGTGCTGGGCTTGACCTCGGGCCGTTGGTTTCCTCAAGGGGAGTTTGTATTCGTCCCCCTGTTCCGGTCGATGGCATTGACCCAGGAGGAGTGAAGGATCAATTGTAATCTGGTTGCAGGGCTGGTGCCAGAGTGATTAGAGCTGAAGAGCAGTTGCGGAGGGCCGGGCCCCGCGCCCGACAGGCTGGTGGCCTGGGGGCAGCTGGGGTGCTGGGGAAAGGAGACTCGTTCAAGGGGGTCCGAGCGATTCTGCCTCGAGCCCTCCTGCCAACGAGCCTTCCTTCCTAGCTGGGCTTAGGACTGACCCAGGGTGAGGCCTGGGGGCCAAGCTTCCTGGCTTTGGTCTTGCTGCCGGGGCACGAGCACGGGATCCCTTGACAGATGCTCCGTCGCCCCCTCCCATGCATCGCTTACATAATAATAAAAACACATGTAATTTAGTCAAGGCTTCTAGCTTCTCCACAAGGTTTCACTTTTCTTTTCTCGTTTGAACCTTAGAGCATAGTTCTAAGGTGAGAGAACAAGCATCACCCCATCTTACAGATGAGGAGGCATAGGCCAGGTGCAGGGGGACAGTCGAGTCACTGCGGACAGTCGGGGTGGAGCTGTGCACCATCCCAGCCCAGCCTGGGGCTGCATCAGCGATTCTCCAGTGTAGCACAGACATGCAAGTGTCTGGGGTGAAGGCTTGTGAGTAAGGATGGCTTTGGAGGCTGGTTCCTGCACATTAGGGCAGCAGGTCCTCAAAGTGAGGGCCTGAGCCACAAGGGGCTCTGCAGGGCGAGTCCTCGGGCCTTTCCCGCTTCTCAGGAGGGCTGGGCCCAGACCTGAGATTTTCACTGATGCTCCAGGTGCCCCTAACGCAGGCGGACCCGGAGCCGCTTGTGGAGAAGCACAGTGCTAGGGGCTGAGAGGAAGAGAAGGAGGACACCTGGAAAAGCTTGTTCCAGCTCAGGGCGAGGACGGTCGGGAGAGGATGCTAGTGATGGGCACCGTGTGGGCCTGTGGTAGGTGGGAAGAGAAGGGAAGGGACAAGGACCCTTTAGAGCCAGGATGTCTGGGGTTCACGGGGTTCCCAGCCTCCCCAGTTCCGTGCCTGCTCCTGAAGAAGCTCATTCTTTGGAATTTAGAGGAGGAGCTTCTGTGTCTTTCTTATGCAGGAGGGGCATCCAGATTGAGTTGAGGGGGACACGATAGGAGATGGAAAAGGGGCGGGAGCAAGACAGCTGGGAGGCTTGTGCACCTTCGTGGCTCTGCTAATAGCATCAGGCTCACAGCCATTCCTAGTGAACGGCTGGGTTCACGCTGCCAGCTTCAGAGGCAGAAGAAAAGGACTCTGTCCTGATGGGTCATCAGCCAGGAGAGGAAGGAAGGAAGGACCAGGCTGGGGAAGATTCTGGAAAGGAGGGCTGGGAAAAGCAGGAGTTGGGGTGGTGTGAGGGGTTTCAGGGCCCCTCCGTCCCTGGCCAGTGACTAGTCCATCTTATATGGAGCAAGTGAGGTCGGGGGGCAGGGAGCTTCCAAAAAGATGGGGCTTTTCCCCATGTCTGTGGAGCAATTCATTTCTGAGAATCAGAGAATCTTCTCCAGGATGAGTCAGGTTGGGGTTCAAGGACTGTTCAGGGGTCTCCTTTCCCCGAAGTGAGTTGTAAACAGAGTTCCTGGTCTCCACGTCCTGCTTTTTGAGGTGGCAGGGGGGCCTGATACACGCTCACCCTGGCTCTGCTCTGAGACCCTCCTAGGACGCTCTGGGCTACAGCAGCAGCTGTCCCATCACAGCAACTCCCAAATACGCCACCGCAGGTGACACGGTCTACACTAGGGCTGTGGCCGAGGCTGCTGACAGGAAGGGAGCTGGGGAGACCGCAGGTAGAATTGAGAGGCACTTCCCGGGAGACTGGAGAATGATCTTAATGCTCCACAGAGCCATTTGGGCGCCAGGCCATCATGGCCTGAGAAGAGTGTAGCCCCAGTGAAGGATGCTCACGGCTGTGGTGTGGACCCCCTCTCTACTTAGAGTGACGTGCCAGGCCCCGGTGGCACCGAGCCTGTCCTGTTTCCGGCACTCATCCCGGTTCTCGCTCCCGTGAAGTTACTCAGAGCATGAGCCAGGCTGGGATGCATAACCACTGGCCCTCACGCTTGTGACAAGCCTTGTCTGCAAACTACAAACTATGCCCACGATGTCACTGGTACACAGGACACTGAGGAGGAGGTGCCGCAGCATCACGGTTCTGAGCACGGGTTCTGGAGGCAGCTGCCTGGGTCCCAGCCCCGCCTCAGCTCCTGCCGCTGCTGGGATCTTAGGCAAGGGATTTCATTTCCTCTTCTGTAGAATGGGGATGTAACAGAGTGTCCCACCTAGCGTCACGAGGATTCAGCGATCTGCTCTTTGTAAAGTGCTGGGAACAGGGCCGGTGCGTAGGAGGCTCGGTTAGTGTTAGCTGCTTCCGGTCAATAAAAGGAGATCCCAAGACATAGCGGGGTAAGCGAGCTGCCTGGTTTCAGAGCTAAAAGTTGGCAAAAGGCTGGAGCTCAAATGCAGATCACCAGCTCTCAGTCCCTCTTACCAATCAGATCAATATTCTCTGCACAGACTAGTCAGCTCCCGGGCTAGAGGGTCATGGGCTGGAAGCCAGAGCTGCCGTCCTTGTCACCCTGCCAGGCACGGTGCTGGGGGCCTTGTGGTCTTCAGCTCATGTGATCCTCACAACAGCCCCCGTTTATAAGACCCCAAAGTCCAAGGATTGGGACTTGAACGTCTCTGATTCCAGTGCTGTTCTGGGTGCAGATCAGGGAGCCCCAAGGTGCCCCCCTCCAGAACGGCCCAGGGGTCCCCTGCAGGAGGAGGCGCTGTCCGCAGTGCTGACTCTGCTCTCACGATCCTCAGACCAGGGGCTCTCGTTGCTCAGAAATTGGGATGCTGTGTAGCTGGGAGAGCCATCTCTCCTGGGAGGGGCGGTACCGAGAGCTCCCGGATACGGCACAGAGTGTGCAAGTGTGCACGCACGTGACGCGAGTGCTGGGCACCGGCGAGTGTCTTGGAGGCATCAATCCGTATCCCCGTGGTTCTGCGCAGGGCCACATATATGTGTGAAAGCGCGTGGGCGGGCAGGTCCGAACGTGGTGCCACAGCACCTGTCCGCGTGGGCGGTGAGAGCGTGTGTCCCTGGAGTGTGTGGTGTGGAGAGTGAGGACGGGGGTGAACGACTGCAGCCTGTGGTGCTGGCGGTGCAGCGTGGTGAGGAGCCCCGCGAGCTGGGCTTCATTTCCATCCCCGCCCCGAGCCGCTCACGCAGGTGCACACGCGCGCACACACACACCTGCACCCTCAAGCCTGTCCACACCTGCTTCTTCCACATCCACGGGCACAGGCAGCCCAGCAGTGGTGCAGGGCACACGCACACAGAACGTGAGCACGCGCGTCCACTCGGCTGCCGCCCTGCGCCTCCGCGTCCTGACCTTCAGCCCCTCTTCTCCGGAGCCCCTGTTCCTCGTGCTCCCCTCCAGCCCCTCGGCAGTGGCACTCCTTGGCCTGGTGCTCGGGGCAGGTCCACTCACGGGGCTCGACACCTGCCGCTTTTCCTCCAGACGGGCTTACAGGCGGCTCCTGCTGGCGCCACCTGCTGGTGGCCACTCCCCAGTGTCTGCATAGGTCGGGGTGGGGAGCTGGGCCCCCGGAGACAAGAATTGGGGCGAAGCCCAGAGCCGCCCGGATGTGGGGCTCAGGGCGAGTCTGAGGAAGGTGGACGTCACTGGACAAGGCTCCTTGGGGCCTGACTTAGGCAAGAGGACCGGATGCCATGCTGGGTGTCCTGGCTGGGAAGGCAGGAGGTCCGTGCACGTGGGACGCCCCGGGGGCGGGAGGCTGAGGCACCCACCTGCCGTGTGAGAGCTCGGGAGGATGTGCACTCCGCAGGCGTGTACAGAGGTGGACATGACACGTGCGTGGCTGTCAGAAGAGATCCTGCTTATGGAGGTGGGCACAGGCGTGTCCCGCATCACGTGTGTGATTTTTCATGTGTGAGTGAGTCCCTGCAAAGGTGTGTGCACTGTGTGTGTTTGTGGAGAGAGGTGGGTTCCAGTGGTACAAACATGCCACACGGTAAAGCCTTGGCGTTATCATGCCAAAGGCTTCAACCTAGGCAGGGACCTGGGACGGGTCCACGTATTTTCCTGGGCGGTGAACCCCTGACCCCACCCTCTAAACGTGCTGCCCGATTTCCAGCTGCTTCTTCCCTTCTCCCCCTTTCTGCCCCCCTGTAAATACCCGTCGTTCATGGGGGACATTCAGACGCTGGAATTCTGCATAGAGAGAACAACCTCTCAGGGGACTGAAGGCAGTGGAACCAGCCATTGACCTCCTTCTTGTCCACCAGGGAGGACCCTTTGCTGCTGAGACTGCAGACCATCCACCCGGCCCCGTGCCCCGCGCCTTTTTGCAGGGCTCATGCCTCAAAGAACCTCCACAAAGGACAGCAGCCCCGGGCAGAGAAAGGCTCTTTCTCCCACAGCAAATGCTCTTTTCAAACCAGCCCCCCTCCTGTTGGAATGGAGCAGGGTCGTCTTGGTGCCCCTCAATTAACCTTGGGAGGCTGCCAGGAGAGCAGCCGTCATGACAGCCTGCCCCCCCGCCCTCTCTCTGCACAGCCCTCCTTCTATGGGCTCATTGTCCTGGGTCCCCCATGGGATCTTCTCAGCGCCTCAACGGGCCTCTCCCACAAACCCTCCTGCCCTGGGCTTCCCGGGCAGCCATGACTCACCCCCCAACCCCGCCGCCACCACTGTCCCGCAAGGCCATGGGCTTTCCCAAGTGGGTTTCCTAGAAAGGGAGGGGGGAGGGAGCTTAGCTTCGAAGCCCTCAGAAGTTGGGGCTCTGGAAGACTTCTCCTCCTTTCCAAAATGGTGCTCATCGCTGTTTATGTCTTTCTCCCACGCTACCCCAGGGAACACACCCTTCTCAGAACACACGCCAGAATCTCCCTCTAGCTGGCTCTTCCCGGGTTGGGTCGGCAGTCCTCTCCTGTGCAGCTAAATCTTCACTCTGTCACGTTGTTTCCTAGTTTCTAACCACCCAGAAACAGACAATGGGCTGCAGTTCCCCAAGGTTAGAGGTTCAGCCCCATCTTCTAATTTTAACCGGTGCCAAAGCGGCTGCGTCCCACGGGGGCTCTGGTACACCTACTTCTCCAGCTACGGGCTGGCCACTGCGCTGACCCTTTAGCTCTCTGTATGCTTCTGGACAACCCTATCGGCTGTTAGCTGTAAGTTCTGTGACAACAAGGATGTGTCTGCCTCGCTCATCCTGCACCTCGCGGGGTGTTGGGCTCACAGCAGGTGCTCAGTACGCATTTGTGAGTGTCAGCTGCTGATTACGTGGTTGGACGTTTCTGGAATTCCCAGCGAGGCTTAGGGAAGTCGCACAACTTTCTTAGGATGCACTGTTGCTGAGACAAGGCAGGGAGGGGACTCAGGTCTCCTGACTCTGGGTCCAGCAACTGGTTCTTTACACCATATGTACCTTGTGTCCAAGCACCATGGCAACTTGTTGCTGTGGTACCCTCTGCCATGGATGCTTTTTCCAAGAATAAATCCGGTTCTGTCTCCAGGCTCCCCATACGACTCTGAAACCCAATGAGGGGAGCAACAGAGAGGAAGAGAAGGAGAGAAAATTGGGCAGTGAAGGCTCATGATAGAGGGGGCGGTGAAAGAAGGAGGGCGGCAGGGGCAAAGGGGCGGGGTGGGGGGTGAGGGCGGAGCCGCTGGGGGCAGAGGAGGCTGGGGACGGGAGGGCGGGGCTGCATCTGCACCCGACCTCTGGCTCCTGTCTGGTCCCCAGTCCCCCCTCCTGTTTCCTGCACCTGGTAGAGCGATGCTCATGCCAAGGCTCTGGGGGAGGGGGGGCACGGAATAAAGATGCCCTGGGCATGTCCCAGCTCTCCCGCACAAGGCCCTTTTGTGTGGGGGCTGAGAACCGAGTGTGGAAGGGCCCGAGAAAGAGAGGGCTGGGGGTGGAATGTGTGCCAGAAATAGACCCGCTCGAGCCCTCCAGCTGTGGCTGCACCCCACCCCCGCCCGTCCATCTGTGGGTCCAAAGCAGAAGCGCAGCCCCTCCCCTTTCACTGCCTGGGCCCCTCGTTCCCCCCGCCCCCGCCCTTGGCCCCTTGGTTTTACTTGAGCCGATAGAGATGCTTCTCTTCAGCTTGTTTCTCGCCTCCCCCTCCTTCCCCCTCTCCTATCTGCTGGCTCCTCCTCCGCACCTTTCCTGGCCCACCAGTTCCTCGGTCCTCCAGTGCAGTCTCTGCTGTCCCCGTGTCATCGTACCACCCCACCTGTAGGTCCATCCCCACACTCGCCCACTGAACGCCGCCGCCTGGCAGGCACCAGGGTACGGAGAGCAGAGAGTGAGGCGGGCCAGCTCTACCCTCGGGGCGCCCAGACCAGCAGGTTCCCTGGCAGCAGCACCTGTTCCCCATCCTGCCTCCTTTGCTCCTTCACTGAAGGTTTAGCTCATTCCTCACGCCCTCCACTCAGCTCTCACCCGTCTCCGCCTTCTGGAGGTTCGAGCCTGGACCCCAGTCTCTCCCCAGGCCCCCGCTGACAGGGTAATAAGTGCTGCTCAAGTGCTCAGCCTCATCCTTCCAAATGGATGCTAAGCTCCCGGGGGACAGGGATGCTGGCTTGTCACTCTTCCGTCGTCCTCCTCCTCAGTGCCTGGCACAGTGCTGACTGCAAGCTGGTTCCGAGGCTGCCTGTCAGTTGGAGAGTTCCTTCTTCTGAAGCTCCTCGAGCCCTGCTCCTTGATCTCTCCATTTCCTGCGTGTTGGCATGACTTGTTCTTTGGCGGATTCCCCATAAATTCCTGATCCTCCGCTGACATCAATCTTTTGCCAATTTCAGTGATGCCAGGAGCTCCAATCCATGGCTCCATGTGCCTCTGCAGAAGCTTCCACACTATACTAGAATCCCTGGTCAGTCAACAGTCTTGGGATGAGGCCGGGCCCAGTTTTTCTCCGATGTAATGCAGCAGGGGCACAGAACCGGACACAGAGAAATAGCACATACGTCCTTTCAGATTCCTCTCCTGCAGACCCTCATCCCCATTACCTTCTCCTGTCCCCTCTATGGATGGAGGGAGTATGGCTCGGACAAAAGAATGACCCAGACCCCCAGCTTGTTAGGGCCAGAGCTGGAGGGCTCCTTTAGACACCTGGAAGCCAGAGCGTGTAAGTGAGGGCCACAGCTTTCCACCTGCTCCAGCGCCTCGCTGCTGGGCCTTTAGTTCCGGGCAGGCAGGGGCAGACTCCGGTGGAGTCCTGTGAATCACATTTTCTGTGACGCAGCCTTTGGCAAGATGAGGGGTTTCTGAAGAGTGACGACCGCGTATTCCTGTGGGTACGTCACAGGGAGGGCTGTCATTAGGGCCCCTAAGCTCTGTAGGACAGATCTATGCAAAGCAGAGAACCTCTTTTCTGCATTCTTTTTGTTTGTTTGTTTGTTTTTTGCGGTACGCGGGCCTCTCACTGTTGTGGCCTCTCCCGCTGCGGAGCACAGGCTCTGGACGCGCAGGCTCAGTTGCCATGGCTCACGGGTCCAGCCGCTCCGCGGCATGTGGGATCTTCCCGGACCGGGGCACGAACCCGTGTCCCCTGCATCGGCAGGTGGATTCTCAACCACTGCGCCACCAGGGAAGTCCCCTACATTCTTACATTAAGCCACAAAAACATGAAACATGTCTTCTCTGAGACTGTTCAGAGCTGGCCTGGAAAGCCACGAAGGAAGAGGAGCGTGGCTGGTAAGGCTGAGAGGGTTATCATCTGGTTTTCAGATAAAATCATCCTAAATTATGGCTCTACTTTCTTCCTTGGGTAAAAACTTGATCTCTTTTCAGCCAGCCAAGAAACGAATACAGTTTGGCTAAAATTCCAAGAACTGGCACCCACCTGCTCTATCCCACCGTACACACGGTTCTGCAGTATCACGCTCTGTAACAGGTGGGGTCCTGGTAGACCCCCTCCCATGTTTGGGAACCCATCTGGATGAGACATCATAAAATGATCCTATGTGGTGGGGAACAGGTGTCTTAAGCCAGGAAGGCCTGGATCTGTCTCTGGGCCAGTCACCACCTCCATCTCACCAAGATGTGGCCTTCAGGGAAACTGTAACTGAGCAGGAGAATACTGGATATTCTGGGAAATTAGAATCATAATGAAGTTTGAGTTTTAAAAAGAAAAGTCTCCAGGAATTTATTTTTGGAGAGGACAAAGTGGACTGTTAGAATAGCTATTCAGGTCCAGAAAAACAACGTATGGCCAGAGGCTGCAGGTGCCTGCAAAGATCTGTGAGCATTTTGAGCTAAGATGGAAAATTCTTATGATAAGGAGGTTTAGAATCCTGCGAAGATTTTCCCCACTTCTCCTGCATCAGATCTTAAGATGAGATATTTATACTTCGGAAATCCAATTTCCTTTGTTTATTTTCTTCTCTCCTTCCAAGTTCTTTTAAACATGCTGACTGGTCTCTGGCATATTGAGAGAAAACAAGGTGAAAGAAGTTGCTTCATAAATGGGCTAGGCTTCTGTAATGGTCACGCTCACATCCCTGTGTGCCTGGGGCTGGTGGCGGCAGCTTGAATTCAAGCAAGAAAATTCTAAGATCTAGATACTGTCTGTCTACAAATGCTTTCCTTCTAGGGATTTCCTCTAGAGTTCAGTTTTGGCTGAATTTTGGAGACTGTTTTCCTGGCAAATTGTATCATTTCCCAAGTGGCTGCAGCATGACCTCACATCCCACGAGCTTTGGGATGTGGACACCGCTCCTATCAAGAGGTAGGGATCTACATTCCCTGCCTTGGAATCGGGGCAGGGTTTTGACTCTACTGGAAGTGGTGCTATGTGTCTTCCAGGGCTAGGACATAAAGGGAAGTCTATCTTCTGCCTGGTTCTACTGGGATGCCAGCTCTTGGAACCCGGCCACCATGCTGTAAGGAAGCCCAAGCATCCCGCGGAGAAGCCCACCTGGAGAATAACTGCAGTTCTTTGCCTGCAGCCCTGGCTGCCAGCCAGCATCACTTGCTGACCACGTGAGTGAGCCGCCTCCAGCGCTCAGCTCCCCTCCCCCGGTTGGTCAGATGTATGAAGCGGAGAAGAGCTGTCTCCACCATGCCCTGCCCAAATTGCAGATTTGTGAGCAAATAAGTGACTCTTGTTGCTTTAAGTCACTACATTTTGGGATGGCTTTTTTTTTTTTTTTTTAATATGGCAAGATAACCGATACAGTTCCTGACTATAGAAACACTAAACACCCTCTCTGGTGCTCATTGGGGTAAATTACTTGGACTTGGAGATGACTCTCTTCCTCACAAGCAGCTGTTCTGATGGCTGTCCTCACCTAGATTCTACAAAGAGATCTGGGACCACTGAGGAAGGGGGGATGACAGTGAGTGAACAACTGGTTTTGAGTCCTACGTGCTCAGTGGGTGTGAGGAGGGAGTGAGTACCCCCTCCTCTTCTAGATTTGAAGCTTCCGCAGCCACCTGTCCTTCAGGGCTCCAGGGGGATGTGTGGGTAGGTAGCTAGATGGTTTTACATGGAGGAACTGATTAGACTAGCATTTTGTATTTCCAAAATGTAGGAGGGATGACATCTACTCCCTTACCTGATGTACACACCTGCATTATTAGAGACACTGATGACTAACCAGGTACACCCAGGAGCTGCTCCCAGGAATGGCTTACATCCTTCCCTCATGTCCGTCTTGGATGCTGGGGTCCACGCTCACCTTGAGTCCATTACTGGACGTGTCCCATCCTTCTTGGGTCCCGAGATTAGCCATGTGCCAAGAGGGAAAGACTTAATTGTCTCATTCCTCACTGGGACCTGATATTGTACATCTCTTTTGAGTTGATATGAAACCAAACTGAGACATGTCTGAGGATGATGTTAACTTTTCCCTTTGAATCTCAACTTTCCTCCCTTTTCTCTCTGCCTTCACTCCCCTGTTCTGCTGCATTTCTGGTAGATTTATCTAGAAGAAATTTAGTCCCCTTTTCAGATAGATCTTTTGAAACCCTTCCCAGCCGAACTCACACTCTTAAGCTCTTTATTTTTTCCTTTCAGTCTGACAGACAGTTTTAGTTCCCTAGCAGAAACTACCATGCTGAGTAGGACAAAGTCAATGACCAAGCAAATACAGTCAAGATGACGGTGAGAGTGGCTCCACCCCTTTCCTTACCCTTCAGGCCCCTAGAAGAATGTTTCTCACTCCTCTGCCATGTTTATGCCTACAAAGGGCTAGGGGCTGGGGCGGCCCTGGGGGACCCAGCATTTCTCTTTAGGCCAGCTAGCTGCTTAGGGGCTTTAGAAAGAGAATCCTGTTATCGTTAGTTCTGCAAAGGGATCCCTTAAGGCTCATAGCCCTAGGACCCTGGTCACGTGTATATGTTGAGGGCAGAGCTCTAGTTCCTGGACACTCTGGCTGGGAATCAGCCCTTCAGTGGGGGACCAGAGCTTCCAACTCATTTCACACCCCCAAGAAAGGCATCTTGGCAGAGAAAGAGACCCTAAAGTGATGGCTCAGGGAGAACTGTCCCTGCATCACCAGAGTTATGTCTCATGACTGGAGCAGTTGGGCAGGGCAGGATTCTGGTTCTCCAGGTTACATTCAAATGCTAAACGTTACCAGTGTATTTGCTGCTCTGCTGGGGAGGGGTCCCAGCTTTCCATCTCCTGGCTGGCGGTGAGCTAAGAGGGTTCACCTTCCAGGGAAGGCTGTTTCTCCAGTGTTCAGGCCACTTTTGATGCATGGGTGTGTGTGTGTGTGTGTGTGTGTGTGTGTGTGTGTGTGTGTGTGTGTGTGTGTGTGTGTGTGTGTGTGTGTGTGTGTGTGTGTGTGTGTGTGTGTGTGTGTGTGTGTGTGTGTGTGTTCTTAGAAGCAAGTTTCCCTCTTGTTTTTTTTTTTTTTTCCTTTGAGCTCCATGTCCTAGAGCCAGTGAGCTCCCCTTTGCTGCCCCTCTGTGTCCCCTCTGCAGCAGCAGCCCATCCTGGGGAGCTGCGCCCCTCTCACCACTGCTCTCACTCCTTGAAAAAACAGGCGTCTTCACTGCAGCCTCAGAACGCCCGTTTGAGGGGATTGTTTGTAGTAGATGTTTCCATGACACTCGTTTATTTCTTCTGCAAATACAACTGCACTGGGGGAGGGGATGAATTGGGAAACATGAACACCTTCCAGTTTCCTCCCCGTCCTCTACTGAGGGAATAAGAAGTCCACTTTCCCGGGGTCCCTCCATCCCAGACCCCTACACTGCTCCCCAAATCCATTTGGCTTCATGCTGCTGAGATGGGGCCAGGCTCCCAGGAGGTTGGGGAGGGGGGAGGAACCTTGTGCTTGGGGAGACAGCCTTTTTAGGAGAAGAAGAACAATTTCACTGCTCAAAGTCGAGATTTCGTGGTGATGAGCAACTATGACCCGCACTGGGGGTGGCAGTGTGCACACGTGTGTTCCCGACGGGGCCCGTGACTCTCCCGCAGCTGAGCCAATGAATCACCCCAAATCTTAGCGACTTTTAGAGGTCACTTTAGTCATCCCCCTGCCTTTGGGCTGGATGGAGCTTAACGTAATCTCACATTTGGGTGGGAGGGGGTGCGTTGGGGAGAAAAGAGTGGCCGTGTGTGGAAGGGAGGGGGGTGGTGGCGGTAGCGCGTGACCCCTTTGGAAAGATCTCCGGCGAAGGACGTTCCCAGCTTCCCCAGGCTGCCGTTCCCGGGTTTCCCCATCACTGAATCAGCACCGTCCTCACGGGACGCCTTTTTGCTGGATGGAAACCGGATGCTGGGCTCACTAGGTGGGCGGGGGCGCCGACCCCTCAGACCTGCAGGGTACCCGAGACTCCAGGGTCCCGTTAGCCGGCCCGGCAGCCACATTCCCTCCCCCAGAAACTTGCCACGCAGCGGGAGCAGGGAGCAGAACCGAGCGGAGACGCGGTAGCGCCTTCTCCCCGGCAATGCGCATGATTCTGCGGCTCTGGGCTGGCCACACGTCAACGCACCTTGAATAGGCTCGCCCCCCTCGCCGCGACGGGCAGGAGTCCCAGCCAATCGGGCTCCGGGTTCGCGAGCCGCGCCCAATGGGCGGACGGCGGGGGCGGGCCTGGGGCGGTGCGGCCGGGCTTCTCCTCGGCGCTGGCTGCGCTCCGCTCGGGCTCTAGTGCAGGTGCCGCTGCGCCGGGCGGGAGGCTACGCGCCGAGCCGAGCGGAGCCGTGGAGGGATGGGGAGCGGGCCGCCCGGGCTGCAAGAGCCGCAGGAGCCGCGGGAGCACCGGCACGGGGCGTAGGCGGCGCGGGGCACTTTGCGATAGGATGAGGCTCCTGGCTGGCGCGCGGTAGTACTATGATTTGGTATGTGGCCACTTTGATAGCAAGTGTGATCAGCGCCCGAGGTCTTGCGGCTCAAGGTGAGTTGAAGTGCAGCGTCCCTCCCCTGCGCCTCCCGGCGCTCTCGGCCCCGTCCTCCTGCCGAGCCCGCGCCCTCCCGGCGGGCGCGCTCCGAGCACCGCGGGGAGGGCGGGGGCCGAGGCCGCGGCCGGCGGGAAGGGCCTGAGCCCGGGCTGCCGGCGGTCGGGAGAGGACGCCTCGGGCTTCGGTCCACTTTGCCACCCTTGGCCCCAGGGCTTCAGAGCGGGTGCCGCGCCCGGTGCCCTTCGCGGGCGCAGCTGCCGCCGCGAGCGCTGGGAAGGCGGCGGCTTTCTGAACTCTGCCGCCGGGGAGTTTGCGGGTCCTCGGGCGGCTGCGGCACGCTGGACCCCGCGCAGCGCCACCGCTCCGCAGGAGAGCCGCTGTGGGGCTTGGCTCCGGCTCGCGTCTTTCCGGACCACACGCCTTGGCAGCTGGAGGTCGGGTCCCCTCGCAGGGCGGGGCGCACGGAGCCCCGCGAGAGGAGAAGAGTTGGTTCCGCGTGGGGTCCCTCGCCGGCTGCGAGGAGCGGCTGTCTTCGGCTGGCCCTGCCCACGCCCCGCTCCGCCGCACCTGAGACTGGCCGGGCAAAAGTTCCCCGGGAGCGCGCCGCAGCCGGGCACAGCTGGCCGGGGGCGAGGGCGGCGGAAGGGGGTCCCCACTGTCGCGTCTCCGGGCGGAGGGAGGTTTTCCTCTTTCCGTTTTTCCGGTCTGAGCTGGGAAGAGGCCAGAGGGAAGCCCGCGCGTTGGGTGATGCGCGCGTGAGCGCGCGGGCTTGTGCTCTGGAGACGGCAGAGCCACCTGCGCGCCTCTGTGTGACACCACGGCTCTCGCCCCTTGTATGGAAGTAGGAGCGGGGCCTGGAGGTGCCGGGTCTCTGAGCTCACGGTGCTCAGCGCGCAGACACGACCCGGCTGCGGACAGGTTCCTAGGGCCGGGAGGGATGGCTTCCGGGGAGAACCGCCGGGAGTGGGCGGCAGCTGGAGGACCCGGAGCGGGATACCCCGCGTCCGGCCGCGCTCGCGCAGGAGGGTCCTCTCCTCACCGTGTCTGGGGCTGTGTAGGGGGAGGGGAAGTGATTTGGGAAAGTTTCTGGTATGGAATAGGTCTCCGTGCTGTTTGGGGGTGTGTGAATACAGAGGAGGGCGAAGGGAAGGGTGACTTTGTTAAATGGTGTGTGACCTGGATGGTTTTAAAACTCTCCCTTTGTCACGTGGGGAAACTGAGGCCAGAGTGACCGCAGAAGCTCGTGGAGTGGGGTGTGAGGTCGTTCGAGCTGCGCTTGAGAACCTGTCTCCAGCCTCAGCCACCCCCCCCGCCCCATTCCCTTGTAGTCTTCCGATGCCCGCAGCTTCCTCCCCTCCAGTTTTTGGTATGTTCCTGCTATGGGACTGTGGCTGAAAGCACAAAAGGATGTGCTGGGATCTTTGAATAAAAGAGACTCCGAAGGGAGGCTCTGAAATAGCCTCCAAGCCTGAGACTTCAGGGGATGAGACTTCAGGGGAGGCGGATGGATTTTTTGCAAGTTTAAGCACAGAATAAAGGAAAATGGGCTTTATTACAGCAGCACACAAGGCGGCTAGACAGAAGGAAGGACTTCCCAGCATTGAAGGTTGTTGGTTATGAAGCTTTTGCCTTCTTCTGTCTGGGGTGGCTGAACATGAACCCCTGCCTGCCACCCCTGTGGGTCTTGGGGGTCTTTTTAGCCAAAGGGGCTCTGCGTGTGGCGGTGAAGGACCTAGGTCTAGTTACAGGACCTGGACTCAAGTCCGGCTCGGCCACTTGCTGGCCTGTGACCTTGGACACGTTGCTTCGCTTCTCTGATTGTCACTTGCCTCATTGGGGGTTAACAGCCTGAGCTTGTAGGGTTTTTGTGAACATTAGGGTTCTGTAGTAAGTAAGTAAGTAAGTAAATGATGATGATGATGGTTTCACTGTCTGGGGCTTCCAGGCACCCCTCTCAATTTCTTTCCCTTGAGCCATTCAGGGCATTGGGAGCTGGGAATGCCTTGGGGTAAAGTTCAGGTGCTGCCTCTGTCGGGAACCAAGTTTGGTTTCCCAGGCGGACCTTGCCCGGGGAGATGTGGAGGGCTGCTCGGAAATCCTTTGAAAGATCTGTAAAACTGGAGTTTTGTCAGTGGCCAGAGCCTTGTGGGAAGGATGCAGGGAGCCCAGGAGGCAAGCAGCTCATCACGCACAGCCTCCGGGGGCAGGAGACGGGCCTGTGAGGCTGCTGCCTGCACACTGCCAGCATTCAGATGCTGCTGTGTGAGCTCAGCTGTTCTCCGACTGGCAGAGGTGACTTCCGGGAGATTCCTGAGGGGAGGGACTTTGCGGTGCCAGCCTTAGGGTTTGGCTGAGCAGGGGCTGCTCCAGCAGAGGGGCGAAAGGGTTGTGACAGAGGGAGGGATGGGCTTGAGTCACGTGTGTCCGGGGGGGGCAGTGGAGAGGTTGGGGAGGGTGTGCAGAAGAGCCTGGAAGATGGCTATTGGAGTCTGCATCCCAGACTGAACAAGCCTGGGGGGAGGACCTGGGCCTTTACCGCCAAGGCTGCCTCCTCCTGTTGACTACAAATCCTGCATGACTAGTGTCCCCAAAGAAAGTGGGTTCTGACTCAGATCCTGCTGGTAGCTGGACCAGTGCCCTGTACTCTTGGCCTGGCCCTGACCCTCCTCCCTCCCTTTGGCAGCGAAGGTGGGAGGGAGGAGGTTTAGGCCTGGAGGCTGCTAGCGAGACCCACGGGCAGCCTCTCAGCTGAGCAGGACTTGGCTCAGGACGTGGCCAAATGGCATGTGTGTGTGTCCCCAGCACACACGCTAGAGGCAGGGGTGTGTCTGGCAGGCTGCGCTCAGGAGAAGTTGAGCAGGGGGTGTGTGGGAAGAATCAGCTTTCAGCTGCTGGCCCCAAGATCGGCGTGTGCTGGACCTGGAGCTGCCGGGTCCCAGGGCCGGTGGTTTCAGGTTTGAGGCTCTGAGACAGAAAGCTGGGATCTGGTTACCCAAGGAGCAGACGCTGCCTGACCGGGAGGTGCTGAATCCAGCCTTGTTCTGGCTGCCCTCTGTCAACTCCTGGCCCTGTGGTCTCCTCCCTCAGATCTCCCTTCCTCGGGCCTGGCTGCCACAGCCTTGCTGCGCTGAGGGAGTGAGGGCGGACCTGGGCGCGAGGGGGTGAGGCCCGAGAGGGACGAACTCTCTTCTCTCTGAAAGGCTTCCTGTCCCCCTGCACGTCCCATGCCTCCTCAGCCTGGGCTCTGAGCAGCTCTCTCCTGTCTGCGCCCGAGGATGGGTAAAGCAGCTTGTGTGAGAGTGGGTCTGAATTGTGGAAAGAGCTGTCACTGGTGCAAGCTGCTGGAGGTGACTGCACACGCGCGCGTGTGTGCGTGCACATGTGCGTGTGTGCACGCTGTGTGTGCAGCTGTGTGTTTGCACGTGCACGTGAATGCAGCAGACAGGCGACGCAGAGGCTCTAGGAACGAGGTGGGGCATCACTCCCATCTGAGTGTTGATGGCCGTGGGTGGCAGTGAGGCTAGACTTGGAGCAGACGCCTGACTTTCCCTGCCCGCTGCTCCACACCTGAGTCTGGGCAGCCCAGAAGCTCCCAAAGTTGGAGGCTCAGCCCAGTGGCTGGTCGAAGGATGCCTGAACTCCCCGAGAGAAAGCCTCAGTGGGGACACACACGGGCAGAGCCCCGGGGACGCAGAAGTCGGGTCTGTCTTGTAAGGTGGGCTCTGGCCTCGGCTGCTCAGTAGCCCAGACTCCTGGGTGGAGAAGGGGCTGGGTCCCTGGGGAGCCGGGCGCACAGGCAGCTCGTAGCCTGGCCCTGCCCATCGGGGGGAGCCCAGCCTGCCCGAGGCAGCTGACCTATTTTTCTTAGGAATCTTCCTGCTTTTCTGTTCTCTCTTGCGTGAATAAGCAGAAGACCGGTGAGCAGAGTCGGGGCCTCCATGAAGGTTTCGGAGAGCAATTCCTCGTGGGCCAGACTGAGCGCGGTCTCAGCCAGCCTGCCTGGCCCCCTGGAAGGGAGGGGACTCGGTGCTGCTCTCAGCCCGACCCTCTACCCCGCCCCGCCCCCGAGCTCCCTCCAGGTCCAGGCCCGGCCACAGGCTGTGGCAGGTACTTTGCACACACGTTACGAGGGGAGCCGCTGTCCTGTTTTCTGGCTGCTGAGTAGAGAGTGCTGACGCTGCACTGTGAGCAGACATGGGCTTCGATCCCCGCTTACTCGTGCCCACCTGGCGCCTTACCCGAGGGCTCTCCCGGCTCGCGGGCACTTGGACCAGGCCTGCACCCACCCGGCAGGCGGGCAGGGTGGGTGTCGCTGGGTCTGTCCGTGGAGGAGGCGCTGCAGGGGCAGAGCGGAGGTTGGATTGCTGACTGCTTCCTGCCAGTGGCTCCTGGGGAAAGGCTCTTGGAAATACAATCTAGCCCAGAGCAAATTAAGGCTGCTAATACCGTCGTTGCTGCCTCTCGGGCTGCCTGGGCCAGGAGGGTTAGGGTGGAGAGGCGCCCACGGAGGAGGGGGCCTGCAGATCCTGCCCCTCCCCCAGGGCCTCGAGAGAAAATGGGAAGGTTCCCAGCCAGGGCCAGGCTGGGCTCAACTGACCTTTGACTTGGGCCCTGAGAGTTTGATGGGGAGTGGGGGCCAAAGGGCCGTGAGGACAGCACTGGGGAGACCGCAGAAGGTGGGGACCTCTCCGAGGATCTGCCCAGGTAGGGGTGGAGGTCCCGGCCGGAGGCAGGCTGTCCCGGTGCCCTCTGGCCCACCTGCCTTCTGGAAAGGACAACCAGGGTGTGGCCTGACGTGGACACAGCCGTTCCTCCATCTCACACTTGGCTTTGGGTGGTATGTCTGTCCTCCGCTTTCCTCGTGCAAGCCTCTGGCTCTCCACCCCCCGGGTAGGGGGTGGGTGCTGTTCCGGGGGAGCCTGATCACAAGCTCCCTGGAATCTCCTGGAACCCCCTGGTGTGTCAGGGAGGAGGGATTGGGGGACTGTTGGGGGCTGTGCCATTTTTGGACTCAGCAGGGATTATTTTTAGGCTGGCAGATGGAGGTGGTGGCTGGCGCTGGTATTATTAGACAACAGGCCTGTGGTTTGGGAGCCTGGTGCCCGAGGGGGATGGGGACGGGGGCGTGGGGGGGTGGGTGGAGGAGGGGAGGCTCCCTGAGGACTTGTACTCACAGAGGAGGAGGCTGGCGCCGCCGCCACACCCAGCCGAGCTCCCGGGTCCCAGGTTGGGGGGGGCTCAGCCCAGTGCCCGCAGCTGCCTTCTGACCCAGGCGCACCCCGCCATCCTGCTTGGGTCCGGGGCTGCAGAGCTCTGGCTGTGAGAACCCGTCCAGAGTGTGTGGTGTGGAGGGGCTGGCCTGACTCAGCGGAGGGGAGGGGCTGCTTCTTGGGTCGGCGCGGGAGGGGCCTTCGTTCTTGGTCCCTGGGCCTGTGGCCGGGCCAAGGGGAGACATGGCAGCTGGAACCTGCTCCGACCTGCTGCCCGGCGGGCGGCTGAGCCAGCCAGGGGGCCCCCAGCCTGCTCACCTGTGAGGTGGAGATGGTAGTACGCCTGTCGGCCAGCGCTGAGACCCAGCACGGGCCTGGTATGTAGGAGCGGCCTAGAGGAAGCCGGGTTTGCCTGGTGGCTGGCTCTCCCCGCCGTCAGACCTTCCGGTCCTGGCACCTCTCCTCCCCCAGCCCCGCCTGTGGAAGAGCCCCAGCTTGTGGAGGGGGGGCGTGCCAGGCCCTGGATGCCCCGTGGTCCTGTGCTCACAGGGGATCCAGTGGCAGCCCTGGACCCGGCTACCCGCCGGGCACCACCTGGCCCAGAGAGCAGGCGGTTTGTCCCCAGTGGGCTTTCGGAAAGGTCAGCCAGACCGCAGGGGCACCGCGTCCTCCGTTGCCCTCTCTGCCCACCAGGGTGTGTCCCCAAGATGCAAATTCGCTCTGCTGCTCCGGGTACAGCTGTGTCCTGCCTTCTCGGAAAGGGGTGTGTGGCATCCAGGACACGTTCCACCCCTGCGGTGCTCACCCAGCAGATGCCAGCGTCCCTTTGAGGCTCGCGGCCTTGTCCCTCGGCTGCTGCAGGCTTCTGTGGTGGGGAGGGGTGTGGGGCCTCCCCCTCCTGCAGCCCTCCCCCTCAGGTCACCACCCATCCCCGTCTCCCCCTCCCCGCTCCTCCCTGCTCCCTTCTGAGCCAGCCAGCCGTGAGCAGCCTGCTGCTCCCGGACTAACAGCCTCCCTTCTGTCCCCCTTCGGCTCTGGGCCCTCTGAAGGCCTGTGTCTCTGTGTCCCAGGCTGAGTCCTGTGTGCCTCTGAGCTCTCTCTGTCTGTTTGTCTCTCTGTCTCTGTCTGTTCGCACCCTGACCACCTGTTTCCATTCTTGCCCCTGGACTCTCGTTCACTCTTCGACTTGGGTCGTGTCCTCCTAGGGTTGAGGTCATGTCTCTCCTCCATCAAGCTCCTCTTCCTTCTCTGCTGCCAGCAATGTTTACTTTTTTTTTGCAGTGAGCTTTTCTGGAGAAAGTGTTTTATTAGACATGCTTGGCTCAGAAAGGCTCAGGCTGAGGGGGAAGTGCTCGTGGGTGATGGAGTGAGAGCACACGCTGTGCGTGTGTGTGTGTGTGTGTGGCTGTGTGTGTGGGTGTGTGTTGAGGAGATGAGGGAAGCTGATAAATATTTTAGGACTCAGAAAGCCAGGAGGGCTGGTCTGAGCGTGGGAGCTGGGGCAGAGCCTCCCCCCCGCCCCGCCCCGGCCTTCTTCCTGGGAAGCGGGTTTCTTTTGGCTTTGCTCCCCGTCTCTGCACTGCTGGCCTCACCGTGTCCTCTCCCAGCTGCCGGCCGCTGGTGGAAGGGTCCTCGGGAAGAACCGTGGAGGCGGGGCTGAGGCCCGAGTGGGCCTTGGTGGGGTGGGTGCGTAGCCCTGAGTCCAGGCTGGGGGGGGGCCGGTGTGGGAGAGGCTGCCTCGCTGCTGTGCGGTGAGAATGAGGCAGCCCAGGTGCAGACCCTCACCCTGCCAGAGCCTCCAGAGCCTTCGCTGTGAGAGGGGGGCAAGCGACCCTGCCCCCTGCCCCAGGCGCTGGGGCCGGAGCCTGGGAAGGAGCCCCTTCTGTGGAGCCCTCTGGCCCCCAGGTGACGGACCCCGGGAGGAGCCCCTCCTCTTACCCTGGTTCCTGTATTTCCTCTCTTCTTCTCCTCCAAAGTCTACACACTCACACGTGCACGCATACACGTACACACACGCACACACGCGTGCACACGCGCTGCTTTCCCTGCTTGCTCAGGCGGCCTGCTCCTTGCCCATCCCTGCAGGGTCCAGCACCAGCCTTTGTGCCCGGGTGCTGCGAGGCGGGCTCTGTCCCCACCTGGTGCCCCTGGGGTGTGTGTGTGGGGGTGCCTGCTGCGCTTTCCCTGAGGGGCTGTAATTCAAAGTTAGCCTAAAGCAGGGCTAGGAGGGTTGGGAAACCGGCTGGGGCCTCAGGCAGGTGAGGGCAACAGTCTGCTCTGCCCCAAAAATACTCTGTGATCTTAGCTCTTTCTCTAGAAAACAGTGATGTCACCGGTAGCCAATCAGCGTCTGGAAGGGTTGCCTCCTCCTCCTTCCGCAATTTGCAGGAGGAGAGGGAGCTGGAGCGGGAGGGCGAAAAGGAGAGACAGACAGAGACACAGACCCAGAGAGATGGAGGCAGAGCGCACCACGGAGACCGGGCAGTGGAAAAGCAAAACCCCTTCCCCGGCACAGGCGAACAGAACCCCACAGGCCCCGCCAACACACACACGCGCTGATAGAGACATATAAACGGGGAGGTGGGGAGAGACAGGCAGGTAGACAGAATCACCCATGTAGCGGGGAGCTAGAGAGAAAGTGACAGAGACACAGCGAGACAGACGTTGGAGGAGGAGCCAGAGCCAGCCAGAGAGTCAGAAAGACACAGAGACACGAAGGAGAGACGGACGAGAGGAGCGGGGCAGGAGCCGCCAGGGGTGGGAGGTGTGGTCAGAATCAGGCCCAGAGGCACGTGGAGGACAGGGGCTGCTCTCCTGGGCGTCCCCGGCTGGGAGCCTCCGCGGAGCAGCTGCTGTCCCTGGTGCTGCCTGGAGGGTCCCAGCCGGGACTGGAGGGGAGGGGCGGGGTGGAAGGGCTGGGCTCTGGGGGATGGTGTGGATACTGGAGGGAAGGCAGCGGGAGGGGCCTCTTTCACTTGGAAGGGAGCTGGACAAGGTGCCTTTGGGCTGGAGGTGGCGTTGCAGGCCTCGGGGCGGAGCCTGGGTTAACCGCTTCTCTCTGCGGCTGGGGGTGCGGCTGCTGGGGAGCCTCTCCCGCCTCATCTCCCGTCCCTTCCAGTCCCTTTCGGGAGGGTGGCTGAGCCCTGTCCAGCCGTGCGCCTCGTCCTCTGCCGGAGGTGGGGATGTTCCCCTTAGCTGGCTGAGGTTAGCAGCTCAGGGTCCCCCCTCCTGCGTCCCTAGCCTCCTGCGGTCTTAATGGTGATGTCTGGGGCTTCGCAGCCTGATAGGCTTGGGGCGTGGAAACTGGCGGCCTGGAGGCCCCTCCCGCCCCCTCAGAGGGAGGAGGGGCAGAAAGGCCAGCTCGTGCCCCCGGGGTTTTCCCTCTGGTGATGCCGTGAGCAGCCTCTGCTCAGCCTGTTCGGGATTCCCCGCTCCTGTATGGAGCACTGTTGTTTTGTGCTGTGAACATCAGGCTGAGCTGGGGGCGGGGCATGGGAGGACGGCTGGCTCTGCAGCTCCTGCCAGGCTCCAGTGGGAAGCATCCTGGTGCAGGAAGACGTCCTATGTTCACCCGCTGCAGCGCCCAGGCCACGGTGTCCACAGAGGGGCCGAGGCCCCTCCACCTTCTCAGTGGCCACGCTCCTCAGAGTTGGCGGGGGTGTCATGGGGGAGGGCGCGGTCGGGCTCCGCTCTTTGGGGTTGGCAGGGCAGGGGTGGCCTCTGCGGGGGCCGGGCGGGATCTCCTTTCACCTCCTTCCCTGTCTCCCCGTGTGGCTGTCCCAATAGGTGCCCACGGCCTGCGAGAGGAGCCCGAGTTTGTGACCGCGAGGGCCGGCGAGAGCGTGGTCCTGCGATGCGACGTGGTCCACCCGGTGACGGGGCAGCCCCCGCCCTATGTCGTGGAGTGGTTCAAGTTCGGGGTGCCCATCCCCATCTTCATCAAGTTTGGCTACTACCCACCCCACGTGGACCCTGAGTATGCAGGTAAGGCCTTCCCGCCTGGCTCCGGGGCCCCCGCACCGTCCCTCCTGCCTGTGTCTCGTCGCCTCTTGTCTTTTCCGACGGGCCTCTTATCTCTGTTTTCCAGTCGCTGTCTCTGTCCTCCCATCCTTTGCACTCTGGTAGGTTTTAATTAAGTGGTGTGAGGAGAGGGACACGGAGGTGGGGCAGACACAGAGCTTCCTGCACAGCCCCGCTGGGCCGCAGGGGGCAAGGCCGGAGGAGGAGAAGGGAGGCCAGGAGCCCGATGCGTGGGAGAGGAGGCCGGCGGGAGGGCGGCTGGCTCGGCAGCAGCAGCTGCGTCAGAGCCATGGCGGCCGCGGGGTTTGCTCTGTCTGGCTTTGCCCACTCCCTCCCTCTGGCTCTGAAGTTGGGGCTTCATCCCGTCCTGAGTGTGAGGAAGTGTCTGGGCGCCTGCTCCACTCGCTGCCTCGTCCTCCGGCCTCCCTCGTCCTGGCCCCAATGCTGTCTTGCTCTGCAATTACTCCTGCCAGCGGTGGCCTCACTGAGTCACTGTCAGGGCCTGCCCGCCAGGGAGGAGGGCGTGGGGCGGTGTGAGTGAGGGGCGTGTGTGCCTGTGCGAGGGTTGCACGTGGGCTTGTGTGTGTACGCATGCGCGTGTGTTGGGGTTTAAAGGAAGAGAGGAAACTGGTGGGACACAGCTTTTATCTTTACCTCTGATTTCTGAGGTCTGCATTGCATTTTTCTCAGCTTCTATTTTTCTTTCTGTCCTTCTGTGTCTGTGTCTCTCCGGCCCTGGTTGGTTTCGACTGTCTGGTTTGTAGGCAGATTGCCATTACCGAGGAGACAAGGAGGAAAGCACAGGAGGTCGTGACACTGGGGCGAGGAGTGGGCCTGAGTGGAGAGTGAGCGGAGGGGGGACCCCGAGGGCTGCTCTGGGGAAGGGAACGGAGTTAGGGAGGGCGGCTCGGGTCTTTGCTCGCCTGCCAGCCGCTCCTCATTCTCGGGCTACAGGCCCTGCGGCCAGACTTGGAACCTGGGCTCTGGCTGGATGAACGCTCTGCTCTCTGGCCTCCATGACAGGACTAGGAGGGGACGCCGGCACCCTGTCCCCAGCGGCCTCTTCTCTGCCCACCATAGGGGTGCTGGGCGTGGCAGCCACGGGGACCTGCTGGGGCGGGGTCCCGCTCCTCCTCTTCTGGCTCTCTGGCCCCCTTCCCGCCAGCTCCGTATCCCTTCTGCCTTTCCTTGGCCCCAAGAGAACGGGAAGTTGCAGGGAACTGAGGCTTTCTCGGTGCAGCTGGCGGGCAGCGAGGCTGGGGCTCTCGGGGCCGCCCTGCTCTGGGCCTGCCCGGCGGCGGGCTGGGGTCACAAGGGTGCTCTGCGCGGCCCTGACCCACTTTGTCCCCTTTCCACAGGCCGCGCGAGCCTCCACGACAAGGCGTCCCTGCGGCTGGAGCAGGTGCGCGCCGAGGACCAGGGCTGGTACGAGTGCAAGGTGCTCCTGCTGGACCAGCAGTACGACACCTTCCACAACGGCAGCTGGGTGCACCTCACCGTCCACGGTGCGTGCGTGCGCGCGCGCGCGCGTGGGCCTGTGCGTGGTGCGTTTCTGCGTGCAGGCATGAGAGTGTGTGCGTGCGTGCGAGTGAGCAGGCAGACGTGCGTGGTGCGTGCTTGCATGAGTGCGCGCAGGCGTGTGAGCGTGCGTGCGTGCGAGTGAGCTTGCATATGTGGTGCGTGCGTGTGCGCTTCCTTTGCGTGCCCCCGGGCTGGGGGCCCCAGGCCCCCTGGTTCGTCCTGGAGCCCCTGGGGGCCGTGGGCGCAGAGGCCTGGCAGCTCCCGGCACCAGGGCGCTTGCCGCCGGCGGGGTCGTCAGAGCCCAGCGCAGGGAGGTGGAAGCCGGCATCCGAAACCCGTAGGGTTGAGGATCTGCGGGACGGACTCGGGAGCAGCCGCAGGAAGATCCTCTTCGGGCATCTCCCCGTTACAGCCTTCCTTTAGTCCATTCGCCTCAGTAACCGTTGGGCGCTAGTCTCTACGCTGGATGATCCGCAGCAGCAGAGCACACCCAGGGCCGGGCGGGGGTCCTGCTGGTCCCGGTCCGGAGGGCGCCTTCTGATGCCCGCGGGTACTTACTGCCCAGGTGAAGGGTGACGGGCCTCGTGCTGTGCCGTGCTTCCCAGGGCTCCGGGGTTCCCCTGCACCGAGGGTCCCCTGTGCCCTTGGGAGCCCTTGCTTGGGAGGGGACATTCCGGAGGAGCCGGGGGCGCTGGAACCGGGAGAAAGTGGAAGGAGAAGTGGTCCCCACGGTGGAGGGGAGCAGGGTTTTTGATTTGTTTTTCTTTTTTCTTTCTTTTTTTTTTTTTTTGGTACGCGGGCCTCTCACTGTTGTGGCCTCTCCCGTTGCGGAGCACAGGCTCCGGATGCGCAGGCTCAGCGGCCATGGCTCACGGGCCCAGCCGCTCCGCAGCATGTGGGATCCTCCCAGACCGGGGCACGAACCGTGTCCCCTGCATCGGCAGGCGGACTCTCAACCACTGCGCCACCAGGGAAGCCCTTTGATTTGTTTTTCTGACCATACAGTTACTCTTGCTTCAGTTTATGAGCCGACGTGTTCAGCCGCCGCGTGTTGCAGACGCTGCGTTGGTTATTGAGGTGTCCACAGTGTGTGTGCTTTGGATGCGCCCCTCACTGCTTGCCTCTTTCTGGGTGTGATGTCTGTGACCCTGGGTGCTGCGGTCGGGAGAGAGCAATGGGCGCTTGCCTGGGTTGCAAGTTTCTCTGAGCCTCGAGGGTCCCTGCCTTGTGGGGTCAGGTCAGGCCGTGCTCCTTCCACCTTGAAAACCCATCCAGGGCCCTGGAAGAACAGAGTATTTTAGCCAGAGCACTGGTCTCTGGAAAGCGAACTTAGGGACGGTGGCCCTGGGTCAGTGGTCCAGGCTGCCTGAGCCCCTGGATGCAGGCGCTCCTGCTGGTCAGTCCCCAGAGACCGATTGGAGGCTTATTTAAATCTTGGTTGGGCTGTCCCCACCACCCGCGAGTTTTTGAGTCATCCCTTTTCGATGCCAGCTGTTGTATGTGCCCAGAATGAAAACTCGGCTTAATATTAGCCCAAGCAGAACATAATTAGGAAGGTAAACCTGCTGCTGACAGCATCCCTGACGAGCACCGAGCCAAGAGCCCCACGCTGCTTGCTTTCTTGTGCCCTTTCCCGAGGCGGGCCGACGCCTCCTGCAGCCCCACCTCCTCCCCTCACATCACTGCTGGGTCCGGTCCAGTGAACAGAGAAGCAGGCATGCGCAGACACTCCGAGCCGGGGACGCAGAGCTTCGTCCAGAGTCGTGTGTCCTGTTAGAGCTCGGGCTCCGTCTGCACCAGGGGGAGTTCATGGCTGGGAATTCCTCATTGCTCGGATGGACCGGCACGGAACGCGGCCCGATGAGACTCGGTTTATTTCACGCATCCACTGCGTTAGCTGTCTGATCCCTGGCACCCATATCACTTCTCTGAGCTTCCCTTTTGTGTTTCCAAGAACAGAGCCCGTTTGTAGGGCTATTGTGAAGATTAAGGGAAACGCTGTGGGCGAAGATGTCTGGCACCGTGCCTGGAGGGTTGGCTGCGCGGGGTCATTGTGTGCAGGATGCTGGTTATCCTCCTCCTTAAGGGAGAAAAAGATGAAGTCGGGTAGCACAGGAGGCGCCTCAGGTTGGGAGAGGTGGCCTGTGGTGGTCGGAGAGCCCTCAGGAATACACCCACGATCACCCATTCAACACACAGTTTCTGAACATCCACTTGGCAGGCTATGGGGAAACGCAGTGGGTGTGACCCAGACCCAGCTCTGAAGGACACGTCAGGAGGCAGTCAGGTCCAGAGAGAATTGCAGTATGGGCTTTGGGAGCGTGAGGGATGGAGGGCTTCTCTGAGGCAATGAGCCCTGGGCAGAGACCCTTCGGGGAGGAGGAGTCTGCCAGGTGCGGGGGCAGGAGGCGGGAAGGGTGTTCCAGGGCGGAGGGAACAGTATGCCTGGAGGCCCAGAGGAAGGAGAGCCGGCGCATTTAGGCAACCTGGCAGGTTGTTCGTCCGGAAGGGTCAGGCTTTAGCACTGGGGCTCATCATCGGATGCTTTCCCTCACCAGGGGCCTCCCTCTCAAAGGGTGGACACCACAGGCACCTCCCAGCGTAAGCGATCTCACCCTTTCTTCCTCCTGCATTCTGAGGTTCCTTCCCGCGTAAATACTTCCATTATCGAAGGAAAGCGTTTGGAGCACCCACGTTGCGTTGCTTCCAAACTAGAATATTTAATGTCAGGCATTTCTGACTGGGATCACCTTTGGAAAATGAAAAATTAGAATCACAGATTGTCTTATTCTCCTTCTGTGTTTTCTCGAAGACCAGTTGGGAGGAAACAAGCCCAATTATTTTTTTATTGCTTATAAAATACCTGGAAAGCCAGAGTCAAACCTTGCTTTAGGTCGATGAATTGCTTGGAGGAGGGGCCAGCCTATTTCTAACGTGCACGATTAATTATAGGGCATTTGTGAAAAAGAATTAAGCCTAGAAATGCAGCTGGTAAGCTCACACCTAATCAAGTAAATAATCGGGAGTCAAACCATTATTTTCCGGAAAACTCGAAATTGTTCAAAGTGCTTTCCTGATTAGCACCTAAATAGTAAAGTGATTATGTAATTAGTAATTAATTTGTCACTTCAGGATGTAATTTACCATATTATCTTTTCTTTAAGTGTGACACAGAGGTAACAGAGGCCACGGCTGTGTGAGCTGGAATTCAAGGGCAGGTGTGGCGGGAGGGCTCTGTTGGGGTAAGCGCACGGCTAGGCCAGGAGGGGCCTGGGGTTCGGATGCCAGGTTCCCTCTGCAAGGACTTGGAATGAGTTTTACCATCACTTTTGGTGTATTAGACGTTGGGTGAGGATGGACCTTCTCAAGGATGTGTCGTGCGTGATGAAGCCTGCTTCCTGGTCACCCAGTCCTCACTCCTGTGCCCCCTTTGTGGCCACGCTCAGCGGAGGAGTGGGGAGATCGTCGAAGAAAGCCGTCTCGCCATGGTCTTGTCTTCGGTTTTGTGTTTGCATTTGTGTTGGTCTGTTGTGTGTGTGTGTGTGCGCATGCGTGCAGGTGTGTGGCTCTTTCATTGCATTCATCCATCTGTTCAACCAATGTTTGTTGAGACTCTGCTACATGCCAGGAACTGCGCTAAAAGCTGGGTACATAGTGGGATTCTTGGAAATCTCTGCTCTCAGGAGACTTGGTCGTAAGTGCTTTAAACAGTCTGCGGAGACAGGAATGCAGCAGGTGCCTTCCTAGACCGGCTGACCAGGCGAGGCAGAGGTGGCATTTTAGCAAAGGCCAGCAGGCACCGAAAGGGTGAGATGTGGGTACAGCCCAGGAGGGGGGATGGCCGACGCAGAGCCCCCAGGAATGGAAGTCCTTGGCATGTGTAGGAAGACGGGAAGGCTGTTGTGTCAGAGCAGAGTTGAGGGGTGTGCAACAGGAGGTGAGGCTGGTGGCAGGTGGTGGGTGGCCGCGACCCCCGGCGTGTCCTGGGCCTGGGGCAGGGCAGCCTCCGAGGAGACCCCTCTCACAGCTTCTCGTCGGGGCCTCAGGAGCCCTGGGCGGCCGACGGTGATGACAGTGGTGACAGAATGACCACCATTTCACGTTTTTTTACGTTTTACCAGCTCCTTTCACGGACTTTACCTCGCTAATTCCTACCACTGGTCTTGTGGTAAACTGGGGGTTAGGTAGAGCCCAGAGCGGCTGAGCCCAGGGTTACAGAGCGAGTGGCAGCTGGACTTAAACTTGGAGCCTTGAGCCCGGTGCTGTGGACCCTAGGCTGGTGTCATCAGTGCCCCCACCTCCAGAAGACCCCGAATGTTCAGCCAGGGAGTTGGGGTTGATCAGGTGGCTTCTATAGGCAGCTCAGACAGGCGAGACAGAGTGTGTTATTCGTACCGATGGGATTTTAGTCAGAAGCCTGAGGCAGGTGCTGGGGGACAGTGTGGCACAGTCTTTGAGAATTCGGAAGTGAGTAGCCTGTGGACTGGGCTGTCCTGCCTGGTCCCCAAGGCAGCTGCGGGGAAGGTGGGGGATTGTCGCTGCAGAGCCTGGGTGATTCTTTGTCACCTGGCTTGTGATCCGTGCTAGGCCTGACAGGGCTCAGACGGCAAATGTCCCAGAACTGTGGGCCTGGCTGGGCTGGGGTTATAGAAGGAGGGGTGTCTGGATGATCGTGGGGTGACGGGTGCCTCGTTTATTGCCGCATCCCTGGTGCTGAGCATGGGGCGCCTGTGGGTACTGGAGAAACAGTCCTTTATTGGGAATTAGGTGTATGCAATGGGGAAAGTTTAGACTTGGGATCCAGCCACAGTGACTCTGAGCTCCAGGTTCCCCCCCCACAAGGCAGGGCCTGTCACCTGTGTCACCTCCCACCTCCTGGAGGGTGCTAGCCTCGTGGGGTGGCCCAGCGCAGGGCCCTCGCTGTGTTCAGGGCCGCTGGCTGACCCCACCCCGCGCCTTGGGTCTCTTGCAGCTCCTCCCACCTTTACAGAAACACCCCCCCAGTACATCGAGGCCAAGGAGGGCAGCAGTGTCACCATGACCTGCACAGCTTTTGGGAACCCTAAGCCCATTGTCACCTGGCTGAAGGAGGAGATGCTGCTAGGTGCCAACGGCAAGTACCAGGTGAGTGTGGGTCTGCTGCGGCCACTGCACCCACTTCTCCTTGCCCTGCGCCTCCATCCCCGTGACAGTTCACGCTTGCGGAGGCGCAGGTGGGGCTGGAGGCGGCAGGCGGAGCGGCTGGCACCCGTGTCCTCGGAGGGAGAAGCCTGCTTCCGTGTCCCCAGGTGCATGGGCCCCAGGCCACTTCCACCTGGGATGGAGTTGGCGGGCCCAGGGCTGGGAGCTGAGCCCGACTCTCCTCGGCCCCAGGTGAGTGACGGCAGCCTGACGGTGACGTCGGTCAGTCGGGAGGACAGAGGTGCCTACACCTGCCGCGCGTACAGCATCCAGGGAGAGGCCATCCACACCACCCACCTGCTCGTCCAAGGTGAGAGCGATCTGGCCTCTACGCCCTGGGCCTCTGGCAGGAGTTCCGGCCCCACTGAGCTTGGGGGGTTCTTCCCAGGGCGTGCGTGGCTCAGCTGGGGGTGGTGGGAGCTCCTCTCCATATCGTGGGGCTCCTTGGTGGGTTTCTGCTTTCTCTGAATGTCCAGAAGGCGTCCCGCTGGGCCGCCTCCTTCCCCGGGGGAGGAGCCCTCTCTCAGGCTTCCACCCTCTGATGATGGCATCAGTCAATAAAGATAGGAATTCCGTCCAACCCCAGAGGGTTAAATAACACGGAGGGCGTTTGGTGGCGCTGGTGTCTGTGGGGTCAGCACCTGAGGTGCCGGCCTGCCTTGCCTGGGGCCCCGAAGCCCCCAGAGGGGGCGGCCTCCGTCCTGCTCGAGGGGTGGGGTGGCGGCTGCACGCTGCTTCTGCGACTCAGGCCTGTCTGGAAGGTGCGCACCACCAGGGCTGCTGGAGCTCCACCCCTCTCCTCCCCTTCCCCGACCCGCCGGCCACCCTCATCCGGTCAGCCCACAGCCTCTTACTCCTCTAGAGGCAAGGCGGTTCCTTTCTCCTTGCAGGGGGGGTGGGGGGTGTGGGGGGTGTGTGTGTGCGTGTGCGCGCGCGCCTGTGTAGGGGTTAGCTGGCTGCTCGGAAGCCGGGTTTACAGAGGGGCTGTGCATGGGGCGGGCGTCTACAGCGGGCTGGGAGCACACGGCCACACCTCCGGACCCCTTGCATCCCTGGGACCTGCAGGGAGAGGAAGAACCTGAGCACAGGCAGCAGCTGGATGCGTCTCCATGACAACTGCTTGGTTGCGCTGCCAGCTCCTGGACCAGTGCCTTCCCCGCTGTCCTTCCCAGGGCTTGGGGTGCCCCTTCCTGAGGGTCGGAGCCTCCTGGGAGCCCAGTGCTGCGGCCCCCCCACCCCACCCCCGCCAGGAGAGGTCATGCTTGTTCCTGTCCCCCCAGGACCTCCCTTCATCGTCTCCCCTCCTGAGAACATCACTGTCAACATATCCCAGGATGCTCTGCTCACCTGTCGGGCAGAGGCCTATCCCGGCAACCTTACCTACACCTGGTACTGGCAGGACGAGAATGTCTACTTCCAGAAGTGAGTGCCCGCCCTTCCCTTGGGGCCCAGCCAGGCCCCCTCGGGGTGAAGCTTCCGAGCAGGGGCTGCCCTTGGGCTCTGGGAGCTGGCAGGGGTTGGGGGCATCCGGTCCGCGTGTCCCTCATGCTGAGGCCAGTGTGTGTGCAGAGGGCGCCTGCCCCCTCCTCAGCCGTGTGGAGGACTCGCTGGCATGTTGTCCCAGCGTGGAATGGAAGACGCCTGCCCCCACCCCCCTGCCATTGTGTCCTGTGTTCTGTGTCCCTGCAGCGATCTGAAGCTGAGGGTGCGGATCCTGATCGACGGGACCCTGATCATCTTCCGGGTGAAGCCTGAGGACGCGGGGAAGTATACCTGCGTCCCCAGCAACAGCCTGGGACGCTCGCCCTCGGCCTCGGCGTACCTGACCGTGCAGTGTGAGTGGGGCAGGCTCAGGCCACGCTGGCCACACAGGGGGCTGGAGGGCTGCGTGGAGGCAATGTGGGCGGAGGAGGGGCCGAGGCGGGGACGGGACAGCGCGGGAGGCGGCCTGACCCGGGCTGGTCAGCGGAGGTGAATCGAGCCCCCGCCAGGCTCTTCTCCAGGCCGCACGGCCGCCCGTGTCCACTAATGCATTCCGTCAGCCTCGCCCCGGTTGGGCTTAGGGACAGGCGGGCCTTCTGGACACTGTCCTCATGCCGGTGCTGGCCAGCTCCTCTGTCCGCACCTTGAACAAGGTGTTTTTTTCTCAGTATCTGAGGGCATGTAGCTCAGACCCAGTGGGGTAGCTCTCCTGCCGCTCTCTGCTCCCCTGCTGGGTGGGCAAGGGGGACAGATCCTCTCTGGGGCGACTACGCCGCCTCCCCAGCACCGGGCCCCTGGTGGCTTCCCTACCGCGCCTTCCAGGGCTGCCCGAGACCCAGGGGAAGGAGCTGCTCTTGGGCCGGAACGACCGAGGGCTTCTGTGCAGCATCATTCAGCTTGCTGGTCTCGAGTGGGGGAGAGGATGAGTGCCGAGGGCTAATCTCTTCCTCCTGATTGGAGGATGACTCCGTCACTTTGACAATAAAGGCCCCTCTTGACGTGGTAGGTGACAGGCTGTCCATCACACAAGGGCTCATGTGCAAGAACCACTCCCTCCCACAGCACGGAGGGGCGGGCGAGAGTATGACCATCTGGAGAGGCGTGGCCCAGAGGTGGCATCTGAGCTGAGGACATTAGAACAGCTGGTGACCCCGGGAGACGGGCTGAGCATGGGCCCGGTGGTGGGCCCCCCGAGTCCCGACCTCACTCCCTCACGTAGTGATGCTGCTGGTGGGGCCAGAGGCTTCCTCTCTGCTGTCCACAGCCGAGGACGACTCTCAGCTGCTGTCTTATGAGCCCCGAGTTCCTAAGAGCTGTGAGGCCTAAGGAAAGCTGTGTGACCCAGAACCCCAGGCCTGGCTTTGATGAGTTCCTTCCTGTGTGCCCAGGCTGTGAAGGTGCCAAGGGCAGGGCAGGCTCCTTGTGGAGCGGAACCCCTCTGCCTGTGTCACCCGGGCACGGAGGGGGCAATGGCGGAGGGGGAGGGCCAGCAGGGGTGGTCTCCAAAGGACGATGATCCACCAGGACCAAGGCTCCCGTCCTCCAGGCTGTGGCCGTGTCTGCTGAGGGAAGCGTTTCCCTGTCTCCCTCTGGCACCATCACCCACTCCCACTTGTCGTTTTTTACCTCTTTCCTGCCTTCAAAGAGAACCTGGGGGGTGAGATTTTCAGGTGGGTGAGACAAGGATCTTTATTTCTGCTAAAAAGCAGTGTTCAGAGTATTTCCCATTCATAAACCCTTTGAAAACCTTGGAGGAGAAAAAAAAATCTACCATACAAAAGTAGGAAGCTATGTCTAAATATATATTTCGGCCTGGTATTTATGTAATGCTCTTCTCTGAAGGGCTCCAGACGCTAACAGAGCCGCCCATTCATCCCCACCGCCTCCCGGGGAGTTCTGGATCCTTCTCCTCCATGGTCCTCGGGGAGAACCTGGGGAGCCTCCGAGGGGATGACTCACCCACGTCACAGGGCTGCTGCTCCTGCTCTCCTGAGAAACTTCGAGCGGCTCCGTGGCTGACTCTGCACCCCACCTGCACAGATGGGAAACCAAGGCAGAGCAGAAAAGCAGCCTTGTGGTTCCGCCCCTGGTCGCCGTCCGCAGAGGATGTGGGGCGAGGAAGGGCTTGGGGTCCCGCAGAGACTTGGGAGGGACGCTGCTGTCCTATGAGTCCCGGCGGCTGTCGCGTCTCCAGGCGGAGGTGTCTGGGGGGAGCTGCAGGCGGGCAGGAGCAGCGGTGCCTCCATGCGTTCAGATGGGTGTTCTTAAGGATGCAGGGCTGGACACACAGGACGGTTGCTGTGGCCTCTGGGCGGTCAGCCCGGGGGGTGGGCTTTACCATCTCGTGGTCCCTGCTGGGCCGACCTGGCACTGCGCCGAGTGGGGGGCCCTGGGCTGCTGGGTGGCTCGCCCCCCCCGCCCCGCCTTCTCACCTCTGCTTCCCTCCCCACACCCCCGGCCCTGCAGACCCAGCCCGCGTCCTCAACATGCCCCCCGTGATCTATGTGCCTGTGGGAATTCACGGCTACATCCGCTGCCCCGTGGACGCAGAGCCACCGGCCACCGTGGTCAAGTGGAACAAGGACGGCCGCCCCCTGCAGGTTGAGAAGGTGCCGGAGGGCCATGTGCCGGTCGCGGGAGGCCCCCGGCCCTGAGGTGCTACCTCTGGGGATCTGGTTCCCGCCAGGGCCCTTCCCCTCCCCCCAGGATTTTGGGAGAGCAAAGAGCCATTTCCCGTGGGCCGAGTCCAGCAGGGCCTGGCCGTTCTCGCATCGCGAGACGCCCCCGCTCCCGCAGCCTGTGCACGGAGGAGCGGCTCAGGTCCGGCTGAGGGGCCCGGGCCGAGCACCGGCTCCTGACCCCAGCTCCCCTGCGCTGTCTGTGCCCCAGCAGAACCTGGGCTGGACCCTGATGGAGGACGGCTCCATCCGAATCGAGGAGGCCACAGAGGAGGCTCTTGGCACTTACACCTGTGTGCCTTACAACACCCTGGGGACCATGGGCCAGTCTTCCCCCGCGAGGCTCGTCCTGAAGGTGAGGCCGGGGCTGCGGGCCGCCTCCATGCGGGCGGTGGGCGCCTGAAATGCCCGACATCACAGCCTCGCCGCGCTCTCCTAGGACCCCCCGTACTTTACGGTGCTACCAGGCTGGGAGTACAGGCAAGAGGCCGGCCGGGAGCTGCTCATCCCCTGCGCTGCCGCCGGGGACCCCTTCCCTGTCATCACGTGGAGGAAGGTACCTCTGGGCTCCGGGGCTCCCGGGGAGCGCGGTAGGGGCACGGCCTGGGGACGGCGCTGTTCCGACGGGGCGGGGGCTGAGTAGCGACGGTGACTCCTGGTGCGGGGGGGTAGGGAGGGCTGCGGGCTGGGGCCCGCTGTCACCCGTCCTTCCTGGACCCCTGAGTGTTGGTGGCTGCTCTTCTTCCCTGCCCCTCCTCCCGCCCCTGTGTTTGGCCAAGGTAGGGAAGCCCAGCAGAAGCAAGCACAATGCCCTGCCCAGCGGGAGCCTGCAGTTCCGTGCCCTGAGTAAGGAGGACCACGGAGAGTGGGAGTGCACTGCCACCAATGTGGTCACCAGCATCACTGCCAGCACCCACCTGACTGTCATCGGTATGGGGCGTGGGAAGGCGGGCCGGGCTCTGGGTGCGGGGCTGTCTGTCCCCGGGTCCGGGCTGGGCCTGGCACAGGTGTCCTCTTACCTGGGGCTCCGGGCACGTGTGCCCACTTCCTCTGCCTGAGACCTTGTCGCCAGAACCTCGGCCTGCACGTTTTCCCTGCCCCTTTGGGGACAGACAGCCACAGTTGTAGCAACAGCCAGTGCTTTTTGAGCATTTACCACCAGCTTTAGGCTCAGCACCTAGTGGGGCCTCATCACACACGTGTGTGAGGTGGGAGCTGGTGTTCCCCCCCATGCTCGCTCATGGAGACCGAGGCTGGTTTGGGTGGCACGCCCTGCCTGGCGTCACTGCACTGAGTGGTGGGCCCAGGACTCGGGCTCCTGCCGGAGGTGTTGACTGCCGTGCCGGGCTGGTGGGCGGCTCTCACGTTGGTGTTTGGGTCTCAGGCCAGAGAGCTGTGTGGGACGGGGGCCTTTGGGCTTTGCCTGTGGCCGTCGGCAGCACTTCCATGCTCTCCAGACGAGCCCAGGCCTGGTCGTGGCTGATGACCAGGGGCTGGTTTCCCTCCGGCCCTTATTCCTGATACTCACGCATCTCCTGCTGGAAGGACAAGCCTGCGTGCGGGACGGTTTTCCTTCTCCAGCCCCATGACCCAGCAGGGCTGGGTGCAGCTCCTCGGAGCGTCCTTGTCCCCATCTCTCCCCCGGGGCACAGCTTTTGCCAGGTGCACGAGGTCACAGCCCGGCTGCGTGGGCTCAGTTCCTCCCACCTGAGGTGTCTGCTTCGCCTGCAGGCACCAGCCCCCATGCCCCGGGCAGTGTCCGGGTCCAGGTCTCCATGACAACTGCCAACGTGTCTTGGGAGCCAGGCTACGATGGAGGATTTGAGCAGACATTCTCTGTTTGGTACGGACCTCTGTGAGTCACCCCCGCACGCCTTGCTCTCTGCTTATCCCCCCACCCCCGCCACCTCAGTCCCTGGGGTCAGGGGGCAGGTTATGAGAAGGGTGTGGCTCTCCACCTGCCCTACCTCCCTCCGGACGGTGGGGTGTGTTGCCCGGTGACCAGGCTCCAGGGGGTGGGGTGTCTGGGATGACGACGGGGCTGGGGCCTGGATGGTCCGTCCCCCTGTGCTGCGCGTCCCCAGCTGACCTCGCGGCCCCTCCCTGTCCTTGGCTCGCTCCTCCAGCTTGCTCTGTTCTCTGGAGCCCAGAAGAGACTCCTGATGTTCAAGGGCATCATAAGACAGCCAGCCACAGCATAGATCTAACTTTTACTCTGGCCCTGCACCAGTGGTTCCAGAAACCAGTGTGAAGTGGCGCTCACCTTCCTGGCCTTTTCTGCACATGTGCATTTTCTCTCTAGGACTGTGTGTCTGTCGTCTTTGTACCTGGTTATACATTCACTTAGTGAAGTGCAGAGATTTGAGATCTTTCCCAAACCTCGGGGTACACAGACACCTTAATGCATGAAGCAGGCTGAAGACAAGAGGTGTAGAAAAACTGGGAAGAGAGGCCTCGGCTGAGGTCCACCCCTCCCCTCAGGATTTTCTCTCTCCACATCCCTATCCTGAGCCAAGCACTGGCCACCTGCATCATGGGTGACATCCTCGAGTGGGGAGGGTGAGCCCTCACCTCCTCCTTTCCAGACCTGTCTCATCTGGGTGTGTAGCCCCAGCCAGGCTCACCAGGTCGGGGCGGGGTGGGGGGCGGGAGGAGGAAGCATAGTCGGGGGCGCCTGGAGATTGAGGGAGAGTCCTCTGTGTACTTCTCAGCAGCAGGGAGTAAGAGGGACCTGGCCTGCTTCCCAGACTCTGATTACCTAGGCGTTCTGAGCTCTGGATGCCAACTGGACCTAGGTGGTGAGCTTGGGGGGCTCGGAGTTGAAACGGAGCCCCCTCCCATCCCCACCTGTTCCCCAGGGCAGGCGGGACGCTGCCAGGCGGCTGCGTGGCCAGGGCAGGGCGCGTGGCCGCCTTTGGGGAGGCCCGAGCTGAAGGTCTGGGCATGGACTGGTTCCCCCATTGCCTGGGCTCTGCTTCGCTTTGTCACTCTGCTGCCTGCTGTGGTGCCGGCGGGGGAAGGGCGGTCACGGGGCTGGGGAGGCCTCCTTCCCGCGCTGGTTTCTCTTTGCTGTGCTTTCGGCTGCCTCCGCTCCGATTCCTGGGCAGAGGCTTGAGCTGTGAGCCGTGAGCCCTTGGCCTGCAGGGGCCTCGCCTCCGCGGGGGTCCTCAGGCTGCTGAGGGATTGTGCGGCCAATCCCAAGGGACGATGTGTCCTCCCCGTGGGGGCGCCGGGCACTGTGCCTCGGTGCTGGCTTCATGGCTGGCAGGGAGTCAAATGGGCTGCAGAGCAAGGGTCGACCCTCACCTCCGGTTCCAGTGTTCTGTAGCCACAGCGCGGCCTGCCTTGGTGACTTCTAACCCAGAAAGCCTTAGGGGTGGGTCCTGGTCCCCATCGTGGGGAAGCACTGGGCATTTTTGTCCTGTGCCCAGCTCCTCCTCAGTGACTCAAGCCTGCTTGGACAGATGGAGCCCTCGGGGTCACGCAGGTCCCGTTTGGCTGTCCCCGGGAGGCCGGGTGCCCTTGGCCACCCGGCCTCCCCCTGGTCCTGCTCATCCCCACTTTCCCACTTTGGTACCTGCCTTGTCCCCAGTGTCCTCACTCCCAGGGCTGCGCCACTCTTAGGGCTCTGACCAGGGTGAGATTCTCCCAGAATGCAATTGGTAATTTGACCAGTATCTCGAGCGTCAGTCGCCAAGGGTCCCTTTTCAGAGAATAGGCACCAGTAGTGGCTGGGGACCTGGCTTCATGGGGACCGGCACCAGCCACAGCTGGGGGGTCATGACCTGCTCCTGACCTCTAACCTGGGGAGGCTGGGGCAGCGCCCCCAACTCCAGCACCTGTGTGCCCTCTCGAGTCTCCAGTGTAACCCACCCCACGCCCTTGTCCCCGATCCTCTCTCTCTCGGGCAGGATGAAGCGGGCACAGTTTGGGCCCCACGACTGGCTGTCCCTGCCTGTGCCTCCGGGACCCAGCTGGCTGCTGGTGGATGCCTTGGAGCCCGAGACAGCATACCAGTTCAGCGTCCTGGCCCAGAACAAGCTGGGCACCAGCGCCTTCAGTGAGGTGGTCACTGTGAACACTTTAGGTGAGGCCGGGCCGGGGTGTTCCTGGAGGAGCTGGGATGGAGAGCAGACATTTCCTGCCTGCTGTGTGCGGGCGCCTTGCTAAGTGCCTGACAAGACCAACACTGACCTCCCAGTGAGGGTCTGTCCTACCGTCCCGCGGGGTTTGTCCGGGCCAGGGTGCCTCGTGCCCCGTCTGAGCGCCGTGGGCTGCCCTGACGTGTCCTCGGACGGATGGAAGAGCTTCAGTTCCATCGATCCTCGCTGGCCCCGTGTTTGCATCTTTCTGTGCCTCCCGGCAGGGTGGGGGTCCTTCCTCCTCCTTTTGCACTCCCGCTGCTCCCTTCCTCTGGCCCCCGGCCTCATCTGGTGGCAGGCGTAGGGTTGCCTCTTCCTCCCTGACCCAGCGGCTCACCCCGCCCTCCTGCTGTTGCATTTGGCCCCTGTCTGTGGCCAGAGAGGTCGGCTGGGACCAGGCAGCCCCACGCCAGCCTTGTCCCACATTCTTTCTTGCCGTGGCTCACCCCGCTCCGAAGCCCTGTGCCCTGGGGCCTGTTTTTCCACCTGGGCCAGAGGGGAACGGATGGAGTGAGCAGTGCTAGGGAAGATGTTCCTCCTTCCTTGGAAAAGAATGAAAGATACGTTTTGTAGTATCTTTTTTTCATTTTTAAGATATATTTGATGTGGACCATTTTTAAAGTCTTTGTTGAATTTGTTACACTGTTGCTTCTGTCTTTTATATTTTGGTTTTTTGGCCCCGAGGTGTGTGGGAGCTTAGCTCCCTGACCAGGGATTGAACCCACACCCCCTGCATTGAGGTGTGTGGGATCTTAGCTCCCTGACCAGGGATCGAACGCACACCCCCTGCATTGGAAGGTGAAGTCTTCACCACTGGACTGCCAGGGAAGTCCCTATAGTATCTTTTCAAAGATACTGTCTTATTCAAAAGATAATTACATTTCCTTCTTCCCTGAAGTTCCTGACTCTTTTCCTTTCACGGGACCTGATGTCCTTGTGTGTGTCGTTAGAAGTGCTCTGGAAATGGAATCAGGAGGCTCGGGCCCACCCGCCCTGCCCCCTTCCCTTGGGTCAGGAGGGCTCTTCATGGGACACGTGTCCTGAATTGATGCCTGCACCCTGGGGGTGTGGCCCTCATCGCCCCGGGGTCACTGCCCCTACAGGGACATGTGGGTAGAGGGGTTGCAGCGGCCTCGGCACCCCCGCCATCACCCCTCCCTCCCCCGCAGCATTCCCTGTCACAACTCCAGAACCCCTGGTGCTGGTTACCCCACCGAGGTGCCTCACAGCCAACCGGACCCAGCAGGGTGTGCTCCTGTCCTGGCTCCCACCTGCCAACCACAGCTTCCCCATCGACCGCTACGTCCTGGAGTTCCGTGTCGGAGAGCGCTGGGAGACGCTGGATGACGCCATACCTGGCACTGACGGGGACTTCTTCGCCAGGGACCTGTCCCAGGTGAGGTGCCTAGCATTTTCCCTGCTGCTTTTCTCAATTCCGGAAGTGACGTGACTCTTCCTAGAATCACCGGAAGCTTTGAGTGACCCAGCTCAGGTGTGTGTGTGCTGCTGCGTACCGTCCCACACCTGCACTCTTGTGCTCCCAGGTCTCCTGCCAGGGTTTGGGATCCTCAGATCACTTCAGCTGAGGTCCGCAGGTTCAGGGCCTGCCCTGTGGCCGCGGGGAGTGCTGTTCCCGCTTGGGGGGGTCTCCAGGTGCCGACACGAGCCAGGGTGGGCTGGGGCCCCAGCTCCCTGCTGGAGTCTGACGTGGGCAGAGGCTTCCCAGAAGGGTTGTCTTCCACTTGCCCAGAGGAGGGTCCCTCCTTTAACAATTCCGAGCCCCTGGAGGAGATGACGGTCCTTTTTTCCAGCGGACTCCCTTTAAACCGGGATGTCTCTCTAGTCGGAGAGGCAGCAGCTAATTTCTCAGATGCCCACCACCCCACCCATCTTCCCTCTCCCTTCCCTGCACTCCTGAGAGCCCGTGTGGCATCTCTGCCCAACTCTGCTTTCAATGACCTCACATTGGTAGCTTGAAATCGGCCACGGTGGGAGTATTTATCCCATGGAAATCGGCAGATACTCCGAGTCGCAGAGCTGGGGTGGGGGGAGGATGGGCGGCTGTTGCAGGTCCGGGTCGCTTGGCTGACGACGGGGTTTCCTCCCTGGGGCTGTAGGACACGTGGTACGAGTTCCGGGTCCTGGCTGTCATGCAGGATCTGATCAGCGAGCCCAGCAACATCGCCGGCGTCTCCAGCACAGGTACTTGGGGGGAGGGGCGGCGTCTGTGGAACAGCTCTTATGGGAAGAGGCTGAGCTGGAAGTAGAGCGAGCGCCAGCTGAAGCCTGCCAGGTGGGTAGGATTTCTCCATCTAAAGAGCTGCGTTCATGGCCGTTTCTATAAGGTAACCACAGAGAGAAATCCAGTTAAGGCTCTTGTTAGAATAGTCAAAAAGGACTTAAGCCCTTTTGCTGTAACATTTCTGTTCCTCCGGTGTCATCCTCTTGTGGGGCGGGGGGCGAATTGGAGCGAAGAGACAGAAACAGGTCAGCAGTACTGACGCCTCTCGTTAAGACGGCTTCATAATTAGGGTGTTTCATTTGGAAAATTGCTGTTTGGTGTTGTTTTCCTCCATTCCTTCCTCTCCGTAGATACTTTCAGGCTAAATAAAGCCAACTCCCCAGCATTTTCTCCATTTCTCTTTCTTTCTCTTGGCTCTGGTCCCATTTCTACACATCTTTCTCCAGCTACACTGCCTCACATGGAGCAGGTCCCTCCCCCAGAAGTGGTTCCCTTGGTTTGCAAAGAGGTTTTTGCTTAGTGATCCAGCAGTGGCTCACGTCCTCGGGCAGCGCTTGCAGAGCCCCTCGGAGCCAGTGGGCAAGAGCTGGGCCAAGAAGCTCATGCTCGGGCCTGGTAGAGATATGGGGGCAGCGGGGAGGGCAGGGGGTGGGCGGGCGAGAAAGCCCGGGGTGGGGGGAGCGGCTGCGGCTTCTGTCGCGTGTACTAGGCACCGTGGGCTGTTGTTCTCTATAAGGAGGTGCCTGCTGTAGCAGCAGAGACGAGCGTACTTCTGTCTTGGCTTCCCTCCAGGGAAGAGAGCTGCAGCCAAGCTAGAAGAGAGGACTTGAGGGTTTGGGGGTGCCTCTCGTGAACTGTTCTGCATTCGGGGGCTTTATGTCTCGTTCCCGGCAGTCGGGAGGTTCCTGTGGTAAACAAGGATGCAGCTCCCTCAGCATTCCCTGTCTTGAAGCCTCCCACTTCCAAAGGCTGAGCCTTCATTTTCTACTCAACCAGTCAGCATGATCTGGATTGTTTAATCCCTTGCTGTCATCGACATGGCAATGGATTCTGGCCAAATGTATCAAGATATATAGGCTTCCCCTTCGATGAGCCTGTAGAGCAGCACTTACTAACACAACTGTGGGGTGACATGTAACGCAGTGGACTGGTCCAGTCTTGGCTGTCACTCTGAGCTCTGCGCACCTGGGCACCAAGTGAGGCTCACTTCTGCCTGTAGAACAAGGATGTTGTTTGATGCCCCTATCCGTGCCAGCATGTGCCTGTGGTGACCAGGACGTGCTGACCCCCTGCAGAAGTTGCCTGCCTGCACTGTGATGGTTAGAAAGGGGCACCTGTGTTCTGGATCAACAGCCCTGTTGCTGTTGCAGAGTTTCACCCTCTGGACCCTGGTCCTATAGGGAGGCTGGTGGGAGTCACGATGCCCGTGTGATGCTTAGGCCCCTGCAGTGTCCAGTCAGCTAGTCACGGGTTCTGTGTAGAGCATGCTGGTAGGTGAGGGTGGCTGGTAAGGTCCTGGGCCAGCGCAGACCATCACAGAGCTGGCGTCCCACAGGGAAGAGATAACAGATGGGGTTTCCTCTCCACATGCAAGGTAGCGATTCCTCGGTTCTGTAAACGCCCTCTTCTCCGTCTTCCCGCCATGCCACCTCTTCATTTTTAGGGCGGAGCCTTAGTGATGTCTGTCCTACACAGGTGGGGAACCACCTGGGGCCCTGGGGAGGGAGGGTCTAACCCATGCTCTCCCCCTATCCCCCCAGACATCTTCCCGCAGCCGGACCTGACCGACGAAGGCCTGGCTCGGCCGGTACTGGCTGGAATCGTGGCCACCATATGCTTCCTGGCTGCGGCCATCCTGTTCAGCACCCTGGCCGCCTGCTTTGTCAACAGGCAGCGCAAGCGGAAGCTCAAGCGCAAGAAAGGTAGGTGTCGCCTTGAAAACTGGCAAACTGGGACCTCGTGGGCAGAGCTGCTGATGGGACTTGCTTTGATGGTGGGAGAGTCGGCTGGGACCGAAACGAGGGTGGAGGCAGACCCGGTGGGGGCACGTGATCCTGGACCCAGACGTGCCAGATGCTAGGGTGCTGCTTCCCGGCGGGGCTTTGCTCTGGACCCTGCTGACAGCTGGGGAGGGCTGTGTGGCGTCAGGCCTCAGCGGGCTCCCCTCTTTCTCCCTCCAGACCCTCCACTCTCCATCACGCACTGCAGGAAGAGCCTGGAGTCTCCGTAAGTGGTCTAGCCCCAGAGAGACAGGGTACGGCCATCTGGGGTGGAGGGTGGAGGGCTCGCTCCATCCCGTGACAGTGTTTCTAAGCTGTTTTCCCTTAATTGATCTGCATGGTAATTTTAAGTTGTCCGCACTAACAGGGGGAGCAGTAGTGTAGATGACCCAAAATAGTAGATGAGCTGTTTATTTCTTTGAGTTTTTTCCATTCTAACAGTTGTGTCTTCTCAATATGCCTTGCTTAAGTTACTCTTAAAATGAGCTTGCATTCCTTGAGCAACCTGGGAGTGAAGTTGCAGGTGTGAATGCAGAGAGGTAGCAAACATAGGAGCAGGCAGAACAAACGTGGAAACGAGGTGTCCATTTGGAAAGTGGACAGTGCACGCCTGGACAGTTGAGAGTTGAGAGTCGCCCAGAGTATTTCACGCCAGCACACGCCACCCGCCAGCATTCCTCCTCCTCACTAGCGTCCTCCTAGGCGCGTGTGGTACTTTGCAGGGAGAACGGAAGGCAGTAGTGTCCTCTGAGCTTCCTCATGCCTGCTGCTCTCTCCCTGTCCCCAGCTTGTCCTCTGGCAAGGTCAGCCCCGAGAGCATCCGCACACTCCGCGCCCCATCCGAGTCCTCCGACGACCAGGGCCAGCCGGCGGCCAAGAGGATGCTGAGCCCCGTGCGGGAGAAGGAGCTGTCTTTGTACAAGAAGACCAAGAGGGCCATCAGCAGCAAGAAGTACAGCGTGGCCAAGGCGGAGGCTGAGGCAGAGGCCACCACGCCCATCGAACTCATCAGCAGGGGCCCCGACGGCCGCTTTGTGATGGACCCCTCTGAGGTGGAGCCCTCTGCGAAGGCTCGGCGCATCGAGGGCTTCCCGTTTGCGGAGGAGACCGACATGTACCCTGAGTTCCGCCAGTCGGACGAGGAGAATGAAGACCCGCTGGTGCCTGCGTCTGTGGCCGCCCTCAAGTCCCAGCTGACCCCTCTGTCATCCAGCCAGGAGTCCTACCTGCCACCACCAGCATACAGCCCTCGGTTCCAGCCCCGCAGCCTGGAGGGCCCCGGCGGCCTGGAGGGCCGGCTCCAGGCCACTGGCCAAGCCAGGCCGCCCGCCCCCCGGCCCTTCCACCACAGCCAGTATTACGGGTACCTCAGCAGCAGCAGCCCTGGGGAGGTGGAGCCGCCGCCCTTCTACATGCCGGAGGTGGGCAGCCCCCTGAGCTCTGTCATGTCCTCGCCGCCGCTGCACGCCGAGGGGCCTTTCGGCCACCCCGCCATCCCCGAGGAGAACGGAGAGAACGCTTCCAACAGCACGCTGCCCTTGACTCAGACGCCCACCGGCGGGCGCTCCCCAGAGCCCTGGGGCCGGCCGGAGTTCCCCTTTGGAGGACTGGAGACCCCGGCCATGGTGTTCCCCCACCAGCTGCACCCGTGTGATGTGGCTGAGAGTCTGCAGCCTGCGGCCGGCCTCCCCCGAGGACTGCCGCCCGCCTCCCTGCAGGTGCCCGCAGCCTACCCGGGCATCCTGTCTTTGGAGGCGCCCAAGGGCTGGGCTGGCAAGGCGCCGGGCAGAGGCCCTGCCCCAGTGCCCCCCGCCGCCAAGTGGCAGGACAGGCCTGTGCAACCTCTGGTGAGCCAAGGGCAGCTGAGACACACCAGCCAAGGCATGGGCATACCCGTGTTGCCTTACCCCGAGCCGGCCGAGCCGGGGGCGCACGGCGGCCCCAGCGCGCTGGGCCTGGACACCCCGTGGTACGAGCCTCAGCCCCGGCCGCGGCCCAGCCCCCGGCAGGCCAGGCGCGCCGAGCCCAGTTTACATCAAGTGGTGCTACAGCCCTCCCGGCTCTCGCCTCTGACCCAGAGCCCCCTCGGCTCGCGCACCAGCTCCCCCGAGCTCGCCGCGCGGGCCCGGCCGCGCCCTGGCCTCCTGCAGCCCGCCGAGGTGTCAGAGACCGCCCTGCAGCCGCCGGCTGTCGTCAGCTTCTCGCGCAAGTCCACACCGTCCACGGGCTCCCCGTCCCAGAGCAGCCGCAGCGGCAGCCCCAGCTACCAGCCCACCGTGGGTTTCACCACTCTGGCCACGGGCTACCCCTCCCCTCCGCCGGGCCCCGCGGGGCCTGTGGACCACTTGGATGTGTTTGGACAGACGCCTTCCCCTCGGAGGGTGGGGGAGGAGCTGCTCAGACCGGAGCCCCCCCCGCCACCGTTACCTACTGCAGGGTGAGTGTGAGCCGTCTCTCCTGCCCACCGCCGCCTGGTCATCTTCCTCCCCCTTCCTCCCCTGCCCTCGCCCTTCCATCCACCGACTGACAGGGCTTGTCGGGACACGCTGCAGCATCCCTTCGGGAGAGGAGCGCTGGTCTTGGCAGCGGCAGGGAGTGTCACTGGGGTGGGGGTGTGGCTTACCTGCCCAGGTACCCTGCCAGGGGCATGAGGGATCTTCCCCACCCAGCCCAGAGCTCTCAGGATGCCATCTGGGGGCCGGGGGAGAGGACGTGGCCAGGGGGTGTGTGGTGTGTCCCCATGAGTAGTCCCCCGGGGCCTTCTGGAGTGGAGAGCCCACCACGTCCCCGTGAGCCTGGCTTTGGGTGGTTCCAGGGTTGGCCCAGAGACCTTGTATCCAGCCTTCTTTTCTTCCTCGGCCTCTCCTCCTTGAAAGCAGGACCCTGGAGCCTGACTTCCCTGGACCACCAGGCTCCCGTCCCCAACCTCCTGCCCTTAGCAGCCTAGTGAGTGCTGCCTCCCGCCCCCACCTGGCCCCCCAGCCTCCCTGGAGGCTGCGTCCTGGAGGCTGGGAGCAAAATCTCAGGCCTCTGAACCGTGTGCCCGAGCCACACGCCCCACCCCAACCTGTGTGCCTCGCAGGGAGCTGCAGACAGACAGACAGACAGACAAGCCCCTGCGATCAGCCGGCCTGGGGGAGCCCACTGTAAACTGTAGCAGCTGGTGTGCCAGGTACCAGTCAGCCTGGACGCCTGCCCGTGTTCTCTCTCTCTGGTCTCTTTTGCTCTCCTCCCTCCTCCTCCCACTACTTCCTCCCCCTACTTCCTCCCCAAGTCCGTCCTTCTGTCCGTCTCTCTTCCTTCTCCATCTTCTTTGGGTTGGCCCGACTTGCTGGGAAGAGCCTGCACCGTCCGTAGTCCCCCATCCCTCCTGCGCCCCGCCCCGGTTCCGTCCTTTGGTCTCTTCTTGATGTGGCCGCCTGTGCAGGGGAGCAGGGTCAAGAGGAGGCTGGCCTGGTGGTAGGCTGACGGGAGGAGGTCGAGAGGAGGGAGCCCAGCGCCCTTCCCTTGCCCCCTTCCCTCCCCCCCACCCTGGTACCTGGAAGCACAAGCCTCACCTCCCACCCCGGCTCAGGTGGGGAGCAGCTCGGGAGGCGGAGGAGAGCTGCGTGCTGTCTGTGCAGGAGATGCGGGGGGCCGTGCCCTGTCGTCTGTGCTTTGTGCAGCCTCATCTGCTTCGTCCCATCGTGCCGTCTGGGTCCCTGTCTCTCTCCTTACTGCTCCTCACCCCATTCTCTGGCCTCGCTTGTCGGTTCTCTGGTCCCCATGCTCCTCCCCTTCCCTCTGGGTGTGCGTGGGTGGTTCCCCCGCACCCATGTTGATAACCGCTTTGTTTCTGATTGATCTCAGCTATCTGGGCAGTGTTGTCGAGACAAGCCTCTCTTCAGCTCAATAGGTAAGGGAGCTCCGGCTGGGTGGGTGGGCAGGGGGCGGACCAGCGGACGGGCTTCCGCAGGGCCAGCGCTTCCTCCACAGGGGAATCCAGACCACAGCCCTCGCCCCTCTGTGGGGCGGCAGCCTCCGCTGCGATGGCCCATGGCTTCTGGGTCCCCACGCCCTGCTGCTACCACAGCTGCCGGGCCTCGCTCGCACGGCCTCGCTGCAGCTTCTGAGCCCCTCCCAGAGCCTCCCTGCAGTTTTTGCACTCAGACACCTCGCCATCCTGCTGCCCAGAGCTTCCCACAGAAGCCCTTGGGGCCCTGCATGCACCCTCGGGGGCCTAGAATGCCTACGAGCGCTTTGCACCTCTGCACCTTGGAAACCTGGCTGGGCACGTGGTGTCTCGGAGCACCGGCCCCTTTCTGCCCGGTTTCCCCAGTAGTAGGCATAGAGGCCCCCTTCCTCCCTAAGCCCCCCGGGTGCAGATCCTCCCCTGGGGTGGCCCCTCCCTCACTGTCCTCTTGGGATCCTGCTGATGATCGGTCCTCCCAGGAGCACGGGGTTGGGCTATGGCCCTGCTCCTTTCCTCACCAGCCGGGTCTTTCTCAGGACCAGGCCACCTGTCCTCCTCTGAGGGCAGGGGCGGGGAGAGGTCACCACTCCTGAGCCTGCTCTGCAGCCTGCTGGCTGTCACAGGACTGAGGCGTGGACCTCGCCCGCGGGCTCACGTTGCTCTCAAGGCCCCTGCAGTAGCCACTCCTGATGTCCCTGGGCCACAGCTCCGGGAAGGGGTCTTGGAGGAGCTCTGCCGGAGGAGAGGACAGGCCCCCGGGCAGAAGGCAGCTCTGCTGTCCATGTGGGCGACTCCTCTTCCAGGTGGAGGTCTCAGGAACTTGACAGCAGAGGGGTGCCAAGTCTCTTTGAGAGGTTTCTGTGGTCCCCTGAGGCCTGCTCAGTCTCATGGCAGCTGACAAGATCTTCCTTTTGCCGTGGACGCCAGTCCCATGCTTGTGGCCACAAGCAAATGCAGGCACCAGGCACTCAGATGGGAGAGGGAGCCTCCTCTGGGCGCTTCGGGCTTCCCGGGTTGAAGGCTCTGCATCCCTTCCCCACCTGGAGACGGCAGGAGGGCTAACGGTCCTAACTCAGGACCATCAGTCTCCTCTGGTCGTAAGGATGGCCTGCCGTAAACAGGACGGCCGTGCCATCTCCTCGTGATCTGCAGCCATGAGAGTGTCCGCAGCCAGAGGTCGTGGGATTGTGTGAGGCTGGCCGGGTGCCACGCCGCAGCCATGAGCTTGGGGAGACCAGGGACAGCGTAGTTAGGAGCGGCCAACGGGGTGATAGTGATGGGACCGCCCTCCACCTTCCTGCTCTCCTCCCTGCCCCCAGTTGTGACCCCCCTGCTGCCCCCAGAGAAGTGATGACTCCAGGCCCAGCTCTCACTCCAGTCCGGGAAAGTGCCTGGGCCCGGGCCCCGTTCTCGTTCGTGACCGCCTCCCCGGTGTCCCCACCTGCCAGACCCGGGGGCTGAGTGCCCTCTCACTGCTGTGGTAAAACCCAGAAACCAGGGGCGCAATGCAGGGTGGTTTCCGCCCGGCCCGGCCAGCTCCAGCCTTGGGGAGTCAGGCCCTCACCGTGCTGCCTGCCGAGAGCTCTGGGTGGAGGCCGCTGGGCCCTTGCAGGAGCCAGGCTCCTCCTCGGGCGCCACCCTCACACTGCCTTTGCATGTGTCCCCGCTGGGTCTCGTTGGAGGTGGTGTGACTCGTCTCGTCCACGTGTGTCCTTGCTCTGTTCCCACTTCCTTCGCTCTCCCCTGTTCTGCTCCCGCACTCCCCGCCCCACCCCTCCTCCTCTCCCCTTTCCTCTTCCTCCCAGCTCCCTTCTCTACGTGTCCCTTTGTGGACGGGGCTCTCAGTTCCCTGTCTGACACCAGTAGCGGCCCTGTTCTTGCATCCCCTCTGATCCCCCTTCCTGTTCATACTGACCTTGGCCTCCACGAGGCAGGTGGGTTGGGAGCGTGCTGGGGCCCCTTGTACTAGGTGAACCTTGGGAAGGAGGTCCCGTTGGTAAAAGCGTCTCCCAAGTTCGGAGGCCACACACTTGGCCCACCAGAGGGGGGGCTGTCTGTGGGCGCAGTGGTGGGCACTGATCTCCGGACTCCTGGCTGGCTGTGCTGTGCTATGACAGAGGGTGGGTTCACCCGTGTCCTGGCTACACCGTGGATGTGAGTGGGTGTCCTCGGTCTCCACCCCAGTCCTGTAGTCAGAGATCAGAGTGTCCGCTCAGGAGAGGAAGGAAGTGCTCCTTCATCACTGCTCTGCCTGTCACCGGGCGCGGCAGCCCCTGGGGTAACGGCCAGCTCTTGGGGCAGGAGGGCAGGAAAAGTCTGGAGGATTTCGACTGTCCTGCCCTGTGGTTTGCCTTTTTGAACCTGGCTGTGTCTTTCTTCCACTGCTCTGGGTGAGCATAGAGATACACACTAAGGCCTCTGGGGCTACCTGGTTGTGGTTTGGATTTTGTATGGATTTTATAACAGGTGAGAGAGAGAAAAAGAGTGTTAAGGTCAATTTCAGGCTGTCTTTGGTAGGTGTGAACCACAGAGAAACACCTGTGGGACAGAGAACTGGGGTTCATGGGGAACACGCTCCAGAGAAGCCCCTGGGCTTTAATTTCAGGCCTTCACCTTCCAGTACTGCTCGTACTTTCTGGGGGATGGGGTCCACGTTTGCTGAATTCTTATGTGTTCTGGAAGAACTGGGGCTGACTGGAAAGAGAACTCCGGCCTCACCTCCCTGGAGGGCAGGCACCCCACTGGTCAGCCCTGGACTCCCTGCTGCCCCTGTTCCAGGGATGGGATGGAGCTGCTTCCCCCAGCCTCCTACGTCATCGGCGTCAGAAGTCCATTACCTGAGAGTTCCGTGGGGGGCTCGGCGTTGATAGGGGACATGGTCCCCCTTCCCCCTTCCCAGAGAAGGGAGGTGGTTTGATTCCAGTCTGCTGGGACACATTTCATGTGACTTTTCTACATAATTAGCTGAATATAAAGACCCATTTTGCCCCCTCCCCTGTACCTCCCGTCCTTCCAGACCCTTTTATTTTTTGCCTCCTGTACCGGGAGAGTGTTCCAGTGCCTTGGGGAGCCTTCTCCTGTCGTGCATCTGAGCCTGAGCACCAAGCCAAATGCGAAAACAGGCGGACAGCAGGTGTCTTGGAAGAGCTGGAGCTTGGCTGCTTCACAAGGGAAAATTGGCTTCCCCCACTCAGTGGATTGTTGCTGCTCCGGAATCATTGCCTGAGGGCATAACTTCAGCCAGCTTTTCCCCTCTGCCACCGAAGCAGAGAATGTCAGTGACTGTGGCAGCGAGTGCGTGCAGGGCAGGCTGATTGCTCAGGTGCATGCGAAAGCAATGTTTCCCTTCCATGTAGGTTCTGCACCTGTTTCCCTTAGGAAGAAGTTGGACACGCAGTTTATCTGATGTTGAGAGTCCTGGCTCTTATCCCATGATAACTGGATTATAAGACAGACTGCCTAACCTCTCTAACTTCAGTTTCTCCATCTGAAAAGTGGGGTCAGTACAGTATTTGCCTCTTAGGGATGTTGTAAGGGTTAAAGAAAATTATTGCAGGGAACATAGAGCAGCGCCTGGCGTGGTAAGTGGTAAGTAAATGCCGTATGATACAAGTGGTAATAGTAGTAATTTGTTGCTTGTAAGAATAATGTTGGCCCTGGAACTTACAGCTGGCTTGGAGAATCCCTAGGAGTTTTTGGGGGCACCCTGTACCCATTTCTCTCATGCCCAGAGGGTCACCCTGAATTGCGTTGTTTGCTTACTGGACCCTGGGTCCACTTGCTTGTCATGCGCCTCCTCAGACTGTACACCATTCATCTGTATGGCCTTTTGGAAGACTCTGGCCAGGACCGGGAGGCAGATGAACTGAGGTGTGGATTCATGTCTTTTTCCTTTTAGGCAGCACGAAGAAGCCTTAGTCCAGGATGAGCGGGGGGTGAGGACGTTGCCTCAGCTCTGGGAAGTCCTGCTCCCTCGTGCCCTGGCCATCTCCAACCTTTGTCTGCCTCCCAAGTTTCCTTCCAACTGCTGCTGTGCAGGGTCTCCATGGGTCGGCTGTGGGGTTTGTGAAGGAGGAAGGAAGGGGGAGGTGGCAGTCAGGTCTTTGGGGTGAAGGCCCGGCCTCCAGTGGTGAGCTGGACTCCTCCTCTCTGAGACCGTGTGTGCATGTAGCTGGGTTCTTAGTTCTGTGCTCTTAGGGGGCTGTTGAAAATGAACACGTCTCTGACCTGAACTTGGGAGGAGCTTCTCCATGCTTTATCTACTAAAGGACGATGGAATGATGGCGTTCGTCAAAGAAGATGTAGGTTTGCTTCACTGTCAGTTAGTGCAAGAAACCCCGGGAACCGGAGGCTTATCCACAGTTAGTCTGTATGTTTTTCTTTCTCGTCCCTGCAGAGACATCTGATGTTGGGGGGATGCGGCTGTAGTCTTCCCACCCCTCTTTTTTTTTTTTTTTTAAACCTTAGATTGCTTGCTCACCACTGGGGACTTTTTTTCCCCTCACAGGTTTGGCTGTCTACTCCTTCCTGTCAGAATTTACCCACCACTGATTGTGAGGGCAATGGAAGAGGGAGGTGTGGGGATGGAGGGAGAGTGACTCGCCCCCATCCACCAGGGTCCTGGAGTGTCCCTGCTTCCCTGATGGCGTGCTGATGCCAGCACTGGAGGGAAAGAAAGAGCGACCTGTCTCCCTCTTCCCCCCTTACTCCTCAGGGTCCAAGTTTGGCTTACTTTGAGAAGAAATGGCATTGATCCATGTCTTCTAAATTTTTTTCTTTTATGACCCTTGAACAGTTCTCTCCAGTAAGTGCAGACTGTCACAGACAGTCCATCCTCTCAGCTCTCTTTGGGCCCCTTTGTCACCTGGGCAGCACAGGCTCCAGTTAAGTTGTTGCCTTTGTCCTAACCATGCAGTTGCTCTGTTAGGCAAATGGCTACACCCACTCGACAACCGGGGCAGAAAGAGACGCTGACGTAGGTGGTCTCCTCTCCCATAACCTTGGTTTTTCTGTCGAATCTTAAAATATGGATCCACTGGATACCTGCTGCGGATGTCAAGGGCTTTGCAAGCCTGATTTGGACACTCTCACCGCCACAATCCACTCCCATCCTCTTCTGTTCTCTCACGTGACTGATGAAGTCTGAGCCCAGTTGAAGTCTGAGCCCAGTCTGCTGCTGAAATGTTGGTGGACGACAACTGTTAGTTGCTGTTGGCTGCCGGGGCTCTGCCTGAATCTTGGCGATGGAGGGGATGATGTCACTGGGCATTGGGTTCCCATCTGGCCCGGCCCTGTCTTTCCCGGAGGAGGACAGTCAGTGGGGTGGGGTTGTTCTTCCCCTCCTTTAATCTGCCCCTTTACTTTTCATTTCAAGGTCTTGACTGTGATGATCCATAAACTTCAGACATCAAAGCTGTTTCCTTCTCCAACTTCCTTGCCCCAGCTTGAGTGCCATGTGATGGGTTTGCCATTAAAGCCTGTCTCTCCCTTTCCTAGGTCATCCGATGGCTCTACAGATCGGTGTCTACCTGCAGCAGGCCTCCCACTGCTGGAGCTCTCCACTGGGGTTCTCTCTTCCAGGAGCAGCAGGAAGGCAGGTGTCACGGAGCCGTCATGGGCACCTGGGACTCCGTAGAGCTGGGCTCTTTCTCCTCTGGGTCAGCTACTTGGCTTTCTTCCAGCTCCTCTTCCAAAGCTCTCTCGTCCGGGAGCTGACCTGTGCCTCTCCAATTGTCCCTTCCAGGACACGTCCACTTGCTCCTGGGAATGCTGCTGTACCTGAGAGGCTGGAGGCTCTGAAATACCAACGGATAAAGAAGCCCAAAAAGTCATCCAAGGGCTCCTCGAAGTCAAAGAAACGATCCGGTAAATGTCGAGAAGCACCCTGTTCCTCTCTTCCCACTCTGACCTGCCACTACGGGCTTGTCTGGCTCAGGACCCCAGCCCTGGGTTCTCTGCACAATCGACTCCTCCAGCTTATCTCGTTCTTTGCTTCTCTTTAATACTAATTGTCAAGTAATACACAAATAGAATTTTCATATCAAAAAATGAGAAAAGTAAGGTTAAAAGTCTCAGATCATCCTCCCAGTTCTGTTTGATCCAACCTGGGAACCATCCTTCTTGGGGGTATGTGTGTTCAGAACCCTTCTGTGCATACGCCTTTAGAAAATACGTGGCATTGTTTTAGTGTATTTTTTTTTTTTTTTTTTTTTTGGCTGCGTTGGGTCTTTGTTGCTGTGTGCAGGCTTTCTCTAGTTGCGGCGAGCGGGGGCTACTCTTCGTTGCGGTGTGTGGGCTTCTCTTTGTGGTGGCTTCTCGTTGTGGAGCACGGGCTCTCTAGGCATGCGGACTTCAATAGTTGTGGCGCACGGGCTTAGTAGTTGTGGCTCCCGGGCTCTAGAGCGCAGGCTCAGTAGTTGTGGCAAACAGGCTTAGTAGCTCCGCGGCATGTGGGATCTTCCCGGACCAGGGATCGAACCCATGTCCCCTTCATCGGCAGGCGGATTCTCAACTACTGCGCCACCAGGGAAGTCCCCTGTATTTTTTAACAACCATAAGTAGTACTTTTCTTTCTCATTCTGTCATATGCCTTGGACATGTCCCTATCTCCTTAAATATTTCCTCTTTATCATTTCAGGCCTCTGGTTGGACATGAAATTCTGGGGTCCTACTCAGTGTTAAGGGGTCACTGTGGCATGGACTCAGCCTCTGCGGGCTGGCCAGACTTTTCTCCATGAGATAGAGTGAAATGAAATTGCTGTATTTCATGAAACGCACACCACTACTGAAATGTGTGATGTTTATCCAGCAGCGATAGGTAACTTATAATATAGTGCAAACATAATTCAGCCCTTTTTCAGACTTAGAAAATTCCTTAATCTTTATCACGTGCTCTCTTCTTACCCGTGGTTTTAGACGTGCTGTGAGAGGCCGTCCAAGAAGACCACTGCACAGCTTCCTTGCCAGTCTTCCTTATCTACCGGAGTGCAACTTTCTGCAGAGGCTGGGTTATGGAAGAGTGATGCACAGAGGCCCTTGAATCTTTGGGAGGCAGGGAGCACTTAGTTCTCACTTAGCCTTCAGGTGGTACTATTATCTTGTTAGTTTATAGGTTGGAATACTGAGGTGGAGAGAAAGAAAATGAATTTTTTAGGTTTTGAGAGAGAAATTAGAGCCCAAAGCTGAATTTTCAACCCATTTAAGCCCATTTCAGGTTAAGACCCGTCTACATACCTACCTACCTACCTATCATTTATCTATTCTGTTTTTTTTTTTTTTGCAAAAATTCGCATGAGGTGCCTGTATTCTCTGTTGTTCTGCTTGCAGTGGTCCTGTTCCCTGTCATACGTTCACAACTCGCAAATGCCCTCCGTCTTTAGCCCAGATCTTGTCCGTGAGCTCAAGTCTCATATGTTCAGGTGCCTGCTCCACATGCAGCTGGACGGCCTGTAAGCCTTTACCGTGTCCAAAATAGAGTTACTGATTATCCAGATGTGCTTCTCCTCGGTTCTTTCCCAGTTTCATAAAAGGCACTCCTACGTGCCCAGTTGCTCAGGGTACTTCATCCTTGACCCTCTTCCTTTCACGTCTTACATCCAGTCCATCTGGTAAGGTCTGTTGACTTAACTTTTAAAACACATCCTGAATCTGACCACTTTTTTCTGTCTCAAATGCTAAAGCTAAATTACGAGTCATTCCCATCTCTCACCTTGCCCAGAGCAGCGGCCTCCTCTCTGGCCCTCCTGCCTCCATCCTGGCTCCTGCAGTGTATTCAACACACAGCGACCAGAGTGATTTTTAGAAAGTCACGGGAGTGTGCACACACATACCCGCATGCACACGTACACACACACTTCTGATTAAAACCCTCCAGACGCTTCCCCCTGCGATCAGAACAGACTTCTGCCTGCCTCAGTGACTCTGCTCGCTCTGAGTTACCGTGATGGCCTTCCTTCGGTCAACAGGTCACGTTTGCTCTTAGCCTGGGGCTTTCACACTGAGGGAACTCTTCTCCCCTAGGTCTGTGGAAGGTTCCTAATTCAAGACTCGCCTTGGTGTTACTCCTTCAGAGTAGAAGCAGTGCCTCGTTCATTTGCCATCTAGTGATCCTATTTTATCTTTCTTGGTAGCACTTGCAGTATCTGACAGTTTTATATCTGTAGTTTTTAAGTCTTTATAGTTTGTCTCTTCCTCCCCATTGCCACATTGAAGTATAATCTTCTAGAATGCAAGGGCTTTACCTCTGTGTCCCCAGAAGGACCATAAGGCAGAGGGTGGCCCTGGCAGTCCAGGGTGGGCCAGACCTGACTCTAATGCGTATGGATAAAATCTGTGTGACGTCCATCACTGCCTGGGGGGGCGGTGGGGGGAAAAGTGTGCTGAGTCCCAACCCCAGTACCGAGAACGATGCCTGGTACCCAGGAGGCACTAAAAGAGACATATGAATATTTCTTTAATATCGATAAATAGAAGAAATATTAGATAAAAGGTACTGAATATATTCAATATTAAATACAAGATGTAAAAGAGATGTTGCTTGGCTAGATCTGTGAATCTGCAGGAAGTACAGCCACAGCCGTGCTGCTTCCTGGCTCTCACTAGGACAGCACTTGGGGCGGCCCCGGGCGCTGGCCCTTCATGGTTTCTCTGCTGCACATTCTGCACTTGGGTGATTCCGGCGTGTGACACGAGAGGCCGGGCACCATGCCCTGCAGAGGACGGCTGGGTGTGTGAGGCTGCCTTCTCCCTTTCACCACTGTCTTCTCTTTTCCTGTGTGTGTGCACCTGCTCCTCCCCAGATGGTTCTGCCTCCCAGGCTCAGAACCTTCCAAACTCTCAGGTCCTGTGGCCCGACGAAGCTGTCTGCCTCCGGAGGAAGAAGAGACATTCCCGGCCCGACCCCTTTGCCCGACTCTCAGACTTGTGCCACCGCCAGCTTCCGGAAGACCAGACGGCAATTCTCAGCAGCGTGGAGCATGATGACCCTGGCCACGCCACTTTGCTGTGATGCCACAACTTAAGTGTCCCCTGGGCAAGGATGCTGGCCGAGGGGCAAGGGTGGGCACGGGCGATGGGTGTGCGGGGCTTCATCCTATCCTGCCAGTGGAGGGGTGGCCTGGCCGTTAGTTTCCAGGGCTGCTCAGACCCTGGTTCTGCTTGTTCTCCCTCTGGCCTGAGCGGGTGTCTCCTCTGCATCCTGACCTGCTGGCCTCGTGTCCAGCAGAGAGGGCTGAGGGCAGACGGGCCGCTGTGGCTGTGTGTAGAGCTCGGGAAGTGAACTGGGGACGGGGAGAGAGATGCCTCCTCCCCTGCCTTCCCCTCTTCACTGGATGGATTTTTCCCACCTCCTCAAATATCTCTGGAGTGCAAAAGAGGAAGCAATGGCTCTCACTGCTATCTGCTTCTGTTCAGTTTCTCAAGTCCTGAAAGAGGGCTGGACTTCCTGCCATCTTCCAGACTCTACATATATATAGGTATAGATGCAAATGCGTATGTGTGTAGTTTGTGGGTTTATGTATATATATGTACGTGGAAGCAAATGCTGTTTACTTCTGTGGTCAGTGGAAGGAGGAGGGAGAGGGCAGCTGGCATGTGGGCTTTGTGAGGGGCTGGCGGGGGCCCTGGTATCTATATCTCGGGAATGAGTCCTTCTGAAATGGGATTCATGCCTTCTCAGCTGAATTCCCCGTTTGTCTTGACCTTCTCCCATTCAGAGTGGAAGTAGGGGCTTGCCATGGTTCCTGCTGCCTGCTTTGGGGGGTTCAGCAGTGAGTTACCACAGGACTAAACACAGCCTTTATTTCTTGGTTCTGGCTGAAGAAGGGTGGCTGGTGAACGGCCAGACAGGCATCTCTCTTCGTTTCATGGTTTGGCTCAGAAGTAGAAGCTGCTTAGCAGCGGGGCCGGGAGGGGGCCCTGTGCTCAGACTCAAGCTCATCGTCAGCCCCTTGGTCCAGCCAGGCCGGGTGCCCTGTGGCCGAGGGCCTCCCACTCTGGAGCCATCTGTGCCGAGCACCAGGCGCCGCGGCTCTATTTATATCCCAGCCTGGCTCCGCACCCTCTGGAGCGCTGTTCCAAGGCCCTGATTGGATTCCTCCTTTCCTTTTGTGGGAGCTAATTCCCCAGATTGATTAATTGCCACGTGTGGGGAGCCCGCCTGCGCTCCTCTCCACGCTTCCCACGTGCAGCCCGCCGCAGACCTGAGCTCCCACAGGATGGGATCAGATAAAGCTGGGGGGCCTCAGATTCTGGGTTCTGGGGGTGCTCAGGCCCCCTATTCCCCCAGGTCTGTTTATATAGAACTGGCTGAGGCCTGGGAGTGAAGCTGGAAGGGGTGGGAGGCAGGAGCCAGGCTCCATCCTTTCCCTGCCGAATTTTTGTCCTAACTCAGACTCTTAGCACCCAGAAGCTTCTGCGAGGTCGTCTTACAGCGACTACAGATGTATCTCTCTCTTCCAGTAAGGTAACGGCACTGCCCTCGACAGGCAGAAGGCCTGAGTGTGGGTGGAGTGTGTCTGGCCTCTTTCTCCTCCTCTCGTGCAGGAGCCTGCTCTTCTGGCCACCCGAGAACCGAGGGGGCTGTCAGGTTCCGCCAAGTACTTCCTTCTTGGTGCTCCTGTCTTGGTGGGTTTGGGGACATCCCTTGTCCCCAGATACCTGCTTGGATGTTGGCCCAGTCAAAGCACTGGAGACTTCTGTGGCTCTCAGCGCGGTGACCCAGGCGAGGCGGCCCGAGAGCGGGCAGCTGCACATCCCTGGGAGCTTCCATCCTAGGGGTGAATCCGCTGCCACGCAGACCCGCCTTGTGCTTCCTTCTCTTGCCCAGCGAGGGGGGACCAATTCCACCCTTGAGGCTCTGCCTCAGGAGTCACAAAAACCACAGTTTCTTTCCAAATGTGACACATTGTGGAGAAAGAAGTGGCAGGGGCAGCATTTGTGGCCTCGCCGTGTCCACTGCCCAGCCCCCGGGTGGAACCTGCACCTTCTGGCCAATGCACTTCGCTGGGCACCAAGTCCAAGTCCAAGCCACCCTCCGGGCGGCAGCTCCACCGAAGCAGCGACTCTGCTTCTTTCCTGAGGCGGCACTACCTCTGCCACCGTGCCCCACAGGGGACGCATGGGCACCTCCTCTGGGCCCTGGGGTCGGTTGTGGCCTTTGTCCGCACTCTCATGGTGGCTGTTTCTCGAGCAGAGCAGATCCTGCTGGACTGTACGTGGGACGTCAGGGCTGTGTGTCTTCAGGGTGACCTAGGCCACCCTTTCTGAGCCCCATGCTGGGACTGTAGGCCCCGAGGTTACAACAGAAGAGGAGATGGGGGAAGGCTCTGCTGCTTTACGGTGGCATACAGGGCCCCGCCCGTGAGCCATCCCCAGTGGTGACAAAGGTGCTGACTTCTTCCTTCCTTCCTCTGGCTGTGCCCTGTACCTCAGCAGATAAGACCAAATGGTTGGAGCTGTGCTTTTTGCTGGCCACTGGGTGGCAGCTGTGCTGGGTGTCCCCAAAGCTGGGGAAGGACATAAGGCCGACCTATCTCTCAACAGCTTCGGACTCATTTCTCCTCCCAAGAGGGCTTCCTTCTTGTGACAGTGTGCATGGAGACTGGCAGCCTTCCTGCACCTTGGGGAGCTGGTTCAGTACCTCCTGTAAGGATTGCAATGGAAACTGGCAGAATACAGTTCCCTCTGTCCATGAGATGGAGACAGGGATGGCACGGGCACACACTGAAGTGCTGAGTGTGAGCATGTGCAAGAGGGTGTGCTTGTGAATGTCTGCATGGTGGGGTGCAGCCATTTCTAAGGGCCAGATGTCCCTTGCACTCTGCCCTTGAACAACTGCAGTGACGACTCTGAACACGCTCCAGTCCGTGGGAGATCAGGTGTCTTCTGAACTGCCCCCTGGATCATCTGGTAGCCTTGCATAGGAGTAACCTGCCCCTTCATCCTGCATCTTGCCTGGAGACTGCAGCTGTTTCAGGTTAGGTGACTCGGAGACCAGGGAAAGGGTAAAGTGATGCCATAAGTTGTTTGGGGAAAAACAGCAATAAGGAAAGTGGGTTTCCTGTTTCTTGATTTGCTGGCTGACCAGGTGTGGTTGAGTGTGGACCCCGCCCAGCACGCGGTGGTCAACTTTGTGAGCTCCCAGCCTGTCTCCCTCAGCCTTCCTCAGAGACACGGGTCTGAGAGGCCTTCTGAGACTCCGCTTTCTCCAGGGGAAGGATGCTTCATCCCACAGGGCGGGCAGGGTCTGCACCCCCTTTGAGGAGGAGCCCATGTCCCATGATCGTGTGCAGGGGGGTGTCTCAAGCAGGGGTGGATTGGAGTCAATATTTTTCAATACTCTGTCTTTATTTTTGATTTGAGATCTAAAATATTTGGGGTTAAACTGATTTCAGCTGTTTTCCTTTGCCCTTTTCATGCAGAGGAAACCTGGTAGGATTCACAGGTGAAATTTCCTGACTAGGGTTTTTTTTTTTTATTAAAAGGTTGACAAGATAGCTTCAGGGAGGAAACAGACTTCACAGAGCATCAGGGCGACTTTGTCACTGGCCAGGATTAGAATTCGGGGCCAAGTGTGCATAGCTGGAGCTGTTTCTTCCACTTTTGTTAGAAAAAGCCTTCTGGGGGATTGGGGTGGGCTGGGGGGAGGAACTGTACGTAAAGTACACTTTATTACTATGTAGAGAAACACAGGGAAAGAAAAGTTCATGGTTAATCCAAGGCTTGCTTTGCTTGCACGTGACAGAGCTTTTGGGGAGGGGGCATCACAGGGATTGTTGCGCAACAGCAGGAGGGTAGAGGAAGGCAGGTGCCTGGGGGCTCCCCTGAGTTCATCCCCCATCCGCTCTGGGAAGCGGGCATCCATGGCTCAGTTCTGCCTTTCTATCTTCAAAATAAAGGGAGGCTGGAGGCTCGGAGCCCCGTGGGGCTGCATTGTTGCTTTGAGGAGAGGACCCAGGAGTGTTTTGGGAAGGGCGTTAGAGAGCTGGAGTGTGGAGAGGAGGTCGGCTTTCTGCCGTGTGTCTGTAAGGCCGGAAGGGGAGTAGACAGCCAGGTCGGCCCCGGAGTGGGAGGCAGGGATGGCCGTGACAGTAAGACCAAAGCCAGGGACACCAAGCTTACCTTTCTTTCTGGGCACTTGGTAACTTAGTTACTATTCAGGGTGCCGTGTACAGGTTGGGCGTGGCCCCAGGAAGAGAAAGAGGAGAGGCTGCCCTGGGGTGGGGTGGGCTGGGGGCGGAGGCAGTGAAGACCTTTGCGGGGGGGGTGGGCGATGCAGTCATTGAAAGAAGCCTGGGGGTGAGTCTCGGATCCCGAAGGGGCCTTGCTTCTTGGCTGGACCTCCTTGCTCCCTCTAGAGTCAGCCTACGACACTGAGTGCCCAAACCAAGCATGGATGTATTCTCTGTGATGTCAGTTTGTGGGGACTCCTCAGGCCCAAAGCTGGAGACTTATCTTGAGGTCCCCATGCTGCCACCAGCTCTGTGCTAGTGGAGAAGGAAGAACTGTTCTTAGGGATTTGCGTCTGTTCTTAGAAGGAGAAGGGCAGGTGGCCTCTTCCATGATCCTGAGACACTGTCGCTGGGGATGGAGAGGAGGGACTGGGGCTGGGTTACACCTTTCCTCCTGAGGGGGCAAGACTGCTCCAGTTCACAGAGCTACACAGAGGCTGTGTTCCTACAGCTTTCGTCCTCACCTTCTCTTCTTTTGTGAGATGAAAGCTACCCGTCTGGTGGACGTAGGAGGGTGAAAGGGTTCCCCCTGAAGTCAGACCAGCCATTCCTCTGTCCTCTTTGATGTCTCCAAACCTGCCTCCTTTCACATCAAGAGGCAGAATTTAAAAAGTTGATAAACCAAGGATCAATGCCCAGATTGGACTTCAGCGCTTTAGCAACTGGATGTTTGGTTAGGGGTGTCCATTACCACCCCCTCTGGCTGGCAGTGAATCCACACTGGTCCAGTGCTTTATTTCTGGGCCCCTTGTCTGTGCTTTCAAATAAGTTTTTCATGAGCAAGTGTAATATTTTGTTTGTTGGGTTACTGAGCGGGTAGAAGTGTTTCTATGACCCATTTTAAGCTAGAAGAACAAATCAATAGGTTGACTCTTATCCAAAGACATTCTCACACCCCAAGGGTTTCTGTGTAGGATGAGGAAAAGTGAGGCATAAGTGCAAACATCACTGCTGGCTGCCCATACCTTCTAGAAGAGCTGGTGCCTCTTGAATGCTAAATACTCTGGTAGAACAGCAGCCATTAATAAAATCACTTGGACAGCCTCCTCCGTGGTGGATCAGCAGTGGTAGTTAGGGTTTCTGAAGAAGGCTGATGAAACAGTTACTAGCTTCAGATCACTGGCTGGGAGAGCTGGACTGGGGGGTTAGGGAGAAGCGGTATGAGTTCTCAGTTCCTGTCCCTGGTCCTTTGCCATGTGTCTTTCCCATCCCACTTGATGGTGACATGAATGGCTGCTGGGCCTCTTCTTTTGGAGCTTGAAGAAATATGCTCTACCAATTCCTCCCCTCCCTGGCACTGGATTCCCTGGCTTTATTTTAGGACCCAGGCCACACTCTCCCTTCCGCCCCATATACACACCAGTTACTTCCTTTTCCTTCCTATCCCACTTCTTCACGGCTCCAGGGATCCTGACCTTGTGCATGGTTTACGATGGGGAAGTGGTTGGGTGGGGAAGGGAATCTGAGAGGGGAGAAGGTTTGGGCTGGGGAGGGGGATTTGCATTTTCAGCCTTACAAACACTGCGAGCATGCTTTTGATGATGTGCGACATACGTAGAAGGAAGGGGCAAATGCCGACTTTCCTCCTATTGGTTGATGAGGGCTTAGGGGCTTTTTGGTCCCTTTTGGCTTATGGCATCTAAGAGACCTTGTTTCTGGTGTGGGGAGTAGACCTCCTGACGGCCGTCTTGCAGTCTTTGGAAGGGAAACTGTCAGTCTCAACGAATATTTCTATTGCCTACTGCGAACCAAGAGGGGTCTGTTGTGAGCAGACAGTGTCCAAGCTGGGGCAGAGAGGTGGGATTGTCTCACCTGTCTCTCTGCAGTCACCAGGCTGTCTCCCTGGTCTCTAGCCCCAGCCAGCTGTCTTGTCCATGTTCCTTTCCTGGGCTCAGGAAGTGAGAGAGAGAGAGAGTGAGTGTGTGTGTGTGTGTGTGTGTGTGTGTGTCCATGCACGCATGCATGTGGTTTGTGACGTTTTGTGGTGTGTGTGTGTGTGGTGTGGGGTGTGCGTGGTGTGTGTGTGTGTACCTATGCATGTGGTATGTGGTGTGTTGTGTGGTGTGTATGGTATGTTTGTGGGGTGGTGTGTTTGTGGTATGTATTTGAGTGTGTATATGTGTAGAAGAGGTTTGTAGGGACACACTAATTGGCCTGAGTAGCCTCAGGCCTAGGAGATCCTCTTTTTGGTTGACTCTTTCTTTGCGAGGCAACTCCTACTTCGGTAGGAGGGTGAAATTAGTAATATACCATCTTTAGTGTATTTTTTATGGAGATTGTATATAAAATTATATAAATACAATTTGTTCTATTTTAAGGAGAGAGGGGAGCTTATGTAAGGGGCGGGGTGGGTGCAGGGATAGAGTGCAATAGTCATGATTGGGAGGCTTCAGGTAGTGGGACATGTGGGGAGTGGGAAATGGGAGGGCAAGAGACTAAAGCCGGGCGAGAGGATCGGGGATCCGTGCCCTCGGCACACATATATAAATGGACAGAAAGCCTATATACAGTCTATCCATCTAGCTTGTCTATATATCTATATGCAGTCATAGTTGGCTTTATTTTTGTACTTGTGCTTAGAGCTGTGTGGGCAGGACCACCTGGGTGACCTGGGATTCTAGCTCATGCCTTGGTGCCCCCCCTTTGCCATCCGTCCTCCATGCCTCATCTTTTGAGACACTCTCTGTTCAGAGTTGCTTGGGTCTTTCTGATGGACATGTGTACGTACAAGTTAAAAAACTAAAGAAGCAAACAGTGCTCCTGCGGAGAGGACAAGTGAGCCGAGGGTTGTGGGAAGCTACTGGATCTGATAGTCCTGGAGGGCCAGGATGCACAGCGTCTCTTGTTACCGGGAGGAGACACTGCGGCTTGAAGGCTTTGGCACAGCTGCTCAATACGGTGAGTGTGCAGAGGGGCAGACTGAGTCCCTCCCCATATTGCTGGGGTGGGGCCCTCATCGACGTTTCCTGGGGGCTGACAGCAGCGCCTATCCTGGTTTGCAGCACTTTGACGCAAGCACCCCTGCAGGCATCTCAGAGGAGAGTTGTGTGAGGCCGGTGGCATGGGCCCCGTCTTGGAGAAGAACACCCTGGTCATTCTTGCTGCAGATTCTTGGAACCAGTGTGGCTGTAGTATCTGGAATAAGTACATCATAGACGCTTCTTCCAGTTATTATTTTAATTGGAAAATAGGTGGCATTGGAAACAGAATGGTCCAATCCTGGGACACTGAGTGGAGGATGAGAAGGGGGAGGAGAACTTGGGGCATAATGGGGAGGACGGGGCCGCTGGACCCTCCTTCTGGCACCCGGCCTGGGACTTGCGGAACTGAACAGTGTATCAGTAGACTCTGACCCAGAACGGGAGATTCTGGGGAGTAGGCATTCAGTGGCACTTGAGCAAGAAACTTTGTGTGCCCCGAAGAATACCTCGCTGAGAACTCAAGACCTCAAATATGCTGCAAGGACCACGTACCCCGCAGCCTCAGCAATCGTCTCTGGGTGCTAGCTTTTTTGTTGACGTGCCAAGAGCTCAGAGTGATGTGTTCGAAGCTGGTGCAGGGCCAAACGGTGCAGAGAGTCAGGAGAGACCTGTGGAGGCAGTCTCTGCCCACACGCTGCTGGTCAACTAAAAAAATGCAATACTAACCCCTCCTCCCCAACTAGAGTGTCATGCTAGCCAAGAGCTTTTGTCTTATGGAGTCTGGTCGTTAGAGGAATTCAGATGCCTCAGCCACGGGAAGGGCCTTTTTTTACATTTGGGATATGAATGGGAAGGGTAGGTAGGGGTGGAGCTCGAGTTTGACTCCTGACCCTTCTCCCACCCTACTGCAGACTTAAGGGGCCCTGGCATTCACTCAGGCACTGTCCTTACTCCCTTGCATTCCTGCTCAAGACATTCTCATTTCCCAAGGATACTGAAGGAAAATGGGCTCTGTCCATGCAATACCGGGGGAGCTCCAATACTGGGTCCCACTGGCTGTGTGTCCATCCTTGGCAGGTAACCAATCTTTCCTGCAGTCTTCTCAGGAGGCCAAAGGAGGATATGGCCAGATGTTTCTTGTAAGATTTTTCAGGGAGGTTGAACAAGAGGAAAAGCAGCACATTCTATGTCCCTTCCCGGCTTGCACCCTTTTCCAACCTGCCAAAACCTCCACACCAAGAGGGCTCTTTCCAATACTGTTCTTTTGGCTCTTAGAGCAATCCTCTCTCCTTCTCCACAGACCCTGTCCCACTTCTGGTACCATGCAACCAGCGAAACAAATCACCTCGGCATCACAGGCCCCTCAGAGGGTTGGTACCCCACTGGGTCTGGGGTTACTCTCAAACTCTTGCTTCTTTCCATACGGAAGCCTAGGTGTAGCCCTTAGCATCAAGGAGTCACTGACCTGTGCGTTCCCATCCCGTCCCTCTACCTCCAGTTGGAGTCTTCATTTATGGGAAGAAAAGTGAAGACAAGGGACATAGCCCTACCTTGAGATTTCAGAGCTTGGAGGGGATGTGATGTTTATCTCTACCTGGTCTGTGATCCTGGCCCTGAGCCTCAGAAAGAAGGCGAAAGGATAGACATTGGCGGGGAAAGGATAGATAGCCCAGCCGAGACCTCCACTTTCTCTGAAGAACCAGCCTTTCACAAAGGCAGGTGGGGCAAAACGGATTGAGATTTGATTATATGTGGAGTAAGCAAAGTTTTCTGTCTTTGAACCTCTCAGTTGATAAGACGGGTGGGATGGGTACTCTGGTTGGTTAGGTCTTTGGGGGCTGGAGCCGCGCGCCGCCCCATGTGCTGTGCCATACTCCTCGGTCCCCGTGTGGTGGAAGGGATACTGAATGTTGGTGCTTCTCCCTGTTGGTAGGTGTGTGGGGGGGGGATCTACAGAGTTGTTTTACTTTTGCTACCTCTGTCCGCTCTATGGAACAGGGTTTGGAGTAGACAGATTCCCTGGGCGTTGCTCACCCAAGGATCGTCGTGGGCCGTATCCTTTCTCCTTGGTCATCGAGTAGTAGCTTGGGGAAGCAGGGTTTGCCCACTGCCCTCTGGCGCTTCCGCTCCTCTTTGCTGTAGGTATTCATGCTGACCCACTTTGGGCAACGTCAAGGCAGAAGGTGGGAGAACAGAACCCACACGGCACATTCCCTGTCCTGAGGGTCTGGCCCCGGTGTTGGCATGTAGGGGTCTCTTCTGTGCTGCCGTGCCCAGGGCCTGGGAGGGGTTGCTGTGTGCAGGGGTCTTGATTGCTGGGACTTTAGACGGAATGGCTGGTTTAGGGAAGAATAGCAGTTTAAAGCCCCCCTTACCAAGTCGTATACATCAGTCTCCAGAGGTCTTAATGCCTCGTTCAGATTTCATTTCCAAACTGCCATCTGCGGGGCCAGAGGTAGGGGCGCAGGTGGGTGTGCGCTCACCAGTTGCTCCTCCTTTTCACAGCCAATGATCCGAAGGGACTCTATCGGCTTCATGTCAGTGATGCCCGGTTCCTCTCGTCTCCAGCTTTTTCTCTTTCACCAGGAGAGACTTTATCACCCTGGGTATGATTCTTCCATCGCGCACCTGGAAACGTGTGTGGATTTCTTTTCCCCATTTCACCCAGTGGCTTGTAGACACGGAGGGGGGCGGGGAGGGGTCCCGCGGCCACCTCACCACACCCCAACAGCCCTGCGCCTCTGTCTGCCCGGGGCCTCTTGCATTAGTTCTTTTCTGAGGAATCTGGGTATGACTCTCGGTTTGGTTGTGGGAGTTCCTGCTCTCATAGCAAACGCTTTTTCCTTCTTCAACTTTCTTTGGGGGTTGCCCCCATCCATGCCAGGTCTTCTCAAACCTCGTTTCCATTTCTTGAATGTTGAGTACTACAACGTAACTGCGCTAGGGTGCTTTATGGTGCTGTTCTTGAAGAGGCCAGCTGGGCTGTACCTCCTTCGTCCAACTGGTTCCCTTAAATCTTGCTGTATTTTGTCCTCTGTTTGATTTTTCCCCTAGGGGTTTGGGGTGGGAGACGTAGGGGTGGCTTTTGTGTTCTCATTCTCTCTCTCTTTTCTGTATGTATGCACTGGAAAAAGTCAGTTATCATGGGCAGCTGACTTCATGGTATTGGTTGGCTGACTTTGGTTAACCATTAAAGACAAACCAACAAATTGTACAGATGCACACAGAACACCTTTGAGTGTGAATCTGAATGGCAACTAGAGGCTTACTTTTTGAACTTCAGGTATGTAACTCAAAAGTAAATAAAAACACTATTTTTTCAGTAAGCTTTTTTTTTCTTCTAAGAGACAACTTAGAAATCAAACGATAAGAACATTTAATCGGTGCTGTACCAAAGCCTTATTTGAACATATTCTACACTCTGTACAACCTGTCTCTGGTGAGTGCCCTGTTCTGTCACCCTCTTCTCAAAGCCTGGGAATGCCAGTGTGTGCCAAGCCTGGGGCCGGGTCTTGGGGACCTGTGGGCCAAGGAGACCCCTTGGAGCGGAGGATGATGGTGAAGATGGGACACCATTCTGCTTCCTGGGTAGACTCTGGAAGGACACCAGGCATTTGTGTGTGTGTGCATGTGTGTGCATGTGGGGGGGCTGGGGTGTGTGTCTGCATATGTGTGTAGGTGTGCTACAGGTGCACAATGCCAAAGTCAATGCACCAACCGGGGGCCTGAAGGGGAGACCCAGGCTGGCTCTGGGAGTGGGCTGGTTGTAATGAGAGGGGTAGGGTGTCCTCCCCCATTTCCTGTCTCCTTCCCTTTCCTCTCTGTCGGGGAATGGAGGTTTATGGAAATAGCTGCACTCTCAACCAGGTGCTTTTTCTTCAAAATCTCCAAAGTCTAAGCATTTATAAAGGGCCCGTCCAAGAGGCAGGCACCTCCAACCACCAAATCACAGACTGTCAGGACGGGCAGGAACCTTTCTCCTTCCCGGCTCCGGCCTGCTCTCTTGGAGAAGGGCTCCTCCTGCAGGTCCCCTGACCTCCCGTCCCGGGCCTGGGCCTGTCCCAGCTGCCACCCCTTCAGGCTGCCCAACCCCTCCTTCCCAATCCACAAAGAAGACCCGGCCAGAGGTGCCCCTTGGCCACGCCTGCTCTGTGGCCTAAGCAATAAAGCCTGCCCTGCCTACCACAGACAGTGACCTTTGGCCTTAGGCTCTTGCCAGTTGAAAGCTGAGTGACACCCCAGACTCAGGAGAGGACCTGTGGCTAGCCTCGTCTCAGGTCACTGTGCCGGGCTCCCCTCGCTGGCATTTCCAGGCTTGCTGGATACTAACCAATGCATCGCCAGTAACACTGCATGTTCATATAGTGAGTTAAAGAGCAAAACAAGCAAACACAGACATGGGCAAACAAGCAAAGGGAAAAGAAAGGGCACAATGGGAGACAAGATGTGTAGCCAGTGAAGGAATGCCGGGAGTGTTGCAAGTTAAAGAAGTTTAGGATTTAACTGCTTCTCATGTAACATTACTCTGCTTCAGAAATGTTTTGTATTTTGATATAAATAAACATTTGCTAAAAAAGTTCATTTTCTAACTTTTATTTATACCTAGGAGGTACTTTCTGATGACATCTAATCTCACCTCTGGCTTTTGGTCTCCTTAATCGACCCCAGATTTTAAACTCATGGCTCAACACGATTGTGAAAGGATTTGAGGCTGGAGGTGAAGGATATACTCTTCATTCACTGAGCAGACGTGCGCTGAGGGTAGATCATGTGTGTGTCACTGTACAATTCACTCGGGATCCATCATGAACAAGCAGGCAAGGCTCCTACCCTTCTAGGCCTACATTCTAGTGGTATATAGGGAGACAGACAGCAAGCAATTATCGCAGTAAGAAAATCACATGTTGTAGAATAAGGTGATAAGAGCTTTGGGAAGAAACTAGGGCAGGATGAGGGGCAGGTGGAGTGAGGAGGAGGCGTGGGCTGCAGTTTGAATCAGTGCTGGCGGGGGGCGCCCTCCAGGACAGAAGTCAGCCCCTGAGCAAAAGCTGAACGGACCACTCAAAGTTTTTAACTTGCAGACTTCACAATGCCTGACATCTTTAAGAACAGGGAGAAGACAGCTGACTCTAAATTTGTGTGATGAAGACAGTCTTGGGGCCTGACTCCACCTGTCTGAGCGGGTCCCAGCTCTAACGGGCCCGCGGCAACATTCACGTACAAGTCAGCGGTGCAGCGCCTGCTCCGTGGTGAACGCACCTCCTCCCACTCAGAGGGGCTGTCGTCCCTGGGGTGGATCTGCGGGACCGACTTCGAGATCAGCTCACCTTCCCCCACCACACCGGCACCCCTCCTCTTCCTTAACAGCCTCTCTTCCTTATGTTCTGTCTCGGCAACACTCTGGTAATCTATCAGCTCCTGCTATGCTTATTTTTAGTTTCATTTGGGCTTCAGGTGGAGGGCAAATACCAAAATATGATATTTCTGTTTATGCTCATGGTTCCAAGTGAAGAAAACAGCCAACCCACCGGCCAAAAAAAGAAAAAAAAAAAAAAAGAAAACCAGGTCAAGGTTCATCTACAAATGTAAAAACCCCTGCCGTGGTAAAAAGTCTCCATATAAATGCCCTAAAAGCTGCGCGCCCCGGGGGCTGCTGTGCCGGGAGCGTGCCTCTGGCTTTTCCTGCCTCGATGAACTGTCACAATTCTCCTAGTGTCTGTTTCCTGCTTCCTCGGTCCTTTTTCTTTTGGAGCCTTCATGAAAATCTTTTTGGTATTTCATATATTCTGGTCTTAAGTTTTGAAAGCAGATACTTGAAATGTTTTGTAGTCTCCCATTCTCACACAGAAGTGCCAACCCTTCAAACGCCTCTGCACCAGGCTGTGAGCCGGGACAGACCCCTGGATGGCTGAGAATATGGATCGAAATGAACCCTTCTGTTTAGATCTGTCAGCTCTGTGGCAAAGCTAAGTTTTAAAAAGATTAAGTAGCGAGGAGAAATAAATAGTTTAGGTCAGGAGGCCCTCCTCTGTGTTAAACTGTTACTTAAGGGCCTTTAATCTATTTTTAAATTGTCCCTAACTTCATGCTAACCCAGTGCCCCACACTTTAGAACATTCTTTTACATGTATGTCATTTGGTGCCCATGGTAACCTTATGGATTAAGTAAAACAGGTGGTGGTCTCTCTTTTTTAGAGACAGGAGTGGGCAGTGAGACCCAATAGAGCCAACCAACCAATGTCCCTTCTTTCCTCTCCTCCCCCACCCACTGCCTATACCATCCCTCCCTCCTTCCCTCCCTCCCTCCCTCCTTTCCTTTCCTCCCTCCATACCCCTCTTTGTTCCACAAAGGCTTTAAGGCAGCAAGAAGTTGCCTAGAAAGCAAGAAGAGGCCTCAGTCTTGAGTCCTGGTCCAGTACTTTTTTCTTTAGGCTAACTTTCAGATGGACACAAACCAGTCCCAGGGTATCTGTGTCCCCCAGTGAGACCATGTAGGGGAATGAGACTCTGGAGCCCTACTGAGCAATGTCAATACACCTATTAATGGGACTTCGGGTAAATTACGGTGACAAAAAAAGGTGGGAGAGACCATGTGCCAAGAAAACTTCATGGACTTTATAGACCTCAAAAATGCTGATTTCAGGGATCCAGACCCTTTGTTTTTAGGTTGCGGGACAGACCGGGCTGGTCCTGGGGCAGGAAGGGACCCTTTGTCACCTTGTGGATGGCATGGTACAGGGTGTGGCCGGGTCAGATCTGTAAACCAGCCAAAGCTCCTTTTGTGTCCCCAGCCTCCCCTGTTGGGGCCCTTTCCCCTATTTCCACTGAATCCTTTTCCTCTATGGTCAGGGGCCTCAGACCCTTTGTCTACAAACATGTTGTCAAGCAAGGATTTCAAGGTGCTTTGGCTTCTTCACCAGCCGGGCACACGGCCCTTTCCCCAGGACCCTGAGGTCTCAGCCCCGGATCACTCTGCGCTTGAGAAACCGCGCCCTTCTCCTTCATGCCTCAGCCCAGCCCCTAAACCATCTGCACGTACAATGTCGGCTCCCTATTTAGTAACTGATGGACGCGGGCAAACCATTTAACCTTTCTGAGGAAGCTGGTCTTGCCAGGTTCCCTCCTTTAGAAACACGGCGGGTGCGGGGTGGCATACAGGCTCAAACGTCAGGGGCCAGGGGCGCTGGGCAGTCCCTCAGGGCCCCACTTAGGCCCTAGGTTGAGTCACAGGCTCTGCGGCTCAGCCACTGGCCATTCCTACGAGAGAGATGACGAGATGACGCGCTTTCCTGCTGGGACGGGATGTCCTGGGGCCCTTGTTTCATTTGGCTCTGAGGGGAAGCACACCCTTTCTGAGCCCGCACAGCGAGGAGAGGATGTGCCAGAGCCTTTGCAGTCTCTCCTTGCAAGGCAGCCACTCTGCACTGGAGCCTCCCCAGGCTGCAGAGGCCTGGTGTGGTGCTAGGGCCGACCAGGCTGCTCCTTGGGAGGGTGTGCTGGAGGCAACCGGCTCTCTTGAGAAGGAGAGGCGCACAGCTCCTGTACGTCCTCAGTCTGGGGTGCCAATCTGAAGGCAGCAGGAGTGTTGCCTGTTATGTGCCCTTAACACTCTGATACACTTGCTCACCGTGCGTCTGCCTCACAAGTGTGTAATGTAAGCTCCTTGGGGATTAGGCCCCGTCTGTCCTGTTCACTGTTGGGGCCCGAGTGCCTATCACAAAAGAGGGACTTATTAAAAACTTACTGAAAGAATGAATGATTAGTCAGAAAACACCTATTCTATTTGGCATCACTGGACGAGGAGGTTACTGGTGACCTCGGTAAGAGCAGCGTCAGTGGGATGATGGAATAGACACCAGGCTGGAGTAAGGTAAGGCATGGGAAGTGAGCAGTTAGAGACACTGCAGACAACGCTTTTGAGAAGCCTGGTGTTTTAAAATATAGGACAGGCCAGCAGATCAAGAGACAATTGCCATTAAAAAAATAGTTTGTTACAGTGCCAGGACAGAGGGACATACCATGCCATAACGGGCCACATGGGGAAGCACCAGGGTGGTCAGGAGCTGGGGCTTGGGGGAGACTGTGGGTAAGAGCCTTTGTTGTGGTCTCCAGGGGGAGGAATGGGCGAGGCAGGGTGGCAGGCTTAGGATGGGCTGATTTGAGTAATTTCAACAGGGCACACTGGCTGCCACTGGTTGTTTGGTACCTGGCCCTGGGGTGGTTAGGGTGGGGAATAACGGCCTGGAGTGTGAGAGTCTGATGAAGGAGGTGGCTGCGGTGTAGGCATTGGATTGGTTGGCCTGTATTTGAAAAGTGCACTTATGGGCAAGTTATCTGCTCTCTCTGGAAAATGGCTAATCTTGGGAGGGGCAGTCCCTCCAGGGTCGTCAAGGCTCCAGAATAAAAAAAGCATCAGAATACAGAAAATAAAAGACACAGCTAATACACCTTGTAGCAAAGGGGAACAGAGAAATGGGATGGTTACCAATGAGGACATGATGTCACAGGGTGAGCTTTACTCACTTTTATGTCGGGAGATGTTAAAGTATGTTTTTACATTTCAACAACAACAAAATAAAGTATGTTTTTATGCTGCTGGAATGAACCAACAGAGGAAGAAACTAATGACAAGAGAGAGAGGTGATAACAAAAGTGACAAGGTCCTTGATACAACGACAGTAAAGGGGATCCAGACCACACACGGATGAACCAGCCATTGAGAAAGGCTGAGCTATTTTATTGTTTGGGACAGGAAGGAGGAAGATGCCAGATGTCATGGGAATTGGTTGGGGCAGATTCTCCTTTGATGACTTGTGTTTTCCTATGAAGTGAGAGACGAGGTTATCAGATGAAAAGTCTGAGGGGTCACGGTGGTGGAAAAACTATGAAGAGTAAATGAGCTCACTTGAGAATTGCTGGGCTGTTTTCTGTGTCAATCTGAGGTTTGTGATAATACATTGGGGTTTATCCAGACTAGTGGATTTTCTCAGAACGTATGATGGAGGTAGAGGGACAAGGTAGTTTAGGGAGATTATAAAATAATAACCATAATAAACCATGGAATCTAAAGTTGATAAGTAAGTCAGAGAACAAGACTCATATGCACAAATATAAGATGATGGGTCCAGTGGTTTGGAGTCTTGATTAACACCTGTTTTTTGGGGGAGGGGCAGTGCTGAGCCACTGTGCTTGAAGAATAGGAGCCTGTGGTGAGATCTTGGTAAGACATGTTCATAATTTAAAGGAAGAAGAATTTCTGGTAATGACCAGGTCCATAGTGTGACTGTGGGAGTGGATGGCTCAGACAGGGTGAGAGAAAAGTTCACTGAAGATGAGGAGCTCAAAGAGCTAAGAGGCCAGGGTGGTGGCTAGATCACCTAGGTAAGCCATCACTGAGAGGCATGGCAGAGTTGGAAGGAGAGGAAGACTGAGGCAGGGGCTAAAGCCGTCAATGAATGAAAGGGAGTCTTGAGGATGGGAGACGTCAGCAATGAGGAGAGGGGAAAGGCGGTAGATTTGAAGGGCTCACACCTCGAAGGAACAGGCTGAAGGGGAGGAGAACGACCTGGAACCAGCAGATAGAGTCTCTGCTTTCCCACAGCCTACTTTCTAGTGTAGGGAGCCAGCCAATCAATCAATCAATCAACCCATCCATATTAAATTGTAATGGGCATTACACAGAGAGAGCAACTGGTTGGCTGCTTTAAACTGGGTGGTTAGGGAAGACTTCTCCAAAGTAACATTTAAGCCTTGTCTCATTGGTGATACCAATAGACCAGCCAGGTAAAGTTCTACAGAGAAGATCAGCCAGGTAGAGGGTGCAGTTAATGCAGAGACCCTAGAGCAGGACTGAGTTCGGTACGTCTGAAGAACAGAAAAAGCAGTGGGATGCTGAGTGTGTAGGGAAAGAGGAGAAGATGAGGAGGCTGGAGTGGTAAGCCAGGGCTTTGTAAACCAGCACAAGGAGTCAGACTTTATTTTCGTGTGACGCAAAGTCACTGGAGACTTTTAGACTGGGAAAAGGCACGGTCCCTCTAACCGCTGGTGGTAAGAGCAGGAGAGTAACAGCAGGAGCAGGAAGCTGGTGAGAGACCACTAATGTAGTCAACATTGAGAAGATGGCATGTTAGACCTGGGTGGTCCCAGTCCAGATGGAGAGAAGTAAGTTTGGGACATGTTTATAAGGAGAGTTGACAGGCTTGCTGAAAGAGGCGATGTGAGTGGTGAGGGAGATAGAGGAATCAAGAATAACTCCTACATTTTTACTTGGGTGACTGAGAATGAGAAGACTGAAGGAAGAGGAGATATGAAAGGGGAGGCAAGTCAAGAGTTTGTAACATCTGAAATGATTATTAGACAACGTTTTTGAAATGCCAAGTAGGTAACTGGATATATGAGTCTGGAATTCCAGAGGGAGACTGGGGCTGGAGATACGGATTGGGGGATCATCCTCAGAGAGGTGGCATGTGAATCCTAGGAAGAGGGTCGAAAGACAAGAGAAGGGGTGCGTAAGAGAGGTACTAAAAACCACTGAGTGCAGAAAATTCAGATAAGTACAGAGAAGTGACTTTAGGTTTGGGCAGCATACAGGTAGGTGGCTGATGATGTTGACGAGGGTAGCCTCAGTGGAATGGTGGGGACAGAGTGGCTGAGAAAGTCAGACAGTGACCACTGATGAATCCTGGCCTAGGTGGCAGGAAATTTCTGACAGCACGGCAGAATTTGATGACTGCTGAGTGGAAGTGTCCCAGGACACCAATTAAAGGTTTTGGAGCACAGTAGGTGGTGCTTCAGTGTCCCACCCAGATCCCCTACACTGGACAAGTGCATCCATCCCCAGCTTCTGTGAGTGTTGGTAGCTAATGGCTCACAGGTTCCCCATTGCCAGAGAAGTGCTCTTGACTGACATGAGCCTCCTTGCCAAGAGGATGTGGTCTCTCAGGGGTCCTGGATTTACATGCATGTCAGGGCAACAACTCTGCCTTATGCAGGCATACAACTCATAGCTTGCCACTCAGTGTTAAAACCTCAGCTCTTTACTTACAGGTCTGGACCCTCCCCCAACCCCCTCCCTCCACAGGCACCCCCATTTAGGTCAACTATGGCATCGGCTCAAGCTTAGGGCTCTGGTTTCCAATTCACTTTTTTGGTTACTGACAATTTTGCTATTTATTTTTCAGTTGCTATTTATTGCTATTTTACCCCTTTATTAAATTAACTATTATTTCCCATTCCATTAATGATTATATTCCCTTTCCTAATTATTAAGTCCATATGTCCTTCCCCACCTGTTATCTGACTGCTTCCCACACCCTGCACATGATAAGGCTTTAGAACATTTTCACATCCCTACTTTCCTCTTTCCTGATCTGAAATGACACCTCTGAACATTTCTACCTCCCCACCTAATATCTAGTATATTTATTCTTAGCTATTATTAGAATTTATCTTGCAATAGATAAATTTTAAGAATTTTTATTTCTTAAATTACACATTCTCAATTTTCATTTTCAATATATTTGACTACATACGTAAATAAAATGATATCTATGAATGTATCTATGTACATATATAAGAATTTGTATGTGTTTATTACCTACCACTGTTTCTTTTCCATCATCCTCTATCTTAAAGTCTTTGACTTGAAAAAATGTTTTGAGAGTAAAGTCGTTCCTCAAGTTCTCTTCTCAGATAGATTCACAGGTGATACAGTCTCTGGACCACGCGTATCAGCAAATATCATTTTTTGGCTCTTTGTGAAAGCAATACTGGAGCAGGGAGTTTTCAACCCTCTTTCAAGGCACCAAGATGAACCTCTCGGCTTCCTGATCATCTCCTATCCTTCTAGGCTTGGGACAAGAGAAGACTCAGCTCACGTGTTCAGCTCTCCCTCTGCTCCTTGGAGGACAGAGAGACTAGGCATAGTCCCATGGCTGTTATTACTCACCTTCTGGGGCTCAGAATCTCTGCACACCAAGCTCTCCCTGGGATCCACCAGGTTCCTCGCCTGACCCTGGCTTTTTCCAACACGCCCCTAAGTCAATGTGTTGCAGAGGAAGAACAAACGGAGCCTCATGTTAGATCATGGAAGTGGCTGAGATTCCTTATGCAAACATGGTGAGAGGGGTGAGCAGGGGGCCAAAACCAGAATCCTGGGAAACATCAATGTTGAAGGGGCAGGCAGAGAAAAGGGGGCCTAAGAAGCAGACCTAGCAGGATAGGTCAGAAAGGGAAGGCGAACCAGGGGTGGAGAGTCTCAATAAGGAGGAAGCGGTCAGTACGGTCAAGGATAACAGAAAGGTCATGTAAATATCACCTGCATGTCTTCACGAGCTGGGGTGAAAATCATGTTAGCTTTTCACTGAAACCGTACATTTCAATGACTCCATTCTTACTTGCTAAGTAGACCGGAAGGATGCATGTTAGTGCTGAGCTCCACAGCCTGGAGAGAGCCACACACTGCATTCGTGAAGTGCCAGCTCCTTCTATTTTATGTGCTTGTTTTTGCTTCCTGTGAGGACACCTCAGTTCCTAGAACCTCAAAGGGATCAGGAACTGTCTCCATTTTCTCCCTCTCTGCCTCAGTGTAAATTACTGGGTGTGATTAGGTGAGGAGGAGCACCATCCAAGTCCAAATGTAAATGGATATGGTGAGACGGAGAGGGGGGTGATGAATGATGCCATGCTGCGTCAATCAGAGTTCCACCAGGAAACAGGTAATGAGAGGAAGGCTTATTTATAAAGGAACTATCTCACAGGTGTGGGAGGGGCGTAGGAAGAGACGTGGGGCAGTGCAGGCGCGGAGGGCAATTAGTGGCTGACTGACACCATCCTAGGCCTGGAGGCAAGGGGAGAAGGAGAGGTCACCATAACTGGGAAGGAGAAGGAGTCACTGAGCAGGCCACCTTGAGAGGAGCAATAACAAAGGACATAGCCGGCCCCAGATAACCACAGGTATGGGACCAAGGGAACAAATACATTGATCTTATTCTCCTTTCTCCCTCCAACCTCCTGACAAGGATTCCACAGACTGAAGCCAACTAGTACAGGAGTACACTGATGTAACCCACAGTGGAAGAGAGCAGGGAGAACAGGGTGGAGAATGGTCCTGAGGGGCAGTTGGAAGAGTATGGCACAGACATCTGCCTCCAGAATCAGGACTCAGATTAATGCTCAACTAACATGTTCTGTCCCACAGAGTGGGACCAAAAATGCATGTTGGATTTGGCAATTTAGAGCCCATTGGCAACCGTGTTGAAAAGAGTTCTAGCGGAAAGGTGAAGAGATGAAGCCAAAATACAGCAGAAGGGGAGATGAGGAAATAGAGACAGTGAGCAATAAAGACTTTCAAGAAGCCTGAGATGATAAGGAGAGATCTAGGATGAACTAGATCTAGGAGACCGCAGTATGTAGTGGATGCCCTCAATTCTTTACCCCTTCTTGTATTCAAATCCTTTGCTGTGTAGCTTTTTAGCCTTCCCTCTTTGACTTTGGACCTGATCAGGTATCTTACTTTGTTTTGTTTTGTTTTTGCGGTACGCGGGGCTCTCACTGTTGTGGCCTCTCCCGTTGCGGAGCACAGGCTCTGGATGCGCAAGCTCAGCGGCCATGGCTCATGGGCCCAGCTGCTCCGCGGCATGTGGGATCCTCCCGGACCGGGGCACAAACCTGTGTCCCCTGCATCGGCAGGCAGACTCTCAACCACTGAGCCACCAGGGAAGCCCACGTATCTTACTTTGGCCACTGGGATTTCAGCAGCTGTTACACAGGCAAAAGTTTGAGTGAGCCTGTGCTTTAAGGCTTGCTCTACTGTGCTTCTGCCATTGCTTCGAGAACACGTCCGTGGTAGCTGCTGGAAGACTACTGGGACATGGAGCAGGGCCACGTTGCTCTAACTGCTCCAGTTTGAGGCAGCCGATATAGGAAGCCAGGGTAGACCAGCTGATCCCCAGATATGTGGGTGAGCCTAGCCAAGGTCAGGAGAGATACCCAGCTGACACCTAACTGATTCCAGAAGGATAGGGAATAAACACTTACTGTTATATGCCACAACATTTTATAGTTGATTTTTTAATGTAGCATTATTGAGCAATCAATAACTGATGCACAGGGAAAACTGATATTCTTAATAAACTCCCCCCAAATTGGAGACATAAATGTAAAAACATGTACTCTCACAAGCACTAGATGAAAATATGGATGAATTCCTATATAATTCACTATGACTCAAAATCCAGATGCGATTAAAAAATTAATAAATTTGACCATGTGAAAGCTAGGAAAATTTTTACATGGCAAAAAGGCCATGCAAAGCATGGCCAAAATGAAAATGATAAACTGGGAGGAAATATTTGCAACGTATAGCATAAACAGAGGACTAATATACCTAATGTATAAAGAACTTTTAAGAATAAAAGTAAAAACTAAGTGTTCAATAGATAAATGGGTAAAACACGTGAAGACTTTGTAAAGAATGTAAATGGCTCTTGAACAAATGAATTCATGCTCAATTTTCTTCATAATTACAGAAAGGCAAATCAGACTACACAGAGGTGCCATTTCTCATCTGTCAGGTTGGCAAAAGTTCAACAACTTGGTACAGCGCTCTGTTGGTGAGGCCCTGGTGAAGCAGGTATGCTCACAGCCTGCCAGTGGGAGTAAAAACAGTACAACCCCATGGAGGGAAATGTAGCAACATCTGACAAAACCACACGTACATCACACATGGAAGCAGCAAGCCTACCTCTACAGATTCATCCCGAAGCCCCACCTCCAGCAACAGTGACGACAACAAATGTACGCAGGGTTATTAATGTGTTATCTCAGTAGCAAAATATTGGAAGGCACATTCACAAGAGGCAGATTCAATCAGTGCACAATGTAGTATTATAAACTACAAAAGGAATGAGAAAGATCTTTATGAAGTCACATGGAAAAATTTCTAGGCTATATTATTAAATTGAAAAAAGGTGCAAAAAATGCATATATATACATTTAGTATTATTTATCTGTTGCTTCATAACAAATTACTCCTAAACTTAATGGTTTTAAGCAGCAGTAAATATTTATTATCTCAGTTCTTTTTTAAAATAACCTTACTGAGGTATAATTGATGTACAAAAAAGTGCACATACTTGTAATAGTAGCGGGGCGGCGCACAGCTGTTACCAGGCAACCATTACGAGAGACCACAGTGCTGGGTTTAGAGGCCCCCTGGGCCAGTGGTTGGCGGGGCTGCGGTCCTGGCTGCGAGAGTGCGGTAAGAGGCGGGTCATGGTCTTCTCCCTGGGGCCGGCGTGTGAGCTGGAGCCCGGGGAGAAGGCTGGGCCCTGTGCCCCGCAGAGCTCCAGAGCCCTTGCCACGGCCGCCCACTGGCTGGGCCCAGGCCTTGAGGCAGCGGCGAACCTCTCCCCCATCCCCGCCTCCACGACCTAGTGGCAGTGGAAGTCTGCATGGGTTGCAGTCCGCAGGACCCGCCCCCCCCAACCCCCGTTTGGACGGCTGCAGAGCCTGAGGGCCAGTTGGGTCCTGGAGGCCTGGCTCCCTCAGTGATAACGTCTGGGCAGGGTCTGAGGACCTGGCCCTGAGGGCACCATCAGCTAAGATCTGCCTCTGCAGCCGGGCCTGGGCACTGGTGGGAGGACCCAGACTGAGTGCTGGACGAATGCTCCCGGACAGGGTACCTGGCTCGAGCAGGGACACCCGTCTCTTAGCCAGGACCTGGACCTCGGAGGGTGAAAGCCGTGACTTGGCACCTTGCCCTTGCTTGTCAGAACCGAGAATAACATTTGTTTTGGTGGAGATATACAGGAACATCATTATCTGACCATGACCTGGCCTCAGGAACAAAGGATCTCACACCAAGAAGCTTGCAACAACAAACCACGTCCCTCCCTCACCTTTCGTATAAAAGGGCTTTGCTGAAAGCTTTCGGGGAGTTCGGGGTTTTTAAGGCATGAGCCATCCATCTCCTTGCATGGCCCTGTAATAAACATTTTTCTGCTCCAAACTCCGACGGTTTGGTATTGTTTGGCCTCACTGTGTGTCGGGAACATGGGCTTGTGTTCAGTAATATACTTAATGTATACAATTTGATGAGTTTGGACATATGTATACACCTGTGACTCCATCACCTCCAAAAGTTTCCTTGTGTCCCTTTTTTGGGTGGTAAGAACACTTAACATGAAATCTACCCTATAACACACTGTTGGGCACACAACACAGCACTGCAACTCTGCCATCCAGCAGACCTCATCTTGCAGAACTGAAACTCCACACCAACCGAACAACAACTTCCCTTCCCCCGCCTTGGTAACCACCGTTCTGTTCTCTGCGCCTATGTGGATCAGGAATTTGGGAGCAGCTTCCCTGGGTGGTTCTGGATTAGGGTCTCTCATGGACTGGCTGCCAAGCTCTTAGCTGGGGCTACAGGCATGAAGACTTTCCTGAGGCTGGAATATCTGCTTTCAACGCGACTGGTAAGTTGATTCTGGCTGGTGGTGGAGGCCAGTGACTCTCCACGTGAAGTCCTCCAACGTCCCCAAATCAAGCAGTTGGAAAGACCAAAGCAGAGCCTGCAATGTCTTTTAAACTCACCTTGTGTACACAGAGTCCAGCCATATTCAAAGTGGGAGGTGACTGGACGAGGGCATGAATACCAGGAGACGATGATTGGGGGGGCCGTATCTTCAAGGTTGGTGTGTGCGCGTGCGCTTTTCTTAGTAAGAAGGAAGAGAAAATAAGAGTAGGTGTTCTTCTGGGTTGGATGACAGCAGCCCAACTCTAAAAAGCCAGATATATTACAAAAGTGTATTTTAAAAGACTTTGGAGATCACGTAAGCAAAAACGAAGGAGAGAATTGAAACTCCGGAGAGAATGGAGCCCTTCTGAGGAAAGCTGACCATTGCCAGTGATTTTCTCCTCTGGAGGCATTTACTGATTCCAGGCCCAGCCTTACATTTAGTCAGTCTTGGGCCCCTCAGAGGAACTTTACTGGGAGAACAGAAATCAGGAAGCTTCAGGGATCACACAGAGCTGGTGTGACAGATTGGAAACTCAAGGGACTCCAAATGTATGGTAAATTCTTCCCATAGGATGTTTTCCTGAGATTGGGGCTGTGCATAGCGGGAGAGCTAGGCCACGGACTTGGAAAAGACAGAATAAACTATCCTGTAATTTCGTGGCACCAAGGAGACCAAGTCCTGCTAGAGAGAGGAGCCTCTTTAAGTACTCAACCTGCCTTTTCCTCAAGATATTTGCCTGATTTTGAAACTGCATGGGGGAGGTAGCCTAAAAAGCTAAACTTAAAATCTTAAAAGGGAACAACTAAATGTTTAGCAGAAAAATAAATTTAAGAGCAGACTACACATGGCAGAAGATAGGGTTGGGGGACTGGAAGCTAGGATAATAAAAAATATCCAAACCAAAGTGCAGAGACAAAAAAGAAAAAAAAGAAAAAAACAGGAACAGAGCAAAAGAGACATGTGGGACACAAACTAGAAGGTCTCATATACATTGAAGGGGAGTTCTTGACAGAGAAGAAAGAAAACGTGGGCAGAAGCATGGAAGAGATCTTGTCGGAGACATTTCCTAAACTGGTGAAAGCTATCCCACAGATTCGAGACGCTCAATGAATCACAAGGAAGATAAATACAAAGCAAAACACACCAGGCACATCATAGCCTGTTGAAAACCAAAGATGAAGAGAAAAATCTTAAAGTGTTCAGAAAAAAAATCATTAAGTTCAAAGAAGCAACAATAAGATTTATGACAACCTTTTCCACATAGACAATGGAAGACAGAAGACAGTGGAGATATCTTTAAAGTGCTGAAAGGAACAGCCAACTGCTAAGGAAACAATGAAATAATTTAAAGATGTGATCTAAAATAAGGAAAGGATAGGAAAGAACAGATTATATAAATAGAAAAACATAAGATATTAATCTTAAAACTATCTAAAATGTATTAGTAATTACATTGACTTAAAAAGAATTAAATGATCCAATTAATAGATAAACACTGTCAGACTGGATAAAAACCCAGAAATGTATACCCTTTGTAAAAGCATATTATATAAGTAAACAAAAAGACGGGAAATAATAAAATTTAAAAATATAAAGAGTCCTAACAAAAAGAGAGCTGCTATGGCTACATTAAAGTCAACTTTAAGGTAAGAAATATTATTTTTGATCAATAGGGCTATTTAATGATGATAAAGTAGCAGTTTAACAGCAAGCCACATCAATGCTAAATTCGTATGTTCTTAATAGCATACTTTCAAAATTTATGAAATCAAAATTGACAGAATTAAAAGAAAAAATAGACAAATGCACAATCACAGTTCGAGATTTTAGCATATTTTTCTCAGTACCTTATAAAACAAGTAAGGAAAAAATTACTAAAGATATAGAAGGGAACAACATGATCAAGTAACTTGAAGTGACTGACATATGTAGACCTTCAACATCTTCAATGTACTTGTTCTTTTATGTGCTACCAAAATACACTATACATTGGGCCAGAACACCAACCTCAGTTCATTTCAAAAGACCAAAGTCAGAGTAGTTTTCTGAATACAGTGGAATTAAATTATAAATTAATAACTAGAATATCACCAAAAGCTTTTCAGTTAAGGAACACAATTCTACATAACGTAAAGGTCAAAGAAGAAACCTCAATGTAAGTCAGAAAATATTTTGGGTTGGTTGTTATTGAAAATATCATTATTGCCAACTAAAGTAATGTTCTGAGTACAGTTTTAATTCTAAATACATATATCAGAAAACAAAGATAGCTGACATCAGTGATAACACCACCTCAAAAAACTAAAACAATAACAGTAAACTAAATCCAAAGAACATAGAAGGAAACAAGTAATAAGGGTAGACATTACTGAGATTGAACACACACACACACACACACACACACGACAATCAACAAAGGATAGTTATTTGAAAAGATTAATAACATTGACAAACCTCTAGCAAAACTAATGAAGATAAAAACACAGAAATCATAACTTAGCATTCTTAGGAATAAACAAGTAGAATCACATCAAATTCTACAAATATTAGAAAGATATCAAAAGGGTATTGTGAACAACTTTATGCCAATAATTTCGACTACTTCGATAAAATGGATACATTCCTTGATAAACACAATATTAAAACGTATGCAGCAGAAAAGCAAATCTGAATACTCCTATATATATATTAAAGAAGTTAATTCTGTAATTTAAAACTATCCGAAAAAGAAAACTCCAGGTCCAGATAGATGGATTCACAGATGAATTCTTCCACACACATAAGGAAGAAATAATATAAATCATACGTTTATTCTTTCAGAGAAGAGAAACAGTGAACACTTCTGAATTTATTTTATGAGTTCAGCATAATACTGATACCAATAACTGACAAGGAAATACAAACAAAAATCACAGACTAATTATCTCTTATTATCATAGATGCAAAAGATCTAATGAGACTATATATACATATATATATATAAAATATGTTTGTGTGTGTATTTATATAAGCACTAAACAAGTAGGTTTATCACAGAATTTCAAAGTTGGTTTAACATCTGAAAATCAGTCAATGTAATTCACCATAATAACAGAATAAAAGAAAGCCCTTACAATCATCTCAACAGATGCAGAAGAAAAGTGGTAAAATTCAACACCATTTCTGGACAAAACTCTCAGCAAACGAGGAATAGAAGAAACTATACTTAAGGGAATCTGCTCAAAACCTAGTACCCATTCAGTGGTGAAATAGTGAACACCCTCCCTCTAAGTTTAGAAACAAGGCAAAGATTGTTTATACCATTTCTATTCAACATTTTACTGAAGATACTATCTAGGGCACAAGGGCAAGAAAAAGAAACACTATAATAATTGGAAAGGAAGAAAAATGATCATTATTCACCTATGACCCATTCATAGGTGAATCATAGGTGAATTCACCCATTCATTATTCACCTATGATTGCATATGTAGAAAATCCAAAAGAATCTATAAATAACCATTATTAATAAGCGAATTTCACAAGGTTACTAGATACATGGACAATATAAAAAAATCTGTTTATTACTGACTAAGCAGTTGAAATAGAATGGAACTGAAATAAGAAAATAAGTTGAAAGTAGCACTATAATATCAACTATCTAGGGATAAATCTAGTGAGATATGCAAACTCTGTACACTGAAAACTATAAAACATTGGTAGAATGAAAAGAGTGGAAAGATATAGCATGTTCAAGAATGGGAATCTCTTTAAAAATATATAATTTCTCTCCAAGTTGAGCTACAGAATCAATAAAATACTAATCAGAATTCCAGAAGTTTTTTTTAATGGTAATTGCCAACTTGATTCTAAATATATACATGGAAATGCAAAAGACCTAGAATAGCCACGATGATCATGAAAAAGAATAAAAAAGCAGGAGGATTCACATAACTAGATACCAAGACCAAAGATAAAATAAAAATTAAGGAAGAGTGTTATTGATGCCAAAAAAAAAAAGAGACAGATTAATAGAATAGAAAAGAGAACCCAGAAATAGCTATACAATGCACTGCCATCTGTTTATGACAAAGGCATTACTCCAATTCAGTGGATAAGGATTACATGAATGGAAAAGATAAATGAATCTTTTTTTCAAAGTTAAGAGCTTTTGTTTATTAGAACATAACAAACACCCAAAGTGTGAGAAGACATTTGTAATATATACATACAACCAACAAAAGACCCACATCCGCAATACATAAAGAATTCCTAGAAATCACTACGGGAAACAGAAAATTCAGTAGTACACTGGGCAGAAAACTTGAAAAGGCAATTGAAAAAATGCATGCAAACGGAAAATATGCACATGAAAGGCGCTCAACTTGATTAGAGGAATGCAAATGAAAAACACAAGGAAACATAACACCACCAGAGTGGCTAAAATTTATAAAAAGATTAAAATGCTAAGTATTATAGAGTTCATATGAATGAACTGGAAATACTGCTGGAAAACTGTTTGCCCGCGCCTACTAAAATTGAACATACCCATACTTGTACACAGTAATTTCACTCTTAGATTACACTTAATAAATATGTACCCAAACATATATGCACCATGAGACAGACCAGCATGTTCCTAGCAGCACTATTCCTCATATCCATAAAATGTCAACTACTCAAGTGCCCTTCAACAGAAGACTGGATAATCATGGTATAGTTAACAGAATAATATTCAGAATGTGAATGAATGGTCTACAACATCACACAGCAATGAGAGAAACATCCAAACATAAAGTTTAGCAAAATAAGTCACACAAAAGAAAACGCAGAGTAAATACATAATTTACATACAGTACACAAAAAAAGAAAAAACCCCGCAAAACTAACCTATACTATTAGAAGTCAAGATAAAGGTTACCCTTAAAGGGTAGAAACAACTGAAGGGAACTGTGAGCAGATTTTTGAGGTTTGGGTAATGTTATTTTCCTTGAGCTGGATGCTATTTACACAGATGTGTCAAGATTGTGAAAGTTCTTTGAAAGGCATACTTCTAGGATATTTGCTCTTCTATGTATATTATACTGCAAAATAAAATGTTTTACAAAGAGGATGGGATGTCTCCAATTGCAGTTAGTTTCCAAGTTCAAAATTAAAATAAAATTATGTTAAAAGACATCACAAATCATTGCAAGAAAAAAAAAAGCAAAAAAAGCCAGAGTTACTACTTGAATATCAGACAAACTTTTATTTAGGGACAGGAAAAGAAAATGAGAGAGAGAGAAATGAATACCCTTATAATGATGAAGTTTGAAATACACAATGACTATTGAACAATTTTGCACATATTTGCAAAAACAAACACAAACTGGTCATCCATGAGGACGGGAGTATAATGACCTCTGAAAATTTGCACCTTCAAAAAAGCAACAAAAAAATGGCAAAAATTTTCATAATCAACACTTTCAGAACTCTGGTAGTTAATCAAAGGCTGGCTACAGTAATAAAAAATGATATGGTATTGCCATAAGAATAGGTACTCTAGTCCAATGAAATAGAATTGAGATTTCGAAAATAAACCCATACATCCATGGCCAATTGATTCTTGACAAGTATGGCAATACCAGTCAACGGGTATGAATAGTCTCTTTGAGAGACAAGTGTTGGGATAACTGGATATCCACATGCAAAAGAATAACAGTGGGCCCCCTACATCAACCACATACAAAAATCATCTTAAAATGGATCAATAACCTAAATATAAAAGCTAAAACTACTGAACTTTTGGAAGAAACTTAGGAGTAAATCATCAAGACTTTAGGTTTGGCAATGAATTCCTAGATATGACACCCAAAGCGTGAGTAACAAAAGAAAATAATAGGAATTTGGACTTTAAAATTGAAAACCTCTGTGCTTTAAAGGACATGATCAAAAAAGTGAAAAGACAATCACAGAATGGGAGAATATTTTTTGCAAATAGTGTATGTAAAAGGGGTTTGTACTCTGAATATATAAAGAACTCTTACACTTCAACAACAAAGAGAGATGACCCAATTAAAATTTGAACTATAATAAGCACTTACCCAAAGATATACAAATGGCCAATAAATACATGAAAAGATGCTCAATATAGTTAGTCATTAGAGAAATGAAATTCAAAGCCACAATGACATACCACGTCAGTAAGACAGCTGTAACAACAAAAATAAATCAAAATCTAAGGAAATAAGTATAGAATAAGGTGTCTGTGAGGATGTGGAGAAACTGGACCCTTCATGCACTGCGTGGGGGAATATAAAACAGTGCGGCCACTGCAGAAAGCAGCCCCTCAAAACGTATAACGCAGAATCAGAAAACGACCTAGCAGTTCACTGCTCTGTGTACACCCCAAATAATTGTCAGCAGAGACGCAAACAGACGGAGGAATCAGCGGGAAACGATTGATACTTCAGCAACTAGGACTGTACAGCCACCTAGAAAAACCTAAATCTGGATAATTCATATGTTTAACCAAAATAATTCTGAGTCTAGAAACAACCTATGAGGTAAATGAAATCATAAAAGAACTAGCAGAAAGTGTGCTGTAATCTCAGATTAAAAAACATCCTCCTGGGCTTCCCTGGTGGCGCAGTGGTTGAGAGTCCGCCTGCCGATGCAGGAGACATGGGTTCGTACCCCGGTCTGGGAAGATCCCACATGCCGCGGAGCGGCTGGGCCCGTGAGCCATGGCCGCTGAGCCTGCGCGTCCGGAGCCTGTGCTCCGCAACGGGAGAAGCCACAACAGTGAGAGGCCCGCGTACCGCAAAAAAAAAAAAAAAAAAAAAAAAAAAAAAAAAAAAAACCTCCTAAACATATTTCATAATTCAGCGTAAGAAAAAAGCTAGATGACACACACACAGAAAATCTTCAGCACCAAAAAAACCAAACTCCAAAAACCAGAGACACCATGAAATGGTCACGGGGCTTCCGGTGCAGCGGACCAGCCCCCGGAGCTGCCCGGACCCTGCGAGGCCTCCCAGGCGCCTGGCCCAGTGGCCTGGGTTGGGAGGGAGGGCGGCGGTCTAGCCATCAACACCCCCCTCCCCGCCCCCGTCGGGAGGGACCGCACCCGAGGAGCGAGGGTTCCAACCGCAGACCCCACCTGAAGGCGGTGCACACTCCCCATCAGGCGGCCGTCCTGTAACGGAGTCGTCCTGTCACGGAGTCGCACGATGGCTGGGCGTCCTCTCAGAGGCTCCTCAGGGTAACGGAGTAGCCTGAAGGGCCGGCGATGGGTCTGACCCAGGGGTCGCTGGGCGCTCAGGATCTGACGGTGCTGTCCCTCACGAGAGAGCAGCGCAGCTCCAGGGGCGGGGTGGGGGGTTTGGCCGGTGTCCGGCTTCTGAGTTAAGTGGGGGTGGAGAGGTTACGCCTGGGCCCCAGGTTTACGTCTGGGCCCGGCTTACGACTGGGGGCGGTTTACGTCTGGGCCCCAGGTTTACGGCAGGGCCGGGTTTACGACTCAGTTGGCGGTGGCGGGGGTTGCCTCTGGGCCCCAGGTTTACGTCTGGGCTCGGCTTACGACTGGGGGCGGTTTACGTCTGGGCCCCAGGTTTATGGCAGGGCCGGGTTTACGACTGAGGTGGGTTGCCTCTGGGCCGCAGGTTTACGTCTGGGCCCGGCTTGCGACTGGGGAAGGTTTACGGCTGGGCACCAGATTTACGTCTTGGCCCCAGGTTTACCACAGGGCTGGGTTAACGTGTGGGCCCGGCTTACAACTGGGGGCGGTTTACCTCTGGGCCCCAGGTTTACGTGTGGGCCCGGCTCACGACTGGGGGCGGTTTACGTCTGGGCCCCAGCTTTACGGCAGGGCCGGGTTTACGACTGAGGTGGGTTGCCTCTGGGCCTCAGGTTTACGTCTGGGCCCGGCTTGCGACTGGGGAAGGTTTACGGCTGGGCACCAGATTTACGTCTTGGCCCCAGGTTTACCACAGGGCTGGGTTTACGACTCAGGGGTGTTGCATCTGGGTCCCAGGTTTACGTCTGGGCCAGGCTTACAACTGGGGGCAGTTTACGTCTGGGCCCTAGGTTTAGAGGCCCAGGTTTACGACTCAGTGGGGTGGGGGTTGCCTCTGGGCCCCAGGTTTACATCTGGGCTTGGCTTACGACTGGGGGCGGTTTACGTCTGGGCCCGTTTTATGTCAGGGCTGGGTTTACGACTGGAGGGGTGGGCTTGCCTCTGGGCCTCAGGTTTACGTCCGGGCCCGGCTTACGACTGGGGGCAGTTTACGTCTGGGCCCTAGGTTTAGGGCAGGCCCAGGTTTACGACTCAGTGGGGTGGGGGTTGCCTCTGGGCCCCAGGTTTACATCTGGGCTTGGCTTACGACTGGGGGCGGTTTACGTCTGGGCCCGTTTTATGTCAGGGCTGGGTTTACGACTGGAGGGGTGGGCTTGCCTCTGGGCCTCAGGTTTACGTCCGGGCCCGGCTTACGACTGGGGGCGGTTTACGTCTGGGCCCCAGTTTTACGGCAGGGCCGGGTTTACGACTCGGGGTGGGTGGTTTGCCTCTGGGCCCCAGGTTTACGTCCGGGCCCGGCTTACGACTGGGGGTTGTTTACGGCAGGGCCGCAGGTTTACCACAGGGCTGGGTTTACCACTCAGGGGTGTTGCATCTGGGTCCCAGATTTACGTGTGGGCCCGGCTTACAACTGGGGTCGGTTTACGTCTGGGCCCCAGCTTTACGGCAGGGCTGGGTTTATGACTGAGGTGGGTTGCCTCTGGGCCGCAGGTTTATGTCTGGGCCCAGCTTGCGACTGGGGAAGGTTTACGTCCGGGCCCCAGGTTTAGAGCAGGGCCCCAATTTTACTGCTGGGACGGGTTTATGACTGGGGGGTGGGGTGCATCTGGGCCCCAGGTTTATGTCTGGGCCTGGCTTATGACTGGGGGCGGTTTACGTCTGGGCCCCAGGTTTACGGCAGGGCCCCCGGTTTACGACTGGGGCGTTGGTGCATTTGGGCACCAGGTTTATGTCTGGGCCTGGCTTACGACTGGGGGCGGTTTACGACTGGGGCTTTGGTGCATTTGGGCCCCAGGTTTATGTCTGGGCCTGGCTTACGACTGGGGGCGGTTTGCGTCGGGGCCCCAGGTTTACGGCAGGGCCCCAGGTTTACGATTGGGGTGGTGGTGCATCTGGGCCCCAGGTTTATGTCTGGGCCTAGTTCATGACTTGGTGGGTTTATGTCTGGGCCTGATTTACGACTGAGGGTGTTTACGTGTGGACCCCAGGTTTACGACATCGGTGGTTTATGACTGGGCCGTTTAGTCTGGAACCGGTTTCATGACTGCTACCAGCAGCCACCTCTCTACCACCTGGGTCTGGTGGCCCCGCTCTTACACCCAGGAGGGTAACCAGTGGAGAAAGTATTTCAGTGACCACCAGCTCTAGGGCGCAGGAGCTTGGTCTTCCTGTGCGAGAGGGCTCCCCGCGTCTGGTCACAGCTGTCCCTGAGGGCGAGGGAACCGGAAGCTGAACGCGGGGCCCTGGGTGGACGGGCACCATGCTCGCCCCCTGCCCGGCTCCTTGACACTGCTGTGTGTACGTGCAGTTGACCCTGAGCAGCTTGGGTGCAAAGTGTACAGGTCCACTAACGTCACGGGTTTTCGTTAGACACGTTCTGTGGTAGCTCTGCATGATTCTAAGTCATCACACATCACACAAGATGATTTTGACACGGAACATGGGTATCAGTATGAAAGCTTCTAGGAAAAGACATGAGGCTGTCTTCACGGCCTTGGGGTAGGGTTTATTTTTTTAAGCGTGAAACAGAAGCGCAATATAAAGGACAACGTTGGTAAATTAATAACAGGGTCTGGGCCATTAACAGTTGCTGCCTGAACTGGGCTGTTGCAGTTTTCAATGACCTTAGCCACAGACCGTGACGGTGCTCAGTACTTCTCCTCACCCTAGGCAGTAGGGTAACTCCCTGCTTGGTCTCTTGATTCAGATGCACATGAGGAGCCCAAGGTGGCTGGGCAACAGTATTAGGTACCATTTCCATGGAGTCCTTCTGTTTCCTGGTGAAAGCTGCCCTCCCTTTGGAACTAAGGTCTCTGGACCAGAAGGGCATAAGATCGTGGGGACAGGAAGAAAAAACTTTGCTGGTGGGTCACTAGGGGTAATAGTGAATGGTGCCACTGCCGTTTCCACCCCTTGATTCCTGGACCCCTGAACCCTGATTATGGGAGGAGTAACAATACACTGGGGGATATTGGTGTAGGACGTGTACTGCTTCTTGGAGAACGTTGTCCCAGCTCTGCAACGTGTTACCACCTTGATGGTGCTGTAGTTGAGTCTCCAAAAGGCCGTTCCGCTGTTCTAGCAAGTCAGCTGCTACAGGATGGAAGGGAGTGTGGTGAGATGAGTGCTAGAATGGGCCATGGCTGCACTGCAACTGCCGTAAGGACCCTCGATCAGAAGCAGTGCTGTGTGGAGCACCGTGAGAGTAGATAAGGCATCCTGTAAGTTCACTGATGGTACTTTGGCAGAAGCATTGTGTGGAGGGAAGGCAAATCCACAACCAGAGTGAGTGTCTATTCCAGTAAGAACGAAATATTGTCCCTTACATAATGGATGTAGGCTAGTGTAATCAACCTGCTGTCCGGTAGCTGGCTGGTCACCCCAGGGAATGGCACTATGGCACGGACTCAGTGTTGGTTTCTGCTGCTGGTAGACTGGGCACTCAGCAGTGGCTGTAGCCAGGTTGGCCTTGACGAGTTAAGTCCATGTTGCTGAGCCCATGTATCACCTCCATCCCTGCCACCACAGCCCGTTTGTTCATGAGTCCATTGGGCGATGACAGGGGTGGCTGAGAAAAGAGGCTGCCTGGGAGCCACAGGACAGTCATCTTGTCCTCTTGATAAATAAAATCCTCCTCCACTGAGGTCACCCTTTGGTGAGCAGTCACATAGGATACAAATGTCTTCATGTGTTTTGCCCATTCCAAGAGGTCTATCTGTATACCTCTTCCCCAGACCTCCTTGTCACCAGTTTTCCAGTTATGTTCCTTCCAGGTCCCTGACCAGCCAAACCATTGCCCCCAGCCCATGAGTTAGTATACAACTGCAGGTCTGGCCACTTGTCCTTCCAAGCAAAGTGCAAGACCAGGTGCACTGCTCCAAGTTCTCCCGCTGGGAGGATCTCCCTTACCGTGTTCTCCTGGAGAGGGCTGCAGTGCTGCAGCTGCCCACTTTCAGGTGGTGCCTGCATATCCTGCAGAATCATCTGTGAATCAGGCCTGTCTTCTCTCGCTCTGTCGACTGATCGTAGGGAGCTCCCCAGGAGGCCATGGGTGCAGACTGGGAGAGAAAGCAATTTGGCAGGAGTGGGGACTGTGGACATTTGGGCCATGTACTCTTTTGTGCCTTCAGGGCCTGCCTGGGCCTGATCTCAGTGATATCACTTCCATTTACTGACGGGGTGCTGCTGTGCATGCCCAACTTTATGGCTTGGTGGGTCAGACAACACCCAATTCCCGAGGAGCTCAGGTCACGTGGTAACTTGGTGGTCCATGGTTAAGCATTCAGTCTCCACTGGGGCCCAATAGCAAATCAAAAGCTGTATATCAAAAGGAGAGTAGCTGTCCATAGTCGATGGCAGAGCTTTGCTGCCAAATCCTAATGGTTCCCACTGTGACTTACCTGTAGGGGCTGCCAAAGGCTCCAGATAGCATCCCTATGTGCCACTGATAGTTCAAGCACTGTTGAACTACTGGGTCACAGGCCTAAGTGGCAGAGCTACTTCTGGGGGTTTTCACTAACAGGCATTGGGGAAAAAGTGCTTGCCAGATAAATTTCTACATATCTGGTACAAGAGAATGTGTTAATTTGTTCAAGCAGTGAAACTACATCTGGAACAGCAACTGAGTTGGAGTCCCCACCTGGTTAAGTTGACAGAAATCCACTGCCAGTCGCCAAGGTCCATCTGTCTTCTGCACAGACCAAATAGGCAAGTTGAATGGGGATGTGGTGGGAATCACTGCTCCTGCACTTTTCAGGTCTTTCGGGGTGGCACTGATCTCTGCAGTTCCTCCAGGAATGTGACATTGCTTTTGGTTTACTGTTTTCCTAGGTAGAGGCAGTTCTAGTGGCTTCCACTTGACCTTTCCTACCGTAATAGCTTTCACTCTGCAGGTTAGGGAAGCAGTGTGGGGATTGTTCCAGTTGCTCATTATGTCTATTGTAATTTTGCATTCTGGAAGTAGATAAATAACCACAGAATGGGTTCAGAGACTCACTGGACCCACTGTGAAATAGACATGAGCTAAAACTCCACTGATCACCTGACTTGCATAAGCCCTGACTCTGACTCAGGGACCACAGTAACTTTTTGGGTCTCCTAGAATTAGTAGTAGTTCAGAGTCAGTGTCCAGTAATCCCTGAAAAGTTTAACTTCTTTCCATCCAGGCACAGTCACCGTGGTAAAAGGCTGTAAGTCCCTTTGAGAGGGGGCCAGGAGAAAGGTTAACAGTAGGCGTGTTTTGTAGTGTAGCAGGGTCCTTCCTTAAGGGGATCTGGCCTCTCCCTTATTCAAGGAGTTCTGGGTCTGTACACTGGCTCAAATCAGAATTGGTCAAAGGACCGTGGCTCTGTTTTTATGATTCAAGTTGACTTCTGTTCACTTGACCTAAAATTCTCCCACTTACATAGATCAAGCAAGAATTTAGTGGACCGCCCATCTGTTTCACATCTGAGGATACCATGAGCAGCTAGCCAATACCATAGGTCTCTGTAAGTCAGACTTTTTATTACTGCTTTCACTCAGCTGTCCATTACAGTAATCATGCCCACCTTGCCTCTGATGATTAAGTGTTGCCACTTGGCCCCTGCTACTCAGGATCCAAGTACCCCATTGCATTTAGATCCCCCCAATTCGGTGGCAGCTGTTACCACTGTAATTTCTGACCTACAGAGAAGTGTGACCTCTGAGCTCTTCGAGGATGCTGGAGCTCCCCTCAGATTTATTCCTCACAGTCATGGTGAAAGGTGTGTCCTCTGGATCCCCAAGGGTGGGTGAGCATGCCTTACATGATAAGTACACTCGAGCATTCCAACCTCCCTAAACCTTTAGATACCTTTCTCTAAAGCACACCAAAGCAATTCTGGCATTTCAAATTCATTGAGTGTAGGTCACCTGCTGGTCCATGTTTCAACCAAACAAACTGTTAGAACGCTTTCTAACTCCTCAAGCTGTAATATTAAATAAGAATCTGGTCAGTTGACCCGCATCAATAAATTGGTCCAGTTCTGACTTTAGGTTCCTTCCACCATTATCTTAGATCCTTAATATTCACCCGCACACTTTCCCCAGATTTATTTATGTAGAAGTTGGAAAAATCACGTTGTTCTTTTGGAGTGTAGTGCAGCTCCTCGTGGGACACACTTTGTCCCTCACCTGTTAAGGACTGCTGAGTGCAATTATAAATGTAAAAGCCAAGAGGGGTAGTGAGGATGGGTCCTGCAGAGAATCAACAGTGTCTTGCAAGGCAAGTATCTTGGGTTAGGCCATTACAGTTTCCTGAGGCAAAGCAGGATTAATCTCTTCAAACTTGGTGAAAGGACTGCTTCTGCTGGCAAAGAAGACTCAGCAGAATGTCAGGGTTCAGTATCCCCAGCTTCATCAGGATCTGCCCATATGTCCCCATTCCAGTCTTCAGGATACCATTACTTCTCAATCAATACCTTCACGGTACCAGCAGACACCTTGTGAGGTTGGAAATTCAACTTGTGTTGTAATTTAGCCACTTGCAGGATGAGACTGTGGGTTTGGTTTAAGGTAATCTCAGCACTGTGACAGGAGATAAAGGTTTCTTTCAGGGAAGCTATTGAAACTTTCAGGTCATTTATGCAGTACTTAAACTGGGAATCTGAATCCCTAAGCTCATCCTTTTCTTTCCCTACTTTGTCTACTGTAATTAGGAGCAGCCAGTCAAACTTATTATACTTGTTACACAGAAATGTTCTAAAGTATCGAATTCAGTCACCTAGAAGCTTACCTCTTATAAGTATTTGATTAGGAGGATCCAATAGTTATGAATATCTCTATTACCACATCTTGTCATGGAAAATGCTCTCTGGAGGACCAATTCCAGAAACCCCAGAGCCAACAGAAAACATCCTTAGAATTCTGTTCTTCTAGAACTATTCTTGGTACTAAAGTCCGTATTATTCTGGCTTCTTTAGAGAAACAGTCAATAGTCTAGCTATGTCATCTTTGTACCTATATCATCTATTTACGTGTCTCTCTACCTACGGGACTTATTTTAAGGAATTGACTCATGTGATTGTGGAGGCTGGCAAGTCCACGATCTGCAGGGTAGGCCCACAGATTGGAAACTCAGGCAGAATTTCTCCATTGCATTCTTGAAGCAGAATTTATTCCCAAAGCAAACACAAGGGGGAAAAAATGAAGATTGCATTAGACATCAGTGAAATAGAAAACCAAAAAATAACAGGAAAAAAAATAGGGAAAAACAATGTAAGCAAAAGTGGTCTTCAATAAGATTAATGACAATAGTAAACACAAATATTTAGCTAAGATGAGCAGGAAAAAAGAAGACACAAATTGCCAAAATCAGAATTGAAAGAGGGAACATCACCATTGACCCCACCGTATTAAGAAGGCTCTGTGGGAATACTATGAACAGCTTTGTGCCAACAAACTAGACAACTTAGAAAAAATTGATTTATAGCTTCAAAACAATGCCTATCAAAATTCCAACAGTATTTTAAAAAAAGTAATTGGCAAGCTAATTTTAAATTCTACATGGAAATTCAAAGGACCTAGGATAGCCAGGAAAAAAAAGAGAACTTATACTACTTTGTCTGAAAATTTACTATAAAGCTATAATTATCTAGACAGTGTGGTACTGGTGTAAGGCTAGGCATGTAGGTCAATGGAACAAAATTGAGATACAGAAATAAACTCTTATGGTCAATTGAATTTCCAGCAAAGCTGCCAAGGCAGTTTAGTGGGAGGAAAGGATAGTGTTTTCAACAAATGATGCTGGTATAATTATATATATATATATATATATATATATATATATATATATGCAAAATGATATATTCAGATCCTCATGCTATACACACAAAAAATAGCTCAAAGTGGATCATAGGCCTAAATATAAGAGTTAAAATTATAAAACTTCTGGAAGAAAACATAGGGAAAAAGTCCTCATGATCTTGTAGTTCTTAGATATGACACCAGAAGCATACTCCGTCAAAAACGTAGAATTTGATGTTATCAAAAGTAAAAGCTTTTTCCTTTCAAAAAAAAGAGAGAAACTATTAAGAAAATGAAAAGACTAGCTACAGATTGGGAGAAAACACTTGTAAATCATATATTTGATAAAAGACTTGCATTCAGAATATATAAAGAACTTAAAACTCAACAAAAAAACAGACAAACCTAATTTAAAAAATTGAATAGATATTACACCAACTAAAGTATATGTAGGGACTTCCCTAGTCATCCAGTGGTTAAGATTCTGCACCCCCAATGCAGGGGGAGCAGGTTCAATCCCTGGTCAGGGAACTAAGATCCCACACGCCGTGTGGTGCGGCCAAAAGATTTTTTTAAAAAAAGTATGCAAATAATAAACACATGAAAAGATTATTGACATTATAAATGATTAGGAAAATACAAATTAAAACCAAATGATACACCTCTTTCCACACCAACTAAAATGGCTATGACTTAAAAAGACAGACAGGGATTTCCCTGGTGGTGCAGTGGGTTAAGAATCTGCCTGCCAATGTAGGGGACACAGGTTTGAGCCCTGGTCTGGGAAGATCCCACAAGCCGCAGAGCAACAAAGCCTGTGCACTACAGCTACTGAGCCCAAGGGCCACAACTACTGAAGCCTGCACGCCTAGAGCCCATGCTCCGCAACAAGAGAAGCCACTGCAATGAGAAGCCCACGCACTGCAACGAAGAGTAGCCCCTGCTCGCTGCAACTAGAGAAAGCCTGCACGCAGCTACAAATACCCAACGCAGCCAATAAATAAATAAATAAATAAATTCATAAAATAAAAAGACAATATGAGTGTTATGAAGATACGGAGAAATGCAAACCTTCATACATTGCTGGTGGGAATGTAAAATGTCACAGCCTCTTTTGAAGAAAGCTTGATGTTTCTTAAAAAGTTAAATATATACCAAATATTTAATGTTTAATATTATCCATCTTTTGCAATCTCTTTCCAAAAATATAAGAGAAGGGAACATATTCCAATTCATTCTATGAGGCCAGTATTACCTTGATACCAAACTAGACAAGACCATTACAAGAAAATAAAACTATAGGCCAATAGCTCTTATAAATCTAGATCTAAAATCCTCAACAAAATACTAGCAAACTGAATCCTGCAACATATAAAAAGAATTATATACAAGTGGAATTATCCCAAGAGTACAAGATTCATTTAACATCTGAAAATCAAAAATTAATATATGATATTAATAGAGTGAAAGACAAAAACCACATGATCATCTCAAATGCAGGAAAAGCATTTGGCAAGATCCAATGCTTTTTGGTGAGAAAAACACTCAAAATCTAGGAATAGGAAGGAAAAGTCTTCAACTTGATAAAAGGCATCTACAAAGACCCCTCATTTAATGCCATACTTAATGATAAAAGACAATGCTTTTCTCTTAAAATCCGGAGCAAGAAAAGAATATATACTCTCTCCAGTTTTACTTAACAATGCATAGCTGGGGCATTTGTGCAAGAAAAGGAAAAGGCATTCAGATTGGAAAGGAAGGAAAATTATCTCTATTCACAGAAGACATGATCTTGTATGTAGAAAATTCTAAGAAAACCACTAAAAGCTGTTACAAACAATGATTTAAGCAAAGTTATAAAGTACAAGGTTAATACTTAAAAATCCACTATATTTCTATATAGAAGAAATGCCAAATTCAAAAATGAAATTAAGAAACTTCCATTTACAATAGCATCAAAAAGAATAAAATGCTTAGGAATAAACCTAATAAATGAAATACAAGACTTGTACATTGAAAACTACAAACTTCGATGAAAGAAATTAAAGAATATATAAATAAATAGAAAAACACTCCATGTTCTTGGAATGGAAGATTGTTGTGAAGATGACAGTACTCTCCAATCAATCCACAGATTCAATGCAATCCCCATCAAGATGCCACAGGCTTTTTTTTTTTTCTTTTTGCGAAACTTGACAATTCTGATCCTAAAATTCATGTGGAAATGCAAGAACTCACAATAGCCAAAATAATCTTAAAAAAGAGAACAAAGTTGGAGACTCACACTTCTCAATGTCATAACATACTAGAAAGCTATAGTAATCAAGACAGTGTGGCATTGGCATAAGGATAGATACATATATCAATGGAAAGGAGTTGACCGTCCAGAAACAAACCCTTACATTTATAGTTAATTAATTTTTGACAAGGGTACCAACACAGTTCAATGGAGAAACTACTTTTCAACGAATGGTGCTAGGACAACTGGATTCCACATGCAAAACAATGAGGTTGGACCCCCACCTCACACCGTATATAACTGAAAATAGACCATAGACGTAAATGTAAAAGCTACAGCTGTTAAACTGTTAGAAGAAACAAAGGAATAAATCTTCATGACCATGGGCTAGACAACAGTTCCTTAGATATGGCACCAAAAGCACAAGCAACAAAAGTAAAAATAGATAAATTGGACTTCATCATTTTGTGTGATAAATGATGACTTTATCGATCACTTTGTTCTTCAAATGATATCATCAAGAAAGTGAAAAGACAGCCCATAGAATAGGAGAAAATATTTGCTAAGCATGTATCTGATCAGACACTTGTACACAGAATATATAAGGAACTCTTACAACTCAACAATAAAAGACAAATAAGTAAAATGGCAAAGGATTTGAATATACATTTCTCCAAAGAAGATATACAAATGGCCAATAAACTCATGAAAAGATGTGTGGCATCATTAATCATTAGGGAAATACAAATCAAAACCACAATGGGATACTACTTCATAGTCACTAGAATGGCTCATATCAGAGTGACAGATGCTAACAATGTTGGCAAAGATGTGGAGAACTTGGAACTCTCATGTATTTATGGAGGGAATGTGAAATGATGCTGCCATTTAGGAAAGATTTTGACAGTTCCTCAAAAATAGAGTTACCATGGGGCTTCCCTGGTGGTGCAGTGGTTGGGAGTCCGCCTGCCGATGCAGGGGACGCGGGTTCGTGCCCCGGTCTGGGGGTGTCCCACATGCCGCGGAGCGGCTGGGACCGTGGGCCGTGGCCGCTGGGCCTGCGCGCCTGGAGGCTGTGCTCCGTGGCGGGAGGGGCCACGGCAGTGGGAGGCCCGCGTACCGCAAAAAAAAAAAAAAAAAATTAAAAAAGAGTTACCATATAGCTCCGATGCCTAATGCCATTAATCACTTAATTAAGTGAAAAGTAAACTATTCCTGATTAGCATTATAAATCCAGTCATCTGCCTAAACTTTAAAAGAGTGACAATAACAAGTGTTGGCAGAAACATGAAGTAACTATAACAGGCAGTAGTTGGTACAACCGACTTGCAGTACTCTTGTTTTTTTTTTTTACACGGTACGCAGGCCTCTCACTGTTGTGGCCTCTCCCGTTGCAGAGCACAGGCTCTGGACACGCAGGCCCAGCGGCCATGGCTCACGGGCCCAGCTGCTCCGTGGCATGTGGGATCTTCCCAGACTGGGGCATGAACCCACGTCCCCTGCATCGGTAGGTGGACTCTGAACCACTGCCCCACCAGGGAAGCCCCAGTACTCTTTTTTTTAAACATTTTGTGAGAATTTGTTTTTATTTATTTATTTATTTATTTTTTGCGATGCGTGGGCCTCTCACTGTTGTGGCCTCTCCCGTTGCGGAGCACAGGCTCTGGGCGCGCAGGCTCAGTGGCCATGGCTCACGGGCCCAGCCGCTCCGTGGCATGTGGGATCTTCCCAGACCGGGGCACGAACCCGTGTCCCCTGCATCGGCAGGCAGACTCTCAACCACTGTGCCACCAGGGAAGCCCTATTTTTATTCTTTAAATATTTTGTTTATTTACTTATTTGGTTGCACCAGGTCTTAGTTGCAGCAGCTGGGCTCCTTAGTTGCAGCTCGCTGGCTCCTTAGTTGTGGCATGTGAACTCTTAGTTGCGCCATGCACGTGGGATCTAATTCCCTGACCAGGGATCGAAACTGGACCCTCTGTATTGGGAGTGCAGAGTCTTATCCATTGCACCACCAGGGAAGTCCCCAGTACTCTGTTATATATTAGTGCTAAATATATGTAAAGCCTATGACCTAGCAACTCTGCTCTTTGTTATGTATATGTACAGAAGATTTAGTGCTTATGTCAAAGAAAAGATAGGTAAAAGAATGTTCATAGCAGCATTACTTTAAAAAGCGTCAAACTTTTAGATATAACACAAATGTCCATCAGTTGTAAATTTGATAAATAATTTGTGTTATGGTAATACAGTGGGATACTAGGCAAAACACTTATGGTGATAGATGTCAAAATGTTGGTCCTCTTGTGGGTCTGGGGGCCTGTTGAGGTGCTGGAAATGTTCTATATCTTGATCTGGGTGGTGGCTAAACGTGTGTATGTATGTGCGTGTGTGTATATAAACACACGTATGTGTGTGTGCGCATGTGTGCACACATGCTTAAAATTTTTTTTCTGAGCTGTGAATGTATTTATATATTTTACTCTATGCATTTCATAACATAGTAATAAAATGTGAGAATAGATTTATGTATGTGTTTCATTTTGGAAACATAAACACAGATGCACAGCCTAGAAACTTATGAAAATCCTTCTGAGGAACAAAGTTGAAGAGACAGGGAAGGAGATGGAACTTCCCTGAGTTTGTCTTTTCATGTAGTTTTAATTTTTGAATAACATTGATGTTTTAAGTATTCAAACAATAAAATTACATCAGTAAGGATGGAAACAGTTTTTAGGAGATAGTAGCAGAAACAGAGGTGTTGATGAGTAATTTCATCTTCTGGTTTACAGCTTCCAGTCTCCCTTGGCATTGGTTTGGGGTCATATGACTAATACTGGCCAAAAAGCTTTAAGAAGAAGCCTTTGGGCTGGAACAGAAGAGGTGATTTTATTCCTCCATGTGTTCTCTTCCTTTGCTTGGCAGTCATAGAGGTCACATCCTGACAGCATGGAGCCAGAGGAAGGATTCATCCCTGTATCTCTAAGTCACCACATGGAGCACAGCTACCCTGAACTTGTGTTTGGAGAGTGAGAGTGAGTCTCAGCTTTCAGTTGGGGACTTGTTTGTTGCCTTGGCATAGCCTAGAGAAGATGTAAAATTGAGATGATTTGTTGAGAGTGAGGAGATATAGTGGCTATTTTAGGGAAGTTGGGGAGAGTGAGATAAAGGTTTTCTGTACTCTTCAGAAGAATCAGAATAGAACATTTATAGACTATTAGAGCTGGAAGAAAATAGAGACATTATCCTTTTCTTTTCATTTTGAATACAAAGAAACTAGGACCAGAGGGACTAATGATTTGGTCAACATCACATAACAGGTTAGTGGTGGAGACAGGATTACAACCCTCATTTCTGAGACCTTGAGAATAGACTCAGGGTTAGGCTACAACTACTTTTGAGAGCAGCTAAACATTTGCTTTAGGATATTGTGAACTTCACTTCCCTGGTGAAGGTTCTAGATGGGAATAGCAGCTATCTGAGCCCCTGTCAATTGTTTGCCCACAACTATGAAGTCACAACAGAATCCCCCTTTCATTTCCGCTTAACTGTCCTTCCACCTAGGCAGTCCACCATGGGTGACTTGGGAAAATCAGGAAATATGCTTCACAAGAAATGGCACTTGCACTTTTTACCCTTTACCTCTTATTGTTTGGATTATTTTTTGTGATTTGAATCACTTGTGTAAACAAAGTAGACACAAAAGTAAAACGTCCTTGTTGAGAGTTTTGCTCCTCCATCTTTGATGTTTTCTGGGTGGACGGGCCCATTCTCCCCATTTGTAAGAGGAAGAATAAGAAATGCTGTGGCATGGTTTGAACGAATGTCTAGAAGTCCCAGGTTATTTTGTTACAAATTTATTCTTTTGACTATAAAATCTCTTTCTGCTTCAGCAGTGCTCAAGACTGGGTGACCAGCCATAAGCCTCCCTTACCCTCCATAATTTCTATCTCTGATTCAGTAACTTCCCCCTTGTATCCTTCTCAGGCTCATATCCTGACTGCCCACCTCCCACCTCCATTTCTGAGCTGTGGCCATCACTAATGTGGACACTTCCTCACCTTTCTTCTCTACCTCCACTCTGACCCTGGGGATTAAAGGAGGTCATTGTCACGTCATCGTTGGCCAGCCAGTCAGGTGGGCACCTCCCTCCAAGGACCTCCTTGTGCTAGAGGAGTTCTCAGCCTGCTTCAATGGAAGGAGGGAGCCACGAAGGAGGCTTGGCATAATCCAAAGATGATAATTACAACATGGATTGTGTACATTCTCGCCCGGAAAGGTGCTGGCTTCCCCTTCCCGCCGAAAGTCAGTTCGGTAAGTGGGGCTGGTGGTAGCCACGTGGAAAGTGTGTCAGGTATTGTTTCCCCTCTGAGCCCCTGCTGCCACTTCTGGAGAGAAGATCTCACAGTGCTAACTGTGGATAATGGAGGAGGGGCTGGGTCTCTCTGTATTCTGAGGGCATCGACTTACCACTTTGTTGCAGGATGTGGAAGTTGTGGAGAGCGAGGCTGTGTCTATAGTACAGCACTGGTTGAAAAAAGTGAGTGAGATTCCTCTGGGACTCAGGGCACCACAGATTGTTGAGAGCTGGCCTCAGTGGGTGCAGGGAGCTGGACGTCCCTCCCCCTACAACCAGGAAACCCAAGCTCATTGCCCATCAGCCTGCCTAGAGCCGTGTCTGATCCACCACATGTCCGGAAGGACCCGGGCTGTCCCCTCTCCAGAGACGGGCTGGCGTCACCACCAGCCCCGCCCTGCTTCTCAGGCACATGGGAGGGGAGGGGGTTTCAGATGCGTGGCCCCACTGTAGGGTGTCTCAGGAGGACCTTGGGCCCATGACTTACTGAGTCCCTGGAATTCCACAGGAAGGTAGCAGCAGACGAGCTAATTGCAGGAGCTGTGGGATACAGCGTGTTTGTGTGGACACGCATGTGTGTGTTGTGATGGGGAAGAGGAAAAGGGAAAAGGAAGAGGAGGGAGAATTGGGGCCAGATAGAGTGACACTTTCTGAGGGAAACTGCTTGCCTTTCAGATTGAAGAAGAGGCTTCCCAGGACATAAAGGAGAAGATGTCCACCAACTGCCCTCCCACGCATGGCCAAGATGCACATGTGACCAGAGACACGGTAATGGAACCTTTGAGCCGCCCATCCTTTGGGGGGGGCAAGGGGAGGGAAAGGGGGAGGTGGGTCCTACCACAAAGGGTCCTGGGCAAGTGGGCAGAGCTTGTCCAGGCTGGGCTCCACCCTGGCCATGGGGTCCTTGCTGGGCAGTAACCACTGGACTCCACCCCGATTTCCTAGGTGAAGCACCACCTCTCAAAGTCTGATTTGTTAACAAACCAGAGTCAGGAGGTCCTGGAGGAAAGAACGAGAATCCAGTTCATAAGATGGAGGTAAAGCATCTCACCTGCCCCGAGCTAGGCACGCTGTGGGGAGGGGGAAGCAGAGAAGGCACAAGCCCCCCCTCTTCGGGATTACTAGCCAACACAAACCCACGGCTCTCCTTCTCTAGAGATGTTGACTCCTTTGACAGTTTTTCAGCCTTACTTTGGGGTCTCTCTTTTTTTTTTTTGTCTGCGTTGAGTTTTCATTGCGTTGCGCGGGCTTCTCATTTCTCATCGCGGTGGCTTCTCTTGTTGCGAAGCACGGGCTCTAGGCGTGGGGGCTTCAGTAGTTGTGGTGCCTGGGCTCAGTAGTTGCGGCTCGTGGGCTCTAGAGCGCAGGCTGAGTAGTTGTGGCACATGGGTTTAGTTGCTCCGCGGCATGTGGGATCTTCCCAGACCAGAGCTCGAACCCGCACCGCCAGGGAAGCCCTTACTTTGGGGTCTTAAGGGAATATTTTTGCTATCTTGAAAGCCCGGCTCACTGCTAAATTTTAAAATGACTAGAGGGGTTGGAAAACTGGGCTTGCTTACCATTTCTTAAATGCTTCTGTTTAAATTTCAGATTTCTGTTGTTTTTGCACTTGATTTGTTCAGAAGTGGCTTCACTTTAAAGAGACCTACTAGAGAACAGACTTGAGGATGTGGGGAGGGGGAAGGGTAGGCTGTGACAAAGTGAGAGAGTGGCATGGACATATATCCACTACCAAACGTAGAATAGATAGCTAGTGGGAAGCAGCCGCATAGCACAGGGAGATCAGCTCCGTGCTTTGTGACCACCTAGAGGGGTGGGATAGGAGAGGCTGGGAGGGAGACACAAGAGGGAAGAGATATGGGAACATGTGTATATGTATAACTGATTCACTTTGTTATAAAGCAGAAACTAACACACCATTGTAAAGCAATTATACTCCAATAAAGATGTTAAAAGAAAAGAAAAGAAAACAAAATAGGCTCATAAAGTGAAAAAGCCGAAGCCCTCATCTTGGGCGGAGGTGAGAGGAGGTTTCTCAGCCCTGAGGCTAGAATTCTGTGCTCCACAGTAGCTGCCGTGTCAACCCCAGCCTGCACAGACCATCTACACCGCCACCGCCTCTCCTGGCTCTGAAGAGCAAGATTCCAGGCAGGGGAGCTGGGTCTGGAACCTGGCTCACTGCCTCGGCACATGCTTCCCTGCCTCCTTCTGGGATGCATGTTCACTTGGGTCTCTTTTCCCAGTAGAGTCATTGTGGGATTCCGCTGGGCTTCCCCCCGCTGTGAAGGAGCCCTCTCTCATCTCTGGACTTGGCTTCCTTCCTGTGCCGCCATCGCCAGCTTTGCTCTCTCCTATCAAGGAAGATACGTTTCTCAAGAAATGTGTTTTTGCTTCAGGATGTACAGTTTTCCTGTGTTTACACCTTCCAGTGGCATTAGCATTTTAAAAGAGGATTCAAATGCTCAAGAATTGCATAAGAGGAATGGTCTAATTTGAGGCCTCCCTGGGAAAGGTCTTTTTTGGATGGGAAGCCGGCCAAGGTCGCCCAAATCATGAACATTGGTGACTGTCCCCCGTCCACCGCCCTGCATGTGGGAGGCTTGTCCTCCCCTGACCTGGCCAAGCTACCAGCTCTGGCTGTTGCAGTTCCTTGTTTTGGACAATATGAACATCATCCTCTGGTGTTTTTTAGAGCTTGGCTGTGTAGCGTAAGTAGGTTAAAGCTTTGGAGACATGGGACAGAAATCAGTCAATTATCTACATACAAGTTTTCCACTCTGGATATTCTGTGGAGATTTTAAACCAATAAACTCAGCCTGGTCCTCCCTCCGATCCACTGATTTTGGTATCCTCCTATTAGTTTCATTAACTACGTAGTCAGGGTTGCATATCCCTTTATTAAGCACCACTGAATGCTCATTTATATGGTAGATGTGTACTGGCCACCTGATGTTTGCTAGGGCCTCTGGAAGAGAGAACAACATAAACCAAGTTCCCCATTTGAAAGGATACAAGTGACCTGGGTGGAGAAGCATGTGAGCACTGAAGGACATGTTGGGGACGCCCATAGGAGGGCACAGTAGGGGTTCGGGCTGCACAGGCTCTCGGCTTTGCTGCCTAGGCTTCAGAAGGGTTCCTAGCAGGACGTTCACCTGGGCTGACACGTGTCTGGGCAGGGACTGGACACACAGGAGCCCGAGCCAGGTAGGGCCTTCCACACGGGCAGGAGCCTGGCACCTTGGCCAACCCCGTCCAGCCTCTGTGTCCCCTTCTTCTTGGAGGCATCACAAGTCCCCTCAGGCCCTCTGTCCTTTCTTCTCTCTCTCTTTGGGCACTGACCAGCTCCATTTTATATGAGCCATATTCCGGAGCACGTTTGGGCTGTGGGTCCTTATAGGCGGTATCAAAGCTGAATTCACAGGGAAAACCCCAAAGCACCTAGAGCAAGGCATTACCCAGAAGGCACTGTCAAGAATGGGGTGGTCCGGTGGGCACAAGAATGGTGGTCCAGTGGGCAGGCTGCTTTTCCTGGAGTGGAGGGTTTGTGAGGGTTTGTTGGGGTGTGGAGTTGGGAAGGGCATGAAGTGGACCGTGGTGAGGAAGGCAAGTCCAGAACAGTGAAATAAAACGAAAACAACAGCAGCAAAGAGGAGCCTGCAGCTTCTTTGTGACGGAATGTTCTAGAAGGATCTCTAAACCATAGTGACTGGCACAATGCTGATGATAGAGAGCTGGTGATGAAGCTGGAGAGGAATTCAGACTCGCTCTGTAACTCTAGCAAAGGCGCGTAACCTCTCCGTCTCCTTGACTCTGCTTAGGACCATTTGCTACCTGCCCAGGATCGTTGGGGGGCTCAGGGGTACTTGGTTAGTAAAAAGAACGCTTTGTGTTACTGGTACAAGGAGGGTGAAGGTGCAGCTCAAAAGCTTATGGTGACAGGGTCAGAGCTATGGTCCCCCGTGATTCCAACCCTGGAGGTTCCACGGTGACTGGTTAGTAGAGAAGGAACCCGGGAACCCCAACGTCTGATGGTGTTTTACAGCCATACCCGCATCTTCCAAGTGCCAAGCGAGGTGAGAAATGATGCCATGCGAGAACGGATAAAGCAGGTGAGACGAAGGTAAGCGTTCGAGATGAGGTGATTCGTGTCCTAACTGGGGACAGGTGGGTGGAGTGCTGCTGGCCTCTCCGTGGGTCTCCCTTAGCTCCGCCCCTGGGCCTGGCCAAGCCAGGGGCCCTCTGGGCTGAGCGCCTCTTCCCGGGACTCAGCTCCTGGGCCCAGGCTCGGGCTGCCGACCCACCCGGCTCTGTGCGACGGTCTGGATCTGTGCTCTCGGGGGGACTCTGCCACCCTGTGCTCTCCCCACTGACTCTCCTCTCCTCTCCTCTGTCCCCTGCAGCATATGCCATCTTACGGATGAGGCATCTCAGGAGCTTCACAAGAGAAATTCCTACTCAGACTGCTGAGAGCAGCAGGTGAGAGGGCTGACAGGTGAGGGGCCGGGCCAAGAGGATGGCTTCCCTGGGCAGGGAGCCGGCGCACTGGGTGGGGCTTGAGAATACCAGGGAGGGGCCTACACCTGGGCCACTGCGGGTCGGGGAGCAAGCAGCTGCCTGAGGCTCCTGCCACGCATCTCAGGTTTCCAGAAGGACTTGGAGTCAAGGTCAGATTTGCGTCTCTGAGTCTTCACTGTGGGGTCGCAGACCAGTGCTTCTCAGTTGTCCATGGGCCCCGGAGTCTCAGGGGCCGGGCGGTCGAGGCCGCGGTGGGACCTGCAGCTCTGAGTTGCTAGAGCTGCTGGGCGTAGCCGCTGCTGGTCTGCTGACCCCTCTCTGAGTCACAGGGTCACACAGCACTGGGGTGGGAGCGAGGGCGCACAGGTTTTGGCCCAGCCCCCAGTCAGGGCCGTGACCTTGGATCGTGTGGCCTCTCGGCCTGCACACGGTACCAGTGGTCATGGTAGGGCTGTTTGTGCTGCTCTGGAAGGTGGCGAGCGGAGGCCAGGAGATGCCTCTCCAGGAGGTATCTGTCCGTGAAAGGTTGCTGCACCCCTGCCACGCGGGAGAGACCATGCTGATCGTCGTGGTGGCTGACGGGGGGGCCCCCAGCATGCTTAGAGGAGGGCCGTGCAGGTGTATGCTGGCATTTATTGAGCACTTACTGTATGCCAGCTCTGCACGAGGCACTTTTTTTTTTTTAAAGTAAAGTTTATTTATTTATTTTTTAAATTAGTTTCTGCTTTATAACAAAGTGAATCAGTCATACATATACATCTGTTCCCACATCCCTTCCCTCATGCATCTCCCTCCCTCCCACCCTCCCCATCCCACCCCTCCAGGCGGTCACAAAGCACCGAGCTGATCTCCCTGTGCTCTGCGGCTGCTTCCCACTATCTATCTACCTTACGTTTGGTAGTGTATATATGTCCATGCCTCTCTTTCGCTTTGTCACAGCTTACCCTTCCCCCTCCCCATATCCTCAAGTCCATTCTCAAGTAGGTCTGTGTCTTTATTCCCGTTTTGCCCCTAGGTTCTTCATGACATTTTTTTTTTTAATTCCGTATATATGTGTTAGCATACGGTATTTGTCTTTCTCTTTCTGACTAACTTCACTCTGTATGACAGACTCTAGGTCTATCCACCTCATTACAAATAGCTCAGTTTCGTTTCTTTTTCTGGCTGAGTAATATTCCATTGTATATATGTGCCACATCTTCTTTATCCATTCATCCGATGATGGACACTTAGGTTGTTTCCAGCTCCGGGCTATTGTGAATAGAGCTGCAATGAACATTTTGGTACATGTCTCTATTGGAATTATGGTTTTCTCAGGGTATATGCCCAGTAGTGGGATTGCTGGGTCATATGGTAGTTCTATTTGTAGTTTTTTAAGGAACCTCCATACCGTTCTCCATAGTGGCTGTACCAATTCACATTCCCACCAGCAGTGCAAGAGTGTTCCCTTTTCTCCACACCCTCTCCAGCATTTATTGTTTCTAGATTTCTTGATGATGGCCATTCTGACTGGTGTGAGATGATATCTCATTGTAGTTTTGATTTGCATTTCTCTAATGATTAATGATGTTGAGCATTCTTTCATGTGTTTGTTGGCAGTCTGTATATCTTCTTTGGAGAAATGCCTATTTAAGTCTTCTGCCCATTTTTGGATTGGGTTGTCTGTTTTTTTGCTATTGAGCTGCATGAGCTGTTTATAAATTTTGGAGATTAATCCTTTGTCAGTTGCTTCATTTGCAAATATTTTCTCCCATTCTGAGGGTTGTCTTTTGGTCTTCTTTATGGTTTCCTTTGCTGTGCAAAAGCTTTGAAGTTTCATTAGGTCCCATTTGTTTATCTTTGTTTTTATTTCCATTTCTCTAGGAGGTGGGTCCAAAAGGATCTTGCTGTGATTTATGTCATAGAGTGTTCTACCTATGTTTTCCTCTAAGAGTTTGATAGTTTCTGGCCTTACATTTAAGTCTTTAATCCATTTTGAGCTTATTTTTGTGTATGGTGCTAGGGAATGATCTAATCTCAAACTTTTACATGTCCCTGTCCAGTTTTCCCAGCACCACTTATTGAAGAGGCTGTCCTTTCTCCACTGTACATTCCTGGCTCCTTTATCAAAGATAAGTTGGCCATATGTGCGTGGGTTTATCTCTGGGCTTTCTATCCTGATCCACTGATCTATCTTTCTGTTTTTATGCCAGTACCAGACTGTCTTAATTACTGTAGCTTTGTAGTATAGTCTGAAGTCAGGGAGCCTGATTCCTCCAGCTCCGTTTTTCGTTCTCAAGATTGCTTTGGCTATTCGGGGCCTTTTGTTTTTCCAAACAAATTTTGAAATTTTTTGTTCTAGTTCTGTGAAAAATGCCATTGGTAGTTTGATAGGGATTGCATTGAATCTGTAGATTGCTTTGGGTAGTAGAGTCATTTTCACAATATTGATTCTTCCAATCCAGGAGCATGGTATATCTCTCCATCTATTTGTATCATCTTTAATTTCTTTCATCAGTGTCTTATAGTTTTCTGCATACAGGTCTTTTGTCTCCTTAGGTAGGTTTATTCCTAGATATTTTATTCTTTTTGTTGCGATGGTAAATGGGAGTGTTTTCTTGATTTCATTTTCAGATTTTTCATCATTAGTGTACAGGAATGCCAGAGATTTCTGTACATTAATTTTATATCCTGCTACTTTACCAAATTCATTGATTAGCTCTAGTAGTTTTTCGGTAGCATCTTTAGGATTCTCTATGTATAGTATCATGTCATCTGCAAACAGTGACAGCTTTACTTCTTCTTTTCCAATTTGGATTCCTTTTATTTCCTTTTCTTCTCTGATTGCTGTGGCTAAAACTTCCAAAACTATGTTGAATAAGAGTGGTGAGAGTGGGCAGCCTTGTCTTGTTCCTGATCTTAGTGGAAATGGTTTCAGTTTTTCACCATTGAGGACAATGTTGGCTGTGGGTTTGTCATATATGGCCTTTATTATGTTGAGGAAAGATCCCTCTATACCTACTTTCTGCAGGGTTTTTATCATAAATGGGTGTTGAATTTTGTCGAAAGCTTTCTCTGCATCTATTGAGATGATCATATGGTTTTTCTCCTTCAACTTGTTAATATGGTGTATTACATTGATTGATTTGCGTATATTGAAGAATCCTTGCATTCCTGGGATAAACCCCACTTGATCATGGTGTATGATCCTTTTAATGTGCTCTTGGATTCTGTTTGCTAGTATTTTGTTGAGGATTTTTGCATCTATGTTCATCAGTGATATTGGCCTGTAGTTTTCTTTCTTTGTGACATCCTTGCCTGGTTTTGGTATCAAGGTGATGTCGGCCTCGTAGAATGAGTTTGGGAGTGTTCCTCCCTCTGCTATATTTTGGAAGAGTTTGAGAAGGATAGGTGTTAGCTCTTCTCTAAATGTTTGATAGAATTCACCTGTGAAGCCATCTGGTCCTGAGCTTTTGTTTGATGGAAGATTTTTAATCACAGTTTCAATTTCAGTGCTTGTGATTGGTCTATTCATATTTTCTATTTCTTCCTGAGTCAGTCTTGGCAGGTTGTGCATTTCTAAGAATTTGTCCATTTCTTCCAGGTTGTCCATTTTATTGGAATAGAGTTGCTTATAGTAATCTCTCCTAATCTTTTGTATTTCTGCAGTGTCAGTTGTTACTTCTCCTTTTTCATTTCTAATTCTATTGATTTGAGTCTTCTCCCTTTTTTTCTTGATGAGTCTGGCTAATGGTTTGTCAATTTTGTTTATCTTCTCAAAGAACCAGCTTTTAGTTTGGTTGATCTTTGCTATCGTTTCCTTCATTTCTTTTTCATTTATTTCTGATGTGATCTTTATGATTTCTTTCCTTCTGCTAGCTTTGGGGTATTTTTGTTCTTCTTTCTCTAATTGCTTTAGGTGCAGGGTCAGGTTGTTTACTCGAAATGCTTCCTGTTTCTTAAGGTGGGATTGTATTGCTATAAACTTCCCCCTTAGAACTGCTTTTGCTGCGTCCCATAGGTTTTGGGTCGTCGTGTCTCCATTGTCATTTGTTTCTAGGTATTTTTTAATTTCCTCTTTGATTTCTTCAGTGATCACTTCGTTATTGAGTAATGTATTGTTTAGCCTCCATGTGTTTGTATTTTTTACACATCTTTTCCTGTAATTGATGTCTAGTCTCATAGCATTGTGGTCGGAGAAGATACTTGATACAATTTCAATTTTCTTAAAATTACCGAGGCTTGATTTGTGACCCAAGATATGATCTATCCTGGAGAATGTTCCATGAGCACTTGAGAAAAATGTGTATTCTGTTGTTTTTGTATGGAATGTCCTATAAATATCAACTAAGTCCATCTCGTTTAATGTATCATTTAAAGCTTGTGTTTCCTTATTTATTTTCATTTTGGATGATCTGTCCATTGGTGAAAGTGGGGTGTTAAAGTCCCCTACTATGATTGTGTTACTGTCGATTTCCCCTTTTATGGCTGTTAGTATTTGCCTTATGTATTGAGGTGCTCCTATGTTGGGTGCATAAATATTTACAATTGTTATATCTTCTTCTTGGATCGATCCCTTTATCGTTATGTAGTGTCCTTCCTTGTCTCTTCTAATAGTCTTTATTTTAAAGTCTATTTTGTCTGATATAAGAATTGCTACTCCAGCTTTCTTTTGATTTCCATTTGCATGGAATATCTTTTTCCATCCCTTTACTTTCAATCTGTATGTGTCTCTAGGTCTGAAGTGTGTCTCTTGTAGACAGCATATATATGGGTCTTGTTTTTGTATCCATTCAGCCACTCTGTGTCTTTTGGTGGGAGCATTTAGTCCATTTACATTTAAGGTAATTATTGATATGTATGTTCCTATTCCCATTTCCTTAATTGCTTTGGGTTCGTTATTGTAGGTATATTCCTTCTGTTGTGTTTCTTGCCTAGAGAAGTTCCTTTAGCATTTGTTGTAAAGCTGGTTTGGTGGTGCTGAACTCTCTCAGCTTTTGCTTGTCTGTAAAGGTTTTAATTTCTCCATCAAATCTGAATGAGATCCTTGCTGGGTAGAGTAATCTAGGTTGCAGGTTTCTCTCCTTCATCACTTTAATTATGTCCTGCCACTCCCTTCTGGCTTGTAGGGTTTCTGCTGAGAGATCAGCTGTTAACCTGATGGGGATTCCCTTGTGTGTTATTTGTTGTTTTTGCCTTGCTGCTTTTAATATGATTTCTTTGTGTTTAATTTTTGACAGTTTGATTAATATGTGTCTTGGTGTATTTCTCCTTGGATTTATTCTGTATGGGACTCTCTGTGCCTCCTGGACTTGATTAACTATTTCCTTTCCCATATTGGGGAAGTTTTCAACTATAATCTCTTCAAATATTTTCTCAGTCCCTTTCTTTTTCTCTTCTTCTTCTGGAACCCCTATAATTCGAATGTTGGTGCGTTTAATGTTGTCCCAGAGGTCTCTGAGACTGTCCTCTGTTCTTTTCATTCTTTTTTCTTTATTTTGCTCTGCATCAGTTATTTCCACTATTTTATCTTCCACCTCACTTATCCGTTCTTCTGCCTCAGTTATTCTGCTATTGATCCCATCTAGAGTATTTTTCATTTCATTTATTGTGTTTTTAATCGATGCTTGATTCATCTTTAGTTCTTCTAGGTCCTTGTTAACTGTTTCTTGCATGTTGTCTATTCTATTTCCAAGATTATGGATCTTGGAAATAGAATCTTGGATCAGCTTTACTATCATTATTCTGAATTCTTTTTCAGGTAGACTGCCTATTACCCCTTCATTTGTTAGGTCTGGTAGGTGTTTATCTTGCTCCTTCACCTGCTGTGTGTTTTTCTGCCTTCTCATTTTGCTTATGTTACTGTGTTTGGGGTCTCCTTTTTGCCGGCTGCAGATTCGTAGTTCCCGTTGTTTTTGGTGTCTGACCCCAGTGGCTAAGGTTGTTTCAGTAGGTTGTGTAGGCTTCCTGGTGGGGGGGACTAATTCCTGTGCTCTGGTGGTTGAGGCTCGATCTTGTCTTTCTGGTGGACAGGTCCACGTCTGGTGGTGTGTTTTGGGGTGCCTATGGCCTTATTATGTTTTTAGGTAGCCTCTCTGCTAATGGGTGGGGTTGTGTTCCTGCCTTGCTAGTTGCTTGGCATAGGGTGACCCGCACTGTAGCTTGCTGGTCGTTGACTGAAGCTGGGTGCTGGTGTTGGGATGGAGATCTCTGGGAGATTTTCGCTGCTTGATATTATGTGGAGCTGGGAGGTCTGTTGTGGACCCGTGTCCTGAAGTTGGCTCTCCCACTTCAGAGGCACAGCACTGGCTCCTGGCTGCAGCACCAACAGCCTTTCATCCACCCGGCTCAGAATAACAGGGAGAAAAAGTAGAAAGAAAGAATTAGTAGAAGAAAGAAAGAGAGAGGGAAAGAAAGGAAGAAGGGAAGAAAGGAAGGAAGGAAGGAAGGAAGAAAGAAAGGAGGGAGGGAGGGAGGAAGGATGGAAAGAAAGAAGGAAAGAAAGGAGGGAGGGAGGGAGGAAGGAAAGGAAGAAAGACAGGAGGGAGGGAGGAAGGAAAGAAAAAGAAAGTGGAAAGAAGAAGGGTGGGAGGGAGGAAAGAAAAAGAAAGAAGGAAAGGAGGAGCGGAGGGAGGGAGGGAGGAAGGGAGAGTAGGAAAAAAAGAAAGAGCAGGTAAAGTAAAATAGAATAAAGTATGAAATATAGTAGCGTTATTAAAATTAGAAAGTAATTATTGAAAAAAAAAAAACCGGACCGATAGAACCCTGGGACATATGGTGGAAGCAAAGCTATACAGAGAGAATCTTACACAGAAGATTACACATACACATTCACAAAAAGAGAGCAGGGGGAAAAATCAAAAATCTTGCTCTCCAAGTCCACCTCCTCAATTTGGGATAATTCGTTGTAAAAAGAGGAAAAGGGCGAGAAGTCTGAAATCTTGCTCTCTAAGTCCACCTCCTTAATTTGGAATAATTCGTTGTAAAAAGAGGAAAAGGGGGGAAAGTCTTAAATCTTGTCCTCAAAGTCCACTTCCTCAATTTGGGATGATTCGCTGTCCATTCATGCACTCCACAGACGCAGGGCACATCAAATGGACCGTGGAGCTTTAATCCGCTGCCTCCGAGGCTGCACAGAGAGATTTCCCTGCCTCTGCTCTCACAGCTCCCGGGTCTCAGCCTTGGACCTGGCCCCGCCTCTGCGCGTAGGTCGCCGGAGGGCGTCCGTTCTTCGCTCAGACAGGACGGGTTTAAAGGAGCCGCTGATTCGGGGGCTCTGGCTCACTCAGGCAGAGGGGAGGGAGGGGCGCGCAGTGTGGGGCGGGCCTGCGGCGGCAGAGGCCGGCGTGACGTTGCAGCAGCCCGTGGCGCTCCGTGCGCTTTCCCGGGAAAGCCGTCCCCGGGTCTCGGGGACCCCGGCAGTGGCGGGGTGCACAGGCCCCCCGGAAGGCGGGGCGGACAGTGACCCGCGCTCGCACACAGGCCCCGCGGCGGCGGCGGCAGCGGCGGCGGCGGCGGCGGGCCGCGGCGGGCGGCGGTGGCGGTGGCGGCGGCGGCGGCGGCGGCGGGCCGCGGCGGCGGCGGCCCACGCCCGTCTCCGAGGTCCGTGCCTTACCCGCGGCTCGTGCCTGTCTCCGGCGCTTCCCCAAGCAGCCCTCTTAATGCCCTCTCCTCGCGCACCAGGAAACAAAAGGGAAAAAAGTCTCTTGCCTCTTCAGCAGCTCCAGACCCTTTCCCTGGACTCCCTCCGGGCTAGCCGTGGTGCACTAACCCCTTCAGGCTCTCTTCCTGCCGCCAGCCCCAGTCCTCTCCCTGCGCTCCGACTGAAAGCCGATACCCGAGCCTCAGCTCCCAGCCCCGCCCGCCACGGCGGCCGAGCAGACAAGCCTCTCGGGCTGGTGTGTGCCTGAGGGCACCGGTCCTCTGTGCCAGAATCTCTCCGCTTTGCCCTCCGCACCCCTGTTGCTGTGCTCTCCTCCGCTACTCCGAAGCTTTCCCCCTCCGCCACCTGCAGTCTCCGCCCGCGAAGGGGCTTGTAGTGTGTAGAAACCTTCCCCCCTTCACGGCTCCCTCCCACTGGTGCAGGTCCCGTCCCTATCCTATTGTCTCTATTTATTCTTTTTTTCTTTTGCCCTACCCAGGTATGTGGGGAGCTTCTTGCCTTTTGGGGGGTCTGAGGTCTTCTGTCAGCGTTCAGTAGGTGTTCTGTAGGAGTTGTTCCACGTGTAGATGAATTTCTGATGTATCTGTGGGGAGGAAGGTGATCTCCGCGTCTTACTCTTCCGCCATCTTCCTCCGGGGCTCTGCACGAGGCACTTTGCCTAGGTTTCTCATCTGACCCAAATGACTGTAAGAGGAGGGTGTGGTGGTGCAGCTGTTCTCACAGTAGAGATTCGGCCACCCTGGAGAGCAGGTGATGGCTTTCTTCCAGCTCCAGCGTGGGCGATTGCTTCATGCTCTGGTGCCTGTTTCCTGACTTCAGGACGTTGCCTTGTGGACCATGGGGTCCAGCACGTGGCAAGCGCCGTGTCCGTGGTTTGCTGACGTCAGCAGGGATGAGGAGTCGGGGGTGCCTGCTGGCACCTCTGTGTTTGAAGGAGCGGAGCCAGGCTCCTGCACCAGCTCTGCCTGACACACCACCCCTCCTCCTCGAGGGGCTTCCCACTCCTGCATCCTGCTCTGTGCATGTCGGGAGCAGCGGGCTTAAGGAGGCCTTGCCAGCCCTGCCTGTCAGCCTTCGCACATTTCCGTGATGCGCCCCTGGGCATTTCCCTGCCTCCCAGGTTGATGCCCTTCAGGGTCAAGGAGCTGCCTGTGTCAGAAGGATGTCCAACCCCCCTTGACCTGAGGAGTGACCACACCTGGGCAGAGAGAATCCAGCGGGTGAGCCCTTCCTTAGGACAGTGGCAGCACTGGAGTCTTCCTGCTGAACTGCTGATAAAGAGATGCACTGTTTAACCACCACCCCGGCCTCTGGTGTGTGTGCTTTGCCATCGTTCATTCATTGGACCCTGAGCACCTCACGGGCTTGCCTCTGGGGACACACGCTCTCAGCCTTGTGGGGAGACAGCTGACAGGCCCTTACCATTGTGTGAAGCAGGCTATGCTGGGGTTCCTGGGCTGTTAGGGGCAGGGCTGTGCTGGGGCAGGAGGACTTCCTGGGGGAGGTGTGGCGTGTCTATTTCACTGAAGTATTTTATGTTCATTTACTCCTCCTCTAGAGCACTTCCTTTCCTTATGTAGACCCATGTTTCTGACCTACATCCTTTTTCCTCCTTAAGAACTGTTAACATTTCTTGCAAGGCAGGTCTGCTGGCAGCAGTTTCCTTTGTCTGAGAAAGTATTTCCATTTCATTCTGAAGGTCAGCTTTGAAGAATACAGAAGTCTAGGGGTTTTTTTCCCCCCAACACTTTGAATATTTTGCTCCACTCTCTTCTTGCTGGCATGGTTTCTGAAGGGAAGTTGGATGTGTTTTTATCCTGCTCCTCTCTGGGTAAGGTCCCCCCACCCCAGCGTTCAAGATTTTTTTTGTGTGTGTTTGATTTTCTGCAGTTTGAATATATGTTCAGGTGTAGATGTTTTGGTGTTTATCCTGCTTGGTGTTAAGAGCTTCCTGGATTTGTTGGTTGGGGTCTGTCCTTAATTTTGGAAAATTCTCAACTATTATTTCCTCAAATATTTTTTCTGTTCTTTTCATTTCTTTCCTGGTGTTCCCATTACTCAAATGTTACACCTTTTGTAATTGTCCGCCAGTTCTTGCATATTCTCTTCCACTTCTTTTCATTCTTTTTCTTTTCTCTTTGCTTTTCCATTTGGAAACTTCCTACTGACATTTCTTAAACCTCACTGACTCTTTCCTTGTCCATGTCTAGCCTGCAGATGAGCCCATCAAAGGCATTCTTCATTTCCATTTCAGCGTTTCTTCTTTCTGGCATTTCCTTCTGATTCTTTCTTGGGGTTCCCATCTCTCTACTTACGTTACCCATGTGTTCTTGCATGGTGTCCACCTTTTGCACTAGAGCCCTTAGCCTATTTATCAAGGTTGTTTTACATTCCCAGTCTGGTGATTCCAACCTCTCTGCCATGTCCGAGTCTGATGCTTGCTCCGTCTCTTCAGAATGTATGTTTCACCTTTCATCATACCTTGTCATTTTTTGCTGAAAGCCAGGTAAGATGAATGAGATAGAGGAACTGAGGTAGACAGGCCTTCAGTGTGAGGTTTTATACTTGTCTGGTTAGGGGTCAGGCTGTGTTTACTCCTCCAGCAGCTGTGGTGTCAGAGGCTAAAATTTCCTTTCATGTCCTTGCTTTTTGTCTTTGGGTTTCCCTAGAGATTCTTCCTTAAATAGGGCCTGAAGCTTGCAGTTCTTTGAGGTGTAACCCCCTCTTACTTTACAGGAGCCCTATTGATGTGGTGAGGTGTGAGGGGCAGGGAGGGGAGCATCCTGTAATCCTCTAACTTGGTCTTGGTCTCAGTTAACCTGTGCCCCTGGCCTGTGACCTTCACATGTGTTTCTCCCCCAACTCCTACCTCAGGAGGGACGGGAAAACGGGAGGGGGATACAGTTGAATATTTTCCTTCCCTCGGCCAGGTAGGCTCTGGCAAAATAGATTTCCTTGAGAGCAGGCCTTTGTTAAGGAAAACAGAACGCTTAAGACATATTTCAAAATGGCTATTTCTCCCTCCTCTTGCTGGGAGATGGGGGTGGGGGAGGTTTCTCTGATCTTCACTGTGAGAACCTGGTGGGGTTCCTTAGGTCCTTCCTAAGACTGGCCTCCTGGACTTGTTAACTCTCAAGCCTGTCCACACTGAGTTACCAGTAGTCAATCAACTATAGTTTAAGCCTTGCTCCCTGGCCCTGGTTCCTGGAGGTTCTGCTCTGGTACATTGTGAGTCTCTGTATCCACCTGTCTGTCTCTCCTAGTTTCAGGTCAGCAGTTTACCCCGTGACCTTAGTTCTCTGATGGATCTGGGAAGAGTTGTTGCTCTTCGGTTTATTCAGCTTTTTTTTCTTACTGAGAGGATGGGTGAGGACTTCCAAGCTCTTTACACACAGACCAGAGACTGGAGACATCGCTCTCACATTTATTGAGTGTGCAGTAGAATAACAGCCAGTGTTTGGTGACCTCTTAGCATGTACCAGGGACTATAAGCACTTAACCCAAGCTGCCCTTTGGTGTGGATACTTTTATTATTAGCGAGGAGACCACGTAAGACCAGGAGGTGGTGACCTTGACCACAGTCACCGTGTGACTGAGCAGTGATGGAGCCCAGCCCGGCCTTCTGGCTCCAGGCCTCCTCTCTCAGCTGCTTTGTGTGTGGGTCCTGGGCTGGGCTGGGGAACATGCAGTAAATGAAACCTCTGTCCCTGTCCTGGTGGAACTTTTGGTTTGACAGGGGAGACAAAGTTTTAGACTACATCAGTCACTATTTTCTCAACTACCATAAAGGAGAAGTACTATATGTAATGGGAACTTGCCCTGATCAGAGAAGAGAACTAAGATTTACTTTCGCTTATTTTAAAATCATCACCTCATTTTGCAGGTGAAGAACTGGAAGTTCAGAGAGGTTAAGTGGCTTTCCCAATGCCACACAACCATTAGACGCATGGCCAGGATTGGAATGCAGGCCGTCTCAGGCCATACCACTGTGCAGTACGCTGGGGTGAGGGGTCGTTTTGGTGGACAGTAGTGGTGGTGCTGGTGACCTTGGCCAGCCCGACACTGTGGAGGGGAGGGGGCAGAGGTAGGACGGGTCCTGCCCCACTATACCTGGAGGTCAGGGATGCCTGCACTTCCTTCCCATCACTGTCCCCTCGCAGCTTCCCTCCGCCTGTTCATGTAGCAGAGGAGGGGAGTGAGAAGAGCGGCAGTAGGACTGGCCAGGCAGGGGCTCCAGGACAGGAGGAAAAGCAGCAAGGCTGCTCTGGCTGGACAGGAGCGGAGGGAGAGGGGCACAGAGGAGGGAGCTGAGAGGGGCCCGGGCCAGGCCACGCGGGTGGGGCCTTGCCCCAGCAGAGATGGGAAGCGCAGGAGTGTTACCTGTGGAGCCGGGCTGCGGTGAGGGTGGGGGCGGAGAGCCCAGGAGGGGTCCCCAGGGAGCGAGGGGATGGGCTTGAGACAGGATGGAGGCGACCTGGTGATGGTGGCACCTGCAGAGTGGGGAAGGAGGGACATGGGGACAGCTGGCTACAGGGGTGCACTGCCCAGGAAGGTGTCTCATGGGGTAGGCTCAGTTTGGGTCCTGATGTGGCCTTGCAGGTGATGTCCCGCAGGTGGATGGACAGACAGGGCCGGGCTGGAGGGGTGGCCCCTGAGAGTGCCTGGGGCAGGGCCAGGCTGACCTTTGCGGGCAGGGCTGCAGTCCAGACCTCGGCAGGATGGAGGAAGGGAAGAGGTCCACGGGCCACTCTTTGCAGTCCCAGAAGCTCTGCCTTCCCGACCTCTCCTCATGCTCCTGGGGAGGCGCCAAGAGACGCTCAGCTAGCCAGGCCTCTCAGCCTCAGGCTCCTGGGTCACAGTTCAGTTAAGGGACAACACCTGCTTCACAGTCCAAACTGAGCGCCAGTTTTGCCGGAAACCACCAGATGGTGCCATTTCCATGCAAAAACAGGTTTCCTGAAGGTGAAGCCTGTGTGCGACTCAGGGTTTAGATTTTATCGCCACTTGGGAAGCGTGGGCAGATGGGAGGCCTTTGAGCATCTTAGTTTAATGATGACTACAGTTCACGTCCACATCCATGAACTATGGTAGGGCTACTAACTCAAATGAAGTGTCCTGAGCGTTTACGTGCAGCCGCGAGTGGCTCCCCAGGCGAACATTCTGTGGTGTCCTCAGGGGCTCAGGGTGGTGGAAGGCCGACAGGCACAGACATAACGCAGGGTTGTGTGAGCATAGACGGGAGAGCAGAGGAGGGAGTGGTCTCTGCTTGAGAGAAAGTGTGGACTTCCCTGCGAGGCGACATTCAGCAGAGGCTTCTCCAGGCTCCGGCAACGAGGAGGGGTCTTCTAGGCAGGGGACAGCCCTGCGGGAAGGTGTGGAGGACAGTTAGGGACGTGGGCCTGGCCCTGAGTGTTTGGAAGGCAGGGTGTGGTGGAGATCACGGCAGGAGAGGAGGCGGGTAGCCTACAGGTGTGTGCAAGAGAACCCCGTGGAACCTGCTAGGGTACCCGAGGAAAGGAGCCGGACGTGCGTGCTGGCCGGGGGGCGGGGGGTGGGCGGTGTGCCCTTGGCCCCAGCTTCAGGCACCTGGACGAGCAGGGGCGCTGTAGCCCTCGGGAAGGAAGGGAGACCGCAGTCCTGGGCCCGGCCGGCCCGCCCTCTCGCTCAAGCACGTGGAGTGGGCGGAGCGAGGGGCCCGCGTTGGTGGTGTAGCCGCGGCTCCTCCAGACCCTGGGTGGAAATGAAATCATTAAGTGGCTCAGATGGAGTTTTGTTCTGTGCGTGATTAACCCCAGGAGGGGAGTTTGGGAACAAATATGCCTCCTCTACCTGTATTACAGGGGGACTGAGCCACGGTAAATTAAAAGAAAATCACTGGCAAATTTGGGACCAGTCAGCTGTGACCAAGCCATTAGTGTAGTTAAATGAAGCTGAAAGAGCTAATAAAGGCTTTTTGGGTCATGGATCCTTCCGGGAGGGGAGGGTGGGGCGGGGGGGGCAGGCGGGCAGGGAGCTGGTCCCCACGCTGCATGTGGCGGCCTTCCCTGGGACTTGGTGGAGGTGCTGCTGGCGGTGGGCTGCTGTGTGTCGTTTCCTAACGAGGAACTTAATCCTAGGAAGAGACAGGACCGAGACCCAGCCTTGGCCTCTGGTGTCTCAGAAGACAGACTGGGTCTTGGCAAAGTGGAGCCTTGGGACATGGACGTGGGAGCAGCATCTCCTGAGTCTGTTGCCCAGAGTGAGGTGCGAGGGGCCCACGCTGGGGACCCCCATGGGGACCCCCATGACGGAGGCCTAGCCTGTGCCCTGGATGTCCACCGAGAGCTGGGGTGGCTCTGGTCCATGCCCAGAGGAGGGTGTTGGACGCCCAGCCAAACCAGGACCTGAATGTGGGGCGCCAGACAGGGAGGGGATGGGCTCCCGCCTGTGCAGGCGAGTTCTGCAAGCTCCTAGACCACCCCAGGGTGCGGGGTGCGGGCGCCTGCGGCTGGAGGGCAAAGCGAGAGCTGGCCGTGCCCAGGCCAGACTCCAGGGACCCACCAGTGGCGCTGGCCGTGCTGCCCTGTCCTGTCCACGTCTGCCCCGGGGGCACTGGCACCGGCCACCCGAGGTGGGTGCGTGCAGACCAGCAGCCCTCAGTGCCTCCCGGATTGAAGCCCAGTTGCCGGGCCGGTGCCCACGTGCAGGGGTGGGGCTGGGCCTCCCCGACGCCTCGCCCCTGCATCTGCATCACTACCCCCCTCCATCCCCTCCTCCCCCCCCCCCAGGCCCTGCAGGAAAGCAGGAGCTGGGCTCGGTTCTGTCAAGGAGGGCGGGGACCCCGGCCTGCAGGTGCAGGGTCCCCAGTCAGTGGGCTTGGCTGGGGTGGGGAAGCCTGGGGTGTTCGAGGGGAAGATGGCAAAGGCTGGCTGTGCGGCTGAGCCGCCCTCCCTCTGCTTCACGGCAGCACTGGGAGGGCGGCTGGCTCAGGTGCTCCCCACGCCTGTGGAAGGGACGCCCTGCTGGGCCTCAGGCGAGAGTGCGGGCCTCCGGGTTTGCAGTACCATTTCCTAGTGCTCCCCTCAGAGCCTCCACCCTTGCAGGGCTGTCACTTAGGGCGCCCTCCTAAGGCAGCTCTCTGTGGGTGGGCCTGGAGGCCTGGGAATGAAGGGCTTGGTCCCAGGAGGAGCTCTGTGGTGTGCGGGGCTCCTGAGTCAGGAGCTTCCGCCTTCCAGGGGGGAGATGGCGACCTGTCACTCCCAGAGGGAGGCTCAGCCACTGCCCCCAGGAGCTGGCGCTGGACAGTGACAGGCCCTGGGTGCATCTAAAGATGCTGGGGCGCCAGACAACGTCTGGGGAAAATAAAGCTGTTGGGAGACCTTCTGGGAGCCGGTGTGTGAGGGGTGTGTTTTCAGACCCACGCATGGTCGAGTCAGGTTGGCCCCTCAGGTGGGTGAGGTTCGCCAGCTCCGCGGGCTCTGGAGACCTGCCTTGGGGACCAGCTGGACCCGGGGACGCCCCACACCCTGGGGAGGGGCCTTCTCTGGGCCCGTGTGCCAACTGAGGAAAGGTACTTCCCTGGCCTTGAGCTCCCTTGGGGTCTGGGGAGAGGCGCCAGGCTTGGCCTGCTCCAGGCGGGAGGGTGATGTGGTGTCCTGTGTCCAGCAGAGGGTGCTGTTGCCCTGGTGTTGCCAGCTGCCGGTGCCCCTGATCACACTGTCCACCGCGTAGGGCACCCAGCTTCCAGCACCTCCGTCAGCACCTGCACTCAGCTCCTCTGCCCACTCTGGGCCCTTGTTTGGGGAGCAGGCAGAGGACCTCAGGCCTTAGTTTTATGGGGGAGGAGGCCCCTTGCTCTGTTTGGCTGCACAGGCAGAGGCTGGAGGAGGGCGGTCACCTTCCTAGTCCACAAAGCCCAGTCCCTGCCTGCACGCCACTCGGGGCTTCCAGGGCCCCCTTCACAAGGGGAGGGATGCGGCCTACGCAGGGCATAGCAGCCAAGGAAGGAGCGTCACTGTGAACAGTGCTGGGGCTTTGGAGTCCCTTTTCAGGACCTAAGTCCTGTGTCCACTTTGTGCGAAGCTGGTGGGCGTCAGAATCCCACCAAAGTGCCAGGGCACTTGTTAACAATGGAGATCACTGAGCACCACCCGACTCATTTTACTGGGTGGCCTGGGGAGGGGGCCCAGGAACCTGCATTTTTATGAGGCCCATGCAGGTTGTTCTGAGACAGCTGTCCTCAGGCCCTTTGTTGGCAGAAGAGAATCTGGGGACTCCTGGGTCAGCCTGGGAGGGAACGTGCTGCTCTCGTTGCTGCTTCCTCTACCTGGTCTTCGGAAGCATCTTTGGCCAATTAGCTCGTGACCACCCAGGGGTGTCCTGCTCTGCTTTGGTCCCAGAGTTAACAAAAGGGAGAGAAGCAGAGAGACAAGTCATGCAGAGCGTGGTTCCCCCGGGGCCCTCTTCAGCTCTAGTCCCTTCCACACCCTCACTTTCCTGCCTCTCTCACCTTTCATCCCCCCCCATCCAGGGCCCCTTAGGTTTCTAGCACTTTCTGAGTACTTCCTGGAGGGGGTTGTCTCTGCTTCCTGCAGGGGAGACGCCCAAGTGTCAGCCTGGGGTGTGTGTGTTTCTCTAGGCGGGTCTCCTGCCATCAGGACCGGTGAGGCCTTGGGAAGCAAAGGGTGCACCCAGGTGCTTTCCTTGGGGCTGGCACTGTTTCGGCTGCCTTTTATGGGGCCATTGCCAGCTCTTGGGGAGGGGGCCGGGCAACAGCACTGAGTCTGTCCCTGCTCTGCCTTTGCTGGCTGTGTGGCCATGGCCGAGTCCCTTAGCTCCTCCAGCGGTGGGCTGTCCCCTCTGTCAGGTGCGAGTGTCCCTCTCAGGGTGGCGGTATCAGTGGTGGCAGAGCCAGCACACAGTTTGTGCTGTCTGCCCTCCCGCCCCTCCCTGCCCTCCGCTGCTCCAGAGTGCGGGAGTCCTCGGGCAAATCAGCCCGGGTGTCTATACCCCCTTCCCCGCACGGCTCTCGGGGTGGGACTGTCGAAGCCCTGCCCAGAACCGATGGTGGTCGCGTTGTTGGAGCAGGGAAAGCAATTGTGATTTGATCGGTACTTTCTCTCCCTCCTGTTCTCTGTGCCTGGCCAGGACCCTGGGGTCCAGCTGGTCTTGGGTCTTGGCTCTGAGGCCTGTTCTTTATTCTGTGCTGGGTCCAGTCGCCTGGCCTTGGGAGCCACGTAGGAGTCTCTCGACGAGGTGCGTTGAGGGGGACTCGAAGACTGGGCTGACTGTGGCCTTGGGCTCATGGGTAAAACGGGAGTCAAAGTAACTCTGAGCAGGGCCAGAGCAGGGCACGTGCAGCTTCTGACGGCGTCCTGCACGCTGCTGAGATGCCAGTGACGTGGTTACAGTCAGTGCAGCACAGAAAGAATGGTAGCTTGCCCTTGCCTCCAGCTCTCAGGGGCCTTTTTCATCAGAAAAGCTGTGTTTCCATCTAGGCATCCACCACCCTGGGCTTTGAAGGAGTGGGGAGAAGCCTGGGGGATGTTGTCAGTGACTAAGCGTAATTTCGCAACAGGCAGAAAGGCCCACGAGAGGAGAGGAGGAAGCTGCACTGTGGGTTGAGGCGGCCTCCCTGCCAGACCCCCAGATCTGAGACCCTCCCAGCTTCAACCCCAGGACCGTCCAGGTTTTGCATCGGGAAGTTCGGTTTGGACAGACGTTCCTCAGTGAGCAGGTGGTGGGCAGGATTGTATGTATGTCATTCCCGTCTTCGGTTCGTGCATTTCTTAACTTCCCAGAGTTATTGTGAATGATGAGATGGGGCCTCCAGTTTCTCCTAATCCACGCCGCATGCCCATTAGGTCAGACCCAACCCTCCCAGATGGCGAGGGCCCTGCTTGTCCACACGCCAGTGGGCCATCCCGCAGGCTTTATCCTCTCCTACGACTCGGTGTGGACCTTGGGTCTTCAGGCTGGAATGCCCCCGACCCCATTCCCTATCCTGGACATGCCACTCGCCCTTTGAGGCCCAGCTCAAATGCCACATCCCCTGGAAATGTTTCCTCTTTCTCCTTGCTCCTAACTTGCCAATAGGATCATGTTTAGTTCCATATCTCACTGTCTCTCTCTTTAGCATAATTTCTTTTCATACTGTATTTAAATTTTTTTTTTTTTTCATTTGTGGTCCTGTCAGACTTGCTAGATGGTAAGATTCTTTAGGGCAAGATTGATGTTTTGTTCATCTTCGGTAGGTGGCCAGTAGGGGCTGAGCTGATGCAGTGCAGCCTAGCCGACCCCCTGGAGATGCAGACCCTGGCTGGCCCACACCCTGTCTGCGGTACTGACCCCTGCGTCTCTCCACAGTGCCCCTACCCACCACCACCCCCGGGCGTGGAAGGTCTGACATACAGACCGTGGGCCTCCTCTCCGAATGGAATCTGTCACAGGTGTGTGAGGCCCGAATGAACCCCAGTGGAGGAAGCATCTCCCCAAGGTCACTGGGATGAGGGTCCCTGTAGCGATGAACAGCCTTGGGGGCCGTCCTCTGGGACTGCTGTTTACATACGTCACTGAGCACGAAAGGCCGTCTAAGGAACACAGAGGCTGACAGAGCAGACGGGCATGAGCAGCTCTCGCAGACTTCCTCCTCTCGGGGGCCTCTCTCGCTCTCTCTTCCTGTCACCTTCAGCATCACAGGCCCCATCAGGGTTCCTGCTCTGTTGCCAGGAGTAAGCCCTCTCCTGCTCTTCATGGACTGGATACAATGAAAACAAATACAGGCAAAGAGGCAGAAGAGTTCCCCAAAGAAGGACCCTTGGTGTGCGGTCTTGCGAGTTTTGGTTACTTGGTCATGATTCCCCGAGTACGGGCCCAGTTCCCTCCCATCCCCCCACCCTCGGTCACCCCAAGTGCTGCTGGACGTGAGCGGGTGGCTGTGTGAGCAGCCTCCTCCATCACTGCGGGACGTCTCTGACCCTAGGAGTCCTCTTTGAATTGTATTTCTTAGAATTTAAGTTTTCCTGTGGTAGAAAGAACACCAAACTTGAAGTCCCAGCTCTGTTACTTTCTAGATGTGTCTAATCAAGGGCAAGTGCCTTAATTTCTCTGAGACTCATTTAAAACATTTAAAGAATACACACACACACACACACACACAGACACACACACACAATCATTGATTTCTGCTCTGCCTGTCCCGTAGGGTGGTTGGGAGGCAGTTTGAAGACTGAAGCTGGGCTCTGAGCTGCTGAGAGCAGTGTAGGCACCTTCCCGAGGACAGGGATGGCTGCCCTGTTCACAGCTGCCTCTCCAGCAGCAGCCGGGTGCTGGGCACGGGCAGGTGTTGGTGAATGAACGAACGAAGGCCTCGGAGAAGGGTCCAAGCTGCACGCGAGGCTGTGAACGTGGTGGGTGACGACAGAGAGGATGGCAGCTTGGAGTCCATTTTTCAGGAGATGTGAGGACAGCTGGCTGAGGGACAGTGTGTCTGGAGCGGACAGTGGGTGGGGTCCCATAAATTACCCCAAGGCTTCAGCTGCATCCCTTTACATCTCACTGGCCAGGAATGGCACAGGGGAATTCAGGTTCTGTGATTGTGTCAGGGCAGTGGGTGGCTCCTCCCTGGGCCTGGCTGCATGGCTGTCCCCCCAGATGAGGTTCTGTTACAGGAAAGAGGAGTGGAGGCAGCGGCTGGACGGGCGGCATGCAGCGTCTGTTTCAGGACAGGGAGAAGAGAGCGTGCGTGTCTGTGGCTACGGCCGCTCTCTGCAGGGTGGGGTGGCGCCGGGGCAGGAGTCTGCCCGCGTGTCCAACTGTGGTGAAGGGGGAGCAGGGGATGGCGGCAGCAACCCTGGCTGTTAGCCGGCGGGGCTCTGGTTCCTGTCCCGCTGGAGGCTCGTTTGTGACTTTGTACTGTTAACTTCTCGGAGTCTTCATAAATTTTAAATTTTTATTTTCAAAGGATCATTTGTTGTGCTGACTCCCAGGGTTAATGCTGATGGTGATGGTAACGATCATCACAGCAGTGACAGGTCACACCTACTCAGCCTTTGCTGTAAGCTCGGTCACATTGTGCACTTCTCTCAACAGCCATACGCTGTTGTGCTGCCAGTACCCACGCTTCACAGACGACGAGTCAGACATGGGGAGGTGAAGACACTGGCGCAAGATGGTAAAGATCATACATGGAGGGGCCAGGAGTGTAGCTTATACTGTGTGGCTCCCAGCCTGCTCATTTAACCATTAAACACCGCCTCTAAGTGGGTGAGATTATTATGAGGATGAAGCATAAGAGCAGCAGTGATGACTCCTGTTGTCTGTTGAGCACATTTTATTTGCCAGGCACTCTTACAGGATCTGACTTAAGAGTGGTGGGTAAAAGGAGGTCCTAGCTCTTACTTCTAGTGAGGGCAGGGGGTGGACAGTAAGCAAACTGATAGATACATGATAGATAGTTAGATAGGTAGATGGACAGATAGATGGATGGATAGATAGGTAGATTGTTAGATAGACAGGTAGGTAGATAGATAGGTAGGTAAGTAGATAGGTAGATAGATAGGTAGATAGGTAGTTAAGTGGATAGATAGGTGGATAGTAGATAACTGGTCTGGTGATGCTCTATGCCCTGTAGGGAAGAAAAGAAGAAAGAGAAGAGAGGGAGTGACTGGAAATTGCTCTTTTATGTGACACGGCCCTGGGTGGCCTTGCTGCAGAGGTGAGAGTTGAGGATGGACTGCAAGATGTGAGGAAGTGAACCCCGGACATCTGGGGAAGAAGGTTCCAGGCAGAGGCCCCAAGGCACAGGTGGGCTTGGCCTGTCCACGGAACCGCTGTATGGCTGGAGCGGGGTGAGCAGAATGGTAGAGGACGTGGGAGATGGCAGCATCCACTGGGAGATGGACAAGCCCACGCAGCTAGTTTGGAGAGAGGGGACGGATGGCCCAGGAGCAGGCCGTGAGGGTGTCCCGGGTCAGGTGAGGTGGACCTTAGCCCTGACTGCGATTCTGCTGCCTTCCTCCTAAGGTAAAAGCTTAAGGCAGTGGCAGAATGACTTGATCAGCTTTGCATCTTAGAAGATCTCTTGGTGCTTCTGTGATCCAGTTTCTCACCTACTAAGTGAAGACAGTGACAGCTGTGCTGCCAAACCTTATAAGATTTTGTCGCGATCAGATGAAATGGTCGAGAAAGGCCGCGTGGAGCTGTGACGCGTGGTGCAGGTGCCCGCTGCTGCGGCAGGAGGTGGGCTCGCTGCTCATTGACGCACGGCTTCCCTTTCTCCAGGCCAGTGGCCAGATAAGAGTCTCAGTCTCAGAACTTGAAGAATGCTTTTCCCATGGATTGTTTCACTTACTGTTTATACCTTGTCCAGAGCAGTTGAAACGATTGTCCTTCCCATTTAACAGAAAAGGAAACTGAGGCTCGGAGAAGTCCGAGAGGTTAATACACAGCTACTAAGTGCTGGGGTGGGTTTTCACCCAGCACTGCCTGATTCTAGATTCAGTTCCCGAGAAGAGGCTGCTAGGTGCTGTGGAGGTGGGCTGTGGAGAGGTGGGTGGGAGGTCAAGGGTTAGACTTAAAATTTGGTTGTATGTGTGCAGACTAGACCTACTTGGAGTGACAACTGCTGTTATGGTCACACACATAGTCCCTGGGAAAGAACGCAGCATTGTAGACAGCACAGATTAATACCCAATAGAAATTGCTGAAAATAGTCCAAGCAGATGCTAGCTATAGCACAGAAAGCTTAGCAAAATAAGGTGAAGTCCTAGCATACCAGCTGATGGCAATTAAATGCAGAAGACAAAAGAACAACCTAGTTCAGCTAAGATCTGAGAGCCTAGCTCTAACTGTGGCAGTGGCCACTGAGAAAGATCAGGGTGCACGGTGGGGAGGGGTGCAGGGGTGGTGCTTTCACCCACCAAGAGACTCCCCCCAGCCCCCTAAGCCAGAGGAGCCAGGAAGGAGCCACAAGTGTCTCCAGGAATCTCACCCCAAGCCCCACTGGTCTACACTCTTAAGGAGTTCCTAGTGTTCTTTGAAAACTGAAGTCCCTGGGGCTTTTGCTTTGCTTCTGGAAGTGTCAGAGGGCTGGGGAATTCTGCGAGTGTCCGGCCCATGATGGGCAACCTAGCAAAGAACATTTCCACAGACGTCACTTAAGGCAGCCCTCGCCTCCAAGCAAGACTTTCCTCCACTTGAGGCAGTGTGCATCTGGCCACTCTCAGAGATTGCAGAGAAGGGCCTTCTGTAGCCTTGATGTTTCCTGCTGACACAGAGACTCACTTATTCCTCTTGTTCATTCTTCATCTCCTGTCCTGCCTCTAGCCCTTCTCAGGAGAGTACATGGATGCTGAGTTTGCATGCTCATGGGGAACAGAGTGAGGCCGGAGTCCGGGTGAAGAGCAGGAGGGAAGGGAGCGCGGACGAGCGCAGGGCCGCGCTCACTGCAGTTCAGGGCCACAGAGGTGGGGGCATCCCTGGTATGCCTTTATCAGCATTACCATGCAGTATTCCCCGCCGGCTTTGTCTTTGCTTTGCATTTTATCAATACCTCTGGCGGATCCTCCTGTCCCTTTCTGTGGGTGTATTAATATTGCCCTATGATCTATGGGTAGCTGCCATGCTTTATATTCCAGCCCCATCCCGACTTCTCCAAACTCAGACACCATATTTAATTAGATTTTCTCCCTGGCTCAGGCAAACAGAAATTGAACTCCCAGTATATCTCTATTGCTCTGGAGCCTGGGCCTGACAGAAGCAGACAGCTCTCTTTCCCTCCCTGACTTCCTCCACCTCATCCCCTCCAGTCCTACCTCTGACATTAATATTCCAACACAAGCCCATTTCTAGGTTCATTCTTTGGCCCCAAACTCTGAAATTCATCCTCACATCACCCCCTGCCATTAAAAAATGACCCATGTGCTGAGGCTTCGCTGCTCTGTTTGATCTCCCTCCAGACTTTGGGCAAACCTGAGAGCTGATGGGTGGGCAGAGAGTGGAGGAGGTGGAGGGGTGGAGGGCTGTCTCGCTCTGGATGTCAAGCTGATGGGTGGTTCTGCCTGAAATCAAGGAGACATGTAAGATGTCCTTTCAAGATGACTCCACCCCTGGAAAAGTCTTAGGGAAAAGTCACTTTACTGTGTTACAACTTTTCCATCTGGAAAATGGAGAACACAACAAGAATTGGGCTTTATTGAAGTTATGAAGAATGAAGATGTCTGATCTCACTTTCTGTCAACAAAATGTGAGGGAACAGAGAGGGGTTCAGAAGAGATGTAGAGAGGAGAGCTCCCAAGATGACCGAGTTGGAAGACCTGAGCTCACCTCCTCTCACAGACTCGCCAAGACAACAAGCAGAGATGATAAAAACGGGAACCTACCAGAAAAGATCGTCTACAACTAAAGACATAAAGAAGGAACCACAATGAGATGGGTGGGTTGGGAGGAGCCATGTAGTCAAGTCCCACACCCGCAGGTGGGTGACCCATAAACAGGAGAATATTGCAGAGGTTCTTCCTAAGGTATGAGGGGTCCAAGCCCAGCATCGGGCTCCCCAGCCCGGGGGTCCTGCTCAGGGAAGATGTGCCCCCAGAATGTTTGGCTTTGAAGGCCAGCAGGGCTTCTTTTGGGAGACCCAGAGGGCAGTGGGAAATAGAGACCCCACTCTTTAAGGGCACACACAAAATCCCACGTGGTCTGGGACCCAGGGCAGAAGAAGTAATTTGAAAGGAACCTGGGTCAGACCCAACGCTGATCCTGGAGAGGCTCCCAGAGAGGCAGGAGGCAACAGCAGCTCCCCTGGGACACAGACACTGACGGCAGCCATTTATGGGAACTCCTTCTACCACATGGACACCATGTGGCGAGTGTCATTGTGGAATCCTCCCTCTTGGTTATTAGCCCCGGACTGAGCCCCGTCTCCATCCAACAGCCTGTGGCTGCCTGTGCTGGGACGCATCAGGCCAAGCAGCTAACTGAGCATGGACACAGCCCCACCCACCAGCAGACAGGCTGCCTTAAGATAGTCTAAGCCCATAGCTTCCACTGCACACAGCCCTGCCCACCAGAGGGCAAGAACCAGCCCCAGAATATGTGGCCCTGCCCATCAATGAGCCTGCTGTAGTCTCAGGACCAGTCTCACCCACCAGCAGGCTGACACCAACCCCAGGAAAACTGCAGCCCCGCAGCCACCAGCAGGCCAGCACCAGCTCTGGGAACAGCTTGGCTCTGGCTCCATCCAAAAGCAAGCCAACAGAAGTTTCAGGACCCCACAGCAGTCAGCTTGCCCCAACAGAAGGGTCCATGCAGCCCACATAGGGGCAGCCTTAGAGCATATGGCTTTGGAGAGCAGAGGGGAGTGGGCCGCTGGGACCCATAGGATGTCTCCTACAGAAGGCCACTTCTCCAAGGTCAGGAAACAGAACCAACCTACAGATACATAGAAATAAAAACAGCAAGTTAGGCAAAGTGAGACAACAAAGGAACATGTTTCACAAGGAGGAACAAGATAAAACCTCGGAAGAAGAACTAAGTGATGTGGAGCTCGGCAATCTCCCTGAGAAAGAGTTCAAGGTAATGATTATAAAGATGATCAAAGAGCTTGGGAAAAGAATGGATGAACAGAGTGAGAAGTTAGAAGTCTTTAACAAAGAGTTAGAAAATATAAAGAACAACCAGAGATGAAGAATACAATAACTGAAATGCAAAATGCACTAGAAGGAATCAACAGTAGACTAAATGATACAGAGGAATGGATCAGTGAACTGGAAGACAGAGTAATAGAAATCACTGACGCTGAACAGAAAAAAAAGAATAAAAAGAAATGAAGACAGTATGGGAGACTTCCAGGACAACATCAAGTGCACTAATATTCACATTATAGGGGTCCCAGAAGAAGAGGGAGAGAAAGGGGCTGATAACATATGTGAAGAGATAATAGCTGAAAACTTCCCTAACCTGGGAAAGGAAACAGTCACCCAAGTCCAGGAAGTGCAGAGTCCCATACAAGATCAACCCAATGCCAAGACACATTGTAATCAAAATGACAAAAGTTAAAGGTAGAGAGAGACTATTAAAAGAATCAAGGGAAAAGCAACAAGTTATATGCAAGGGAACTCCCATAAGGCTATCAGCTAACTTTTCGTCAGAAACTCTGCAGGCCAGAAGGCAGTGACAAGATAAATTTAAAGTGATGAAAGGGAAAAACCTACAACCAGGTATTTTGTACCCAGCAAGTCTTTTTATTTATTTTTTATTTCTAATTAAAATTTTTAAAAAAATTTTCTTTAATTTATTTTTTATACAGCAGGTTCTTATTAGTCATCAATTTTATACACATCAGTGTATACATGTCAATCCCAATTGCCCAATTCATCACACCACCACCACCCTCACCCTCCACCGCTTTCCCCCCTTGGTGTCCATATGTTTGTTCTCTACATCTGTGACTCAATTTCTGACCTGCAAACCAGTTCATCTGTACCATTTTTCTAGGTTCCACATGTATGCGTTAATATATGATATTTGTTTCTCTCTTTCTGACTTACTTCACTCTGTATGACAGTCTCTAGATCCATCCACGGCTCAACAAATGACCCAGTTTCATTCCTTTTTTATGACTGAGTAATATTCCATTGTATATATGTACCACATCTTCTTTATCCATTCATCTGTCAATGGGCATTTAGGTTGCTTCCGTGGCCTGGCTATTGTAAATAGTGCTGCAGGGAACATTGGGGTGCATGTGTCTTTTTGAATTATGGTTTTCTCTAGGTATATGCCCAGTAGTGGGATTGCTGGGTCATATGGTAGTTCTATTTTTAGTTTTTTAAGGAACCTCCATACTGTTCTCCATAGTGGCTGTACCAATTTGCATTCCCACCAACAGTGCAAGAGGGTTCCCTTTTCTCCACACCCTCTCCAGCATTTGTTGTTTGTAGATTTTCTGATGACGCCCATTCTAACTGTTGTGAGGTGATGCCTCATTGTAGTTTTGATTTGCATTTCTCTAACGATTAGTGATGTTGAGCATCCTTTCATGTGTTTGTTGGCAATCTGTATATCTTCTTTGGAGAAGTGTCTATTTAGGTCTTCTGCCCATTTTTGGATTGGATTCTTTGTTTTTTTGATATTGAGCTGCATGAGCTGCTTGTATATTTTGGAGATTAATCTTTTGTCCCTTGATTCATTTGCAAATATTTTCTCCCATTCTGAGGGTTTTCTTTTGGTCTTGTTTATGGTTTCCTTTGCTGTGCAAAAGCTTTGAAGTTTCATTAGGTCCCATTTGTTTATTTTTGTTTTTATTTCCATTACTCTAGGAGGTGGATCAAAAAAGATCTTGCTGTGATTTATGTCAAAGAGTGTTCTTCCTATGTTTTACTCTAAGAGTTTTATAGTGTCTGGGCTTACATTTAGGTCTTTGATCCATTTTGAGTTTATTTTTGCGTATGGTGTTAGGAAGTGTTCTAATTTCATTCTTTTATGTGAAACTGTCCAATTTTCCCAGCACCACTTATTGAAGAGACTGTCTTTTCTCCATTGTATATCTTTGCCTCCTTTGTCATAGATTAGTTGACCATAGGTGCGTGGGTTTATCTCTGGGCTTTCTATCTTGTTCCATTGATCTGTGTTTCTGTTTTTGTGCCAGTACCATATTGTCTTGATTACTGTAGCTTTATACTACAGCCTGAAGTCAGGGAGGCTGATTCCTCCAGCTCCTTTTTTCCCCTCAAGACTGCTTTGGCTCTTTGGGGTCTTTTGTGTCCCCATACAAAGTTTTAAGATTTTTTTGTTCTAGTTCCGTAAAATTGCCATTGGTAATTTGATTGAATCTGTCGATTGCTTTGGGTAGTATAGTCATTTTCACAATATTGATTCTTCCAATCCAAGAACATGGTATATCTCTCCATATGTTGGTATCATCTTTAATTTCTTTCATCAGTGTCTTACAGTTTTCTGCATATAAGTCTTTTATCTCCCTAGGTAGGTTTATTCCTAGTTATTTTATTCTTTTTGTTGCAGTGGTAAATGGGAATGTTTCCTTAGTTTCTCTTCAGATTTTTCATCATTAGTGTATAGGAATGCAAGAAATTTCTGTGCCTTAATTTTGTATCCTGCAACTTTACCAAATTCATTGATTAGCTCTAGTAGTTTTCTGGTGGCATCTTTAGGATTCTCTATGTATAGTATCATGTCACCTGCAAACAGTGACAGTTTTACTTCTTCTTTTCTGATTTGTATTTTATTTCTTTTTCTTCTCTGATTGCTGTGGCTAGGACTTCCAAAACTATGTTGAATAATAGTGGTGAGTGTGGAAATCCTTGTCTTGTTCCTGATCTTAGAGGAAATGCTTTCAGTTTTTCACCATTGAGAATGATGTTTGCTGTGGGTTTGTCATATATGGCCTTTATTATGTTGAGGTAGGTTCCCTCTATGCCCACTTTCTGGAGAGTTTTTATCATAAATGGGTGTTGAATTTTGTCAAAAGCTTTTTCTGAATCTATTGAGATGATCATATGGTTTTTATTCTTCAATTTGTTAATATGGTGTATCACATTGATTGATTTGAATATATTGAAGAATCCTTGCATCCCTGGGATAAACCCCACTTGATCATGGTGTATGATCCTTTTAATGTGCTGATGGATTCTGTTTGCTAGTATTTTCTTGAGGATTTTTGTATCTATATTCATTAGTGATATTGGTCTGTAATTTTCTTTTTTTGTAGTATCTTTGTCTGGTTTTGGTATCAGGATGATGGTGGCCTCATAGAATGAGTTTGGGAGTGTTCCTTCGTCTGCAATTTTTTGGAAGAGTTTGAGAAGTATGGGTGTTAGCTCTTCTCTAAATGTTTGACAGAATTCACCTGTGAAGCCATCTGGTCCTGGACTTTTGTTTGTTGGAATATTTTTAATCACAGCTTTAATTTCATTGCTTGTGATTGGTCTGTTCATATGTTCTATTTCTTCCTGGTTCAGTCTTGGAAGGTTATACCTTTCTAAGAATTTGTCCATTTCTTCCAGTTTGTCCATTTTATTGGCATAGAGTTGCTTGTAGTAGTAGTCTCTTAGCATGCTTTGTATTTCTGTGGAGTCTGTTGTAACTTCTCCTTTTTCATTTCTAATTTCATTGATTTGAGTCCTCTTCCTCTTTTTCTTGATGAGTCTGGCTAATGGTTTATCACTTTTGTTTATCTTCTCAAAGAACCAGCTTTTAGTTTTATTGACCTTTGCTATTGTTTTCTTTGTTTCTATTTCATTTATTTCTGCTCTGATCTTTATGATTTCTTTCCTTCTGCTAAGTTGGGTTGTTTGTTCTTCTTTCTCTAGTTCCTTTAGGTGTAAGATTAGATTGTTTATTTGAGATTTTTCTTGTTTCTTGAGGTAAGCTTGTATAGCTATAAACTTCCCTCTTGGAACTGCTTTTGCTGCATCCCATAGGTTTTGGAGCATTGTGTTTTCATTGTCATTTGTCTCTAGGTATTTTTTGATTTCCTCTTTGATTTCTTCAGTGATCTCTTGGTTATTTAGTAACGTATTGTTTAGCCTCTATGTGTTTGTGTTTTTTACGTTTTTTTCCCTGTAATTCATTTCTAATCTCATAGCATTGTGGTCAGAAAAGATGCTTAATATGATTTCAATTTTCTTAAATTTACTGAGGCTTGATTTATGACCCAAGATGTGATCTATCCTGGAGAATGTTCCGTGCACACTTGAGAGAAAGTGTAATCTGCTGTTTTTGGATGGAATGTCCTATAAACATCAATTAAATCTATCTGGTCTATTGTGTCATTTAAAGCTTCTGTTTCCTTATTTATTTTCATTTTGGATGATCTGTCCATTGGTGTAAGTGAGGTGTTAAATTCCCCCACTATTATTGTGTTACTGTCGATTTCCTGTTTTATAGCTGTTAGCAGTTGCCTGTGTATTGATGTGCTCCTGTGTTGGGTGCATAAATATTTATTATTGTTATATCTTCTTCTTGGATTAATCCCTTGATCATTATGTAGTGTCCTTCCTTGTCTCTTGTAACATTCTTTATTTTAAAGTCTGTTTTATCTGATATGAGTATTGCTACTCCAGCTTTCTTTTGATTTCCATTTGCATGGAATATCGTTTTCCATCTCCTCACTTTCAGTCTGTATGTGTCCCTAGGTTTGAAGTGGGTCTCTTGTAGACAGCATATATATGGGTCTTGTTTTTGTATCGATTCAGCAAGACTGTGTCTTTTGGTTGGAGCATTTAATCCATTCACATTTAAGGTAATTATCGACATGTATGTTCCTGTTACCATTTTCTTAATTGTTTTGGGTTTTTTTTTTTTGGCTGTATGTGGGCCTCTCACTGCTGTGGCCTCCCCTGCCGTGGAGCACAGGCTCTGGACGCGCAGGCTCAGCGGCCACGGCTCACGGGTCCACCCGCTCCGCGGCATGTGGGATCTTCCCAGACTGGGGCACGAACCCATGTCCTCTGCATCGGCAGGCAGACTCTCAACCACTGTGCCACCAGGGAAGCCCTTGGGTTTGTTTTTGTAGGTCCTTTTCTTCTCTTGTGTTTCCCAGTTAGAGAAGTTCCTGTAGCATTTGTTGTACAACTGGTTTGGTGGTGCTGAATTCTGTTACCTTTTGCTTGTCTGTAAAACTTTTGTATTCTCCATCAAATCTGAAGAGATCCTTGCTGGGTAGAGTAATCTTGGTTGTAGGTTCTTCCCTTTCATCACTTTAAGTATATCATGCCACTCCCTTCTGGCTTGTAGAGTTTCTGCTGAGAAATCAGCTGTTAACCTTATGGGAGTTCCCTTGTATGTTATTTGTCATTTTTCCCTTGCTGCTTTCAATAATTTTTCTTTGCCTTTAATTTTTGCCAATTTGATTACTATGTGTCTCAGCGTGTTTCTCATTGGGTTTATCCTGTATGGGACTCTCTGTGCTTCCTGGACTTGGGTGGCTATTTCCTTTTCCATGTTAGGGAGGTTTTTGACTATAATCTCTTCAAATATTTTCTCTGGTCCTTTCTCTCTCTCTTCTCATTCTGGGACCACTATAATGCAAATATTGTTGTGTTTAATGTTTTCCCAGAAGTCTCTTAGGCTGTCTTCCTTTCTTTTCATTCTTTTTTCTTTATTCTGTTCCATAATAGTGAATTCCACCATTCTGTCTTCCAGGTCACTTATCTGTTCTTCTGCATCAGTTATTCTGCTATTGATTCCTTCTAGTGTAGTTTTCATTTCAGTTATTTTATTGTTCATCTCTGTTTGTTTGTTCTTTAATTCTTCTAGGTCTTTGTTAAACATTTCTTGCATCTTCTTGATCTTTGCCTCCATTCTTTTTCCGAGGTCCAGGATCATCTTTACTATCATTATTCTGAATTCTTTTTCTGGAAGGTTGCCTATCTCCACTTCATTTAGTTTTTTTTCTGGGGTTTTATCTTGTTCCTTCATCTGGTACATAGCCCTCTGCCTTTTCATCTTGTCTATCTTTCTGTGAATGTGGTTTTTGTTCCACAGGCTGCAGGATTGTAGTTCTTCTTGCTTCTGCTGTCTGCTCTCTGGTGGATGCGGCTATCTAAGAGGCTTGTGCAAGTTTCCTGATGGGAGGCACTGGTGGTGGGTAGAGCTGACTGTTGCTCTGGTGGGCAGAGCTCAGTAAAACTTTAATCCACTTGACTGCTGATGGGTGGGGCTGGGTTCCCTCCCTGTTGGTTGTTTGGCCTGAGGCAACCCAACACTGGAGCCTACTTGGGTTCTTTGGTGGGGCTAATGGCAGACTATGGGAGGGCTCATGCCAAAGAGTACTTCCCAGAACTTCTTCTGCCAGTGTCCTTGTCCCCATGGTGAGCCACAGCCACCCCCCACCTCTGCAGGAGTACCTCCAACACTAGGAGGTAGGTCTGGTTCAGTCTCCCCTGGGGTCACTGCTCATTCCCATGGGTCCCGATGCACACACTACTTTGTGTGTGCCCTCCAAGAGTGGAGTCTCTGTTTCCCCCAGTCCTGTCAAAGTCCTGCAATCAAATCCCACTAGACTTGAAAGTCTGATTCTCTAGGAATTCCCCTTCCTGTTGCCAGATCCCCAGGTTGGGAAGCCTGACGTGGGGCTCAGAACCTTCACTCCAGTGGATGGACTTCTGTGGTATAAGTGTTCTCCAGTCTGTGAGTCACCCACCCAACAGTTATGGGATGTGATTTTACTGTGATTGCGCCCCTCCTATCATCTCATTGTGGCTTCTCCTTTGTCTTTGGATGTGGGGTATCTTTTTTGGTGAGTTCCAGTGTCTTCCTGTTGATGATTGTCCAGCAGCTAGTTGTGATTCTGGTGTTCTCACAGGAGGGGGTGAGAGCACGTCCTTCTACTCCACCATCTTGGTACCACCCAGCAAGTCTTTCAGTTAGATTTGATGGAGAGATCAAAAGTTTACAGACAAGCAAAAGCCAAAAGAGTTCAGCACCACCAAAACAGCTTTACAAGAAATATTAAAGGGACTTCTCTATGTGGAAAAGAAAAGGCCACAACTAGAAACATGAAAATTGTTAAAGGATAAAGCTCATTGGTAAAGGCAAATATACAGTAAAGGTAGTAAATCAGTCATGTACAAAGCTAGTAGGAAGGTTAAAAGACAAAAAGCAGCAAAATCAACTATATCCAGAATAAGCAGTTAAGGGATACACAAAACAATTTAATGTAAAATATGATGTCAAAAACAGTAATTGTGAGGCGAGGAAAGTAAAAATGCAGGGTTGTTAAAATGAGTTTGAACTTAAGAGATGAGCAACTTAAAATAATTACACATATATAATATTATATATATATATATTGCTGTATATAAAACTCATGGTAACTAGAAACCAAAAATCTGTAATAGATAGATGTGCAAAAAAGACAGAGGACTCCAAATATAGCACTAAAGACAGTCATCAAATTGCAAAAGAAGAGAACAAAAGAAGAAGAAAGGGGAAAAAAAAAACTACCCAAACAACCCCCAGACAATTAACAAAATGGCAATAAGAACATCCATATCAATAATTACTTAAATGTAAATAGACCAAATCCTCCAACCAAAAGACAGAATGGCTGGTACTAACTACTACTAGAGCCCATCAATGAATCCAGTTAAGTTTCAGGGTACAAAATTAATATACAAAAATCTGTTGCATTTCTATTCACTGACAATGAAATAGCAGAAAGAGAAATTAAGGAAACAATCCCATTTATTATCACATCAAAAAGATTAAGATACCTGGGAATAAACCTGCCTAAGGAGGTAAAAGACCTGTACTTGAAAAACTATAAGACGCTGATGAAAGAAATTGAAGACAACACAAACAGAAGGAAAGCTATACCATGCTTATGGATTGGAAAATCAATATTATTAAAATGACCATAATACCCAGTGCAATCTACAGGTTCAGAGCAGTCCCTATCAAAATACAAATGGCATTTTTCACAGAACTAAAACAAAAATTTTTGAAATTTGTATGGAAACACAAAAGACCCCAAATGAAGAACAGAGCTGGAGGAATCAGGCTCCCTGACTTCAGACTATACTATAAATCTATAGTAATAAAAACTGTATGGTATTGGCAGAAAAAGAGTCATATAGATCAATGAAACAGTGTAGAGAGCCCAGATATAAACCCACACGCTTATGGTCAAATCTATGACAAAGGAGGCAAGAATATGCAATGGAGAAAAGACAGCCTCTTCAATAAGTGTTGCTGGGAAAACTGGACAGCTGCACATAAAAGAATGAAATTAGAACATTTTCTCACACCACATAAAAAATAAATCAAAATGGATTAAAGACCTAAATGTAAGACTGGAAACCATAAAACTCCTAGATGAAAACATAGGCAGAACACTCTGACAGAAGTCGTAGAAAATTTTTTTTTTTTTGGATATGTCTCTTAAGTCAAAGGAAGCAAAACCAAAAATAAACAAATGGGACCTAATTAAACTTAATTTTTTTTTTTTGTACAGCAAAGGAAACTTTTGACAAAACAAAAAGACCTACTGAATGGGAGAAAATATTTGCAAATAATATGACCAATAGGGCTTAATATCCAAAATATATAAACATCTAATATAACTCAATATCAAAAAAAACCCCCAAACAACCTGATTAAAAAATGGGCAGAAGACCTGAATAGACATTTTTTTCTAAAGAAGACATACAGATGGCCAACGGGCACATGAAAAAATGCTCAACATCACTAATCATTAGGGAAATGCAAATCAAAACCACGGTGAATATCACCTCATACCTGTAAGAATGGCTATTATCAAAAAGAACACAAATAACAAATGTTGGTGAAGATGTGGAGAAAAGGGAACCCTAGTACACTGTTGGTGGGAATCTAAATTGGTGATAAGTCAGATAAAAAATACTGCATGTTATCACTTATATGTGGAATCTAAAAATTAAAACTAATGAATATAACAGAAAAGAAACAGACTCACAGATACAGAGAACAAACTAGTGGTAACCAGTTGGTGGGGGAGGGGGGAATATAGGGGTGAGGGATTAAGAGGTATAAACTGTTATGTTAAAATAAATAAGCTACAATGGTACATTGTACAGCCAATATTTCATAATAACTATAGAGTATAATCTATAAAGTTTCAAATCACTATGTTGTATACCTGAAACTAATATAATTTTATAAATCATCTATACCTGAGTAAAAAAAGAAGAAGAAGAGATGTAGTGAACACAGCAAGGAGTCGCTCCTGGGCCAGCTTCTGATGCCAAGGAAATTCCTGCTGGCAGGAGCTGGACAGCCAGGGTCCTTGGCAGCCTGTGACCCTAGACCCCTAGACCATGGAGCTTGGGACCCAGCAGAGCTCACCCTCCAGCTCCACCCCAGTCACTCTTGAGAAATTAATTTAATATGTTTGAGAGTCAGGCTCCTCATCAGTTAAATGTGGATAATGGCAGCTGCCCTGTGTGCATCTCATAGCTGTCACACTCAGGTAAAATTGCGCATGTGAATGTGTCTCATAAGCTGTGATGCTCTCCACAAGAACAGACATTCCCTTTCTTGGCTAAGTCTTGATTTGTACTTGCTGTTGGAAGAGAACAGGTCATGGGTGATGTAAAATAGAAGATCACAGGATATTTTTTACTTGGCTTTGAAATGATTTTTATTTTCTTTAGCAGAGAAATTTGATAATTAGCTTTCCTTGCCTGAGCACTTAGACTGATGTCAGGAGGAATTTAAGCTGTCAGGAAAAAAAAAAAAAAAGAAGGAGGGGAAGAAGGAAGCAAGAAAGGAAGAAAGAGGAAGAATGAAAAAGAGAGAAAAAAAAGGAAGAAGGCAAGCAAGCAAAGAGCAGAGAGGGTGGTTTACCTGAATTCCTTGGGTATGTTTGAAGTGGCATTATACCAAGGTGTGAAAATATGCACATTTACTTTACATCATGGTGAATATTTATTTATTTTTAGTAGGGTATAGTTGTTTTACAGTGCTGTGTTAGTTTCTACAGTACAACGAAGTGGAATTCCCTGTGCTATACAGCAGATTCTCATTAGTTATCTATTTTATACATATTAATGTATATATGTCAGTCCCAATCTCCCAATTCATCCCACGCCACCCCCTTTCCCCCCTTGGTGTACATACGTTTGTTCTCTACATCTGTGTCTCTATTTCTCCCTTGCAGACAGGTTCATCTGTACCATTTTTCTAGATTCCACATGTAAGTGATATTATACGATATTTGCTTTTCTCTTTCTGACTTACTTCACTCTGTACGACAATCTCTAGCTCCATCCACGTCTCTACAAAGGACACAATTTCGTTCCTTGTTATGGCTGAGTAATATTCCGTTGTATATATGTACATCATGGTGAATATTTAAGAAACTTAAGTGTGAGAGCTGCAGAGCATTCCACAGAGGGTAGGAAGGACTGGGGCTGGGAGGGTCTGCATGCCGCCCCGAGGACTGCAGAGGGAGAAAGGAGCTCTGGAGGGTGACCTGCCTGCACTCAGGGGTCATCCTGGTCCCCACCTGGCACTGCATCCCTGGCATCCTCAGAGGAACTCCTGGATAATTATGGGGAAGGAGAGCTCCTCCGTGCCTTGGCCACGGAGAGGGCAGTGAAGGGCACGTGAGGGGCAGAGAGAAGATGCGTCCCCGGCCTCACCAGCTGACCAGATGGGGGCACGGTGGACGTGGTGCTGGGCTGAAGGAGAAGGCTTTGGAGTCCGGTGGGCATGGGCTGGATTCTGGTTGTGTCACTTATTAGCAGTTGTAAATCTCTCTGAGCATCAGTTTTGTCAGCGGCATCAAAGGGAGATAACGCCTGCTTCATGGGGTTGCTGTGAGGGTAGAGGGCATCCTGTGCAGAGCACCCTGGGCGGACGTTTGTCCTGAGTGTGCCCGGCCCCTCCACTTGACCTGTGTTCTCTCCTGCCCGAGGACCCAGGGCCCCCTGTGGTAGGGCTCAGGAGGCTAGGCTGGTAGACGCTCCAGTCAGATTTTCAGAGAAGCCACCTTTGCGTTCTGACCCTGAGATCAGACAGTTAGGGAGCTTGGTGGGAGGGGGTGAGGAGAGGGTCAAGCATTTGAGTGTCCAAGGCAAAAATAAAGGTCCTCAGATGCTCTGGTGGAGCAGGGCGTCCAGCTTTATTTTTATCAGCACACCCCTTGGGATCTCGTTTCTTCAGACAAAAGTCTTACCTGGAAGCCCACAGGCACCCACCAGGTAAAGGTGAGACAGTTCTGTGGTGGAGCCCCTCCCAGAGCAGACCCGCCCTCCCTTCCCAGGGGGAGTCCCGAGACTTCTGGGGCCCAGAGCTGGTTAATTCAGAGCCACTTCTAGAACTAAATCTTAATCCAGGGATTATCTCCAGACACCATGATGTCTCTTGGCAGAGGGGTTCTTGCTATTCCCTCCTTGACTGGGTTGCTGCATATTTTAGGTAAGATGACACCGGCTACTCCCAGACATCAGCGGCTTAGTGCAGTAGAAGTTTGCTTCTTGCTCACATGACGGTCCGCTACAGAATTTCTGATCAGCAGGTGGCGTTCCATCCCGTGATGGTGGAGGAACTCAAGGTCCTTCGTCAGTGGTTCTTCTATTTCAGAAGGCCTTGCTCCCTCTTTATCTAGAGGTGGGGGCGGGGTGGGGGGGAACCACGGCGGGGGCACAGATACTTCCTAGAGGCCAGGAAAAGGCACCCTGTGTTCGCTTGTGTTCCATTGGTGAGAGCTCTGCACGTGGCCACGTTTAATGGTGAGAGAGGCTGGGAAGTTGAGTCTGGCCACGGGCCCAGAGAGGAGGGCAGAGCAGAAACCTGGGTGTTGGTGGACAGCCAGCCAGCTTTCCCACAGGTGGCCCTCTGGTCCCCGAATACCCTTTGGGGCTCTCCTTCCCACGCAGAGCCCCTCGCACACCCTGGCCTCTGAGGACACACGGTCTTCCCTGCCAGGATCCCCTGTGGTTTCTCAAGGTCTGTGAACTAAAAGGCAAGCTCTCCACCCCTCACACTTGCCCCCAGTACCACCGGGGTCCCCCCTGCCCATTCGGATCGTGCCCAGTGGTAGGCACTCAGCATCCACAGGAGTGGTGCCATCTTGCTGGGCGGGCAGAGTGAAGACGCTCTACGCTTGGTTGGACCCTGCTTCTGCTCTGGGAGAAGAGTCCTTGTCTGCTGCTCTCAAAGTGCCTGCTCTGCCCTTTGTCCACCCCTGCTGTGGTCACATCTGAGGCGGGCGCTGAGGAGACTGACCTCTTGGGAGCGGCACCACTTGCCCAGCCTGCTTCCGTCTGGGGCGAGTTTTCCACTCTCAGGCTCCTTTGGTATTCAGCTCCCTTAAAAACTTTGGTGGGTTTCTGAACTGTTTGCTTCCAGTCAGTGCCAAATGCTGGTAACAGCACCCAAAGTTCTTTCCGAGGTACAGTTCTCAGTGTGTTTCATTTTTTCTTCTTTATCCCTACCTCGCACCTAGGGCTCCCCCCACCTCCCCAGTTTAATAGCGGCCACCATGAGCTGTCGGAAACAGTGGGCTTGGAAGGTGATTTGTTTGCCAGGGCCGCCGTCACAAAGTACCACAGGCTGAATGGCTTATAAAAAGGCACTCATTGTCTCACGATTTTGGAGGCTGGAAGTCCGAGGTCAAGGTATCAGCAGGGCTGTTCCTCCCGAGGGCTGTGAGAGCCTGTTCCCTGCCGCACCCCAGCTCCTGGCGGTCTGCCGCCAGTCTCTGACGTCCCTTGGCTTCTGCTACATCACCCTGACCTCTTCTTTCATCTTCACATGGCATTCTTCCCGCGAGGGTATCTCTGTGTCCAAATTCTCCCTTTTCGTAAGGACGCCAGTCATAGTGGATCGGCCCCCCTACTCACCTATGGCCTCATCTTCACTGATCTCATCTGCAGTGACCCTCTTTCCAAATAAGAGGTCCTGGGGCTAGGACTTCAGCTTCTGAATTTTTAGGGGACACAGTTAACCCATGGCAGAAGGCAGACAGCCTCTTTAATCTGATCTCTGTTACAGGGCTGAGTCCCTCTGCTTCACTGAGGATTCTTCACGAACCTTTGCTACTAAAAGCCCTTTCAGTTTCATCCCTGTCCCAGCTGTTTGTTGCCCCAATTTCTGAACTCTCTTCAAACATTCTTCCTAGAAAGAAAACTAATCCAGAGGAAAGGAGATTAGCATACAATGAAGACCTACTAAGTGCATTATATTAGTTTTGGGTGTATGATATAATGATTTAATATATTGTGAAATGGTCACCACAGTAAGTCTAGTAAACATCCATCACTATACATAATTACAGATTTTTTTTCTTGTGATGAGGACTTTTAATCATGTACCCTCCTAGCAGCTTTCAAAGACACAACGCAGTATTTTAACTATAGTTACCATGCTGCACATCACATCCCCAGGACTTACATTTTTGACCCTCTTCACCTATTTCACCCAGCTTGGTTTTTGCTCTTTGTTTTTTATTTTAGGTTCCACACAAAAGTGAGATTATACGGTACTTGTCTTTCTCTGTCTGACTTATTTCCCTCAGCATAATGCCCTCAAGGTCCATCCACATTGTCACAGTCCACAAGCAAACTCTGAACAACATGTACCCTCCCTAACCTCAATTCTTTGTCCAGATGTCAGTTCCTGGGGGAGCGTTCCCTGAACACTCCATTTAGAATTTTGCTGCTCCAGTATTTCTGATCTTAGACCCTTTCTTGCTCTTTTTCTTTGTAACACTTGTCCTGATCACCTTCTGATGCAGTGTGTCATTTTCTAATCTTGTTTATTGTCTGTCTCTCTAGGTGTTTACTCCTTGAAGACAGCAGAGATTTTTGCTACTTTGTTCAGTGAAGTACTCTCAGTGCCTGGAACAGTGCCGGGCACCTCGTTGAATGAATGGATTGAAGGTGTCTCGTGGAACCTGGGAGATTGGGGCCGAGGGCAAGTTCCCAGGGGCTGAGCCAGTGTTACAGGTAAGCAGATGGGCGAGTCCCAGCCCAGTGATTTCCCAGGTGTGGACCTGAGTTGAGGGAAGTTACTTCATCTTTCTGTTCTTTAGTTGCCTTGTTGGAAAATGCGGGCAATCACCGTCCTTCCCCTATTGGACTGTTGGAGGATTAACTCACAGAACACACAGCATGCCCAGGGGTGTGGCACGCTGGTGGTGCTGACTAATGTTGGGTCTTATTCATCCCGTGTTGGTGACACTGATGCTCACAAAAGGAAATAGCCCTGCCTTTTCTCCTGTCGCTTCGCTGTTGATGTACTTTTTGTTTGACCCTTATGTTGGGGAATGCGAAATGATGCCCCTGTAGGTAAGAAGGCAGAAGGTGGCTTTTGCTATAAGATACTTGGTGTTATTCCACTTGGCTTCTTCCTGGCCCCGTGGACAGTCACCCAGTTGTGTGCACAGCTGTGAGACCACTGGGCTTGCCAACAGCTGGCCTGGTCCCGGGTGTTGCCCTGCCCCAGCCCCACCCGGCCAGACACCTCGGTCCGGGAGTCTCATCACGCCCCTTGCCTCGTTTCTTTATTTGTGAAATAAAGGGGTTTCTTTCTTGGTAGGTAACTTGAAGAGACTTCTGGCATTTGGGGCATCGAAGGGTTGTGATAGAGACGAAACTGGAAGGGACTTGAGTAATAACAGCCCATTAATAGTTTTCATTAAACAGTGTGTAAAGTTCCTTCAGTTCCGACTTTTCCTGATACTGCCCTCTATGGTTTAGCCAGAACTATTTCTCCCCCGTTACTGTCCAGCCGCTCAAGTCACTAGGTTCTATAGGCTGTCATGCTTGCCAGACTCCCGTGTCTCTCCTGGTGCCACCTGGGCAGATTCTCCTTTGGCCTCGGGACCGTCTTTCCATGAACCGTCCTGGACCAATGGGATCAGCCTTGGTTCTCCAGCTTCAGAGCGCAGGAGATCTGGCACTTGGCAGTCTCCTCTCCGCCCAGGAGGGCTGGGATGTGCAGGTGCAGAGAGGGTGCAGGGACGACAAGGCACTGACACCCCAGCCCGCAACCCCCGACCCTGTCCCTTCTGCACACGAGAGCTGATTCAGGGCCAGTGAGGACAGGACCGGACAGCTGTACTCTGACTGACTGTGCTCTCGTTAACGAAGGGAGCAAGCAGCACTGGGCTGTAATGACATCACAGTGTGTCAGGTCTGATTATGCCAATGGATTCCTTTGGCTCATCACAGGGACTCCCGGCTGGGTTCGTGTCAGGGATTCCCAGAGGATCTGGAGAGGCTGTCGGGGTGGAGTGGGAGCTGCTCCTGCGGTCCCCATTGCCTGTCCAGGGCAGCAGCTGCTGTGTTGCCCTGGGATTCAGGCCGAGCCCATTCTGGAGAGCATCCTGGAGCTTGTGGTCCCCCAGGAGTGGCAGAGCTCGCCCCTTTGCACCCTCACCACGGTGGCTGCAGGCCAGGGGCCTGGCCCCAGCGTTGGTCCAGCCACCCCTGCTCCCGCCCACAACCTGTGAAGCACCTCTTGACCCCCAGAGGGTTCATCGCTCGTACTTTGGCCAGAACATTAGCCCATTCTGTGCCTGTGCCTTCCATTTGTATCTCTTTCCAGCTCTCTTTCTCCATCTCTTCCTCCAGTTGTGGGTGTATTTTCATGATGGGGCTAGACTTCACTTTTGGCTGGGCAGGTAGCATATTGCCTATTTAAGGCATCTTGAGAAAACTCAGAAACCCAAATAATCGCACTCTCACCTCACCAGCTGCCTAAAATTTTTTGGGGCTTAAATCAGATGTGTGTTAAAGGGGCCCATCTCCCATGGGTAAATGTGCAGTGCTTTAAGCTCTTATCCATCATACCCATGGGGGGATAATCTCCAGGTCCTCTCTTTAGGGGAGTTATCAAAGGTGGTGGAGAGAAGGGACACTGAGAGCCTTGAAGGGAGGGTGGGGTCTCTACTAGAGACAAGGGGAAAGAATAGTGAGACCGGGGGTCGGGACGCTACATGGTCATACTTTCTCCAGAGCTGCCAGGGCTACATCTCCAGCAGTCACTTGTAGGACACACCGGTGTATCCCCCTGTCCTACTCCAGAGGGTCCCGCTCAAAGCTGTGTCTCTGGACAGACCCTGGCAGACCCCGAATTCCAGGAGGCAGGGCCGCGTCTCACAGCGTGTGGGCAGAATGGTGTTCAGGACCAGCGTTTAGGGCAGGCCCCCTGAGCCTCAGAGGGCTGAAGAGGATGCGGGTGGAGCCATGGGGTGTGGACAAGTCGGGTGTAAGTTCTGGCAGAGTTTCAGGACCATGGAGCGCATTTCTCTGGGAGCTCTGGACATGATGCAATATTGGAATAGGAGACTCAGAGTTTGGAGCTGAGGGCATTAGTTTTCTACTGCTGCTATGCAAATTGCCACCAGCAGTGGCTTGAAACACACATCGGACAGTTCTGTGGGTCAGAAGTCCAGCACGGGTCTCAGCGGCTAAAGTCACAGCGCCGGCAGGGCCGTGCTCCTTCCTGGACTTTCCTCCTGTGCCTCTTGCCTCTTCCAGCCTCTCGAGTCCCATGGCTCACAGTTCCCTCCTCTGTCTCCAGAGCCAGCAGCGTGGCATCTCTCTGACCTTCTTCTGTGGTCACACACCGTCCCCCCACCCCCACCCCTTGTGACCAAGGCAGGGGAAGGTTTCTCTGCTTTTAAGGACTCATGTCATTAGGTTGGGCTCGTCTGGAGGATCCTCACGAAGGTCCTTAACTTTACTGACCTGGGCACAGTCCCTGTTACCATGTAAGGTCACACACTCACTGAGTAGGGGGATGGGACACAGACATCTTCGGACCATTATCCTGCCACCACCTGGCAGTACTTAGACAAACCTCCAGCAGGTGCCTAAGGACAAGCTGCTGGGAGGGTCTGATCCTCAGAGCAGAGACTCTGGGGAGGGGTCTGTCGGGGCCCAGTGCTGACCTTTCTCGCTGACTCTGGGCAGACGGGAAGGGACTGGCGGGATGCTCGTTTCTTCTTCCTGGGGGCATAGCCGAGCCAGGCTACGCTTTCCTCATAGTTATGTGGGGACAATGGTCTGTGGGGAGGAGTGAAGCTTGCAATGCCCAGGCCTGGTGCATGCTCTCCATGGCGGTGGGATGCAGATGACCTGGGACAAGGCTGCCGGGCACTGCCGGAGGGGAGTCTACTGGCCCGGCAGGAGCCTGAGTTGGAGCAGGGGCCCCTCCCCCACCCACATGCGTCAGGCTGTGATGTGAGTGCAAAGCAGACTTAAAAAAAAAAATCTGTCTGTCTATCTGTCTATCTGTGCCGGGTCTTAGTTGTGGCACGCAGGATTTTTTTTTAGTTGCGGTGTGCAGACTCTTAGTTGTGGCATGCATGTGGGATCTAGTTCCCTGACCAGGGCTCGAACCCGGGCCCCCCACGTTGGGGGTGCGGAGTCTTATCCACTGGGCCACCAGGGAAGTCCCGAAAAGCAGACTTTGAAGAGTTAAACTGCTGAATTGTGGGCTCTCTGTTATAGGGTTAGGTCACCCTGAGTGACACAGAAAGTGATCCCAGGAGTGGTGCTTCCAGAACAAAAAGTCTAAAACATGGGACGTTGACTTACTAGTCAGGTGGCAGGTGGTGAGGGCTGGGAGGTGGGAGAGCCCGTGAGTGGGGATAAAGCGCTTGGTAGGGCTTCACGGCGATGACTTGGAAGGGAGGAGACCTTGTGCCTCCTGAGGGGTCAGCTCCAGGAGGGGTGTTGGGGAAGAATTAACTAACTTTGAAGAAAAATAAAAGGGAGTGGAGAAAATGTGGAAATTCGGGCCATCAAACGTGTTCCAGCTGTTACTGCTGTGTAAGAAATCACTCCAAAATATAGCACATAACCCTAGGTTCATCCGAAGCGTGAAGATTTCTTTTCCTCCCAGAGATTCTGGGCTTCAGGAATTCAGGCAGGACATCGCAGGGGCGTCTTGTGTCTGCCCCACAGTGTTTGGGTCTCAGCTGGGAGGCTGGAGGGCGGGGAACTGGGATCTTGGGATGCTCACTGACTCAGAGGTGTGGGGCGGGCTGGGGGCCAGGGGCTGGGGGCCTCTGCACGAGGCAGTGAGTGCGTCCTTACAGCCTAGACAAGCCAGCCGCCGGGCATGGGTGTCCCATCCTCTTCCTGTTGGTCACTGTCACCAAGTCACTAAGGCCGCCGTGCCTAGAGGGAGGGGAGTGAGGCCCTCACGCACGGTGGGCTGGGTGTCAGGCTCGAGAGAACAGAGAGCCTGGCTGGCAAAATGGCCACAGCCATGTTTTGGACACAATCAGCCACAAAGGGTTTGGGAAAGCTGGTTGCTCCCTAAAGAGCAGGAGGTAGGATTGAGAAAGTTTGTGAGAGACAGTGACCCAGCAAAATAAAAACTTGGTCCCGTAGCAGAAAATGAGGTTGGGGTGTGTCATCCCATGGAAGCCTCAAGACGGCTGATGAGAAAATGAGAGGCACGAAGGTGAGGGAAGAAACTAAGAAGTTGTGTACATTTTAGGATTACGTTGAGAAAAGATTGCTTTTTTCATATAGGGACTGACTGGAAGCAAATGGATCAGAAGCTACTAAGCCTTTGAGGTGTTTGTATTGCAGAAAGCAAGGGAGTGACTGAGTGAGCAAAGACCCACGAGCCTCCCCTCTCCTGTTTGGCAGGACGCAGCAGTGAATGAGTCTGAGATGTCCGAGAATTGGGCGGCCGGGAGCCCTGACGTCCCGTTACCACGAGGCCGAGAGGGGTGACTGGTGGGGAACAGCTCCCCATGGGCAGAGGTGGGGCTGTGGACGAAGTGTCAGCTGGGCTGCCCGCTGCACCCTCTCCTCCGGGACAGGACTGTGTAACCGTGGCTACCTCGTCCTGCTCCACTATCTCAAGCTGGGTTTGTGAACGGCAGACACTTCCCTGTATCTCGCAGGTCACCACTCACAGGAGGCGTGTCCAGTCCAGACGAGAGGGCTGCGAACGCAGGGGTGGCTTCGGGTCTCTGTGGAGAGGGCTGGACGTGAGCTGTGCTGGGGGAGAGTGGAGCGGAAGGGTGGGCTGTGTCCTCTCCCTTGTGGCCTGTAGTTGGGTATGGCCAGGCGAGATGCACCCACTTCCAGTTCCCCTCTGACCTTCCCTTCGTCCTGCCAGCTGGGCTCAGAAGGGCCGGGGAGGACTCCGAGTGATCCAGCAGCAGTGCCCCTCCTGGCCTCACCCCCGACATCCCTGCCACCCACAGTCTACCGGGATGTGAGCAAGAAATGAGCCTTCGGGGTTTTGTAAATAGCAGTTAGTCTGCCCTGACTAGTGCAGACTGTTTTCCCGACATACCCTTTGAAGAGACAGTGAATGACATTTGTAGGTAAGTCCATTTCTTTCATGCACCGGCATGTCAATTCCCTGCCTCTCCCGGTCCCGCCAGCCGTGGCTGACTGCTTTGAAGGCGTACAGATGACCTAAACTGAGTCGGCCACCTCACCAGGCTGGGGGCATTTGGGTTGGGAGTTTATAGGCTGCTGTTGTGCATTGTGGATGAGAGGGGCCCAGGAGGGCAGCCGTTGGTCACTGCTGGGCACAGAAACAGGGGACTGGGCAGTGGGAGAGGACGGTGCAGAGAGAGCACGGCCGGGTGCCGTGCACCGTGGAGAGTGAGGAACTGGTGCTGGGCCTTCCCGTCCCAGCTGTCCTTTCCCGGGTTCTAGGACAGATTCCTTGTTTATATAATCAACTCCCTTTGCGTCTACTTTTAGTGGGTTTCATTTGTCATAAACCGGCATTGACTAAGACAGAAGCAACATGGAAGAGCGTTCATGGAATGCCGGGTGGAGGGAGCAGGGCACACAGTAGATTGTATGTATGTTATGACCTTGAACTTGTGCTGGTCATTGTATATACGTGTATAAGAAATGTAGGACATACACCAACATATAACAGTGGTTATCTCTGGGAGAAGGGGCAGTATAGGTAATTTTTAAACTTTCTGGTGCTCTTGGTATTTAAATTTTGTACCACCAGCTCTGGACCCTCGATGTTCTACTCTCAGCCCCTGACTGGCTCTTCTGAAGGCTTGCTGGCCAGCCTTGAAGGCTGGCTTTTACCCTTTGGTGCCTGTTGAATTCTTTCGCTTTTGTTCCAGTCTTGTCCATCTGGCCTGGCCACATCTTCTTCCTAGGAGCCAGTTGGCTTGATATGTCTCATTTCCCAGAGCAGAGATGATCGTCTTACTCCAGCCTCACCCATGTCCCCTCTCCTTCCTGCTTGCCCCTCAGAGGCTTGGTATTACAGAGCTCTAGCAATCGTACTGCAAAGGCAGCAAACTAACAGTGGGGGGAAGATCTAGACCTAGAGAACGCAGGCCTCTCCTGGAGCTCCCCAGGGGGCCCAGCCAGACTCTGTCCTGGAAGGACACGGTGGTCTCCCTGCTTCCGAGACTGGGGATGTTTGCCAGAATGGAATTGCCCCAGCTCCACATACAATGCTGTTGGTTGAAACTCATATTTTGAAAATGCTGATGACATTTTCATTTTATTGTTTAGTTTAATTATCATCCTCTTATTGCCTTGAAACAATGTTCTCTTTCCCCTGCAGGAATGTTAGCCCAAACACAGCCGCATCCTTGGGTTATGTGGGAGAAGGGACCTGGACGGAGTGAAACAGACTGCAGGCAGGAAATGAGTTTGACCCGCAGTCTGTGTGCAGGATTCCCAAATCTGCCCTGGATTTGGGAAGCGTCTCTGTCATTAGAACAGGCATCCCTGAGAGGGGGCATTGACCCTGGAGGCCAGCACAGCTGACCAGTACTCTAGGGGAAGGGATATCCACTCTCAGAGACGATTGTCCTTGAGGGAAGGCAGAGATGTGTTTTCAGTCCTCTTTTTGGGAGACAGGGGGATTTATTAGGAAATTAGAAGTCGAAGCTACGTAGGAATCCATAGTTCAAAGTGCTGAAGCACAGTTCAGAAATAACTTTGCTGCTTTAAATGATATCTGTGTTTACACATGAGGCATCTTGTACGATTCATGAGGATTTTGCATCATTTACCAGGAAGGATCAGCAACTATAACTTCACCTTCTTGTAACTTTGCAGGTCCTAGGCATGCACGGCCTCACCTGACAGGCACATTTGTACCATTGCAGGGACTTTGTGATGAGCGTGGCAGCACTCACAGGGTACAGATGTCATTGATAACAGCAATTCTTGGCTTCCAAACAAACCAAGAAAGTCAGTATTATTCCCATTTCGACTCCTGTTCCTACCCCAGGAACCAAGGCTCTGAGAAGTTACACGTTGGAGCTAAGGTTACAGCACTGTAGGGCTGCAGTAAACCTCAAGATCATCTGGCTCCAAGGTCCAGGTCTTATTTCTCTAAACATGGCAGTGATGGGACCAAAACACACAGCAACCCAACCCAACCCAACCTAACCTAACCCAACCCAACGCGGTGCAACACAATACAAGCCAACCCAACATGACTGAACCCAACACAACCTAACTCAACCCATCAACCCAAGCCAAAACAACCCAAGCCAACACCACCCAACGCAATTCAACCCATCCCAACCTGACCCAACACAACACCACCCAATTCACAACCCAACCCAATGCCACACGGTACACCCAATACAACACAATCTAACCCAATCCAGTGTAAGACCCTGTTGCTTGGAGGACAGGAGAGAGCTCTCCCCCCTGCACAGAGGGAGGCATTTACATCCTTCAGTTTTCCAGTTCCCCTTGGATTTAATCTTGTTAGGCTGTTAAACTGTGACATTTGAAGGAGAGAGACATCACTTAGGGTATCCAGATCCTCCAGATATTTGATACTTATTTTGATATAATGGGATTTGGTGGGGGCTTTGCTAGGGAAACCCTGGGGTAGCGTGTGTCGATGGCTGTCAGTTTGTAACGTGTGACAGGTGGAGAAAATACTGTCAATCTTGAGAAGGATTAGGGCAAACATTTTATATTTTGTTCCATGGAATTGCTGTTCAGCATTTACCTTGACACTCATTTGGTCAGTTTTCTGTCCTTCTGATTCTCTCTCTGTTCACAGGTCCCCCAAACTCCACTGTTGCTGGGGAGATAGTTATACAGACGCACTGTTCTGTTTTCAGAGCACATAGGGCTGTGTGCTGAAGGCTGTCCTCAGCCTTTCCTTTTGGATCCTTTGAAATTTCATTGTCTTATCAAAGGATCGAATCCAGTGAATCCTTTACAATTAGGTTTCCATGGATAAGAGACGGTGAGAGGTACTAGTATTACAACATCCACTTGCAAATATCAATTATTAATCTGACAAGCTGGGGGATTTAGGGCTTTCTGAGCCAGACACTGAGAGGCTGAACATTTTCAGTCTCTAAAAGCTCGGGATCTGGGTCCAGCAGTCCAGCAGGATCACTTCCTTGCCATGTAAATTTGTGTTTTGGCCGAAGGTCCTTCTCAGTGTAGGCAGAGGCCTCTGTCAAAAGCAGGCTGAGCATGGCAGCTGTCCCAGGACTGGCTCCATTCCCTTCCCTCCCCCTCCTCCTTTCTCGTGGGCCTTTCTATGGGGCTGGGCCCTCGTGGGGCTTATCAGGTGCACCTCATTCACTGGGCTCCACTGTATGAGATGGGTCTCAGCTGGAGGCAGCCATGTAGGGGGAAAAAAGGGCTGATTGAATTTGGTTTGGGACCAGCTCCAAGTCCCGCAAGGCTTGCTAATGTTTGGGGGTGATTTCCATATCACTCTAAAGTTGCTTGTCTTTCTCCCAAAGGCAAAGGCTGCTGCCAAGAGTGGAGGACTTAAAGCTGGAGGCTGCCCTAAAGATGGGAAATGAGGCAAACTCCGTTTCTGGGGCTTGTGCTGTGTGTGTGTGTGCGTGTGCGTGTGTGAGCACGACGGTCCTCGGCTCCCTGCTAGCTCCCTGTAGTAGAGATCACAGTGCCGAGGAGAAGACCAGGGCTTGGCTAGGCATCTGGCCAGTGACGAGCACAGGGTGACACTGTGTGAGGGCGAGAGGGGGCTCCTGGGAGAAAATGGAACGTGGCAGCGTGAGCCTTGGATACTCTGGAGAGACGTGCAGGGCAGGGTTGGCCATGAGTGTGGAGTGACCTTCAGTGAAACAGGAGGAGCCAGGACAAGCTCGTTTGCAGCCGGATCTGGTGGAATCCCTTTATGCAAGCCACTGGCTGCTCTGTACCACATAGGTTCTAGGCTGTGGACGGAGACAGTGATTCTCTTGGAGGTATGATAACATAGAGGAAGGAGGTACTGGGATGAATGAGCCGCTGCCCTTGTCCTCGAGGAGCTCCCTGCTGAGCTGGGGGACAGGTGCAACATTTGGAAGAGGCTGTGACATGTGTGACTGTGCATTTGGTGGGAGGAAGATTAGGTGGCTTCTGAGGTCCTTTTCAGTTTGAGGGCTGAGTTTCTACGAAGCCAAGTCGGACACATTATTCATTCACTTGATTCTTCAGCAGTTATGTATGAAGCACGTTTGATAACTCACGTCCTGGGGTCCAGTGAGAAGGAAGACAGAAGCGCCCCTGCACGTATGGAGCCTGGTATCCAACAGATGTTGAAGGGACGATTTGTATGACACACAGACCTAGGCAGGCCCTCTCCTTGGGGTGGCAGGTGTGGCTTCTCAGAGAAAGGGGTGACTAAGCGATACCTGACAGTGATTGGCTGGATGACAGGGCGAGGGAAGGGGGACAGATGAGGGCGTGGGCGTGCATGCAGGTCCTGCCATGAGGGAGAAGGTGACATCTTCAGGGCTGGGAGGGGTCCAGGCTGCCGGGAGGAAGTGGAGGTGAAGTTAGACAGGAAGGGAGGCAGGAGCTGAATTATGCCTGGCTCTGCCACATGTTTTCTTTATCCTAAAGAAGGAGACTGTGACCCTCTCAGCCTCAGGTCAAAGGGAAGCCTTTCCCGAGTGCCTGAAAGTACAGGAGGCTTCCCTGGTTACACAGTCTCAAAGAACAGATCTTTTCCTTCAGAGCTCTTATCCAACTTATAATTAAAATGATTTTCATGTTTGTTTTTTAATGGCTGTCATGCTCTACCACTAAAAATGCAAGGACCGTCACAACTTTTCTAACCAGTCTGTATCCAGTGCTCATTACAGCGGCTGGCACATTGTGGAAATGTCATAGATGATGATTGCCTGGATACGTGCGTCCCAGCGGGTGTCTAGGGATTCCTTTGCCCGCATTGTGGGCAACTCTTGCAGAAGACCAGGTGAGATAAGGGCAGGTTGAAACAGGTGGGAGGTGGTATTGACAAATAGAAAGAAGTGGGCAGACAGTGAGAAGCACCCAGGATGTTGTGGTGGGTTAGCTGGGAGAGAGGGGGGAAGGGCTGCCCAGGTTTCTGGCTGGAGCAGCTGCATGGATAGGGTGCCTTTACTGATGTGAGTTCTCGAAGAGGAGCTTAACGAGTGGCCTGGGGTGGAGATAACGCATCCAGTTGCAGAGGCCCACGCAGTGGCACATCTGACCTCTTGCTCGTTGCATGTAGATGGACCACTTCCCATCTCCCTGTTCTCTGCACATGGATGCTTTTCCATCGGGCTCTCGTGCACGAGTCTGTTGTCCATGCAAATAGTATGAAGTGAGGAATTCTCTGTTGTCGGCTCTTCAGATGGTCACTTGAGAAGTCGTGTGGGGAAGACAGGACGAGTGCTTCAGCACAGCGCACTGTCTTCACTTCTGGGCAGCTCTGTTCTGACTCCATGGACTTCCCTTCCCACTTAAACCGGGTTGACAGGCTGGACGGGGAAGTTGGTGTGCTTTACCAAACCATCCTTGAGATCCTGTCTAGCCCACAAGCAAAAGACATCCCTATTGATTGTATTACTTCTTTTCTCTCAGCCCAAGCTGGTTGAGTTAGAAGTAGACACTTGGTCCAAGGCCAGCTTACCAGAGCAGTGGTCAATCAAATTCTCTCAGGGATCTGGTCAGTGGAGGTATTTGAGCAGAAATGTCTGTAGGCTTGGCACTGGGGCACTCTGAGGGACCAGGAGAATATAATGAGTAGATGACCCATAGTGAAGAGACAGAGAAGGACATAGATACACAAGTGACGATGAAAGGCCAGTTGGAGGGAGGGGGTGAAGAGACTGATTTCCAGTTCTTATTTCAGCAGAATTGAAGGGAACTTATGTCCTTTCTCCTATGTCAAATGCAGCCCATAGAGAATGGGAATTTTGCCTTTTCTCCTTGTAGGAGCAAGCTGGGGATGAAGTCTCTACTACTTGTTCCTACTTGTTTACCTGAAATATTTAGGATGTACAGTCAAAGAGAGTAATAGCAAATGTTTGTGTACTCACCAACTAGATGGGCCAGATCTTAGCCTTTCCTCTTTTGCTATATTTCGTTGACATCTCTATACTTCTCCCCTGTTCCATGCTACTCCTTTCTCTCTCAGAGGTACCCACTGCTCTATATTTGTTGTTTATCAGATAATGTTTCCATATTCAATATACTCATTGACATTATAAAGTATTGGGATTTTTTTGCTTGGTATTAAACTTTATATAATTGGCTTTATTCTGTAAAAAATTTTGTAATGTTCTTTTCACTTAATGTTATGTATTTTAAGTTTGTCCATGTTACTCACTGCAGGTCTAATTTTTTCATTGGCACTGCTGTAGATTATTGGGTTGCATGACTATATTCCAGTATATCCATTCTTCTATGGATGATCTTTCAAATTGTTTTCCTATATTTTTCCAATTACAAAAACGTTACAAAGAATATTCTCACGCAGGGCTCCTAATGAAGACACACGGGGTTTCCCTAGGGAAGATACTTAGAGTTGTAGTCACTAGATCTTAAGGCCGTGCACATCTTCAACATAACTAGACTTAGCCAAATTGTTTTCTAAAGTGGTTTACTAATTCTGCCTTGCAGCAAGTTCCGATTGCTCTGTATTCTCACCAACGTTTGGCATCATTAGACTTTTAAATCTTTGCCAATAGATGGATGTGAAATGGTATATCACTGTTGTAATTTACATTTCTATGATTACTAGTGAATTGGCTATATTTTCATATGTTGGCCATTTCAGCTTTTTTTTCCCCTAAGAATTGCCTGTTTATTCCAGTTGCCAATTTTCCTCCATAGGATTGTTTGCTTTTGCTTATTTAGTTTCTATACGTTCTCAATATAAATCCTTGTTGGCTATATGTCTTGATTAAATCTTTTCCTTATTTGTGGTTTGTCTTTCCAATTTGTATATGGTAACTTTTCATGTTGATAGGTTTTAAGTTTTAATGTGAAATTTATAAGCCTTCTTTATGGCTGGTGCTTTATGTGTCTTAAGAAATCCTTTTGTACCTGAAGTCATAAAGATATTCTTTAATTTTCTTCTGAAGGTTTTTAAAGATTTATTTTGTATTTAGTTTTTAGATCCATGTGGAATATATTTTCAGTCTGAAGTGAGGAATATAATTTTGGTTTTCTCCAAATGAGTATCTTGTGGTCTTGGCATCATTTATTTATTACCCTGTACTTTACCCAGTACTCCTCACTCTGTCCTATATACCAACTTTCATTATATTCAAGGTTCTGTCCTGGACCTTCTATTTTGTTTCCTTCATTTCTGCAGCAGTGTCACATTATTTTAACTTTAGCTTTATATTAATATCTGATATAATGATTTTTCCCACTTTGTTCTTCTTAAAAGTTTTTGGTCAATTTTTCATCTTTTTCTTTTTTTTTAAACATCTTTATTGGAGTATAACTGCTTTACATTGTTGTGTTAGTTGCTGCTGTATAACAAAGTGAATCAGCTATACGTATACATATATCCCCATATCCCCTCCCTCTTGGGTCTCCCTCCCACCCTCCCTATCCTACCCCGCTAGGTGGTCACAAAGCACCGAGCTGATCTCCCTGTGCTATGCGGCTGCTTCCCACTAGCTATCTATTTTATATTTGGTACTGTATATATGTCCATGCCACTCTCTCACTTCGTCGCAGTTTACCCTTCCCCCTCCCCGTGTCCTCAAGTCCATTCTCTACGTCTGCGTCTTTATTCCTGTCCTGCCCCTAGGGTGGTCAGAACCCTTTTTTTTTTTTTTTTTTAGATTCCATATATATGTGTTAGTATATGGTATTTGTTTTTCTCTTTCTGACTTACTTCACTCTGTATGACAGACTCCAGGTCCATCTACCTCACTACAAATAACTCAATTTCGTTTCTTTTTATGGCTGAGTAATATTCCATTGTATATATGTGCCACATCTTCTTTATCCATTCATCTGTCAGTGGACACTTAAGTTCCTTCCATGTCCTGGCTATTATAAATAGAGCTGCAATGAACGTTGTGGTACATGACTCTTTTTGAATTATGGTTTTCTCACGGTATATGCCCAGTAGTGGGTTTGCTGGGTCATATGGTAGTTCTATTTTTAGTTTTTTAAGGAACCTCCATACTGTTCTCCATAGTGGCTGTATCAATTTACATTCCCACCAACAGTGCAGGAGGGTTCCCTTTTCTCCACACCCTCTCCAGCATTTGTTGTTTGTAGATTTTTTGATAATGGCCATTCTGACTGGTGTGAGATGATACCTCACTGTAGTTTTGATTTGCATTTCTCTAATGATTAGTGGTGTTGAGCATCCTTTCATGTGTTTGTTGGCAATCTGTATATCTTCTTTGGAGAAATGTCTATTTAGGTCTTCTGCCCATTTTTGGATTGGGTTGTTTTTTTTTTTTTTTGATATTGAGTGCATGAGCTACTTGTAAACTTTGGAGATTAATCCTTTGTCAGTTGCTTCATTAGCAAATATTTTCTCCCATTCTGAGGGTTGTCTTTTTCTCTTGTTTATGGTTTCCTTTGCTGTGCAAAAGCTTTTAAGTTTCATTAGGTCCCATTTTTTTTATTTTTGTTTTTATTTCCATTTCTCTAGGAGGTGGGTCAAAAAGGATCTTGATATGATTTATGTCATAGAGTGTTCTGCCTATGTTTTCCTCTAAGAGTTTGATAGTGTCTGGCCTTACATGTAGGTCTTTAATCCATTTTGAGTTTATTTTTGTGTGTGGTTTTAGGGAGTGTTCTAATTTCATTCTTGCACATGTAGCTGTCCAGTTTTCCCAGCACCACTTATTGAAGAGGCTGTCTTTTCTCCATTGTACATTCTTGCCTCCTTTATCAAAAATAAGGTGACCATATGTGTGTGGGTTTATCTCTGGGCTTTCTATCCTGTTCCATTGATCTATATTTCTGTTTTTGTGCCAGTACCATACTGTCTTGATTACTGTAGCTTTGTAGTACAGTCTGAAGTCAGGGAGCCTTATTCCAGCTCCATTTTTCTTTCTCAAGATTGCTTTGACTATTCGGGGTCTTTTGTGTTTCCATACAAACGTGAAATTTTTTGTTCTAGTTCTGTGAAAAATGCCAGTGGTAGTTTGATAGGGATTGTATTGAATCTGTAGATTGCTTTGGGTAGTAGAGTCATTTTCACAATGTTGATTCTTCCAATCCAAGAACATGGTATATTTCTCCATCTGTTGGTATCATCTTTAATTTCTTTCATCGGAGTCTTATACTTTTCTGTGCACAGGTCTTTTGTCTCCTTAGCTAGGTTTATTCCTAGTTATTTTATTCTTTTTGTTGCAATGGTAAATGGCAGGGTTTCCTTGATTTCTCTTTCAGATTTTTCATCATTAGTATATAGGAATGCAAGAGACTACTGTGCATTAATTTTGTATCCTGCTACTTTACCAAATTCATTGATTAGCTCTAGTAGTTTTCTGGTAGCATCCTTAGGATTGTTTATGTATAGTATCATGTCATCTGCAAACAGTGACAGTTTTACTTCTTCTTTTCCAATTTGGATTCCTTTTACTTCTTTTTCTTCTCTGATTGCTGTGGCTAAAACTTCCAAAACTAAGTTGAATAAGAGTGGTGAGAGTGGGCAGCCTTGTCTTGTTCCTGATCTTAGTGGAAATGGTTTCAGTTTTTCACCATTGAGGACGATGTTGGCTGTGGGTTTTTCATATATGGTCTTTATTATGTTGAGGTAAGTTTCCTCTGTGCCTACTTTCTGGAGAGTTTTTATCATAAATGGGTGTTGAATTTTGTTAAAAGCTTTTTCTGCATCTATTGAGAAGATCATATGGTTTTTCTCCTTCAGTTTGTTAATATGGTGTATCACATTGATTGATTTGCATATACTGAAGAATCCTTGAATTCCTGGGATAAACCCCACTTGATCATGGTGTATGATCCTTTTAATGTGCTGTTGGATTCTGTTTGCTAGTATTTTGTTGAGGATTTTTGCATCTATGTTCATCAGTGATATTGGCCTGTAGTTCTCTTTCTTGGTGACATCTTTGTCTGATTTTGGTATCAGGGTGATGGTGGCCTCATAGAATGAGTTTGGGAGTGTTCCTCCCTCTGCTATATTTTGGAAGAGTTTGAGAAGGATAGGTGTTAGCTCTTCTCTAAATGTTTGATAGAATTTGCCCGTGAAGCTGTCTGGTCGTGGGCTTTTCTTTGTTGGAAGATTTTTAATCACAGTTTCAATTTCAGTGCTTGTGATTTGTCTGTTTATATATTCTATTTTTTCCTGGTTCAGTCTCAGAAGGTTGCGATTTTCTAAGAAATTGTCCATTTCTTCCAGGTTGTCCGTTTTATTGGCATATAGTAATATTTAATATTGTAGTAATCTCTCATGAGTCCTAGTATTTCTGCAGTGTCAGTTACTTTTCCTTTTTCATTTCTAATTCTGTTGATTTGAGTCTTCTTTTTTGTCTTGATGAGTCTGGGTAATGGTTTATCAATTTTGTTTATCTTCTCAAAGAACCAGCTTTTAGTTTTAGTGATCTTTGCTATTGTTTCTTTCATTTCTTTTTCATTTATTTCTGATCTGATCTTTATGATTTCTTTCCTTCTGCTAACTTTGGGGGTTTTTTTTTGTTCTTCTTTCTCTAATTGCTTTAGGTGTAAGGTTACATTGTTTATTTGAGATGTTTCTTGTTTCTTGAGGTAGGAATGTATTGCTATAAGCTTCCCTGTGAGAACTGCAAATTTAGGAAGTTTTCAACTATTATCTCTTCAAATATTTTCTCAGTCCCTTTCTTTTTCTCTTCTTCTTCTGGGACCCCTATAATTTGAATGTTGGTGCATTTAATGTTGTCCCAGAGGTCTCTGAGACTGCCCTCAATTCTTTTCATTCTTTTTTGTTCTGCTCTGCCGTAGTTATTTGCACTATTTTATCTTCCAGCTCACTTATCCGTTATTCTGCCTCAGTTATTCTGCTATTGATTCCTTCTAGAGAAGTTTTAATTTCATTTGTTGTGTTGTTTATCGTTGTTTGTTTGCTCTTTAGTTCTTCTAGGTCCTTGTTAAATGTTTCTTGTATATTCTCCAGTCTATTTCCAAGATTTTGGATCATCTTTCCCATCATTACTCTGAATTCTTTTTCAGGTAGACTGCCTATTTCCTCTTTATTTCTTTGGTCTGGTTGGTTTTTACCTTGCTCCTTCATCTGCTGCATATTTCCTTGTCTTCTAATTTTGCTCAACCTACTGTGTTTGGGGTCTCCTTTTTGCAGGCTGCAGGTTCGTAGTTACCGTGTTTTTGGTGTCTGCCCCCAGTGAGTAACGTTGATTCAGTGGTTTTTGTAGGCTTTCTGGTGGAGGGGACTGGTGCATATGTTCTGGTGGTTGAGGCTGGATCTCACCTTTTGGTGGGCAGAACTGCATCTGGTGGTGTGTTTTGGGGTGTCTGTGAACTTAGTGTGATTTTAGGCTAATGGTTGGGGTTGTGTTCCTGTCTTGCTAGTTGTTTGTCATGGGGTGTCCAGCACTGGAACTTGCTGGTTGTTGAGTTGAGCTGGGTCTTAGCGTTGAGACAGAGATCTCTCAGAGAGCTCTTGCCAACTGATATTACATGGGGCCAGGAGGCCTCTGGTGGTCCAGTGTCCTGAACTCGGCTCTCCCACCTCAGAGGCTCAGGCCTGACACCCAGCCGCATCACTAAGACCCTATCAGTCACACAGCCAGGTATGTGGGGAGTTTCTTGCCTTTTGGGAAGTCGGAGGTCTTCTGCCAGCATTCAGTAGGTGTTCTGTAGGAGTTGTTCCACATGTAGATGTGTTTTTGATGTATTTGTGGGGAGGAAGTTGATCTCCACGTCTTACTCCTGCACCATCTTGAAGGTCCTCCTCATCTTTTTATTTTCTATACACATTTTAGAATCAGCTTGTCATAGTCCTCTAAGATCCTTGTTTGAGTTTACTGAAATTACATAAAATATTTAGATTAGTTTCAAGAGAAAGATCAGTTTCATAATATTATCTTCCCACTATGACATACCTCTTCATTTATGCTTTCTTTAATATCTTTCAATAACATTTTATTATTTTTTTTAGAAATGTAATATATAGCTTTTTGTTATTATTATTTCTCTATACCATTATTATTTTCTATTATTTTTATATACTTAAAATTTTTTCAAAATATTATTTTAAAGCTACCTTTGGGCCTGTGAGCCATGGCCACTGAGCCTGCATGTCCGGAGCCTGTGCTCCACAACGGGAGAGGCCACAACAGTGAGAGGCCCATGTACCGCCAAAAAAAAAAAGAAAAAAAAAAAAGCTACCTTTGCTTATACATAGGGCCACTACTGACTTTTAGAAATTAATTACATCTGTAACAAACTTGCTGAACTTTCTTGTTGGTTCCAGTTATTTGTTTTCTGTTTATTAATTTTGTTCTTAGTTTTTATTATTTTGTTTTTCAAAAAGCTTTGTGTATTACCTTGTTATTTTCTACATTCTTAATATTCAGATACAACTCAATCTTTATTTTCTAGTAAATGTATTTTAAGACTATACATTTACCTCTAAGTACAACTTTAACTACAGTTACAGTTGTACTTAAAGCTGTATACTATATTTTTATTGCTCAATTCTAAATATTTTGTTACTTAAGTAGTGATTTACTATATCCAAGGGGTTATTTAAGAATGCACTGAAATTTCTAACCTATTTATTTCTGGGACTGCATTGGTCTATCTCTTTATTGTTCTTTTTCATATAAATACAAGTTGTCAGAAAATTTGTTCTATGCTATTAAAACTTCTAAAATTTCTGAGATGTTTCTGCACTAGTTCAAGTTCAATTTTCATGAATGCTCCATGGATGTTCTTCATTTGTTGGTGCAGCATTCCATGTTCATGTCTGTCTGATCAACCTTGCTTGCTTTGTTGAGTGAGTCTTTAATATGTTAACTTTATCTGCTTGCTTTATCTGTTTTGGATAGAAATATTCTGAAATTTTCAAGTATGATTGTAAAATATTCATTTCTTAATGTAATTTTGTCAGTGTAAGATATATTTTGCAGCAAAACCATCATTTACATAAAATAACAATTTTTATAACTTCCTGGTGAATTGTTTTGTTGATCATTCTGCAGTGGCCCATTATGGTAGACTGTATTATTATTAAAATATTCACTCCTCCCACTAAGGCAAGATTCTACTTCTCTTCCCTTGTCATAAAGTTTACTTGTGTAACTTGGCTGGGGCAGTGAAGTTGAGTGGAAGTGAGAAGCACCACTTTCAAATAGAAGATTTAAAATCCAGCACATGGTTCATGATGTCTTTTTCTTTCCTTCTATCATGGGACCAGCAAAGTTTTGGATAGAGATTAACCCAACAGCCAGGGTCCAAGGGTGAATGCATTATAAAGCAGAGCTGCTCCCACCAGTGATGGGTATGTTGCTGAGTGGGAAATAGACCTTTTTTGAGTGAGTTGCTGAGATCTTTTGGGTTGTTTGTTACTGCAGCCTAACCTAACCAATCATGACTAATGCTTCCAACTAACTCTTATGAATGCCATCTGCCTTAAGGTTGATTTTTGTCTGTCATGACTATAGCCACTCCAGCTTTCTTTGAAATAGTGCTTTCCTGGTGTATCCTCTTTAATCTTTCTCCCTTCAACCTTCTTAGTCTTATAATTTGGTATGTCTCCTGTAAACCACATTTAGCTATATTTTGTTTCCATTCTATTCTGAGATGCTCTGGCCATTTAATTTTACTGTTTTTACTGATGCATTTCTTCCATCTTAATTTGTGAGTTCTGCTTAGCTTACTTTTTACTTTTGCCTTTGCCATCTTTCCCATCATCCATAAACTGTTGTAGTGTGCTGATGGTAGCATCCAAAAAAGATACGTTCGCTTCCTAATCCCCAGAACCTATGATTTATATGGCAAAAGAGTGAGCATTACCTTACATGGCAAAAGGTATTATTAAGTTAATGATCTTGGGAGAAGCTTATCATGTATTATCCAGCTGGGCCCTAAGTACAATCATATGAATCTTTATAAGACAGATACACAGAAGAGAAGGAGGCAGTGTAACTATGGAGGCAAAGATTGGAAAGACGTAGCCAGAAGTCAAGGAAAGCGGACAGCCCCCCAGAGGCAAAGGACAGTTTCTCCCCTAGAGCCTCCAGAGGGAATGTGGCCTTGCCAACACCTTTAGTTAAGACTTCTGGCCTCCAGAACTGAGAGATGATAAATTTCTGTGGTTGTAAGCCATCCATTTTGCAGTGATTTGTTACAGCCACCACAGCAAACTAACACAAGTGGAAATAATAGTGTTTGTATCCCATAGGATCATTGTGAGAAGTAAATGAGATAATACAGATAAAGGACTTATCAGTGCCTGGCCTACATTAAGTGCTTGATAATTTTTAGCCATTATTCTAATTATTATTTTCAGTTACAATATGTCTTAGGTCTGGTTCCCTAGAAGAGCCTGAGTTGGAGACTTTTATTGAAGGGTAAACCTGAAAGATAGTGAGGGAGCAAGGTGGGGCAAGGGAACCGTGTAGAGTCTAGCTGCTAGACAAGTAGCTGCCATACAAGAGCTGAAGGCGAGTCTCAGCTTGACTCTGTGAGAACCTATGAACGACACCTGCAGTTTTCCTACCTTGGGACAACAGAGCCAAACTTTTCTTTTTAAAAAAAATTTATTTAGTTATTTTTGGCTGCATTGGGACTTTGTTGCTGGGCGTCAGCGTTCTCTAGTTGCGGTGAGGGGGGCTACTCTTCATTGCAGTGCGCGGGCTTCTCATTGCAGTGGCTTCTTTTGTTGTGGAGCATGGGCTCTAGGCACGTGGGCCTCAGTAGTTGCGGAGCGTGGGCTTCAGTAGTTGTGACTCGCAGGCTCTAGAGCATAGGCTCAGTAGTTGTGGCACATTGGCTCAGTAGTTGTGGCTCATGGGCTGTAGAGTGCAGGTTCGGTAATTGTGGTGCACAGGCTTAGTTGCTCTGCGGCATGTGGGATCTTCCCAGACCAGGGCTAAAACCCGTGTCCCCTGCATTGGCAGGCGGATTCTTAACCACTGCGCCACCAGGGAAGTCTGAGCTAAACTGTTCTATTCCTACATTAGTCAGTCACTGGGTAGGGTGCTAGAGAATGGGGTGGGATGGGGTAGTGAGGGGTGGAGGCAGTATAGCCTTCCTCTCACTTCAGGGTGAGCGGGTTCTTCCCATTCCAGGGCATATCCCTTGAGAAGGGTGCAGCTGTGAGCCGCTGGCATCCAGTCCTCACAGCAGCTGGGGAAAGAAGCTCAGCCCATGTAGTGGTGGTGTGGCTGGACACCACCAGTGTCTCCTGTACAATAGAAGCTGAAAGACAGTAGTTTACTGTCTTCAAAGTGCTAAAGAAAAAATAACTGTCAACTCAGAGTTTTAGCCTCACTTCAAATAGTATTCAAGTGCTAGGAAAAACACAATAGCATTTTCAGACAATAGAGTTTTCCACCCATAGGCCATCACAAAAATATATTAAAGGATGTATTTCAACAAGTAGAAAGGTGAATCCAGCAATGAACCAGTAGAATTTGAAGTTAAGAACACATTACTATTTACATTAGCACCCCCAAAGTGAAGTACTTAGGTATAAATCTAAAAAAAAATATATAGGACCTATATGGGGAAAACTACAAAACTCTGATGAATGATATCAAAGAGGAAATAAGTAAATGGAGAGAGATTCCAAGTTTACGGGTAGGAAGACTCAGTATTGTCAAGATGTCAGTTCTTCCCAACTTGATCTATAGATTCAGTGAAATCTCAATCAAAATGCTAGCAAGTTATTGTGTAGATATCAACAAACTGATTCTATAGTTTATTTGGAGAGGCAAAAGACCTGGAACAACCGGCACAATCTTGAAGGAGAAAGAACAAATTTGGAGGACTGATACTACCCAATTTTAAGACTTACTATAAAGCTATATTAATTAAGACAGTATTGGTGAAAAAATAGACAAATAAATCAATGAACAGAATAGAGAGCCCGAAAACAGACCCACATAAACATAAACAGATATTACTCAGCCATAAAAAGGAATGAAATTGGGTCATTTGTAGAGACGTGGATGGATCTAGAAACTGTCATACAGAGTGAAGTAAGTCAGAAAGAGAAAAACAAATATTGTATATTCACGCATATGTGTGGAATCTAGAAAAATGGTGCAGATGAACTGGTTTGCAGAGCAGAAATAGAGACATAGATGTAGAGAACAAATGTATGGACACCAAGGGGGGAAAGTGCCAGGGGGTGGTGGTGGTGGTGGGATACATTGGGAGATTGGGATTGACATATATACACTAATATGTATAAAATGGATAACTAATAAGAACCTGCTGTATAAAAAAAAGATAAGCAAATGATCATTGACAAAGGAGTAAAAGGCAATACAGTGGAGCGGAGACAGTCTTTTCAACAAATGTGCTTGAACAATTGGACATCCACATGCAAAAAATGAATCTAGACACAGGCCTTGTACCCTTCACAAAAATTAATTCAGAATAGATCAGAGACTTAAATGTAAAACAAACTGTAAAACTCCTAGAAGAGGGCTCCCCTGGTGGTGCAGTGGTTGAGAGTCTGCCTGCCGATGCAGGGAACGCAGGTTCGTGCCCCGGTCTGGGAAGATCCCACATGCCGCAGAGCAGCTGGGCCCGTGAGCCATGGCCGCTGAGCCTGCGCGTCAGGAGCCTGTGCTCTGCAATGGGAGAGGCCACAACAGTGAGAGGCCCACGTACCACAAAAAAAAAAAAAAAAAAAAAACCCAACTCCTAGAAGATACATAGGAGGGAATCTAGATGACCTTGGGTGTGACCTTGGGTATGGAGATGACATTTTATGTACAACACTCAAGGCACAGTCCACAAAAGAGATAATTGATAAGCTGGACTTCAGTATAATTAAAAACTTCTGCTCTGTGAAAGACAATGTCAAGAGGATGCAAAGACAAGCCACAGACTGCGATAAAATATTTTCAGAAGACACATCTGATAAGCAACAGGAATTTTCATTCAGTACTGGTGGGAATGCAAAATGGTGCAGCCGCTTTGGATTGTGTTTTGGAAGTTTCTTACAAAACTAAACATGGTCTTACCATACCATCCAGCAATCACACTCCTTGGTATTTACCGAAAAGAATGGAAAATTATGTCCACACAGACACATGCATATGGATATTTATGGCAATTTTATATAGAGGCAACCAAGATGTCCTTCAGTAGATGAATTAATACATAAACTATGATACATCCAGACAATGGAATATTACTCAGCTCCAAAAATAAATGAGCTATTAAGCTATGAAAAAACATGGAGGAACTTAAAGTCATATTATTAAGTGAAAAAAACAAATCTGAAAAGGCCACGTATTGTGTGATTCCAACTTCGTGACTTTCCAAACGAGGCAAAACTATGGAGATGGTAAAAAGATCAGTGGTTGCCAGAGGCTAGGGGGAGTGAGGGATGAATAGGTGAAACCCAGAGGATTTTTAGGACAAGAAAACTACTCTGTAGGATCCTATAAAGTTGGCTACATGTCATCCTAGATTTACCAAACCCATAAAATGTACACCACCAAGAGTGAACCCTAATGTAAACTATGGATTTGTGGTGATAATGACGTGTTATGTAGATTCATTGATTGTAACCAATGCACCATCTGGTGGGGGGGTGTTGGTAGTAGGGGAGGTTGTGTGTGCCGGGGCTGGCGGGGAGGGAACATATGGGAATCTCTGTACTTACAGCTCAGTTTTTCTATGAACCTGAAACTGCTCTAAAAATAGTTTATTAACTAAAAATAAGTGAATCAAAGAGGGATGAATGGGATACAAGATACAAGGCAGAACGTGGCAGAGAGGCAAGATTTGAAGAGATAGTGATATTTCTAATAAAATTAAAGAAAAAAATGAACCCTCACACTGAAAGTATGTTCCAGAACAGAGCAGAATACAAACAAATATGAATCCACATCGAGAGACCTCACAGTGAAATAGCAACACATCAAGGATAAAAAGAAAAATATATAGTTTAAACTTCTCATCTCAGAGAAATCAGACTGCTTACAAAGGAATCAAATTAGAATGAGAGCCTATTTATTATCAGCAGTCTTTGTTATGAGAGCAGGGTTTCAAAGGTGAACAGAAAGTGAGCTGTATGTCTGTGTGTGGGAGTGTCCAGGGCATGTGGTAGGGCCAGTGTGAGACAGAGACAAGAGGAGGGGGAGAGGGTTCATGGTCAGATGACGAGCTCACCCGGGACGAGCTGGGCGCCAGGCATTGAGGAGACCAAAGGGACCACAGGAATGGTCAGATGGTCAGTTGTGGCTATGGGGCCAACATGGGGTAGTGACCACATGGGCCACTGTGCAACCCACTGGTGAGGAATGCTGGGTGCCTCCGTGCTCTGAACCACCACTCGGGGCCTATTTCCATGAATTTTTCAAGTGCTACTGGCTTGGCAGGATCTGAAGAAGTCTGGGTGGAGGTGTGTAAAGATCTTAGCAGAAAAGTGGGGGTGAGGAGAGAGGAGAGCAGCGGTGGAGGCAAGTGCCGGGAACTCGATGTTCCTGGGGCTGGAGCATTCCTGGACACCCCGTCTCTGCAGGCACGTCCCTGTGAGTTCTCTGTGCAGAATAACAATGGGACCAGTTGATGACTGTGGTGGACAGAGTTCTAAGATGACCTCCTGATATTCCTGGCCTCTCGTGTACCGATACACCTCCCAGGTTATTCAAACATGATACTGCTGTGAAGGGTTGCAAATGTAATTAAGGCCCAAATCAGTTGACCTTAAGATAGGGGGGTTATCCAGGTGAGTCTGACCTAACCACCTAAGCCAGAGATTTGAAGCCGACACACAGGAGAATTGGACACAGAAGAAATTCTCTGTTGCTGACTTTGAAGATGGAGGGGGGCACTTGATAAGGAATGTGGATGGCCTCTGGGAGCATGACAGCTTGCAAGAAAATGGGAACCTCAGTCCTATGACTACAAGGACTTGAACTCTGCCAACAGCCTGAGTCAGTAGCAGATTCTCCTCCGCCCCAGATGAGAACCACAGCCTGGGAAACACGTGGATTTCACCTCGTTGGACCCTGAGTGGAGAACCCAGCCACACCAGGCCCAGATGTCTCTCTTCAGAGACTTTGAGATACTAAGTCTAGGTGGTTTTAAGCCGCTTAGTGTGGTAATTTGTTACATGAAATAGGAAACTAATCCAGTGATGCTGATGATGATGAAGAGAGAAAGAAGGTTCAGGAATGGCTGGAGCAAAGAGAGAACCAGAGAAACCCAGGTCATCGGTGCAGTCTTATGACTCAGGCTCTCCGTCCTCTGAGCTCGGGAGCAGCCCCGGGTCTTGATTCTGCTCTCGGCCACTTCAGGCAGGCTCTAGAAAAGAGGATTCAGACCTGCTTAGTGAATGAATGTCTTCCTTTTGTCTGGTTTTCCCTTTTACTCTGAGAACAGAGGCACACGCTGTTTTTCCACTGATCCCTTCTCTAATAAGTGCGCCGACCTGAAACAATTGACCTTAAAAAATAAAAATAAGTAACCAGCTCCCAGAGCCCTAGCAGGCAGCATTAGCATTCTCCCGTCTCGCTGGCTGTGTCCTGGGAGTCTCAAAGAAATGAATCTTATTATTAGTCTGCTGCCAGTGACTGCTCCTGACGGCTTCTTCCTGCCAGCCGCAGCTGCCGAGCCTGGCACAGGTGTCATGAGCCTGACGGCTCCGCAGGGTGGGGCGGGGTGGGGGAGGCACACTGAACCGTCAGCCCCAAGCTCAGAGCAGGCTGTCTGGGTTCCCCCAGTCAGAGGAGCCTCCAAATCGATGTTTCCAGGACTTTCTGGCAGATAACTAATAAGCCATTATAGTGAATGGTGGTAAGATACACCATTCAAGCCTTCAGACCCTCTCTTTTTGTTGTGAGATATATCCTTCACTTAGAGGAGCATGTATAATCTGTGTGTACAGTTTTAAAAATTATAAAGCAAACACCAATGTAAAAGGAAAGACAGACATTGCCAGTACCCCAGAAAACCCCCGTTCTCCCGTTCCCATACACAATGCCTTCTTCCCCCAGGGGAAGATAATCATTATCCTGATGTTCATGAAAATTATTTCCTTGCCTCTAAGAATACTAGTTAATGCCTCTCTCTTCCTATGCCTGGAGAGGAAGTGTCTAGTTTTGCCTGCTTGCAAACCTTATGGAAATGGAGTTTGTACCCTTGTGCATCTTGCTCCTTTACTCAATATTATGTTTTTGAAATTTATCCATATTATTCAACATATAACTGTAGTGTGTTCATTTTCATTGCTGATTAGTATTCCATTTTATACCATGATTTATTTGTTCTCATGATGGACATTTAATTTAGGTTGTTTTTACTGTCTGGATATTTAAACCACACTTCTGTGGACATTCTGGAACCTGCACACCTGGCAGGAGGTTATGTAGGGTAGGTACCAAAGCACAAAATTGAATGGACACAGCGTACATGTCTTCAATCTTCCTAGATAATGTCAAACTGCTTTCCAAATGGGATCCAAGTGCACTTCCATAAACAGTAGGTACAATTTCCTAATTCTGTACATCTTTCTCAGTGCTTGGTATACTAATTTTCTATTGCTGCATAACAAATTGCCGCAAACTTGGTGGCTTAAAACAACTTAAATTCATTACAGTACAGTTCTCATGAGCCAGAGTCTGGGCACCGATTACTGGGTCCCCTGCTCAGGGTCCCACTAGGCTGTAATCAATGTGTTAGCCTGGTTTGGGGGCTCATCTGACTCTTGGGTTCTCTTCCAAGCTCCCCTGGTTGTTTGTAGAATTCATTTCCTCGAAACTGTAGGACTCGTGGAGCCTGCGTCTTCAAGGCCAATGGGAGGATGCCTCTGACACTTACCTTCTTCTAAAGGAGCCTCTGATTAGGCAGGCCCACTTGGATAAGATCCCTTTTGATTAACTAAAAGTCAGTGGGGCACTTAGGTTGCTTCTATAGTTTGGCTCTTGTCCATAATGCTGCAGTGAACATGGGGGTGCAGATATCTTTTTGAATCAGTGTTTTTGTTTCCTTTGGATAAATACCGAGAAATGGTATTGCTGGATCATATTGTAATTCGATTTTTAATTTTTGGGGGAGCATCCTTACTGTTTACCACTGTGGCTGCACCAGTTTACATTCCCACCAACGGGGCACAAGAGTTCCTTTTTCTCCACATCCTCTCCAACATTTGTTATCTGTTGTCTTTGATAATAGCCATTCTGACAGGTGTGAGGTGATATCTTCTTGTGCTTTTGATTTGCATTTCCCTGATGATTAGTGATGTTGAGCATCTTTTCATGTGCTTGTTGGCCATCTGTATGTCTTCTTTGGAAAAATGTCTCTTCATATCCTTGGTCCATTTTTTAATCAGACTGTTTTGTTTTTTTTTTTGCTATTGAGTTTTATGAGTTCTTTATATATTTTGGATATTAAACCCTTATTGGATACGTAATTTGCAAATATTTTCTCCCATTCAGTAGGTTGTCTTTTCATTTTGTTGATGGTTTCCTTTGCTGTGCAGAATCTTTTCAGTTTGATGTAGTCCCACTTGTTTGTTTTTGCTTTTGGAGTCAGATCCAAAAAAATCATTGCCGAGTTTGATATCAAAGAGTTTACTGCCTATGTTTTCTTCTAGGAGTTTTAGGGTATCAGGTCTTACATTCAAGTCTTTAATCCATTTTGAGTTAATTTTTGTGTATAGTCTAAGATAGTAGTCTAGCTTCATTCTTTTGCATGTGGCTGCCCAGTTTTCCCATTTATTGAAGAGACTGTCCTTTTCCCATTGTATATTTTTGCCTCTTCTGTCATAGATTAATTGACCATATATGTATGGGGTTATTTCTGGCTTCTCTATTCTGTTCCGTTGATCTATGTGCCTGTTTTTATGCCAAAGGATAAAGAATATGTGAGATTGATCTGTCTATCTATCTATCTATCTATCCATCTATCAATGGAATATTATTCAGCCATAAAATAGAATGGCATCTTGCCATTGTGACAACATGGATGGATCTTGAGGGCATTGTGATAAGTGAAATAAGTCAGATAGAGAAAGACAAATACTGTATGATTCCACTTATATGTGGAACCTAGACAAAACAAAACAAAACAAACAAACAAACAAGCCAAGCACATAGATACAGAGAAGAGATTGGTGGTTATCAGAGGAGCAGGGGTTGGGAATAGGCAAAATGGGTGAAGGGAGTTAAAAGATATAAACTTTCAGTTATAAAATAAAATATTTCATATGCTTCTCATTTGCAGATATTTCTGACCTGGTTGAGCAATATTCTTTAATAAAAATATTGTATGGGGCTTCCCTGGTGGCTCAGTGGTTGAGAGTCCGCCTGCCGATGCAGAGGACACGGATTCGTGCCTCGGTCTGGGAAGATCCCACATGCCGCGGAGCAGCTGGGCCCGTGAGCCATGGCCGCTGAGCCTGTGCGTCCGAAGCCTGTGCTCTGCAACGGGAGAGACCACAACAGTGAGAGGCCTGCGTACCGCAAAAAAAAAAAAAAAAAGAAAAAAAAATTGTATGATAAGACTTTTTTAGTGCTTTTTCTTTGTCAGCCATTTACACACAAACCTCTTTTAATATACTTTTAATATAAACCCCTTTATAATAGGTCCTACGAATTTCTCCATTTTACAGATGAGGAGCCTGAAGCTCCAAGGAGGTAAGTGACCTGGCAGGGTCCTGTAGGAACCACTGCTTTGGTGTTGGAACCCGCTTTGCATGGCTCGAGAGCCCACGTTCTCAAGCTCTAAGGACATCTAGCACACTGACTCAAGGGACAAGGAGATCTGCTCTGTGTCATGTTAGAGGGGCAAGTGCTCTCTTATTCCTCTTGTGATTAAAATGCTGCTTTTATGGAGAAGAGTGACTGTTTATATTGCCGTTCTCTTCCTCCAGCTAGCCTCTTCTCCCCTCTCCAATCTACCCGATACACTGTTGTTAATTCCTCTTCTCCAGCCTCTGAGTTCATCATGTTAGCTCTGCCCCGAAGCCTGTGGGATCGACTGGGAATCTGGTGTCTCAGGCCTTCCTCCCATCTCTGGGAGTCTGACTCCAGACTTGTTCCCAGCCTCATCTCCCACGGACGCTCTCTTCTGGCCCTTGCACAGCACTGGAACATACACAACCCAGTACTCTACTCGGACCACTGTCCCTAGTTGTATAGCCTAGTCCCACTTTCTGTCTCTTCCAAACTCTAGTAAGATTTCAAGGCCCACTTCAATTCAGGCTTTCTAGATGAATCACCCTTTAACCTCTCTGTCCCAAGAGATCTTTTCCTCGCTCTCTTGAGTTGCTATATCATTTATAATTTTTACCATTTGACCCCTAGTCAGATCCTTCATTATAATGCTACTTAAATGTTCGTGTCTCAATAAAATTATCTACTTATTGCTAGTTAGCGAATCTGCTGAATCTTTCTCAATTCCTGTGTTATTTGAACTTTACGTGGCATCTAATACTGTTAAGCAAGGAATTATTCTTGAAATTTTCTTCTCTATGTTTTTATGAAATATTTATTTCCTAGTTTTCTTCTTCCTTTGGATTCTCATTTTCACCCATATCCTAAATGTCTGTTCTTTGGGATTCTGCCTTTGGCCCTTTTCTCTTTCACCCTGTACTTCTGTGTGTAGCTCTTACTATACTGTCACTTTATTGGATTCTCTCTTCCATTGATCCATTAGCTCCTTGAGGTCAAGGACAGCATCCTGTCTTCATTGCATCCCAGGGGGCTTGACCCAGAGACTAGCAGCCTGCATTCCTTGTGAATTCCTGCAGTTGCTCTGACGCTGCAGTGTCAGAGGTGATGCTCGTGGATGGAGGAAGGCAGAACTGATGCTTGTGGATGGACAGGACGTCTAACTGATGAGACCAGGATGGAGGTACAGTGGTTTCTGGAGAAGACCCTCTTGGGAATTTCTCTTTTCTGGGATTTTTCCCTTTTAACTTGGGGTGTGTCTATATGGGGAATGCTAGTTGTCTTCAAATATTTAAAATAAATATTCAAAAAGCTCTCATGCCTTTAGTCCTGTTCATGCATTTCAGATTGTGTCAGATCTATTCTGGTCCATCGCTTCTAAGATAACCGGAGCTCTCTGACTTGGCTCCCAAACCAGACATAGAAAGTTAAATCAGATAACTCACGTTTGGACACAGATTTTCTGTCTTCAACAAGTTTCCACATCTCATTTTGTCTTCATTAGAATACCCTGTGTATGAATTCATTCACTAAAAGTATTTCTGTTTTTTTTTTTTTTTTTTTTTTGCGGTACGCGGGCCTCTCACTGCTGTGGCCTCTCCCGTTGCGGAGCACAGGCTCTGGACGTGCAGGCCCAGAGGCCATGTCTCACGGGCCCAGCTGCTCTGCAGCACGTGGGATCTTCCCCGACCCAGGCATGAGCCTGTGTCCCCTGCATTGGCAGGCGGACTCTCAACCACTGTGCCACCAGGGAAGCCCCTAAAAGTATTTCTTGATCCAGGCACTGTCCACGGTGCTGGAGGAGCCACATGGAGAACAGCTCCAGGCTTCAGGTGGCAGCACTTGCTGCCCTTATTGCCATTCGAAGCTGAGGAAGCGGAGGCCCTGGCAAATTACACGGTTTCTAAATGTTCCTCTGATGGTAAATGAAGGAGCTGGAGCCTCCTTATCTCAAGCCTGTATTCTGCCTGTTACACCACCTTGCTAAGTGACCTTGCTAAATGACCTTGCTAAGTAACTTGCTGAACTCTAAAGTTCAGTGGAAATGTGCTTTTATTGCCATGTTCAGTTTGCAAGTTTTGTCTTTTTCTGAAAGAGAAACTCGGAGGAGAACCAATGGTAACATTTGAAGCAATGCTTAGCTTTTCCTTTCAAGTTCTTTCATGTTGAATGGCCCAGGTTGCAGGGAGCTGTTTCCAGGAATGACACCCAGACTCCTGGGCCTCTGATTGCTTGCATACTTCCCCTGGGGTGGGGCAGAGGGCTGGACGCTGTGAGAAGTGTGCCAGCCCTGCCCAGCTCGCACCCTTACTGGTTTTCTCTGAGTCCTGGGGGCCCAGCTGCCTGGGTCTCTGCCCCAACCCTGCTAACTTTCCTTAGAAGAAAGTAAAGGTTAGCTGAGATCACACAGCCAGGTGGATGCCCGGATTCGCTTTCCCTGGGGCTAATTATGGAACCACATTAGATAAAAGTCAACATATGTTGTGAAAGGCACTGTGTATCACTGCTTGACAGTTTCTAACAATGTGCTCATGTAACAGCTGTCAAAGGCAGTGCTAGAAAATGAGTAATATGTTGATTTATGTATATCAGATCTGTCCTGCGCTCTGTGCTGGAACAGACCAGGCTCTGTGGGTGGAGACTTGGGGAGGGCGCGGAGGAAGGAAGGAAATTCCCTCATCTTCAGAAGCGCCTGGAAGGCATGGCTGAAGCCTGTAGCAGCTGTTACTTTCCGAGGTCCTTTGGAGAAAAATTGCCAAGGGGACATCTGCTCCCTTTCTACAACAGTGGGAAGAGTAAAATCTGAGCCTCCTTAGGTGACGGGGGCTGCTGAGGTAGTCACCTGTGCATTCCTTGGCCTCTGCATGGGGCTGAGGGTGACACTGTAGGGCCCACTCTAAATGGCTTTTGGAAAAGGGTGTCTCTCTCCAAGTAACCAGTTTGGATTTTCTTTAGAGTTAGGACATTTTCTTAATGACCAGCTCGATTTTCTTATTTGTTTTGTAAGTATCTCATTTTGTTTCCAAAGTACATTGAAAGAGGAAGTAGAGTATTCTCTTGCATTTGAAATGCTGTCTCCACTTTCTGTGTTGTTTTCTCCTGAGGCCATTCAAAGGGCCCACTTGATTCCCAAAGGGCCTCATTAGTACCCCGGGGAGGTCACTTTGGTGTTGCCCTTGGGATCTCCACTAGGTTCCAGATTTACCAGCAGCTCCTCTCTCTGGCCTCCTTCTCTTGCATTTGCTAAACTGTTCGCTCACCCATAACGTTTTGCTTCTCTAAATGCTAAGTGACTTAGTAAGAGAATTAGGCCTAAATCACAGAGCCAGCCCCTGAAAGCTAGCAGCAAATCAAAACTCTGAAATAATCACTACTTAATGTGTAGCTTGGGGGAATCTTTCACAAATAAACATAAACAAATATTCTACTTACTTGTTGGTATTTGTTGGGACAGAAATAGAAACTCCCTGCTCATTTCTATAGCCTTCGGAGCAGTATCCCCACAGTGAGATTGGGGATGGAGTCCAAAGCACACTTGCCTTGTGTTTAAGGTGGGGAACATTGATCAACATAGCAGCCTTGAGGGCTCTTCCTGAGGGTCTGAGGGTGCGAGCAGATGGGGCACGCTTTCCTCTCTCGAAGGTTGTGGCGTTGATTGTGTTGACAAAGGCACACCCCTGCCCCTCTGGCCACACATGCCACAGCTGCCATGTTGGCTGCCAAGAACCTGGCGGATGCCATGTGTCTCCTGCCGCTGCACTTCCCATCCCCAAGGCCTGGATACTGCCTCCATGGAACAGGACTTCATCAGGCTAGTGTCCTCCAGCTCTATATCTGATGTGCTCCCAGGGGCATCCAAGTCATACCCAGGGGGAGTCAACCCCCTATAACCGAATCTGCTTCCAGCAGGCTAGGTAATGGAGAAAGCCACTTGCAAACCGCTCCTGGTCACTAAGATGCTGTAGGAGTAGTTGACTGCACACCCAGTTAGTGAAAGTTCATGGGCACTGCACACATGCTCGGCCAAGGGTTTAGAAGGAAGTGAAGATTCACAATAGACCAATGGTAATTAATGTAGCCGATTCAAAGTTTCAACCTGCAAAAGCAGGTGTCCTTTCCCCAGAGAGATGTAATGAAGAGAGCAGTGTTGAGCCATTTACTCCAGGATCCATTAGACCTTCCAGTGATGCAGATCTGCTCTTGGGAGGCTGCATCTTTGAGGGACAGCTGTATTTCTATTTGACCCATCAACTCACAATGATTATAGAACTTGACTTGTACCAATTTGATTACAATTGGTATGAAGGCAATCTTAGCTAAGAGTGAAGGAATCTCCGGAGCAGTTAGGAAGAATCTGCTGTAGCAATCTTTTTAATAAAAATTATCTTTCCTTACTAGTGATCAGCAAAATATTTTAGATTAAAAGGTTCTACTAATTTAAGACAGAAAGGTAACATGAGGTGGTGGCAAGAACACAGAATTTAGAACCAAAGAGTTAGCGTCCTGGGTTAGTAGCTGCGTGATCTTGAGCAAATTCATGAATGTCTTGGAAGCTTGGCTTTTTTAGTCTATAAAATGGGAATAATAATCGTAGCTACCTTGTGAAATTGTGGTAAGATTACATTAGATAATGAATATACAAGAGCTCTTCAAATTGAGTATAAACTTGTTGTTTTCTCTCTTCTAAAACACATTTCCCCTGTGTTTGAATGTTTCTAAAATCCATGGGTTTCTTATAATTGATATATATATATTCAGTGGTAGTACTTTCTTTTTTCCCCTGGAAAGTTATTAAATTGTTGTCATGTGTTGCAATCCATGGCTTTTTAGAGATGAACATATGGTAGTTCAATAAAAAGAGGTCAAATTTATTACTTTTCATTTGGTATTGAGTCACTTGTTCACATGGTGTATTCACCATTTATTAAGTGCATTTCATTATTTGCAACAAAATACTACCTAATGCTAAAACTTGTCTACAAAATTTCCATCTCCTCTGAGTTATATTTGACTTCACAGTTGGCACGATACTTGCTTGTCAACATTGCCACCTGGCAAGTCACTGCGGAGTGGCGATGGCTGGAATCTGCTGCGTAGCAGAGGCCACCTTTACTGATGGAGGTTAGCTGGATGGCTCTGGGCCGAAAACCCCATGAGCTCTGAGCTGGCAAAGTCTTAGAGATCTGAAGAAAGAGCCCTATAAGTTGATGGTTTTATTACTATTAAGAGGTGAGATTACTTAGACACCAAAATGCAGGTTGCTTTCCTCTAGATTGATTTTTATTAACTCGAATGCAAACTGTTTTTTGTACCTGATTGTACCATTTTATTTTCAAACACACTGCATTGATAACCTTGCTCCCTCTTTGCATTTTCTGCAGGCTTTTGTTGTCTTTTATGAGGCTATTCAGTGAGGAAAAAAGTAAAATGGACTTGATGGTGATATATTTACCTGGCTAGATTATAACTACTGCTAAAATAAATAGAAGTTTTAAGACAACAAAACTGAAAAAGTGCAGATATCCACTGAAGCCTTCTCACCTCCCCTGGGAGGGATAAAAACACATCCTACTTACAGCATTCCTTTTTCTAAGGCCCTTTCTGGTTTTCCCAAATAACCATTGTCTAAATAGAGTAGCTTGTATGAAACTGTACACGTGGTGGGTGGTCCTATACATATTCATTAGTAAAATGTACATAAGGCACTGATCCATGGGTTTTTTTAGTCAAAGATACGGTTTCAGCAATAAAAAGTTCAATTCGGATCTACTGGGTAGGGTCCATGTAGTTCTGAGATCATGATCCTGAACTCCATCCGCTCCCATCCTTTCAGAACTTGAAAAATATATTAACAAATTTGGCCCAAAATGAAGCTGGGAAGACAAAAATGAAGCAATAAATGCTGGTAGATGCCAAGTTCAGAATTCATCTGCTCCTGTTGAGGGCCTCATGGTGTTTGCAATGCAAATCTCAGACTCATGCCTTAATCATTACCGCAGGGAGACAATTAGGGTTAAAATATAGATTTCTAGATAACGAGAGCAAATAATAAAAAAATAAATACACAAAACAAAGCGAGCTAATGTGACTCATTTAGAGCAATGCTTTGTTTACAGCTTGCAGGGCCTTTGTAGCCAGGAGATGGGCTTTCTGAACGTGAGACTGTGTAACTTGGCTCCAGATTTTTTATTCATAATTCATCAGTTTAATACTTTCTTGAATTGAGAGAAATACGGGTTTTATTTTTTGACTCCGGATTTTATGAAGGGAAGATGGGAATATCCCCTCAGGACCGTGGGTTCAAGGATTGTGCCCTAAAATCAAGGCACATGAGTTGTTTGATGTTTTCCATTTTATACTTTGGGGGTTAAATACTCAGGCCCTGGAATCAGACAGGCCCAGCTCAGCAGATTAAAGCTCTGTGGCCTTGGGCAAATTATTAAGCCTCTTCAACAGCTAAGGCTTGAAGGTTCCTTGTCCAAACGGTTATCAACCTCAAGGGCTTGTTGGGGAGACTGAAGGAGAGAGTGCGTGTGAAACAACCCATTGTGGCTGTTCCTGTTAATCACATTGCTCTTTTCTCCTGAGACAACCTCCTTAAATCTATGCCTCCTCATGGTTGTCCCTCCAGCCCTCCTTCCTGATCAGAACTTTGAATGATCCGTCTCTGCTGCTCATGACCACCTGTCTTGGAGGAGAAGTGGATACCTGTCACTGGGGATCACGTGGACCTCCCCTCCTAACCGTGGGGGTGACAGCTACCCTCCTGGGGGTCATCCACCCATCTGCTCAGAGAGAAGCGCTTCTGAGTAGGTACTGCCCTGGATGGGAGTTCAGGAACACAAGGTTCCAGACTTGACACAACCCTGACTACGGTGTCTTTGCTGTCTTTGTGTCACCGCACATCCCTGGGCTTTCGTTCTGTCCTTATATTAGGGGAGTTGTTCTAGATGGTGGCTTCCAACCATGGCTGCCTTTAGAATCACCAAGGGGAGCTTTGGAAAAATACCAGTGCTTAGACCCCATTTCAGCCCCATTAAACTAGAATCTCTGGGGTCGGGTCTGGAGTTGATATTTTTAAAAAAGCCCTGCCAGGTAATTCTACTGTGCAGCCAGGCCTGAGAGTCACTTGGAGAGGTTGCTGGTCTCTGAGCTGTGCCTCTCCGGCAGGGAGGGAAGCTGGTGCCATGGGCTCTGGGCCCACTGCATCCTCAGACAGGGCAGCTGGGTTCCACAGACAGTGGTTTTCTTTTTTTTTTTTTTTTTTTTGTTGGCTGTACGTGGGCCTCTCACTGTTGTGGCCTCTCCCGTTGCGGAGCACAGGCTCCGGACGCTCAGGCTCAGCGGCCACGGCTCACGGGCCCAGCCGCTCCGCGGCATGTGGGATCTTCCCGGACCAGGGCACGAACCCACGTCCCCTGCATCGGCAGGCGGAGTCTCAACCACTGCGCCACCAGGGAAGCCCATAGACAGTGGTTTTCTGCTTGAGGTTTAGGTTAAAGAAAGTTCCGCTGCTACAAACCAAATCAAAACCTTTGAGTGGTAGTGATGACAAAAATTTCTTCTGTCCACGGTACAGCAAAACTCAAAAAAAAAAAAAGAAAAGAAAAAGGAAAAGAAAATTAAGAGACTCAATTGTCTCTGATGTTATTTGGCACTGTTCTCATGATCTGGAGCTCATTTGTTCTGAAGGTTACCATTGTTTTTTTCACGTTTCATCATGGAGTCTAATGAATCCCTTTACATTTTCTGATTCATCTTGGAAATACCTACTTCACAATTAAGAAAATAATGTTTTGTTTACATAATTATGTTTACATAATGTTTGTTTACATAATCATTATTAAAGGCACAATGTGGTATATTAACATTACATTTATAGCACATCCTGCTATATGCATCCATCAGTTATTTACATATATGAATTGAATTTGAAATTTATAACAGATGTCCTCATCCTACACCAACAGGAAATAAGGTTGTATTTACATATAAGCTATGTATCTATATATCTGTATATGTGAATACAAGTTTTTTATTATTAATGTATTTTATTTGTTTTATTTTTGGCTGCGTTGGGTTTTCGTTGCTGCGTGTGGGCTCTCTCTAGTTGCAGTGAGCGGGGGCTACTCTTCTTGCGGTGTGCGGGCTTCTCATTGCGGTGGCTTCTCTTGTTGTGGAGCATGGGCTCTAGGCACGCAGGCTTCAGTAGTTGTGGCTCATGGGCTCAGTAGTTGTGGCTCTCAGGCTCTAGAGCACAGGCTCAGTAGTTGCGGCACACTGGCTTAGTTGCTCTGCGGCATGTGGGGTCTTCCCGGACCAGGGCTCAAACCTGTGTCCCCTGCATTGGCAGGCGGATTCTTAACCACTGCACCACCAGGGAAGCCCCAGTACAAGTTTTTTATCTTTTAGTTTCAGCTTCTGTGCATCCATCCATGTATGTGTTCATTTATTTCCTCCTTTAAGAATTACTTCCTGTTGGATGTCTGGTTTGTACGAGACTTTGTGCTGTGGGGGATTGTGTGTTTGTCATGTGTTCATGTATGTATGAGAAATGAGGATATCTGTTTGTAGATAAATACAGGAAAATATTTATACACATAGCAAGCACATGCTTATAATTGGAAAAGATGCCAATTCATTTCCAGATGCTATGGACCCAGTTTTCTTTTCTTTTCTTTTTTTTTTTTTTTGTGCATTACACGGGCCTCTCACTGTTGTGGCCTCTCCCGTTGCGGAGCACAGACTCCGGATGCACAGGCTCAGCGGCCATGGCTCATGGGCCCAGCCGCTCCGCGGCATGTGGGATCTTCCCGGACCGGGACACGAACCTGTGTCCCCCGCATCGGCAGGCGGACTCGCAACCACTGCGCCACCAGGGAAGCCCTGGACTCAGTTTTCTGTTAACCGGATAAAAAGAAATAATTTTCAAAACTACCCTGGAAAAAAGGTTTCAAAAAACTTTTACTTTGTTCACTTGCTTAGTTCAAGATATCCAAAATATATTTAGTTAAGAAAGAATAAAATCAAATGAAAATGCAAATATATGTAGAACATATCTGAAAAAGACAATGATAAAAATCATGAGTGAATAATAAAACATATAAAATAAGGATCTACTGTTAGAAGAAGCAGGTGCCAACTAATCCAGAAAAATGTGTCTATAATGAAGAAGGAGGGGTGGAAGTCGGGTTTCAGAGACCCCAGCGGTCTCTGTGGGTAAATTCACACACCCCACTGTTTTTCAACCCTGGGGATATTTTTAAAAATAACTGATGCCTGGACCCCCAACTCAGACCAGTTGAACCCAACTCTCTGGGCATGGGGTCTAGGTCTCAGTGATTAAAACTTGCCCAGTGAATTTTCAGATGCAGTTGGGGTGGACGAATGCAGAGGCACCAGTGGCTTCTGTCCTGGGGCATGTTCTACGCTGGAGTCAGGCCCAGATGCACACTATTTTTGCAAGAAGCAGACAAGTTCTACAAGGAATTTTGGTGTCGTGGGAGGTTAGTTGGGTTATAATTGGCTCTAATTGGCTCTCCCAGCAGCTGAAACGTTCCTTGCCTTAGCTGAGTGATATTCCAAAAGGGGAGCGAAGTGGTCCGACCTTTGAAAACATCAAAGGAGTCACTTCCTGCTGGTCTCACAACCCAGTGCCCTACAGCTCAGCAGGGCCGGGTCCAAGCCCAGTGGAGCTGAGAGGAAACACCTTCTGCAGAGTCAGATTTTTATCTTTGCCCCCAGATCAGCAGTGCCAGCAGACTCGCAGGAAAAGAATGGGGCTGGGAAGGAGGCCGAGCCCTGACATAAAGTCAGCATCTGCCCTGTAACTTACTCAGCTACCACCAGTGTCTTTGGGCGGCTTGTTCCCCTTCTGATGGTGAAGCTAAACTCCATTCACATGTGTTTTAGTGCAAATGTGGAAGGGTTTAACACAGGTTACATGCCAGGTGATTAACATGACTTGTGAGGTATCTGTGATGTTCACTCATGTCTCCAGTTTCATCTCTTACGACGCCATGTACCAAACATATGGAACCATTTCTCTTTCCTTAATTAAGCCTGGTGTTCTCTGTCTCTCTCTGTCACTCGTCTGCATTCTCCTCTACACAGGTAGCTCTGCGTGGACAGGGACATTTGCTATCCTGTCGAACACAGTAGGGTTCAAATATTTGCTGAATGAGTGGAATGTGTACGATGAGGTGAAGTGCTGAGATGTGGCCTTGATTTTCACGTGGCTTGCCGTCCAAGTCAGGACTGAAAGGCTCAGAGACAGCACGGCCCTGCCGTCTGGGTGGCCGCAGTCCAGGGTGGGAGCAAACCTGAGGATAAGTACATGATGAAGCACAGTGCAGTAGGGGTAAGAGGGGATTTCTTACTCCTTCTCTCTTGGGGTGGGCCTGCTAGGGGGCGAGGAAGGGGCTCAGCCTGGGCTGAGGCCCCAGTGGGTGGGAACAAAGGATCAGGGCCTGCCCAGATGTGCTGGTGCTCAGGAGTGGGGCCAGAGGCCAGGGGTAGCTGTCTGGAGGAAAGAGCAGGGTTAAGAAGGAAAAGACATATTTACATTAGAGTCCAGGTTATGGGAACAAGCCAGGAATGAACTAGAGTATGGAGAGAGGAGAATGAGGAGGTAGCAATACCGGAGAAGATCCACAGCCTTGAGCAGCCCGGATGCCAAACACCACTTCTATTAAGTGGAGCCCACACCGCGTGGTGGGTCAGAGCACTGGATTTGGGTTTGGGTGGGCTTGGGTTCAACTCTCACTTCTGCTACACGTTAATTGTGGGTTCTCGGGCAGGAAATGTCATCGCCCCCCAAGCCCTCCAAGAGCGGGAATGGCATGCTTGCTGCTGCAGAGTCTGTCACAGGGGTTAGGGGACCGTGCCCCCCTCAGCACCCCTCCTGGACCTGCCCATCCTTGTGTTGCCTCCCCTGAGGCTTGTACGAGGGTCCCGAGCATCAACTGTGGCAGTGTGCTTCTTTCTCACAGCCAGCAGGGGAAGTGGAGGGGCTTCTTCCAGATTTCCTGAGAAGCCCCCACTAGTGTCCTCAGCCCAAGCTGGCTGAGGACAACCGAATGCGCATCCTAGGGCTGCTGTCCAAGCCGACCACAACTGGGAGGCTTAGAACAACTGACATTTTTGCCGCACGGTTCTGGAGACCGAGAGCCTGAAGTCAAGGTATGGGCAGCTCCCCCTGAAGGCTCCAGGGAAGGCTCTGTCCAGGCCTCTCTCCTGGCTTCCTTTCCAGTGGGTCCTTCTCTCGTGGCAGCATCTCTCCAGGCTTCACATGGCATCTTCCCTGTGCTCACGTCTCTGTGCCCAAATTTACTCTTGTAGTCAGGACACCAGTCATATTGGGTTAAGGGCCACCCTAATGACCTTGTTTTAATTCGATTACTTCTGTGAAAACCCTAACTCAAATTAAGGTCACATTCTGAGCTACTGGGAGTTAGGATTTCAATGTATATTTTAGGGGAGCTCAATCCAACCTGTAGCAAGGCCCACCCCTGAACCGAACGCCGCAAGAGAGAGACTTGTCATGACTGTTGTAAATCATCTGCGGGGGGCTGGACACTGGAGTTGTCTGCGTGCCCACACCCTCTGCTCTCTGGGTGCTGGGAAAGGGGCGGGGGCCAGCGTCTGCAGAGGTGAGGTGCCTAGAGCCTGTGCTTAGTCCACATGTCACCTGGACCAGGTGCTTGGCCTGTCTAAGCTTCAGCTCTCGAGGCTGTAGAAACGGTGACCTGGCCGGTGGCTCTAGGAGCTGAATGAGCTGATCCGTGTAAAGAGCCAGGCCCTGGGCCAGGCCCCAGAGTGAGTGCCCGAGTCACAGGGCCGCCACTCGCTGTTGTTGTTACTATGACAGTAGCACTTGCTTCTGGCCACGGTGAAGGAGCAAGAGTGTCACCGTGTCACCAGAGGAGCAGGGGAAATGAAAGCGTTTGGCTTTGGAATCTTTGAATTAAGGACCTTAGAATGTTCACAGAGGATCCCTGGCAAAGATTCAGGCCTGGAGCTCTGGAGAATGTTGGGGACCAGAGGCTCTGTCAGTGGGTAACTGACAACTGTGAGTGTAAACCTGCGAGCTCAGGGACAGGCGGGGAGCACGGGGCAGGGGGAGATGTGGACAGAACCCAGGTGCTGCTGTGCTCAGGCAGGTGCTGGATGGAAAGAAATCGGGGACCCCAGAGGTCCTGACAGCAGTGTCTTATTTGGCGGTGCAGGGTGCAAAAGAAAACGCTATAATTGAGCGGCATGAGTTCCAAAGAGAAGGAGCCATGGGGGCAAAGTCAGGGTCCAGCTTCCACTCAGTCCCCATGAAGGGCTGAGTCAGCGTCCCTCTGCCTCAGGGCATGCAAGTCTTGGAGGGGAAATCGGAGCCCGGGGAAAGGGGAGCAGACAGAGTGTGGGAGCTGAAGGGGGGTGTTCAGCACCAAAGCTGAACACTGGGCAGCAGGCGGGGGTCCTGGGGCAACTCGAAGGGCAGGGGTAGAGCACGGGGCATGTGCTTTGCCCTACAGTGAGGGCACCGTGAGATGCAGCCAGCGTGGGTCCAGTCTCGGCAGGATCCTGAGGAAGATGCCGGGTTGGGAGCTGTCTTTGGTCACCAAAGCCCTGGAGGGTGGAGGAGGTCCTGGGGCTCTCAGAGGGGGTTCGGGTATCATGGCAGGTGCTGCCCCAGCAGACACAGTCCGGTGTCAGGGGCTGAGGAAGCTGGGTTGGTTCTGGCCCACGTGGATGTGATGACAGAGCGGCTCAGAAGGCTAAAATTGTAGAAGCACATTTGGGGCTGGGGGTGGAGAGATGACTCCTTACAAGGAATATGCTATAAAAATTCTGGGCTTTTTTCCTGTAGCCTGGACCAAGTTGAAGGCTCTGCAAATGTTATAAACCAAAAAGAAGTTGTTTCCAACTTTGTCATAATACTTTGAATTGGTAAAAGGAATGCATACTGTAATTATTTAGTGGTTTATTCTTAATTTCTGGGTTTAAGCATCATGCTTTTGTGAAGCGTCTGCATTTTTCATGATTTACTTTTCCACAGTCTGTTCTAGCATATAAACCCCTGGGAATAGGGGGTCTGTGTCATTGGACTCTCAACTGTCCAGCAAGGTTTGTAACTAAAGATAATTCGGTATATTTCTTTTGGGTGGTGCAAACTGTTGGAAAGACCTTCTTTTCTTATTTTTTGTAAATTTATTTATTTATTTATTTGTTTATTTATTTGTTGGCTGCTTTGGGTCTTCGTTGCTACACACAGGCTTTCTCTGGTTGTGGCGAGCGGGGGCTACTCTTTGTTGTGGTGCGTGGGCCTCTCATTGCGGTGGCTTCTCTTGTTGTAGAGCATGGGCTCTAGGTGTACGAGCTTCAGTAGTTGTGGCACATGGGCTCAGTAGTTGTGGCTCGTGGGCTCTAGAGTGCAGGCTCAGTAGTTGTGGTGCACGGACTTTGTTGCTCTGTGGCACGTGGGCTCTTCCTGGACCAGGGCTTGAACCCCTGTCCCCTGCATTGGCAGGCAGATTCTTAAACACTGTGCCACCAGGGAGTTTCCATGAAAAGACTTTCTTTTATTAATGGAAATTGTTTCCAGCACTGGAAGCAGGAATCAGGTATCAATACGCCTGTGTTTGTTCTGCCAGTGAGGACCTCGGGGGCAGTGGAGGAACTGGCGTGGAAACCCCTGGTTCCTGGTCTCCTCCTGAGGTGGTAGTTCCTAAACTTTGCTGCACTTTGGAATCACATGGACATTTCTAAAATTACGAGTACCTGGTTTCCACCTGCAGACATTCTGACTTCATTGGTGGCATTGAGTGCAACTGGAGTGTCATTGTTTTCACAACCTGCTCAGATGGTTGTAATTGTCCTGAAAAAGCTGGGCGTCACTGTCCTGAGGGCTTCTCTATGACAATTCAAATGAATATCATCATTGTATCTTTCAAAACACAAGTTATAAAACATATTATAAATCTGTATGATACTGATTTATGAACCAGTATCATGAATAGAATATTGTAATGATCATGTTTACCTATAGTATATAATAGAATGAATCAATATCAGGAATAGCACATACAATAGAGTAAAACCCTGAGACTTAAGTATATAAATATTCAAAGATATAGTGAATATTCAAAGCTGTAAAATGAAGGAAGGCTCATGGATTGGTGAGGATGGGAACTATTATTTAGTTAGAAATCAGTTTAAATTTGGGGGACCTAGGGGACTTGACAAATGACCTCCTCTTCACTGCCCACATTCAAAAGGAGTGAGTGCCGGACATAGAGTCAGAAAGATGGGGATCAGTGTTACATGGGTCACTGGTGAAGACTGGGTGGGGAGTGTGGATCTGGATCTGCTGGGAGATGAGGCTGGCTACCACTCTGCACCTGGGCTGGGTAGACTTGCCCAGGTAAGTCCCTGGCAACACTGAACACCTCAGGTCTGCCCTGGGGGCCAGCTCTTGTGGAGCTGCCGGGCGGAGGAGCAGACCAGAATTGAGAGCTCTGGATGGGAGGGCAGGAGCGCAGAGGGCGAGGGAAGGGCTGAGCCTTCACCCAGGGCACTTGCTTATGGTGGGATCTGGGCAGAAGGGCAGGAGGGAGAGAACTCTCCATGAGGAAGCAGGAAAGAACTGGCAAAGGGGGCTCCACCCCAAGGGGAGAGCCCTCCTGTCACATTCACTAATTTCTAATGGGTTGTACAGTTCTGTGTAAGACAATGAAAACCTGGAGAACAGAATGATATTTAGGTGGCTATTTTTCTTCCGTTTGAATGAGCACGGTCTTTCTCAGTGTTGGAATGGTGGAAGAAACCACAAAGAAACAGATCAATACTTGACGACACACCATTTGGGGACTATCAGATTATTAAAGATTTTTAAACGTGAGGATAATACATGAGGGTGGGAGTATAAATTGAAGCAACCTTTCTGTATATGAATTTGGCAACTTATTTTAAGAGCTTTCACATGTTCATCCATTGACTCAATTCTCCACCCTTAGAAACCTGAGAATGTAATCAATGATAAGGTCAAAGATTTATGTCCAAAGATGTTCATTCCAGGTTATTCATCATAGTGAAAAGAATGGAACCACCTGAATGCCCAACAGTAAGGGAATGATTAAGTAGACGAGGATGACTCTATTCTACAAGAGTGTTATGTTTTAACTAAAATGGACCTTTTGAATACTTTTCAATGGGGGAAATGCTTGCAAAGAATTAACTTAAAAATACACAGTACAAAAATAAATATACTCTATGATTATAATAGTGTAAACAATTTTATTTAAAAATATTGGAAGGAAGTGCATCCAAATGTTAATAGTGATTGGGATTGTATTTTTTACTTTATTTTTTAAAATGGAGATTCTGGTTTTTACATTATTTTTATTTTATTTATTTATTTACTTAATTTATTTTTATTTTATTATTCTTTGGCTGTGTTGGGTCTTTGTTGCATACACAGGACCTTTCGTTGCAGCGTGCGGGCTTCTTTCTAGTTGTAGCGGGTGGTCTCTAGAGCGCATGGGCTCTGTAGTTGTGGCACGCGGGCTCTCTAGTTGTGGCGAGCTGGCTTAGTTGCCCCACGGCATGTGGGATCTTAGTTCCCCGACCAGGGGTGGAACCCACGTCCCCTGCATTGGAAGGCAGATTCTTAACCATGGGACCACCAGGGAAGTCCCTTTACATTATTTTTAGATGAATGCTTCTTAACAATCTTTTTTAAAGTACATATTCTTTTTTTTTAACATCTTTATTGGAGTATAATTGCTTTACAATGGTATGTTAGTTTCTGCTTTATAACAAAGTGAATCAGTTATACATATACTTATATCCCCATATGTCTTCCCTCTTGCGTCTCCCTCCCTCCCACCCTCCCTATCCCACGCCTCTAGGTGGTCACAAAGCACCGAGCTGATCTCTCTATAAAGCACATATTCTTTGTGGAGGTCTGAATGTCATGGGCCTTCAGCATGCCAGCTTGGTGGCATTGGGACTGAGAGTGAAAACTACCTCCAGACCATGAGTGGGAGAGGAGGACATGACAGCTTCGTCCCCAGGGCCAGTGGTCTCAGAGCCACACACAGTACCCACGAGATGGATATGGAGATGGAGGGGGCTGCTTGTCGTCACCTCTGTGCCAGCACACGTGCTGTAGGACACAAGGAGATTTATAAAGAATAGACGATACATGCTCTTTGATTAATTTCTTTCTTTCTTTTTTTTTTTTTGCCGTACACGGGCCTCTCACTGTTGTGGCCTCTCCCGTTGCGGAGCACAGGCTCCGGACGCGCAGGCTCAGCGGCCATGGCTCACAGGCCCAGCCGCTCCGCGGCATGTGGGATCTTCCCGGACCGGGGCACGAACGCCTGTCCCCTGCATCGGCAAGTGGACTCTCAACCACTGCGCCACCAGGGAAGCCCTGATTAATTTCTTAAAATAAGCAGTCAGCCTGTTAGACATAAACGCCTGTTAAGACTGCTAGGTCTTGGTGGAGGCCATGCCCGTGGAAGTTTCTGGGGAAGAGCACTTTGGGAAGAGGTGTGCCGGAGCTACCCCGGCAGTTAGAGCAGCTGGAGCGAACATGGGTACCTGATCCCTGACAGGTGCAGCTGAGCACCTGCCGCGCACCTGCCTAGGGCGCAGGCCACACCCGCCCCCCGCTCCCCGCAAGTGCAGGGCCAGGACGGCTCCGCACAGGGGAGCGTCCAGAGTAGCCCCCCTCGGCCTCTTCCCACGGAAAGCCAGGTGGCTTGTAGGCAAACTAGGTTATAAAATTCCTAACCGTGCTTCTTCATCCAGTCCTGGAGAGTTTGGCCTTGTTCAGATTCAGATATGACCACAACAGAACCTGGTTTCCTAACAGAAAAGGCTCAGAGATTTGAGCGCAGGGTGAGGCTGGGACCGGGACAAACTCATGGTGCAGAGCACGAGTTCCCGTTGAAACATTTCCTCCACAGTTAGGCTTTGCTTTCAGCCTTGGCTCTTCTGCCTTTTTTAAAATATGTTTTTTTTTTTTTCTTGAGTTAATTTTTTTTTTAAGGAAAAAAATTCCTGAAAACAAAAGCATATTTACTCAGATTGGTACTTGACTTTGGTGAATCACTAGTTGAAATTAAGAATATCCAGGGACACTTTATTTCTCCTATTTGAAAATTTGCCCTTTTCAGATTTTGGTAATTCTTTAGTTAAAAACAAAGCTGGGACAGGTGGGCTACCAGCTCTGCTCTTTGCATGAAGAGCTCTGTATTTTCTGTACAGCACTGAGCAGGACTGACAGCGACCCGGAAAGATCAGAGAGAGAAATAACTGCTGGGTTAATATCTTTTCCCTATTTCCTTAGACCTGCACTGCCCTCTCTTCTGCATTGTGCTGTTAAAGCCCAGTCTGTTTTGTGATGTCTAAATTATTAAATGGTGCACGACGTAATCAGTGCAGGACTAGGAAGGTTCCGTGACCTGAGATGGGAGGTGGCTTTCACCACGTGCAGTGACGTTTCAGAAGCGCATAATCAAGCAGGTGCCCCGATGTTCCTCAAACTGCCTCTTGCTGGGTTTCTTCCTTTGTACCCGGGGAAGATGTGGGTCTGTGGCTGTGCAGTTGGACCTCCAGGGAGGTCGTTTTCCAGGCTCAGGGCACTGTCTCTAGCATTGGGACTGGTTTGGACTTGGCAAGCAGCAAGGGGAAATGCTTCCTGTGTCAGCGTCTCTTATGCATTTCCCCACTGACTCCCACAGGTGTGAGGACCTAAAGTAACCAGGGAACGGTAGAGGGGGGAGGGATCGATCTGTGCCGAAGTCTGTCTCACTGATCCTTCTAGCGGAGATGGTGTCGCCTCTGAGCCCGAGCGTTCTTGTATGGGAAACGCATCCTTTTAAAGAATTAGTCTTTAGCATTCTGTCAATTATGGCCTGCAAATCTGCCTGAGTAATTAAATGCCAGCTGACAGTAAATATCAAACTGCTTGGGAGCTGTAGTGAGATATAGACAAGTGGATCTGTGTGATTGTTTCGTAATTTGCTTTTTAATCTTTAATAGTAATTAAATGCAGGGGAGCTGAGCCTGAGTGTCGCCCAGCTGAGACAGCCCATCAGCTGAGGCCGTGAGTGTCCAGCATGGGTTTCTTGGCTCCCGTGACTGCACCGGGTCTTGGGAGACGGGGAAGTCTGATGGGCAGTGACTGGTGGGCCCTGCACTGTCAGCAGGCAGAAGAGCCCCCTGCCCTCAGGGCATGTCCTCAAAGGCTTATGTCAGTTCCCTTCCCTGTACTTTCTCCCCTTGGTTGTCCCCAGCACCACTGTGGGTTCAGTTTAAGGCTTGATTTTTTTTAACCTTCTTGCTTTGGGGGAAGGCAGAGGAGGAAGAGAAGCAGTACTTAACCCCCGTCAGGTGCACTTACAAAGCGGAAACTGCTCTTCGGTGGTTTCTGCCAAGACACCAGCCAGTACGAGCGCAGGTTCCTGGCCCCAAGACCAACCCCAGAGGGACTTAAGGGTAGTGGTCTCAACCAAAGATGAGCCCCCGCCCCACCCCCAGGGGACCTTTGGCAGTATCTGGAGGCCTTTTTGGACGTCTCAGCTGGGGAGGGGATGCCTGTGGACTGTAGTGGATGCAAGCTGGGATGCTGCAGGGATCCTACAATACAGAGGACAGTCCCACAGCAAAGAATGATTTGGCCCCCATGTCAGTGGTGCCGAGGATGAGAAACTTGCTCTAGAGTGAAAACAGGAACTCAAAGAGAATTGAGAATATTCTTGGGGTTATAGAGGGTTTTGAACTGTGAGTGGGCGGGAGTGATGTCTCGGGGCAGGACAGCCGACACAGCGATGGGAAGGTAAGGACTGTTGGGGCAGCTTCTGTGTCCCCTCATCATTGTTCTAGGAAATGCAGAGCCTGTGCTGTACCCTGGGTAGCCCAGGCTCCAGCCCAGGTGTTCTCCAGAATGGACAAGGGCATCTCGGGAGCCCAGTGCTCCTTGGAGCTGACAGAATAGATGGACATGCACCTCCTTGGGCAGCTGCCTCCTACGGCTTCCCTCTAACCTTCCGCACCCTCTCTTCTACCCCTCGGTGAACTGTTTACTATCTAAGGAGTGTCCCTTTTTACTGTTGTTCCTTTTGGGTTGACAAAAAGTGAAATGCTGAATGAGGTGGTTGTTTGTGGAGCAGAGGATGGTTGACTGCAGTTCATTGTACCTAAAGTTCTCCAATATAGGCTTCATTTGAGCTAATTAGGCTAATATGGACAGGGGCTCTGGCTTTCCCACTCTCATTGATACCCTTAGGGAGCTCACTAGCCAAAACATGAGACATTTGAGAAGTATAGTTACTGCAGAAGAAAGGTGGTGTAGTGCATTACAGATTGCATCAGAAGCAGATGTATTAAAGCATTTAGACCAAGATTTTAAAATGAGCCTAATAAACATACTAATCCCTCATATGTGGAATCTAAAATATGACACAAATGAACTTATCTATGAAACAGAAACAGACTCACAGACATGGAGAAGAGACTTGTGGTTGCCAAGGGGGAGGGGGCAGGAGAGGGTTGGATTTGGAGTTTGGGACTAGCAGATGTTAGCTATTATATACAGAATGGATAAACAACAAGGGCTACTGTATAGCACAGGGAACTGTATTCGATATCCTGTGATAAACCATAATGGAAAAGAAAAAAATGAGCCTAATAAACATTATAAAAGAGGCAAAGAGACATAAAACAAGAACAGGAAAACATAAAATGGACAAAGTAAAAATCTAGGTATAAAATAATGGTTGAATAATGATGGGTTATTTAGCAAAAAGGATATAGCTGAGGAATGAATTAGTGACTGGGAATATCGGATTTAGGAAATTTCTGAGAAGAAAGGACAAGGAATTAGAAAAGCTGAGAAAGATGGGAAAAAGAAATAGAAGAGTGAAATACAGTCCCTGCGGGTTACACAAGCCAGCCATGCAGAGGAGATCACAGGATGCAAGAAATAAAGGGAGAAAAACTCTTGGGAGAAATGATGGATTAAAAAAAATAAAAAAACTTTCATTAATATTTTCTGTAGTGTAGTCTGCTGGCAGTAAATTTTCTCAGTTTTTGTTTATCTATGATAGTCTTTATTTATCATTTAGTTTTGGAAGATACTTCACTTGGTATAGAATTCTGGTTTATAATTTTATTTCTTTTAGCTCTTTGAAAATGTTACTCCATTGTTTTCTAGCTTTCATGGTATTTGAAGACAAGCATAATATAATTCTTATCTTTGCTCCCCCATATGCAATGTGCATTTTTTCTCTGGCTGCTTTGAAGATTTTCTCTTTGTCTTTTGTTTTCAGCAGTCTGGCTGTTCTATGACTAAGTATGCTTTTTATTTGCTTGTTTGTTTTGGTATTTATTCTGCTTGCTGTTCTCTGAGCTTCTTTAGATCTGTGGTTTGGTGTCTGTCATTAATCTTGGAAAATTTTTGACAATTCTTTATTTTTAAAAAAATTAGTTAATTAATTTATTTTTGGCTGCGTTGGGTCTTTGTTGCTGCATGTGGGCTTCCTCTAGTTGTGGCGAGTGGGGGCTTCTCGTCATTGTGGGGCGCAGGCTTCTCTTGTTGTGGAGTATGGGCTCTAGGCGCACGGACTTCAGTAGTTGTGACACACAGGCTCAGTAGTTGTGGCTCTTGGGCTCTAGAGCACAGGCTCAGTAGTTGTGGTACATGGGCTTCGTTGCCCTGCAGCATGTGGTATCTTCCTGGACCAGGGCTTGAACCCGTGTCCCCTGCATTGGCAGGCGGATTCTTAACCACTGCACCACTGGGGAAGCCCTGACAATTATTTCTTGAAATATTTCTTCTGTTCTGTTCTTTCTTTCTTCTCCTTCTGGCATTCCAGTTCCTGTTTGTTAGATGTTTGATTTGTCCCCAAACTCATGGATTCTCTGTTCTGTTTTTCTCTTTCTTTTTTTTTGTCCGTATGCTTCAGTTTGAGTAATTTCTTGAGATCTTCAAGTTGTTTTATTCTTCAGCTTGTTGAATATACAGATAAGCCAGTTGAAGGCATTTTTAACCTCTGTTACTGTGTTTTTCATTTCTACCATTTCCATTCTTTCTTTTTTTTTAACATCTTTATTGGAATATAATTGCTTTACAATGGTGTGTTAGTTTCTGCTTTATAACAAAGTGAATCAGCTATACATATACACATATCCCCATATCTCCTCCCTCTTGCATCTCCCTCTCATTCTCCCTATCCCACCCCTCTAAGTGGTCACAAAGCACCAAGCTGATCCGCCTGTGCTATGTGGCTGCTTCCCACTAGCTATTCCATTCCTTCTTATAGCTTCATTTCTCTGCTGAAATTACCCACCAACTCTTGCATCTGGTTTACCTTTTCCATTAGCACCCTTAACATATTAATTATACCTATTTTAAATTCACCATCATATAGGTAGTGTCATATCTGAGCCAGGTTCTGATGATTACCCTCGTTATGTGCTTTGTCACTTTGTCTTGAAAGACACACATCTTGTGTAAGATAGTAGAGACTGAGGTAAATATTTTTTGTGTCTGGAAAAAGTATATATCTTTCCTTCTGCTAAGACCTTAGCACAGGAGTTTGAGTTAATCTACTTAGGAGCTGGGCTGGATTTGAGCTTTGTTATTGCCATGGTTATGCTTAGTGAGTTTTATAGACGTCGTATTTCCCTGGTATTACACTGAGTTTAGGGTGGGGGCTAATTTGCCAGAAAAATATTTTTCAGTGTACGTTCCACCCTCTGGCTCGAGGTCTTCACCATGACCTGAACCTGAGAGAAGGGGTGTGTCCTGTGACTCACCTGTTACTCCATGCTTGTTGGCCTCGCCATAGGGACATTCTCTCTTGTTCTGGGAGGAGCTGTGTCCCTGCGTCTCAGGGAAGGGGTCTTCTCCGTGCTGATCCCCTCCCCCAGTGTGACTCCCCTCACCTTGGGGAGAGGGATTGTCCCCTTTTCCTTTTCTCAGTCGCAGTGGGTCTTCACTAGTGCTCCAAGTGAAGTTCACTTGTTGCCTTTTCCCTCACCTGTTAAGGCTTTTGTTGCAGAAGGGGATGGAGGTACCAGTGGGCTTTGCCCCTCCTGCAGTGTCTGCTCATCCTTTATATCTGCACCATGGGAGACTCTCCCCGGAACTTCCCAATCTTGTTGGTGAGCACCCAGTAGAGTCTGTACAGAAAAAGCCTGTAATAGTGTGTGGGCCCCCAGTGCCCATGCCCTGCAGAGGCTTAATCATGGGTTACTACCCTCTACTATGCCACCAGTTTGCCAGCCCCCCAGCTGAACCCCCTCCTAGTGCCTGGATGCCACCAGTCAAGCTAAGCCAGGTCCTGTACCTCATCTCCTGTTGGCACATGCTCTTGAGCTCAGCACTCCAAGTGGCTCAAGAAAAACCATGAACTTGCCGTTTGTGCCACTTTGGGTTTTTTTTTTTTTTTTATGTTGTTGTAGGGTTGGGACAGTCATTCTTTCCCAAACTCTACCTCCCTGAGGGGAAACCAGAAGTCTGAAAAAGTATTTTTAAAGTATTGAAGAATACTTTATTCTAGAATTATATCCAGCCAGTTTCCTGTTCAAATGTGAGAGTATAATACAAGTATGCTCAGATACAGTCTTTGTCACACACCATCCACACTGCGAACAGTTTTATTTGAAACACTTAAATACCAGGAGAGAATAATTCAGAATATTTTACCTATGTAAAAGAAGTAAAGGTAATAAAATGCCTAAGCTTGTTGTCTTTTTAAAAGGGAAGCTTATTCATGGTGACCCAGAGTTGAAAGTCTAGAGTACTATAAATATGATGGGTGCTGGGAAGGAGATCAAAGAACCTAAGAGTAAGCTAAAATTCCTGTTTAATTTGGGGAAAATAATATTTTTTTTAAAAAGTAAGAATAGATTAAAATACAAAAGGTTGGGATAAATTAAACAAGTAAATAATATGGTAGGAACAGGCTCAAGTATATCTGATCACAATAAATATAAATAGACTAAACTCACCATTTACAAGACAAATCTTGATACATTGGATTAGGAAATATCCAGATATAGGCATAACTGCAGAATTTTCCTCTGGTTCAGATTTTTCTGGTAGAAAGTTCTTTTACTAGCCAATCTTTACAGAACATACATACTTCCTAGTGCAGTATTTTCCATCCAATGTTGTAATGGGAAAAATTATATTTATACCCACCAAGCTCAACTCAATTTTAGCAAAATGATTTCAGGGAAGATAACAAGTTATGTTCTAAATACAATTGGTGAAATCATGTGTAGAGATTTTGAAAATCTTGACAAGTGTTAGCAAGGAGGATGTTATCTTGGATTTTGCTGAAAAGCATCTCAGAGTCGTTCTCAGTTGAGCAATTCTCTGCCATTGTGCACTTGTTCTCAACGTGTTTCCAAAGTGCTTTCGTATTTAGCTTCATGTTGTAAAACAAGTCCTCAAGAATGTTGAGAAAATGTTGAAGAAAATTGCAGAGAGGGAAGCAAAATGAGTAAGGAAGATGTTTGAATGGTAGAGACGTTCCTGCATGTGAGGAAACTTTTGTTATAACCATGTTGATTTTTGGTGATTGAGAAGGAATCTTTAAAATACTTTATGATCTAATAAGTCTGTTACTGACAAATAGGTATTTTATTTTAGGAAATAGATCGGGGGGTTTGACTGACGTGTAATGGATTCTTGGAAAAATAAAATAAAGGAGACTAGGCTCCTGATTACTCTTTCACATAAGAAGCCTGAATGTTGGGAAAAAATTGTTGGCCTTAAGTGGAAGCTGCCTCCAAATGAGGTAACATAAAGGTGGAAAGTGAAAAGATGTGTGAGGACAAATTCGGCCAAATAAAGTTAGCCTGGCTATGTTATTTTTAGATAAAACAGACTTTAAGACATTTCTAGGAATGGAGAGGATCACTGTATACTAAAAGTGTTTGTTTCACCATGAGGATATGACAATACTGTGTATGCATCTATAAAAATCTTCCAAAATCTGTTAAGGGGCTTCCCTTGTGGCGCAGTGGTTGAGAGTCCGCCTGCCGATGCAGGGGACACTGGTTTGTGCCCTGGTCCGGGAAGATTCCACGTGTCGCGGAGGGGCTGGGCCCGTGAGCCATGGCCGCTGGATCTGCGCATCCGGAGCCTGTGCTCCGCAACGGGAGAGGCCACAACAGTGAGAGGCCCACGTACCGCCCCCCCCGCAAAAAAAAATCTGTTAAGTAAAAATTGATAGAGCTATAGGAAGAAAATTGATTAATCCACCTTCATGATGGGAGATTTCTAGATACATTTTTTCATAATTGATAGGTCAAGTGAGAAAAAAAAGCAGCAAGTGAATGAGATTTCAAAAAGACAATCAATTTGAGTTCTGCATATTATTTTCAAAATATTTCTTGAATCTTCTCAGGTATTGAGATTTCAACATGTCTTTATTTGATTGGAAGATTCCCCCTTGTCTTGTGTCTCAGTCTTTTCTCTCTGTAGTTTACATCCAGTGTTTTTTCATTCTACTCCATTAGATCATGCAGAAAAGGACTATTCCCTGCATGTAATGTAGAACAATTTGTTTTGAGTTAATTTTTTTTGTGGAGTATGAGGTAAGGATCTAAATTCATTCTTTTTTTCATATCCAGTTGTTACAGCACCATTTGTTGGACAGACTGTCCTTCCCCCAGTGAATTTCCTTGGCACCATTGTCAAAACCAGTTGATTGTAAACATAAGGTTTGCTTCTGTCTACCTCTGTTCCATTGATCTGTATTTCTATGTTATGCCAGGACCACGGTGTCTTGGTAATGGTGGCTTTATGTAAATTTTGAAATCTAGAAGTGTGAGTACTCCAACTTTGTTGTTTTTCAACAATATTGTTTTGGATTTTTTAGATGTTTTGCATTTCCATACAAATTTTATAATCTGCTTGTCAATTTCGGCAAACAACGCTGCTAGAACTGGGGTGGTTGGTTACCCAGCAGTAGACACCTGAACAATACTGTTTACTCAGAGTCACTTTATCCTGTACTAACATCCAATTCTTCCTCCTAAGAACTGCTTCAAAGCCATGTCTCTCTTATCCCACACAGTGGATTTCTTTCCCTTTCTCTCCTTTTTTTGGTTTGACCCCTGTGAGGCACTTCACCTTTTTTTATCTGTTATGCTTTCTATGACTGAGTTTTGCTCATGATTTCAGCCAGTCATCAGTTGTGTCATCCAGTGTCTCCAGTGTCTCCCAGCTGTGAATCATCGAGGGCTCCAGGAGCCGTACTTTTGCGTGACTTCATGCACTCACAGAATAAGATTGTGGAGAAGATCAGGAGAGAGGCCTGGGCCCAGGTGTGAGCCCTCAGGGCTGGTTCCCTAAAACAATATTTTAGAAACTGTAGGAAACTGGGGAGCAGCAGGGAGAGTGACACTTGTCTGGGGGGCAGCTGAGCTCTTCCCCAGAATGTTTTTTGTCTTTGCAAGAGTAGAAGATCACCATTCCTTCTGATGAAGAGAGTCAGGGATCGATCCCTTCAGCCTTACCTTGTAAAAGGTGACTCAGGGCGGGAGCTCCAAGGAAGGGCCGGGTCTTTCTCAGAAACATGCAGGATGACAGGGACATGGACTGTACTTCCTCAGTGAAAGCCAGGAGGCAGGGAGGGAGCCAGGTCGCAACCGGAGAAAGGCCTCCCCCCATGGGGCCAGGAAGACCACCCTGGAGACTCAGGCAGTCTCTTTGTAGTTGAAATTATATGGAGAGGAAAAGAGATTCAAGAGGGAGAAACTGACCCAGCACCAGCAAGAGGAGACAATTGATGCCAACTCTCCCCTGCTGGACGCTGAGCTCACTGGCAGAGCAGTTCCTGCAAGAGAAACCAAGCAGTGTGGACAGTTAGGAATAATGACCACCTCACAGAACCAGCAGCGGACAGAAACAGGTGATGTTTGGGAAAGTGGGACGCAGAAAACCTGAATCTGTGACAAGCTTGCGTTCGCCCCCTCTTTCTGCCTCACTGTCCATTGACGTGCGTTTGCAGTGAGAGAAGCCCGGAGGGTACTGTCTTTGGAGACACGCCTGGTCAGACCTGACTCACAGGGTTACCTCTAGCAAGGGCGGAGATGGGGCAGTGGGATGGCAGAGAGGACTCCCGGGATTCTCGCGAGGTGCAGCCTTAGGCAAGACCCCTCACCACGGCGGCATCCTCCTCTGGGAGTTTATCTCACCAGCATCCTTCCCGCTCCTCACCAACCCTCCAGTGGGGAAGTTACTGCCCCCTCTCCATTCTACCTGCTTTTGGTGGAGCTGCCAAGCAGAGGGCCCTGCTTTGCTGAGTGTGACCAGAGCCAGGGCAGCCTACAGCAGACAGTCTTTTGCAGACCGAGGGGAAGGTGAGGGCACAGAGATGGTCAGAGCGGGGGCCACACCAGAGACACGCCAGGAGTCACTGCGCTGTTTCCTGCCCTTCCCAAGCCTTGGTTTAGGGGATGAGGCCAGCGTCCTTCCATTGAAGGCTTTCTCTCTAAAACTTAAGTCAACAAATGTCTGTTTGGTTGTTTTCAACCAAAGCAGGTTATCTGATATCAGGAGGAGTGCGTTCCAGGGACGTAGAGAGAGAGCTTCAGGCAGAAACACAGGAGCTTTTCATCTCTGGCTGCTGAGATGGGCAGCAGCTCCGGCTACAACCACACATGCAAGTTCTCCAGGCCCCGTGTGGGTGGGGAACTCGCGTGGGGCCTGGAGCGAAGGCTCTTCTGCTCTAAAGCTCGGCTTCCCTGGATATGGTCCCAGCTCCGTGGCTGTCTTCCATGGATATTTTTAGAGTAAATAAAATGCTATGAAGTGCTTTGATGATTCTGGAAAAGCGATTAAAAATTAATCCAAGATAGTATGAAAATCTGGGCCCGTCCCTTTAGCCAGCTGTAGGCATCTCAAAGTATCTGATCCTACAGGAATGGAGCTTCTGTGCATTTTGTATTCTGTCACACACGGTCCTATGGATTGGCCAATCTGGGCTAGAAGGGAAGCAAAACACATAAAGACAAAAAACCCTCAGCAACTAATTAATTATTTTCCAGTTTCAGAGGGAAGTTGGGGGGAAAACCCGTTAAAACCAAGTAACAATCATTTTTAAAGGAACCCAACCAACGCATTTCCATAAAGCAAATGCGTTGGACCTAGTAAGAGGCAGAAGGCTCGCTTGGAGCTAAAGCTTCTCCAAAGTTGCGTGTTTTTAAAATAGGGGCTGATAAAAGCAAATACTCCAACACAAATAATTATAATATTTTAAGTGCGTTTCTTTGGGGCTTTTAAATTTAAAAAAATAAACATATGTAAGACAAAGTTAGCACTGGCAAGTGGCAGAGATTCTGTCAGACCCAATTGCTCTTCTGGAGCTGCATGAGGAAAGAAAGGGGTGAATGTGGGTTGCTCACCTCTTTGAATTCCAGAGCTGCTGGGGATCAGTTAGGTCTGGGGCTCGATTCCTGTTTAGGGAAGATGTCACAGCCCCTCTCTGCTCTTCCGTATTTTGTCACTTACCTACCTGCCCTCTGACTAGCACAGTACATGGCACACAGTAGGACGTTTGATAAGCACTTGGAGTGGGAATCCTCTGCCAGCACGTGGGCAGCAGCACCTCACAGGTTCTGTGGATCACAGAATGTGGAGATGTTAGGGGCAGAGAATTCAGCCACACCTACAGACTGGTAGCAAAGACTGTGAGACCCCAGGCTCTCCTGGGGACCTCACTGCAAGCTGCTGGAGCCACCGCAGTGGGAGACCACCGCCAGGGCGTTCAGTGTGCCTTGTGGGTTTTCCTCAAGGAGACACTGAATAGGAAGCTCTTCCTCTCTCCGCTCTGATTGTCCAGAGCCACCCCCAGATTCTGAGGCATCTTATCTTGTGTTCTGGGTCAAGCCATGGACCCTTGGAGCATAGGATCCCATTGCTGGAGCTTTCCATAGCTGTGTGGAGGTCCAAAGAACTTTACAAATCAATAAGCTGATGAACCCTTCAAGGCTTACTTAATTTAACCCCATCACAATTTTGTAGGCAGGACTTGGAAAACTATGGCTCTAGAAGTGGCCCAGCTGGTTCCCAGCCACTGGGCTCCCCCCTCACACCCAGTAGGTCAGTTTGGTCCCCACGTGCAGGCCCAGGTGAATCCCCAGAACCCAAGTTCTACCCTGCTCTCAGGCCCCACTAATCAAATACGCGTGGTCTGGCTGGGGCCACCCAGGGTCCTTGTGTGGACTTGGTGTGTTGCTTCCATTCCTAGCAGCAAGGCCTTTCTTTAGTTCCCGTAGTTTCCCTCCTGTCCTTGTCGTTTTCTCTAGAAGTCCCATTCTCAGCATAAAATGCTCCTTGCTCTCTGTAACCCAGGCAAAACGACAGCCTCTCTGAGCCTCAGTTTCTTCCCTTGCAGAGTGAGGATAATAATACTACTTCATAGCAATATTGCTATTGCTGGTATTCAGGGTCAGTTGACATAGCGCAGAGTCTGGACTTGTGAGGTGAGAGAGGTGGAAATCGGTGTTTATTCCTCATTGGCCCTTGTTGGGCGTGTGGCTCTCCATCCTCTTGGCCTTCTCTCCTCTCTGGAGCTGGAGCACTGCTGTGGCCCCAGTGTGGCAGTGGGGCCTTGCTCTTACTGGACAGACTTCCAGGAACCCTGACTCTAATCTAGCCCTGACCCTAAAGCCCAGCTTCTCTGGGTCCCAGTCTGGCTGGCTGTGATTCCCAATCACTGGCTTCCAGTCTGCTGGGCTCTTTGTCCTGGACTCTAGCCTGTGACTGCTTGCTTGGTCTTGGCCTGGTCTTGGCCTGGTCTTGGCCTGGTCTTGGCCTAATCTTGGCCTGGTCTTGGCCTGGTCTTGGCCTGGTCTTAGCCTGGTCTTGCCATTTCCCTTGTGAGCCCTCCAGGAGCTGGCTCCCTTCCCGAGGTCAGACCCTGTGTCTGGCCCCAGGACCTCCTACCTGCCAGCCCTGAGGGCGTGACTTTGACTTGTCAAGAATCTCCAGAGAAGATACTAGAAGAGCTCACTAACCGGAGTTTGTTTGGTGATACTCACTGTTATATTCATTGACCCTCTGGCCCTCCTCCCTTCAACCCTCCCCAGGCTCAAAAAGGAGAAATATCTGCCTGCAACCCCCAACTCAGGACAAAATAACAACCCAGCTAAATAACAAAATATCCATGAAAACTGGTTTTGGTAGTAATAGACAGAAGCACAGCCCATCACAGGTCCTGGAGGTCACTTTACAGTGTGAGCATGAAAATTCATGAGACCAGGCAGGGAGAAGGAGGCAGTGGTGTTGAGGTCGGGGGGAGGGACCAGGGAGGGGCAGGAGAGGAAAGAACATGGCTCAACATTTCTTCAGTTCATTCTCTTATTCTTAAACGCAGAAAAGTTCCTGAACCTCCCTCCTCTCCCTTTACACGTGCAGCTGTAGCGCCTGTCTATGGAGCTTGCACTAGAGCGTTTCTGTCTGTTGGTCTGTTCCATATGTAGCTTGTGTTCTGGTTGTTTTCATACGAATATATTTTCTTTCCTCAGCTAGATGCCAGGTACAGTCCTTTGTGTCGAGTGACATATTCAACCAATGCGTGGAAATCAGTGTCTGACTCCCGGTCTCCCACCTGCCAGCTCTATTCTCCCTGGCGCCTCCCTCCATCTGCAGCCCCCCCGGGCATCTTACTCTCCAGAGTCACGCGTTCCCTGACTTCCTCCTTGCTCCTTCATAGCCGGAAGTCCTCAAGTCCTCCTGTTTTGAACGTTGTTTTGTACCCATTGCAGTTTCAGTTCCAGAACTATCATGTCACACCTGGATCGTTGCCACCATCTCCTCATGACTCTCTTTCCTGCTGCTCTCTTGGTACCACGCAGCGTCCTTTACTTAGAGACAGTCCCCGCGGCGCATCAGTGAAGCCAGTTCCAGGACCAGGTCCTCCCTGAGGTCTGCGGGGCTGGGCCTCTGCTTGCCCCGCATGTGGCCCATCTTCTCCAGGCTGGGGCTCACCCCGCCAGGGCGCACGGTGCCACCCCCACCCCAGCACTGGCTGTGCCGACTCCCTCTGTCCTATCCTCATTCCGGGCTCAGCCAACGCCCTGTCTCACGCGGGAAGCCTCGTGGACCCTTCCAGCCACAGCATCCTCTGATCTTGGTGGCAGGTGTTTTCACTTTGGGATTTAGCCACGAGTGTTCATGCACAGATGCCTGGCTATTTCCTGCGACTCCTGTCACCTGGACACAGCCGTGACACCCCCTCCAGTGAGCAGCGGCCAGCCGCGCTGCACAGCAGCCCTGCCGCCGCATCTGTTGAGTCCCCCCCCACCCCGGGCTGGGCGTGTGTCAGGTGCTGGTTCAGAGGTGAATGATCATGTCACCATCGGCCATCAGCTGTCTAGATCCATCCATTGGTCTAGATTTAGCCTCAGTAAGACCCAAGGTCAGGCCCTGCCCCCGCTCTTACCAGAAGGTCATGCACCAGCTCTCAGACCTGGCTTTTTCATGGGTTAATGGGGTGTTATATATGACATGTTGTTATAAAGATTCAGTGTGTCATGTATGTACTATTCCTGTGATGGCCCTTGACACCTAAGTTATTGACACGTGTTGGTTCTCTCCTCCTCTCGATGGTGACAGAACTATTTTCTTAGGTGGCCACCACTGTCAGATGCACCCTACTCATACCTGCAGTATCGTCTGATAAAACCAGAGGAACACAAAAAACCACGAGCTCTACCTTCTAATTTCACTTAGAACTGAGGTCACAGGGCTCCGTGGGCCTCACTCCGTGGCTGAACCACAGGGACATAGAGCCTGCCGGGCATGGCCTTTGCAGCTAGCTGCCCATTTCCCGTGAGGCTGTGGAGCGACCACTAGGTGAGCTCCAGACCTCTTGGCCACTTCTCTTGCCTGCTTGACTGCGTGGCGAGCACTAAGCGCACAGTAGGACCGCATCAATACTTCCAGGATGAGTAGCTGGGGCTCAAGGTTGTGGCAGATTAAAGGGGCACGTGGCGGGTGGTGCAGACGTCCCCAGGGGGGAACCGTGGTGGGGGGCTGACCCGCCTCTCTGCAGCCGGGCCTGACTCGCCGTCTGTTTCTGCAGCTCCCGGTTTCTTCCTCCTGCCTTCGCCCCAGGACCCTGTGTGGCCCTGACGGTGGTGGGGAGGAGGCCCGAGAGGAGGGTGTGGATGTGTGTGTGTGGAAGCGGGACCCGTGGTATGCAGAGGGCTGTGGATAAAAGAGCAAGTGAGGAACTGGGAGGGAGAAAGGGGTGAGGCGGGGAGGGGGAGGGAGGAGGCAGGGGGAGACGGGAGACGTGTGTGTGTGTGTGTGTGTGTGTGTGTGAGAGAGAGAGAGAGAGAGAGAGAGAGAGAGAGAGAGAGAGAGAGAGAGAGGGAGGGAGGGAGAGGGAGAGAGAGAATCACGGGGCCAACGGGCAGGAGCCCAGCAGTCCACAGCAGCAGCGGAACGGCCAACTGAAGGCACGTCTGGAGTCTGAGCAGTGATGCGTGTGGGTGCGTGCGCCCCTGCGTCAGAGACCCCGCCTCTCCAGGAGCTCTGGGCGTCCTGTCGCTTGGATCCACGCTGGACCCTTTGCCCTCCCTCTGGGACGGGAGGGGAGAGAGTATGAACACACCGCCGTCCCTGTCATTCTGGGAGGGGTGGAGGGACGCGCTCAGGGAGCCGTTGTGACAAATGCCTGTCTCCCAGCGGCTGTTGCCCCAAACTGTCCTCTAGAGTGTGGCCCTACAGGCTCTCCTGCAAACCTGGTCCCCAGAGGGTCCCCAGAGATACAACCTTGACCTCTCCACCGGCCCCTCCTCCCTCTGGGGCTCCTCCCCTCCAGCTGGGGGGCTGGCTGCCCAGGTGCAGCGGCGCCTCCCTGACCTGCCATGAAGCCCCCGGGGCTGGGAGACCACGGGGACGGACTGGAGCCTGGCCCCGGTGGAGCTGGTGTCATGCAAACTGCTTCTCCTGCTCAGAGCTTTGGAGCCACCCTGTTTCTCAGAAAAGCTCTGTTCCCAGGAAACTCACTGTTCATCCAAAGAAGGTTCTGAGGGAGGGAGACTCTGGTCGCACTTTGAGGAGCTAAAGATACACCCCACGTGGTCTTCTTCTGGGTTTGGAGAAGGGAGGTGCGTGAGGCCACATCAGCGGCCTGGAAAAGCTGAGGTGAAGAAATGGAAGAGGTAAAAGGACTGAGCTGGGGCCACGAGCGTGAGGTGGCAGCCTGGGCACCTGGGGGCTCAGGCTTCCAGATTTGGGGCTAAAGGCACGTGTAGCCACCATGGGCCCTGATGGCCTGGCCAGCCCTCTTCTCTCGAACCTTCTGTCCTGTCCTGGGTCACCAGGAGGCTTGCCCCCTGCCCCTTACTGTCAGCTCTGGAGATATTTGAATAATGAATTCTGTTTAAGACTGAAAACCTCGAAGTTCCATCTGTAACAAGACTCAAAATAATTACCGCTGATGATTGCCTGGTACACTCAGCCAGAAAAAACAGAACAGCTTTTGGCCGCCAGCAATTACAAGCAGCATGGGCTTCAGCACAGAAAGAACTTTTAAATGAATACATGAATACATTGCAGAAGATCAGAAGGCAGGAGAGCCTGTTAGGGCTGGGTGGGGCTGGGGGAGGTGAGTTGGCAGAAACCGAATGACTTTACCCACCGAGAGAGAGGGAGGGGGAGAGAGAGAGGGAGGGGAGAGAGAGAAGGGGAGAGAGAGAAGAGACAAGGAGAGAAAGAGAAGAGAGAAAAGAGAGCAGGAGAGAGCAGGAGAGAGAGGAGAGAGAGCTCTTCCCCTAACCCAATTGCCCATCCAATACTTGACTATGAAATAGCAAAAAGAGGCTAGGGCTCCGTTTTAGGGCTTGCTCCGATTTAAACGCATCCTGGGAGACAATGAGATGGAGTAGCTTGCTTCCATGGATGTGGTTTGAAGTTACAGAACATGGTGCTTCTCTTCTTGCCTGGTGTCGAGATACTGTAAGCTTTGGAATCAGAGAAAATTGGGCTCAAATGCCAGGTTTGCTACAACCATTATCTTGCTTGGCCACTGAGCTACCCTGAGCCTGTTTTGTCACCTGTGAATACCTTCTTCAGAGCATTCTCCTGGGGACTGAATAGGCAAACGCTTGTTTAGTGCCTGATGCTGCCGTCTGTCTGGAGTGTCGCCAGTGTTCGTTAGGGGTCGGTGGTCTTCATCCTTTTGTCTCCTTCCACCTGGGAAGGGCCCCTCAGTCCTTCCCCGCTGGTTTTACCTCACATCTTTAATCCTTTCTTGCATCCACTGAACCTGTCCAACCTCCCCCAATGATTTAGAAGAACCAGGGTGTTCAAGACTCTGTAAGAAAAATGTGGCCAGTCGTTTGGTTAGAGACGTTTAAAGATGAAACCGAAAGGACTTCTGAGCCACAGCAGAGGGACAGGGCGATCGCCTCCGATCTTGCCTTCTCATTTTGCACAAGTTTACTTTGATTTCCCTGCCTGATTCACACATCTACCTTCAATGGCTAATTCCAACCAGGATTAGAAGTAAAAGCCTGAAACTCTCGGGACTTTAAAAATGAGTGGATGAGCCATCAAAGTCCTGGTAATCGGGCCACTGGAGTGGGGAATTTCAACCTCACTTGAAGACTGTGATTTTGGCGCACTCTGCTTCTCACCAGCGCTCTGACTCAGCCCTCCCACGCCCATCTGGGAGTCTGGGCAGGGCTTACGGCTACTTCCTGTCCCCACACTCTGGAGCTATCTGATGGGGGTTCACAGACCAGCCTCTGTGCAAACCCTCTGACGCTCTCCAGGGAATTATCTCAGTGAGCCCACTGTGGACATTCCTCCTCTGCAAGGCAGGGTGCCCGACTTGTTCCCCTCTCTCTGTCCATCCTCTCTCCCTTGTTTCCCACTCTCTCACCTGTGAGCGTCTGCATGGGGTGGGGATCGGCCGCCCCCCATAAACCCTTCCTTCTCAAACAAGAGGCCTCTCCACAGGGCTCTGGTTCTATGCCCTCTTCCTGACATCAGCTCAGGTCAGAGCATCTCTCGGATCTGATGGGTGTTTTTGACTTTGCCCCCAGAGCCCTCCTGGGCTTTCAGGTTGAGTGCGTCTCAGCCGCTCGGGAGCTGCGCTGCGTCTGCCCTTTCCTCCGCCCGCCTTTGGACCATCCCATCACTCCTTGGCGCTTACCCCTAGTAGAGCCAGGGTCAGGGGACAATGGAAGAGAAAATGGCACCAGCGAAAGCAGATCCCATAGTTTAAAGTGAAGTGTATGGAGGCAGCACGGTTGGTGAGAGAAGCAGGGGACCTGGGACCAACCGTCTTGGGTGGAATGTGGGATCCCTGCCCCGGAGCTGTCTCAGGCTCCTCATAGTCAAATGGGGCTGCCACAGGGCTTGGACTCTGTGGGTCAAAGCGTGTGGAAATGATGACCCAAGGAGGACGCTCAAGATTGCACGGCACACGGAGTGCTGCAGGTCACATCACCCTGGTCTTCCTGCTCCTGAGAGGAGGAGAAATAAAGAGGAGAAATGGCTGCAGGGGTGCGGGCTGGGGTAACGACTCCACGGTCCTGCAGGGGCTCATACTCTTTCCAACGTGAACTGACTCTCCTGAAGTTCCCAATATTGAGACGCCCCCGCAGAGTTGCTCTGGGAGGGGTGAGGCACTGTCCTGGTCACAGGCTCCCTCCCGAGGCTCCCCTAGATCCCTCGTCCAGGGAACCTCGGGCTCCCTGAAGTGCTGGGCCCAGTAACGGTACTGGCCTGGGTGCCTGGTACTGGCCAAAAGCTCTGATTATGCCACTAGCTACAGGGCTCTAGGTGATTTAAATCCTTTTTAGATCAAGTTTGGGTATCAGTACACAAGAGGATAGTAATTATAATACTTTGTGATGCTGGCTGATTTGCTTAATCTCTCTGAGCTTTGTTTTTTGTTTTAACGTTTAAATCAGCTTGACTTCATTAGTATTTATCCCTTTAGGATTTACTGCTTTGTATTATCTACCTGTATCTGTCTATCCACCAACGTATCTATCCTTTATTTATTTATTTATTTATTTATTTATTTATTTATTTATTTATTTATTTATTTATTTTTGGCTGTGTTGGGTCTTCGTTTCTGTGCGAGGGCTTTCTCTAGTTGCGGCAAGTGGGGGCCACTCTTCATCACGGTGCGTGGGCCTCTCACTGTCACGGCCTCTCTTGTTGCGGAGCACAAGCTCCAGACGCACAGGCTCAGTAGTTGTGGCTCACGGGCCTAGTTGCTCCGCGGCATGTGGGACCTTCCCAGACCAGGGCTTGAACCCGTGTCCCCCGCACTGGCAGGCAGACTCTCAACCACTGCGCCACCAGGGAAGCCCCGTATCTATCCTTTAGATGAACTTGAGGTTCTTTGAGTGCTGAGGCTGTCTCACAAGATAATACATGAACACTTATTATTAAATAAGCATAATTGAGATCGTTTTGGAGCCACCAAGATGAATGTGAATGATACGTGATTCCTTTATTCTAGACAGAGACAGAGACAGAGAAAGAGAGAGAGGGAGAGAGATTAGCTTCTACTTTTTCTTGTTCCTACGACAGTATCTTCCACATGGTATGTAAATTTCTCAGTAAATACTTACGCATTGACTGATAAATAGGCCTAATTCCCTCATGGCAACAAGGCGTGTTGTGACTTTTAAGTGGAATTAGTAACTGGTAGAGGATTTTTGGTTAAACTTGGTGATGTGAACACATGGTTGCATCTTGGCCTCTCCCCCAATGTCCTCTAAAATTGCAGTAAAGGATTAAAAAAAGAGAAATATCAATAAATACAAAGGGATTAAGAAAAGGGACAACAGCGTATGAGAGATGACCATACATATTAGGCGCTGGAGAGCAGATGAAGGAGGCACAACTGCCTTAACATAGACAAGCTAAAACTTAAGCACTTGTGTGCGTGTGTGCGTGCATGTGGGCACGCGTGTGCATGTCATGAAGCAAACAGAAAGCAAACTGAAAAAAGACTTGGATGCCAAGCTACCTCTGAAAAGCTTTCGACCCCAGATGAACTCCCCCAGCCTGTACCTGGTGCCTGCTCTACTGCTCTATCCCCCATCCCCTACCCTTCACAGAGGAAGGTGAGGCACTATTCTGAAAATAAAGCAGGACTACATGAAATTTTGCATAATAAACTATGGTTCTTCCAGCTCCTCCCCAAACCGGGCAACCAGTCCTCCTAGCAGGAGGTTGGATGATTCCTCTCTGGGAAAAGTGACTGCCATTTAATAGGAAGTTTTCAGATACTGAGCAATCCAAGTCAAGCCCCCAATCTGAGTCAAATTGAAATCCAAGTCAAATCAAGCCCTACCCAAGCACAGCCCCCGTGAACTGTCTGTCTACCATGGGTTGGCTTGGGATTCTGCTCCAGGTTGTCCTCACCCTGAAACTCAGTGGAATAGCCGTCATCAGGCACGCGGGCCATCGTCATGGAAACAGTGCTGTGGGTTCTGCAGTGATTCCTGAAGTTCCCCACGGAAGTGAGGAGTCTATGTCCCCCTTCCCACTGTCTCTCCTTGAACAGCTCTCTCTCCTGGGCCACTAAGTGATGACACCAACTCAGCCTCTGGAACAGCGGTACCCGCAACCGTTCTCTTCATCAGGGGTGCTGCTCAGGAGTCCCTATTTCAGGTTCATAGGGAGCTCCCAGTAAGTCGGTGACCCAGGAATTCAACACCGCTCCCCCCACCCCCGCAAAGCAAAAAGCCACATAACAAACAAGTCATTTGCCTCCTCTCCACCCTCTGGATATATACTCATGGAACAGGACAGAACGACTGCAGTAAACACTCTTGTTCAGAAAGAGGACAGAGGGTACCCCCTGGGCCGCCATGTGTAGGGTCCCTGGTCTGAGAGAGGGAAGTGCTCCTTGATGACCCTCGGTTCCTTCCCCTGCCCTGTTCCCTGCCCTCTGCGTCCTGTGCTGCCTTTTTCAATGTCCTACCTTTTTATTATCCTCCTTTGCCTCATGAGAAGTGGATGTTGGGGAGTACACTTCCTTCGGAAACAAGCAAGCTTTTTAATCCTATTTCCCGTCCATAGATAGTAGGAGCTCAGGGGTTATTTTATGTCTTAAAGAGTCACAGTCCAGGCTGTAGTATTTTTGACAACATAAAGCTCTCAGAAATGTAGTTAGCTTATAATTTATTTGATCATAGCTCCATATGCAAATAGACACACATAATCATTTTATAGAAAAACTTAAATTTGCTACATTTATTTGCTCTCTTGCTGTCCTGCCTTTTTCTCTCTCAATTTAATTATAGGTATCTTGGGAAAATCTGATCAGGTTTTGGTAGGAGAGCCATTCCTGCAGCTTCCTCCCTAAGTCATTTTTTCATTTGTAAGGATTTTCTGGGTGCCATATCTTTTTTTTTTTTAAATGAACATCTTTGTTCATTGAGTTTTAACCCTGGATTTGGTGGCTGTGCTTTTGTGGTTCTTAATTCAAGGTTATTTATAATCATCCTTTAATTTTTTTTTTTCCTCACAGACCTTCTCAGTTTTTTCTATTACTATTTGGGCTTGAGAAGGAGCTCCCTCTTCCAACCATGAAAATCCCCAAATTATTGACTCTGTTCCTTTGCATTCCTGCTTGGATGCCCACACACTCTCTTCTAGGCTCATCACTACCTTTATATTTTATTGGCTGCACTGAGGGTCATGTGGAATCTTAGTTCCCTTACCAGGGATTGAACCCTCGCCCCCTGCAGTGGAAGTGCAGAGTCTTAACCACTGGACCACCAGGGAAGTCCCCTTATCACTACCTTTTGTATTTAGCTTTATACCAAATGCAACCGATATCAACACATGCACACTCCTGATACTCTGCTTCCCCAGAGCTGCAGGGTCTTTAGGGTATTGTGTTGGGGACACCAAGTCAACAGGGTGTATCTCTGTCTCTACATCTATATCTATATCTAATCTCTCTCTCAATAGATACCTACATAGATGTATCTATAGCTCTGTCTAGATATGTATAGACCTGAGAACCAGGAGGGCCAATGGTGTAAGTTCTAGTCCACATCTGAGTCTGAAGGCAGAAGAACACGTCCCAGCTCTAATACAATTGGACAGAAAGAAAGAATTCTTCCTTACTAGGCCTTTGGTTCTACCGAGGCCCCAAGCAGGCTGGACGAGGCCCACCCAAGTTGGCAAACGCATGTGCTTCGCTCTGTCCACAGTTCACGTGCTCATCTCATCCACAAACACCCGCAGACACACCCGGATGATGTTTAACCAAACACCTGGGCACCTGCGGCCTACTCACGTTAGTCAAATGAATCATTACAGTTGCTTTCTGCTTCTCAGGGCGTCTCCTGGGAAAGTTTTCCAGGTGTTCCCCTTTCCTCTAACCCCCCAGTAAGTCTTGTTTGCTGCCATGCCACTAAATCAATGCCACGTATTTCAGGTGTTTGCTGTGGCAGCCCCCTAGTCCACATGTCAATTTTTGTGTCTCGGGAGAGTATAGGTTAAGCTACAGTAACAGACAATTCTAGAATCTCAGTGGCTTGTATTAACAGAGGTTTATATCTCACCCACATCAGCTGTTTCTGGCTGATCATCTAGGGTTTCCGCACTGAGTCACTCTCGCTTCTGGCGGTCTGTTCCTTGACGTGCGCGGCACAGGGGGAGATGCAGGGTCACCCCTGCTCGATGCCCTGGGTCACCATGAGTCATGTGGCCACAGGTAATGCAAAGGCCACGCGTCCAGCCTGTGCCAGGAAGAAGGGCTCGTGTGGCTGTGCGCAGCCCAGAAGACCACCACACAAGCCCAGCACATGTGCACGAACCTCCAGCCAGCTCTTTAGGGGCTTTTTCTTAACTATGAAAGAGGGAGACCCAAGGGTCACCAGACACCTGACAGACGCCCCTAACATGAAAAACAGAGACCAATGCAAACGAAGCTTTAAGAAAGGAACTGGGAGAAAAGAGGCATGCAGGGAACAGAAGGAAACTTGAAGAAAGTCCTCCAGTTGATCTCAGAATGAAACTGTTCGACTTTGGCTATACATCGGGTTCAGAGATCAGGCAGCCCCTTGCAGGGAGCGGGGGACGGAGGCCTCCCTGGTGGGAGGAGAGGACGGGAATTAGCACTGAGGAGGGTGGGGCAGAGCTGCCTGTTTATGTCATAGGCCTTTTTGTCTTAAAGTGGCATGTGTGTGTCTTCTGTTTTAAAAAAATCCAAAATGTCAGTGTCTTGTGTAGCAGTGGATTATAAGTCAAAGAAACCATGAGATTGAGTTCTGATTCTGATCACTAACTCACTGTGTGGACTTGATCAAGTTACTCAGCCTCTTCTGCAGAGTCTTTCTTATTTCTTCATTTACAGAATAAAGCAGCAGGAATACATGACCTCTTAGGTTCTCTCTGGTCCCGACGTTCTAGGATCCTGAAGGGATGCAGGTGTCAGCCACCTTAAACAGGCTTGGCCCAGAGTTGCCCTCCTCTAAGGCCAGCGTGCAGTGGCCTGTACCTGACTCAGCCTTTCAAAGAAGAGACCAGGCCTCAGGGCTTACGGTTTATGTAGATGCTTTGGGCTCTGTATCCCGGGGCTCCCCGTGAGGCTCCCTGCTGCACAGTGGGGCTGGCTAGAAGCTGATCTGGAAGCTCGTTAACACTCAGTTAGAGCTCTTCTGTCCAGCATGGCATTACTTTTAAAAAATTTATACATGCAATTGAAGGAATTAAGTGCAACTGTGGTTTTCAAAGTGGCTCATGTGAGGGAGGCTGTGAAATTGTTCTAATCTGCCTAGCCTTCAGTTTTCACATTTATATGTGCAATTGAGTTGGAAATTAAAGTGCAGTTTTAAGGTGGCTGTGAGTGTCTAACATGGCACCACATTAACCGTTTTAAATTTATAAATGTAATTAGAGTGGGATTACTTTGGAATTAAAGAATGTAGGAAGGAAAAGATACACTTTCTCAGGGATATGCTGCTTTTTCCCCTTCCTATAATCTGAATTCACGATGCATCACCTGACACCACCCGCCTTGCCTGTCTTTCCATGTTGTGAATGAGGGTTGCCTCCCATAGGACTTGGGAGGGTGTGTAGACTGTAACCTTGGAGACTCATTAGTCTTGGGAATGTTACTTTGCCTTAGTGATGCTATGGTAGGGACCCAGAGGTTACATTTCCCACTTCTTGGAGTTATGCATAAACTGGTTTTCTGGAATTAAGGAAGCAGGTGCTGTGGACAACTCTACCTGCAGGCGCCAGAAGGAAGGACGCCTCGTGACTCCATCCCCGTGCTGAGCACGTTGCTTTTTCAGGTGGGGGTCCACAGACAGGGGGCACTTCTGGATCTTCAGAAGGATGCAGAGACTGGGGCAGATGCTGGTGAGGAACAGGGGCAGCTCCCTAGCCTTCCGGGGATCCAAACAGCATATTCTAGAAAATTAGAGGATTACTCTGCTGTGTCTTTTCTGACTCTTATGACATTGTCAGAAAATTCTTAAGAAAAGTTTCCCCTTCTGGTTTAGACTGGTTCGTTTCAGACCCCTGTGTCTTCTGACTGCATGGTTAGGACATGTCTGAACTATCTGAGAATGCCTGTGACTCTGGAAAATTCCAAGATGAAGATGCAGCCTGCATGATATCTGAGATGATGAGGCACAGGGGATGCACATCGGTGAGCTCAGCTCCGGATGCTCCAGCCTCCTGTCTGTCTCTCCTCCTTCAGGGCAGGGAGCTTGCACCCTGGTCACCATCCCCCGCACTCCCCCGGCCCCATGACTGTCCAGAGCAGAGCTTTGTGCAGGGCGGGTGAGTGGCTTCCATAGGCGCTTCCGCCTCATCCGGGATCCCCAGGCATCCTCTTTGTCCTCTTGGTGGCTTTCGCAGGTCGGGCACAAGCTACAGTCCTGACTGTGCTGAGCAAGGACAGGGGATGGGCACCACCCCATTGTGTCTGTCACCTAAGCCCCTTTATCATTCATCCTTGTCATTTTCAGAAGTCTTTGAATCAAGACCCCTTTCTCCTTTTCCCCCCTAATACATTTGCATGCTCACTGAGGCGAAAAATTACATGATTTCAAGATTGCACTGCGTCCTGTTTCAGGCCCTGGGCCTACTTAGCAGGGCTGTCGCTTTGCAACTAGGCTGGGGCTCCCCATCCTCATGTAATCCCGCTCTGCTCCGACGTGAGGACTGGCGGCTCGCAGCCCCCGGGCGTCTCTCTGTCCTATCGAGAACTGTCCACGCAGCCTAGACAACCCCCCTTCCCCCGGGGACAGGTCCAAGGACACCCATCATGTAACTGCACAGGGAATCACGGTAAAGGACTGACTGAAAGACTCAATCAGTGAAACATGTCGTTAAAAAAAATTGTTTAAAGAGTTCAGAAGAAAAGGTTAAGCTTCACTCTTTGGTAAGAAAGTTAGTCTTGCTATTAAAACAACAAAGCCAAACAACCCAGAGGAAATCATTGACTGCTTTGCCCTGTGCCACAAGTCACCAAAGATTTGTAGGAACCTCCAAAAACAAGTAAAAGGCAGCAGGGTTGAAATTGAGGAATTAAGGGTTATGAACAGAAAAGATCAATGAGGAAATAATAGGCCTCCTCTCCCTTTTTTTGAGAAAGAGAAAAGTGTGTTGTAATTCCTGGCTAAGGGAAATGCAGACGGCGGTTCCTGCCAACTCTTGAGGCCGCTACCTGCCAGCCAGAGGGGCCTCCAGGAAGCCGTGAGGGTGGCTGGCCTGGCGTAGAGGCCGCTCTCTGCTCTGCTGCTGGGAAGCGAGGGGTCCGGGCTGCAGCTGAGCCCCAGCGCCCGGTGGGCCCACCTTGGGTGCAGTTCTGTGAACGGATCTTCACTGGACTTCATGAATTTCTCATCCATCTTTTCTCTTCACCTCCAATGCCTCAGTTGTTTCAGAGTTCCTGCAAATCTGTGCTGACTTGAAGCACAAAGTCCATCAGTCAATGAGCCAGAAATTATTGTGGAATTCACTCAGAGGATGAGAGAAGCCACTTATTATAAATCTTCCTAAATTAACCTAACTGGAGGGAAGGCCAGAATGACTTGTCTGATTTAGTGGACTTCATTTGTGAGTACCTTTACGAATTTTCAGTTCATTAGTGAGAATTCACAGCACCCACATTCGTGCATGACCCTGGCTGTGGAGACTCTCAGGAGACACTGAGAAGACCCACACAGACAGGCCCCTGTCGCCTCTGGGCCCCAACTTTCCGGATGCTGGGAAGCTGGAGATGGAATGGGTAGGCCTGAGTCTCCTCCCTCTGCCTCAGTGGGTAGGTGGTCCCACCAAAAATGAGCCCGCCTGAAGGGTCGGGATGGGAGGGCAGCCAGCCTGGAGCAGCAGCTGCGGGGCCCGGGCCTCCGCCCCCAACTGGATGGCCATTTCTGGTCTGAGAAGGTGGGCTTTGGCACTTAGCCTGACTCTGCTGGGGCTGCGCTCTCTCCCTGCCCTTCCTCAGGCGGCCAGAACCTCTTTCCAGGGAACAGACAACAACATATAAGCAAAGTCATAAGGTGACTTAGAGTGCTGTGTGCTACAGAGGAAGATGACACAGGGGAGCATGACGGGGTAGTAGGGTGGTCGGATGTATGTTCTTAGAAGACAGTGTTCTGGGCAGAATAAACAGCCCGTGCCAAGGCCCCGAACCCCACCCCCCAGGTGCTTAAGGAATGAGAGGGGCCTGGAGCCCGGGGACTCCAGGAAGGCAAGGACACTGGGAGGAAGTGAAGAGCCTTGGAGGCCATGTGAGGAGTCATTCCAAGGGCGATGGCAGGACACTGATGCTTAGTGAGGAGAGTGATGTCATCTGATTTCTGTTTCCAAAGTTCTCTGACTCCTCACCCAGGATGAGTTAGAAGGGGGGGTGGGGAGGGGAAGAGAGAAGCAGAGGGACCAGGTCAGGGCCAGCTCTGCTGTCCACGGGAAAGGTCACGGCGGGGTAGCAGTGGTCAGGATGCCTGGCCAAGGCCTGACCAGCTGTGTCAAGAGGGCTCCCACCATTAGCGTTCCTGGTCACCTCCCGGGGCCTCTACGTGGACTGAGTCCCTCGGAGCCCACGCCATGCACGTGAATACGCCTTCCTGTAATTGCTGTCTGGGCCGATCACCTTCACCAGAGGGTGAGCACGTCTAGGGCAGGTGACACACAGCTGGGGGTGTTGCTTAAGTTATGGGCCCAGGGGAAACGTGTGGTGGTGGTGGTGGTGGTGGTGTGTGTGTGTGTGTGTGAGTGTGTGGGAGACCCATCTTGCACTGGCTTCCAAAGGCTCAACGCCTTATTTCTGTGATTGGACATAAAGCGCTGGTAATGAAACACTGACATTCTAGGAAAGTCTTTTTACTCATGGGGACTCAATTTCCATATGTGTAAAATAACCATGTTAGATCTAAAATGCCCTTCCAGCTCAAATGGGAACACAGATCCCCACTTCTGTGCTTGGACATGCACAGGGTCTCACAGACCTTGATTGTAGAGTTAGGATATTACTTGTCATCACGTGGGTGCCTGCTGCTCAGGAATTACATCAGCTTGGTTCTCCTGTGCAACTCTTATTTATACCATTTATTTGCCCAGAACAACTCTCCACCAACTTCTTCCCCCAGGTCAATGTAAAAGTAGGTTTCAGCCCAAACCAAATAATCATTCATAACAAATGAGTTAAGTCCTACTGTGATGCTGTAGGAGAAAACTGGCGGCCCAGTGGAAGCCAGAACCACGTGAGGCTGGAGTCTAAGTCAGGGGCAGATTCATGGCCTTGTCCCATGTGGGCGGAAGCGACTTGAGGGCAGTGTTGTTGTTTCTGTCTCTGGTACCGTGTCCAGCTTCCCTGCAGGCACTTAACAGCTATTCACCGTTATCCTGGAGACTGACAAGTGATGGGAGCCCTCCTGCCACCCAGCACGTGGAAAGGTAATGGCTGCCCGGCCGGAATCAATTCCAACCACACCACTGCCACAGGGACGGGAGCTCTGCCTTATCGGGGAGCCATCCAGCTGCTGGAAGCTGCAAGCCAGAGTGACCTGCTGGTGCTTTTAACTGGGCAGCAGTTTCTCAGCAAACAAACACATCAAACTCTTAATGGGGTTTTTGAAAGTAAGTCTCCTATTTGAAGTGAGAAAGAAAGAAGTGGACAGTTATTATTCTATTTCTCTTCTTAAGAGAAATTCCTTCTAATTTGGGGGAGGGGGCAATTGAGTACAGCGCGGGTGGGCAGAACGATTCCTTAAAGCAAGTAGCAGTTCCGTTGGAGAGTCGCCTCGTGCAGCCTCTGGTGTGCCTGGGAGCCGTGCAGATAAAGTGTTAAGAGCCAGGGTGGTAGCAGTGTGGTTGCCATAGAGGGAATCAGAGGAGTTGGTCAAGGGCAGGCGTTGATGACTGATCAACCTGCAGAGTAACTAACCCTGCCCTTTACATCTGTGTAGCAACTTTAAATATTTAGTGAATCCGTAAGTCTGTGAGGGTTTGTCCTCACCCCGCTCCTGGTCACCTGTGGTTTTTGGATGAATTTATCAAACGTGCCTTTTTATGGACTTCTGATCTAGGCCGTAGATGCAGGAAGCGCCATTTAGAATTCGTGTCCCATCCGCTTCTTGGCACGGTGCTCAGTGGGGCCAAAGTCACACGCAGATGGTGTGGCGGGAGGAGGCTGTGCTTGTGGGCACAGTGTAGGGGGCCATCGGGACACTGGTGCACCTCACAGGCACCAATCACAACGTGTATCTGCAGCCGAACCCGCAATGTGACACAGCTCAGAATGGGATCAGGTTCCTTGCTGATGGCTATTTGGGCTGCAAGTGTTCCCAGCCTGGAAGGCCTGTGATGGGGAGGACGCAGGGCAGTGCCCCCGAAGCAGCCTTTGTGGTTCACGTGCCCCACGGGTCGGGGTGGTCCCATCAGAAGGTGCTACCCAACCTTCAGTGCTGGGGGGCGCCTGCGTTTGAGAGCAGGGACGCGGCTCTGTGGGTGCGTGAGGACCAGCCATTGCCGCTGCGCTCAGGGGTGCTGGAGATGCGGGACCCGCACGGGACTCAGCTGCAGCACGTTTGTCAGAGGAGGGGACCTGGCAGAAGCGGCGATGACGATGGGTGTCTGAGGCGGCCACGGCCAGCCACCTGCTTCTGTTCACCTGGTGGCTGTGGGCAGCTGTCCACTGTCAGGGGGTAATTGTTACTGGTGCCTGATGGGGGACATGTGGCCTCATATGGGCCCAGCCACTCTCAGGGAGTGTCCACGCCTGTAGTCTGATTTTGGAGACAATACTGAGTTTCACTGAGTCGAGAGATACTAAAGGCTGCTTGGAGTCGCCAGGAACATGTTTGGTCTGGATTCACTGAAGGGACGAGACGCAAGGCCACTGAGCCTTTTGTGCTCCACTGTCTTAGTAATGAGACAGTGGTGCTCAGTAATGAAGGCTTTCATTTATTAGAGTCAATACGTATTTATTAAGTGCTTATTGTGTGCCAGGTGCAATGCTAAGGACGTGGGGAGAAGGCCTGAGAGATGTGTCTTGACTCAGAGAAGCGGTAGATCTCTACCAGAACTGTCATTTCACAGACAGGATGACACCTGTGGATCTTGCTGGCGAGTTTGCTCCAGAGCTTTCTTCGATAAAGAGTAAAGAGCAGAACATGTATTCAGGGGGAATCTCCGTGGTTATACCCAGAAACTCAGGTCAAGCGGGAAAAACAGGGAAAGGCAGGGTTATCTGGAATTGAAAGACCAGTGATTAACTCTAGGAACTCGCAGAAGAAGCGGGCTTTGGTGGTAGAATCCAGATTTCGCCTTTGTACATGTGCATCTGGGACTGGGCTCGGCAAGTCCCAACCAGCGGGTGCTACCAAGAGCAGATGGAGAGGTGGGTTCTTCTTCTCGGGTCTCGCGCAGCCCTGACAGTGCAACAGATGGCCCCGCACAGCTGAACGAGGCCAAGTTTGGGTGCATGGCGGGCCCACCTCACCCGGCTGTGCCCAGTGCCATGGAGAGGTGGGGAGCACAGGCTGTGGAGGACGCAGTTCCCTGGGGCTGACCTTCGCGGTGGCTGGAAGAGAGGGTGGGGTGAGGGTCATGAGAACGGGGAGGCCGTGATGGTGGCCCTGCTGGAGTGACAGCTGGCGGGCAGCTGTGGGGGGATCTTGTGTGTGCATTAACAGCCACAGTGACTGGGTGTTTATTGAATTGCTGTGGATTTTCTGAAAGCAAAGCAAGCATACTAAATTGCTGCAAATTACCAGGGGCTTTCCTAACGTTCGATAAAAATACTGTGAACGTTTAAGGACACGGGCTCTGGATGTGGTTGTAGGGAAGCTCTTGCTTTGAGAACAAACGTGCTGGCTCTTCAGTACAAATAAACGGAGCTCATAGAGTGATCCTGGCACCAGAGGCTGGACGTTACACATTCGAGGTGGCGGCCCCTCTTCTTTCAGTATTTGCTTCCATTTCTTCTGAGCAGCCTGCGTGTGCCTGCCATGCCTGCGGGGTGGTGATCCCAGTGGGGCACCGCCTGGTGGGTCGGATCATGCCTCCAGTCCGGTTTTGGCAGCTTGTATTCTGGTTCAGGATGAAAACAAGTGCAGGGGGATGGGCTAATTTTTTAATCGTCTTCCTTAATCATCCCCAGTCTTGTCACCTTTCTCAGTGTCCCTGAGTCTACCCATCTCAGTCTGGGAACGGGAGTCTCTTGCAGAAAGCGGGGCCCAGAGGTTTGGACAAGGACACATTTCCTGCTTAGCAGTCAAATCCCTCTTCGTCCCCATACCTGGTTTCTTCAGGTTCAGCCTAATTTGTTTCTGTCCCTGGGCCTTTGCACTTTGGCTCATTTTCCTCCCTGACTTAGGTCATATTCTTTGGACAGAAATAAACCATAATTTTTGTCCTGAGGAAAAAAATATTGTTAGATTCAGAGATTTGTGGCCTCCAGCCTTGTACTGGGAAGTACAGGAGAGTTGGGCCTCCAAGAGTTAAATTACACCCCAGTTTAAAAGTCAAAGGCATAAGAGTTTAGGGGCCAAACGCATTTTCAGTTAAATCAGTTCAAAGCATCAGAAAAATCGTTAGAAATAGTTGAAGAGCACAACAGGTGGCTGGGTTTGCATTTCTTAACCTGTGTCATTTGATGTTTTGCTTCCACAGGGAGGGTGTGACGGATTTCATTGCCTTCCAGCAGTTAAATGCGTTCAGGAATCCTACATAGCCTTGGTGGTTTGCAACCGAATTTCAAGCATAGGGGCTTTGCCTCCTGTCTGATAATGGTTACTGTGGCTAAAACCATCACCTTCAAGTCTCAGTGTGCAATTCTTTCAGTCATGAGGCAATTTCACTGAAAACCAAAAAGACTAGTATAATTTCCAAAGCCAGCGTGGGTGCACTTTGGAGGTTTGCCCAGGCAAGGGAGCCACAGGTATTGAAGTTTCCATAGAGTCTAGGAGAGAAGGTCCAGTACTTTTGGGTTAGAACAGATGCTTCCCAGATCAACACAAAAAGTAAACAAAAAGCAACAGAGACTAAAGCTGAGCAGAGGGGAGGGGAGTAGCATAGGGACGGGAGCCACGTCCTGTGCAACACAGAACAGCAGCCCAGCTGTGACGGGACCAGCACTAGGGGTGAGGCAGACGAGAGAAGATGACCGTCGATGGCATAGGAAGAGCAGATGTTTCCCTCAAGAACAATTACTGAGCAGTCATCCCAGGAAGAGGCAGACTCCTGTTATGAGTAGATGGACTTTATTAGCAGCCTTACAAATTGGTGCTCTAAGACCCCTCTGATGATCCTTGAGTCCTTAGCCAGGACTTACTCTCCTGATGGGACAAAGGCCTGATCAACCCGGCAAAGCACATTCTAGAGGAGGCCTTTTTGAAGCATGGCTTCTCCCGGTGAAGGAGGAGGTCTGGGGATGAAACTTAACTTTCCTAGGATGTGCTTCTGCTCCAGGACTAGGAATCCATGCTGCTGGACGGCTATATTTTGAAAGGTGGTCACAGAATTGGGCATAAATGTGACCTGCATCTTTGTGAGTGCCAATTTTCTCATCTATAAAGTTAGGGAGTTGGGTATTCTGATCTCTTAGGTTCCTTTCATCCCCTAAGTTTCCCAATTCAGTCTCTCATGCTCCATGTCAAATCTTTTGGGGAAAATAATCGAGGGAAGACAATTGTTCAATGTCCTGTGCTCAAAGCTCAGAGATGTGTGTCCTTGGAAAGGACCATCCATCCATCCATTTAATCAGCCACCCAGTGATTTGTTGGTACCTTTAATGATTCATTCATATCATTAATACAAATCACTCAGCCCTTAGGATATAACCGAATCCATGATATTTTAACCTCTGGGGGTGGCAAGAACCGTGTTCTTCATGTTGACACTGTATCTATTCCCCATGCCTGGCAAATCGTGAATGCTTAAATATTTGCCAAATGAATGAGTGAAAGGTAACTACCCTACCTGTTTTACAAGAACAACAGGATGGGGAATGGTTCTGCTTTGCTCTAGTCCACTTCCCTAGTTTTTTGGCAGTTGTACATATTTCAGCACTAAATAAGTATTTGTTAAAGGAAAGAAAGAATCTCTGTGAAGCTGCAGTTGTTTGTGTTTGTGTTTTGGACATATGCTCAGTACCATCTCCTTAGGCAGTGTGGTATAGTGAGTAGGGCATGGTGGGTCTAGAGTCAGGGGATCTAGATTCTCCTCCTCATGCTTTCTAGCAAGCTGTGCCAACTTGGATGAATCATGTAGCCTTTCTGGACCTCTCTGTTCTCATCTGCAAAGTGAGAAGTCTCATTTGGCTCCTTCCAACTTTAAAGTGCATGATTAGAGCGTGAGGAAAAGCAGATGTAGGCAGAGAGTATGCCCCTAAAAATGATAGCTGTTATTATACCAAAGGCAGGGGGCTTGTCTTCTTCATCACAATATTAAGGAAAGGGTTGAATATCCTTTGAATATTCAGTAAATGCTTTTGAACCACAATAATAAAATAACTGGGAAGCGTTTACTTAGACATTTCGTAGGGATCACTATGTGACAGGCACTGTTATATATGCTTCATTAATGAATTTCATCTTCATGACAACTAAATGAGATGGGTAGCATTGGTCCCACTTTGCATAGCAGACAGCTGGGACCCAGAGGGGTGAAGTCAGCTCCCCCCGCAGCATTTGGAGCCAGGGGCTCAGGCACTCATGCCTGTGATGTTGACCGCTCTGCCCTGCTCTGGCGTGTGTGACAACTGTGTTAGACTCTTTGGTGGCTAAAACAGAATATGAAGCTCAGTCCCTACCAAGAGGTGCTCACAGTCTCATTGGGCACGTGAAATATTTAGAGAATGAGAGAGTGGGCAATAAAGCCTCAATGGGACGTGTAGATCACTGGAGAATAGGAGAGCACATCACAGGTACCGGACGTTTAGAGAGCATGTTATGCCTTTCTGAGTGTTTTTACATCCATCATCTCATTTGCTCCCCATAAAAGCTATCATTATTTACTGAGGCCTTACCATGTGCCGGGCACTGGGCTAAGTGCTTCGCTTATATTATCCAACCAAGCCTCACAGCAATCCCATTATACAGGCACCACTTCTATTTTAGCATCAAAACCCAATTCAGTCCGTTCATGGAACAAAAAGTGGAGGAGTGAGGACTGGCATCGAGCACAGCTGGTTCCAGGGATGCAAACGATGCCTTCGGGACGTGGTCTCTCTTCCCTCATCAATCCCTCCTCTCCTGTCATGGCTCCGACACGTGTTGGCTTCACCGTCAGATGAGCTTTTCCCTCAGGTGGCCTCACACAGCCCCAGGCTGAGGTCATCCTCAATGCAGATGATCCCAGAAGAGAGAGGATCTCCCTTCTCAGCATTTCCAGCAAAATGTCCTGAAATTGAGCTCCGTGCATGTGACTGTCCCTGAACTGGTCACTCTGGCCAGAGGGATGGAGCACGTTGATGGGTCAGACCAGGGTCACAAGACCAGCCCTATGTTTTGGAAGGAATGGACCTCTCAGACCCTAAAAGGAAGCAAAGATGATGTTTCTAGAATAAGGGAGGAAGGATGCTGGGCAGACACAAAGTGAAAAAGTAAATGATGGTTATTTTCTGTATTTTATGGGGAAACAGGTTCTGAGAGTTGAGTGCTTTGACCAGGGCTGCACAGCTAGAGTAGAGAGTGGGGGTTTGTGTGGCCTGTCTGCTTCTTCTCATCCGTTTGTAGATAGGAAAAGTGGGGGCACAGACTGGTTGAACGCCTCCTGGGTATGTCTGGATAGGAGAGACCTTCTGGGATTCAGGGCAGTGCTCTCCGCAGAGCGGCAGCTGACAAAGTCCTTAGGCAGACGTCTGCACTGTCTGAGGGAGGCTATTCAGGGTACGAAATCTGGACAGCTGGCATTGCATCTTCTTTCAAAACCTGCAACTCGGGTTTTTGAACCACAGCTTCTGGTTGAAAAACCCACACGGTCCCTAAATTTGGAGGAGAGACACGAGTGGTTCCTGTTGGGTGGCTTCTTTCAAAGGAGATTTTCAAAACGTGGCAGTGGGTGGTGGCTCTGGGCCCAGGGGATGGGGGCTTGGCTGTGAGTTTGAGGCAGAAACTTGCCGGTGGACACTGCCAACGCCACCGCACATGCCAGCCTCGCGGGCTGCACACGGCTCTTCCTTTACTCTGGTTTGGGGAGAAGCCGACTCGGTCGGGGACCGGTGGTCAGGAGTGGTCTCAGGCAGAAGTCTGCAGGCGTCGCTGTGTGGTGGGGAGGCCTGGCTGCAGGTGTCAGACTGTCCTCCATCTGACTGTTAGCTCTGGCGCTCCTGTTGTGTGGGTTTGGTGTCTCAGCTAACCCCTCTGCAGGTGGGACCCGTAGGGCAGACCTCCTTGGGGCAGGAGACAGGAGTCCTCATGCTACCGACCAGGGTTCCAGGCCTTCCCCAGTCAACAGAAATTGACTAGAGGCCAGAGAAGAAATTCAGGCCAGGCTTTACTGGGGCCCCTGCTGCACAGCAGCGTGGCGGGAGAACAGACAACAGCTTGCTTGCTCCCTGGGTGGGGGAGGGGAGCTGGTTCCTTACCTGGGGTGAGGGCAGGGGCGTGTCCAGGGGTCGTGCTGGAGGGGTGGCTTGGGTGTTTCACCCACCCCTCTGGTGGTGGTGAGTGCAGGGGTCATGCGCAGTACCCCGCTTTTGCTCCCGGCTCCCCAAGAGTGGCAGTTGGGTTTTTTGGTCTCTTTAGTCCCATAGAGTTTCTGTGTATTTTGTTGCTCCGGGAGAGGTGTGTCCAGGTGCAAGCACTGTAGCAGAGGGTCCCAGGTCCCAGCCTGTGTCACTCAGACGGAGGTCGGGCCACTATGGGAAAGGCCCCTCACCAAAGCCAAGGTTCCCTGGCGGAGGAGGAGATGGACCACCCCCCAGGTTCTGTGCCGCCCTTCACAGCCGTGAGGCTGCGACCAAGCCGGTCAGTGGCGGGGCAGCGCCCTCGCTCCCTCCTCCACACGGTGGCCTGTCCTCTGGCCGGTGGTCTCCCGGGGTTAGCCCCGCACCCCTTGCCTTTCTCCCCAAGACCCGAGTTCCAAGCACAGGGGCAGGGCGGGCGTCCAGACGCGACCGCCTGGGTTGGTCCGGCCCCTCCGGCTGCAGGAGCACATCCCACGGGTGCCAAGTCTCGGTTCCGGTTCCGGCCTGCTGTTGAATAAATCAGAAAAGACCTTCGTGTGCTCGCTGATTACTCTGCCCTGGTCCCCAGAGACTGAGGACGTGACTCCTGTTGACTTGAGGCCTGCGTGTCACGGTCCCCCGCCAGGCCCAGGGGAACCCCCTCTGTGTGTCCCGGGGGGTCACGACCCCACCCCCACCCTGGGCGGTACCGCGCAGCCGCAGTTGCTTCGCTCCGCCCCTCCCGGCTTCCCGCCCGCTGCCTTCTGACCTCTCAGGCTGGCCGGTGGTGCTGCTCCATCCGGGGGGGATCCGTCTTCCGTGATTCTCTCTCCACTCGCCTCCTGCCGCGCTGTCCGGCTGGTCCTCAGAGCTGCTTGTAGCCCGTCAGCTAGTAACGGAGCTCCCGGTGCTGACTGCGGGAAGAGGGGTGGTGTCTGTGGCTCCACAGCCTCGGGGGCGCCAGGCCCCGCGTCCAGCCCTCAGAAGGTGAGGACCATTTTAATCATAGTCAAGTGCCCAGTTCAGTGGCACTAAGCACATTCACAGTGTTGCGCTACCACCTCCTCCATGTAGTTCCAGAACATTCCATCACCCCAGACACACCCACACCCGTCAGCAGTCACTCCCCTGCTTCCCCAGCCCCCGGCAACCCCTAATATACCTCCTGCCTCTATGGGTTTGCCTATTCTGGGCGTTCCGTTTAAACGGAATGCTACAAGTTGTGGCCTTTGTGTCTGACTTGTTTCCCTTAGCGTAATGTTTTCAAGGTTCATCCACGCTGTAGCATGAACCAGTGCTTCACTCTTTTTTATGACTGAATAATACTCCACTTTGGGCTGTACAATAGTTTATAAAAATGGTAGTTTCTATTTGCAATCTCATTCAGAGGCTGGTGATCATAATGGAAAAGGGGCGGTTTGAAGCTGGGGAGCAGAGATGCTGCATTTGGAGAAGAGGGGGCCTGGGGGGTGTCACGAGACAGGGACCTCTCACGTGGAGCTGGGCTTTTCCCTGCCTCCCATTGCCAAGACCAGGGCTACTGGGGTGTAATTTCTGAGTCCCTTCTGGTGGGCTCGGGAAGGCCTCTAGGATGCCTCCCCACAGGCTGCCCCTGAGAAGGGAGGGGTGCTTGGGGTGTCCTGCAGCCCCTGAGAACGGTGACCTGACAGAGGAGAGGAGCTGTCAAGCCAGACGGAGGAGCAGCTGCGTGTGATGGGTGTGGGGCTGGGTGGGAGGGCGTGAGGCCCCAGCTGGAGCCAAGGCGAACAGAGGGGATACGTGCGTGCAGAGGGCTGGGATCGGGGTAGAAGAGGGCAGGCCTTGGGACCCAGGCCAGGAACAAAACCTGGGAGCTGGTCCCAAGAGCTTGAGTGCACCTTCCTCTCCCCCCGCTGTCACCACCCTCGTCTGTCCGGGGTCACCTCCTACAGCTTACAGGTTCCCTGAAGGACCCTTGTCCGGACGTCTCCCCACCTCATTCCTACCACTTATCCGCCCTTTGACTTGCTAACTGTTAGATCAGTTCCAGCTGAGACGCTGCCTCTTCCAGAAAGCCTTTCTTGACCTGCACCCCCGTAACCCACAAAAACACCCCGGTGGCCTCTCTCCTATGTGTCCCCACAGGTCCCTGCACATCCAGCGGGGCTGTAGAATGTGAGGGCTGTTTGCTCGTTTGTGTCTCTGCAGGAGGACACACTATGTCTTATTCCCCATGGCACCTCTGGCATCGTGGACCAGCGCCTGGCATTGTGTACCAGTGCCTGGCACATGCAAGGTGATCTGCACATAATTGCCGAATGAATGAATGAATGAATTGGGCTGGATAGCAGTTAAAGTGAGGCAGGCTTGAGTTTATTTTTCTAACAAATGACAACCATGGAGTAGAGAACCTTGGGAGAAATGAGGTCGCCCACATCGGAGGAGCTCCAGGCGGAGTCGTGGTGATGTGATGTGCTGCACGGAGATTCGAGTTAAGGGGATGGACCAGGGGACCTCTGAAGCCCTGTTAGGCTCAAACCTTCTGGGCTTTGATGACTCACCTGCTCCTTGCCCTCCGCCTGGGCCGTTCCTCATGCCAGCTGAACCCCCGTGGGGACCCAGTTGTGACCCAGATGCTGCTCAGGATTCTTCAATCTAGCAAGTGCTGCTGTTTATTGAATTTAATCTAGTAATGCATCGCCCACGTGGCCTTTTCATTAATCACCCCTTCCGACTAGGAAGCCAGAGCCAGAGGCTGGGGAAGCATGAGAGGAGAGGGTGAGGAGCATCTGACAGCTTAGCAGGTTCTGTTGGAGCCAGAAGAAGGTAGGGGCTGTAGGGACGATGCTGGGCCTGGGGGCGGACAGGGTCGAAGACTGGAACAGTGGGTAGATGCTGGACGGGGCGGAGATTGCCGTGCTCCCCTCCCGGTGGGAGCTGTGCCCTTTCAAAACCTCCGATTCCAAATACTTTCTCTGCCAACCTCCCCAAGCCCCTCGCTCTTCCTCAAGGTGGCAAGATCCGCCCCACTCCGGTTGCTCTGAATCCAGCGAGTCCACTCAGTTCCCTCCGTGCAGATGGGACGTTACAGAAGGAGAAACGGAGGCCCCGGGAGGTATGTGACTTGCCCGAAACTGGCCTCTCTGGTCAGCTATCCAGGATCCTCTGTGGTCAGAGGGGGTGAGGAGAGAAAGTTGGAACCGGGTAGAAGTTGGGGTAGATGACGGGCAGGCTGGGGACTAGCAGTTGTGGAATCTCATTCCTCTGTCATTTCTTGCCAGGGGCCCAGGGCCATTTCGTTTTGTTTTTCGGGAGTATTTTCCCTTTGGTTTCCTTCTGTTACTTGCTGTCCCCTATCAGCGAAGACTCCCAGGGGCTGCCCTGTCCCTGAAATCCGCAGCGTGTGCGGTGAGCAACCTCCTCGTCCCGGCCCCTGACCCTGGGTTTGCCCTTCATGGATGCCCCTCCCACCCGCCACAGTCCCCCAACACACCTGCTTCCTCTCCTGCTCCCTCTGGATCACAAAAATGGAGAAATGTAGGAAAAAGCAGAAATGTGCACCGACACAGGCTGGTGAAAGGAGCACAGGGAACGCGACAAATTAAAGCCCAAATTAAAGAGTGAGAAGGGGGCCGAGGGCAGGGAGATGGGGCTGAAATGCAGATCAGAGCAAGCGGGCACATGCCAGCGCGCACTGGGCAGCGGGTCGCTGGGCATAGGGGCTGCGCACATGGTGAGGCGCACGTGGTGAGGTAAGCGTGCCCTCCTGGTGGGCCCAGTTGCCGGCCTCGCGAACCATTGCGGTGTTTTATCTCCCGGAGGCGCCTTTGCTCGCTGAGGGGGAGGTAACGGGGTTAATTAGCAGCGATCCCCTTCCCTAAGACGCAGACGGCTTGCTGGCAGGAATGGGAAGGCGGAGCTCTTTAAGGAGGAAGACGTGGGGGCACCCCGCCTCCGGAGCACGCACTCACGCGCCCTCTGCCGCGGCTTGCTGAGGTAGTTTCAAAGGCCCAGGAAAGGAGAACTTTTGCAGAAAATGTCACTTTTTCTGTGGGAAAGCAGGGTATGATGATTGAGGTGGCACTTGGGTAAGTGGGCAGAGGGTGGGATCCTTCTAGCCCCCGGGGCTTTTGACATAAAGGAGACACTTCCTGTCAGCTGTCCATTGTGAGAGAGGGAGGAGGGAGGGCTGCCTTCTGTCCGTGCTGGCCGCCATCAGGCGCAGAAGTCCCGCCAGCCCCGGCCATCCCGCTTCTTCATAGCCTTGCCCCGTGGGCAGACCTGGCGTTCAGGGCGTCCTCCTTCTTGGGACAAAGGCATCATTGGGGTGCCTAGCGGGGGCCTCCCCACATCGCTTAGCTCATTAGAAGGGAGCCTTGCCTTGGAGCGGCACAGGTCATGAAGCATCCAGGGTGCCCGCGGCTCTAAGAAGATGGAGAATTAACTTGGTAGGATCAGTTCCCTGGGCGGCAGGTTGCTTGGAATCGCTTCTTACCCCGGGGCCGGGAATCATAAACACATTCCTCTTCCGGACCAGCGCTGACTGGTGGGGAGGCTGAGCTAGAAATGCCCACAGGGCCGCAGAGAGGAGCCCCGGGGGGCGGGGTGGGGGGAGGCTGCAGCCAGCTCTCTGCTGAGGAGATGCCTGTTTTCTTCCCAGGATGTGGCTCAGGATGTTGGGCTGAGTCGTGACCCGCACGCCGGGAGCCCCCGGCCCTGTGGGCCCTGGACAGAGGCCCAAGTTGAAGTTGCAAGCATTTGTCTTCCCAATTCTGATCCTAATTCAAGTGTCTCCGGGGTTACAGGAGGCGATGGAACGAACAGGACGCAAGGCATCCTTAGGTTTCCGTTGTGCGCCTGCCCCACAGGGCTCTGTGCTGAGTGCCTTGGGAGAGACTGAACAGGGCATGTCCTGTGCCCTTGAGGTGCTCACAGACCCTTAGGGACACAGCAGGACACCAGCCCCAACACGGCTGCGTGGCCCAAGGCGGCAAGAATCCAGTAAGTCTGCTTGGCCGCGGGCTGCGAAGGGCCTGGAGGCCTTTACCACAGAAACGGCTTTTTCTCCTTTACCTGCGTGGGCTACTGCATCGCCAGGTCAGGGGGTGCTGGGATCGGAGGGGCCTCAGAGACTGGTGGTCCCTCAGATGTGGGATTCATTCTGGGTCCCTGTGAAAGATACCAACCCCAGGCCTGTGCCTGAGGCCCAGTGAATGTCCTGCAGCACCTGGGAACCTGCATTCAGACAGCATCCCAGGTGGTCCTGCAATGAGCTGAGAGTGAGATACACTGAAGTACCCCATCCTCTGCCTTCACAGGGGAGCACTTAGCCTCCAGGATGGGGGTGCGCAGTGCTGCTTTGGGGCTGTTAGCTGGTACATGGGGTGCGCCGGGCCCTGAGCTCAGATCCGAGTTTCCAAATCCAGTGCTGTCTTCACTAGGGGTGGCTACACTTGGCATGTCCCACAGTGGGGACCCCGCAGCACGTAGCAGGCTGTGTTGGGACAGAGTCTTCTGTGGGGTCCAGAGCACCTTCAGAAGAGGGGAGAGCTGGGTGTACAGCCACTTTCCATTGCTCTGCTGGCTCTGGCGGGGTGTTCCCCGTTAACCCCACCTGCTCCAGGCTGCAGCACGCCTCGTTTCTGGAAGGTCATGCTTTCCTACGTGGAGACTAGCAAAACGCTTGACATACTGGGGGTTTCTCACGCTCTAGATACAGATGGCAGTATTTGGGAGGGAACAAAGTTTTGCCATAGAAAGTTACCAAACTCTTGTTTCTAGAAACAAGGCTCTACAAAAGCCATGAGCAGGAAGGTGTGGCTCTAGGGCATCATAGCTGTCCTTCCTGAAGGAGCACTGGATGCCTCTTCTGTCCTGGGGGGATGCCCTTTGTGACCTGTTTGACTTGCCCAGCGAACAGCTGCTGTGGCCAGCATGTGGCCTTGGCTTACCAGCCACCTCATATTCAGTATGAGAAAAGAAATGTGTTTCCACGAAGTGTGTGTTCTATTACATCCAAGCTGAGGAGCCATCACTGGTTTCCCAGGCTGAGCGGTTCTCAATCTCAGCCTGGCCTCTAAGCGGTGGGCTGGTGGCCCATCCCCTGGCGGCCTTGCATCTCCCGCTGTGCTTTCTGCCCGCACAGCCTCCCTCGGGCCCCTCCCTCTAGGCTCTCGGAGGCAGGAAGGAGGGGTTGTAGGTAATATCTTTGTCTGTCACTGGAGATATGGTACCTGGAGACTCACACCCAGGTATCCGGTTCTAAATCCTCCCTTCTTGGTCCGGCCAGCCGCATCACCCAGGCTCCCGCCCAGCTCTGCGCCTTTGCAGATGTCTTCCCCCTCCGGACTGCCTGCCTTTTCTCCAACTTTCCCGCCCTTCAAAGCAGAGCCTGAAATGAAGCTCCTCCAGGAGCCCTCAATCCTCTCTGAACCTGAATGACACTATTTAGCACTTAATTCTGTTCCGTCATATTATGGCCAATTGTCTAAGGTGCGTCATTTTTCTCAGCACATCTAGTTTGTAAATTCTAGGATGGGGGTCACTTTAGGCACGAGTCTTTGATCATGGTACGCAGCCCGATGCTCAGCACAGAGTTGAAAACTTTTCGCTGAAAGCCTGCCTGGAGAACGCCGACGGCGTTTATCTTCCCAAGGGAATTAACAGTGACCCCATTTCACACATCTCATTGTGTGTGGTTTCTCCCCATCTTATTAGTGTAGAGACAGAAGCTATCTGGCTCAGAAAAAGCATCCAGCTGTTCAGAGCAGCTGGAAACCAAGTACAGGATATTTCGGGATGAGTTATTTCTTGCTTCTTAAGCCCTTTCACGTGGTATTGTGTGGGATGGTGCTGCCTGTTGGAGAGGACTCCCCTCATTCCCACGAAACCGATAGAAAAATTACTCCAGGGCAAGATCGAGGACGGGCTGGGAAGAGCAGGAAGCCAGTCTGGTGACCGGCTGCTTTAGGGGCTCTTACCGGGCCCCATCACTGCTTCTGTACAACAGCTGTTCTCGGGGGCAGGGGGACAGCGTGGTTGCAAACTCGCTTCCACGCAGTGCTTCATGCATTTGGGGGCCTAGTGTTTGCTTATTCCTTGTTCTGTCTCTGCCTTTAGGGATGTCACAGGTTCAGTGGGGATGCGTGTAGATAAATGAAGTGATGCACTTAATACGTGCTTGGAGGGAAGTGATCCAGGCGCTGGGAACGGTGGTTGAGTGGGTGCGAGGTGCCTTGGCCGGCGTGGCCGTGGTGGTCAGAGAGGGTTCCCTGGGGAGAGTCAACTGAGACCCGAGGGAAGAAAAGCTGGCGGAGCGAAGAGCCGGGAAAGGCATTCTGGGAGAAGGCGTGCTGGCCTGTGGCGGGTGCTCGAGAAAGGGATGGGGGCGGACGGAGGCCAAAGTGACAAGAGATGAGCCGGGGAGGGGGGAGTGGTGGTGCAGGAGGCGCCAAGAGACCAGCCAGATGTGGTCTCCAGAGAGGACTTCATTGGAGTGGGCGCAGCGGAGATGGGGGGTCGGAGGAGGGAGGGAGCGATTCGGGAGCTGGGCTGGGGAGTGTGTTGAATGTGGCACAGCCAGGCCTGCGCAGGTGGGGTCCGGGGTCACAGGGAAGGGAGGGGTCAAGGATGAATCCCAGGTTTCCAGCTCTGGTTGGGCAATTGTGGGCAACAAAACAGGTGTGTGTGTGTGTGTGTGTGTGTGTGTGGAGTGAGGGCGGGGGCTAGAGGTGGTGTAAGCCACGCACTCTAGTCTGTATGTGTTGATACGCAGTGGCCACCGCTTAATTCAGCCGCTACTTTGTGCAACAGTGCCAGGCACTGTTGTGGGCTTTGGGGATGTAGCAGGAAACAAAAGCACAGCATCCAAGACAACAAGCAAGGTGAGTAAATAAATACACAGTAGTCCACTAGGGAGGGAGCAGCGCCTGGCGGGAGACAGGGCAGAGGAGGGAACTGTGGAGAGGGTGGGCGTTGTGGGTAGGACGTCGGAGAAGTCCTCACAGATGGTGGGATTCAGGCAAAGCCTTCTAGGAGCTGAGCAGGCTTTGGAGCAAGGCCTTCCAGGCAGGGGAGATAGCAGGTGCATTCCTGGTCTGCAGACGGGAGAATGCCAGGGGTGGGTGACCCAGGAGCGGGGAGGTGGACGTGTGGCCAGAGCAGCGTTAACAGGCTGAGAACAGGGGCGATCACAGAGAGAAGGAGGGGTGGGCTGTGTGGGCCTGGTGGGTTGGAGCAATGTCTGGCCATGTGTGGGGAAGTGGGTGGTTCTCCGTGTATGTGAAAGGGCTGTGACTGCGTTTGCTAACGGATTGGAAGTGGGGCAAGGAGGCGGGAAAGGTCAAGGGTGACTCCAGTGTTTTTAGCTTTTCAATTGAAAGGATGATTTTGCGTCACCTGGTCCTGGGAAAAAAGTGGGAAGAACGGGTTTGGGAAGATCAGGAGCACAGTTTTGAGCATGTCAGGTCTCTGATGTCCGTTAGACATCTGTGCGGGGATGCCTACTGGGCAGCCTGATGTGTCAGATGAGTTCGGAGCAGGGCCTGAGCTGCTGGTACAAATCCGGGTGACATTTTCAACATTGATGGTGTTGAAATCCAGAGGCTGGATGACCCAACCCAGACATTGGGAGGAGACGGAGAAGAGGTCTAGAATCTGAGCCCTGGGGCCCTGGCACTTAGAGGCAAGGTGAGAGGGACCCAAGGTGGACACTGAGAAGGGGGGGTCAAGATGTGGCTGGAAACCAGGTGGCATGTGGTCCAGGGAGCCCTGCTGAGGAAGTGTTTCAGGAGGAGAAGGTGACAACCAGTGTAACACACTGACAATAATTAAGAGGATTGAGGCTGAAAACCGACATTGGCTTCTGCAGTGTGGTTGACACTGGTGGCTTGAATTAGAGCAGCGTTGGTGAGAGGTGGGGGCAATTTCATAGGAGGATGGAGGAGATGCAGACGCACAGCAGGCACAGACACGTTGCTTAAGGAGCTCTGCTCTAGGGAACGAGGAATGGGGCAGCTAGAGGAGGAAGCATCGCTGGGAGATTTTTACAACAGAAGAAAATGTCAGTGTGTTTGCATGCTGATGGAAAAGGTGCGGTAGAGTGAGATAAATTGAAGCTGCAAAGGGAGAAGGGCCAATTGCTGAAGTGTCGTCCTTGAGCAGATGAGGAGAGATGGGATCAAACACACGGGGAGGCTGGCCTTAGAGTGCAGCCATCACAGTGACAGGGGAGGGAACATCACATGCACACATGCCGAAGGCAGACGGATGTGTGGTGGGAGCCGTGGACATTCTTTTCCCACTATTGCAGTTTTCTCCGTTGAATAGAAACAAGGCCGTCGGCCGAGATGAGGATTGGTGAGGCGCCATCCTACGTTAGAGACGCGATTCCTCAGCATAGTGTCTAGCAGTGGAGAGAGCGGGCACCACAGGTGTGCGTGCTGACAGTGCTCCAGGCCCCCTGGAGCCTACTGATCACAAATTGAAGCAAGCAGCACAGTCGTGTGTTCTCCTTAAGCTTGTTTGGTTGTGCAAGTCGGTCCAAGTCTGGTTGGAGAAGACCAGTGGCAGGGCATGGAGGTGCAGGTGAGGGGTATGCACAGTGATCCACATGGGATCAAGATGGGGACCTGGGGGAGGTAAGGGACAGGCCCAGGTTGTAGACTCAAGTACCAAACCCACGGGGGTGGGTAGAAAGATTGCCGGAGACCAGCTGCTTGAGGAAGCGGACTTGAAATACAGGAGGTGGTGGGCAGAATAGGGGAGGTTTGAAATTATGCTTATGATAAGTTAGGAAAGAGGAAAAGCTCCGTGGAGGAGCGGAGGATGCGGCATTTATAGCGTGATTATTTGTATGTCAAATCACCAAAGCAGGAAAGAATAATGCTGGACAAAGGGATTATCAGGTGCTAAATTCTTCAGGGTGAAAGGGGCAGGAGATACATTACAAGGATGGGAGGTGGGTGGCTCAGTTATTAGTCAGAAGAGCTTCCAAGCGAGGTCCTTTATAGGGGAGTCTGGGGAGGGGGTAGCAGCAGCTCCAAGCTGGGGCAGATGCACCAGGAGGGCCTAGAGGCCAAAGGAGCCCTGGGCGAGGGTGAGCGGGTCTCCAGGGAAGAGCCGGGTCTTAGTTAGAGGCACAGGTGGAGGCGGTTCATAGTAGAAGGTGAGGCCGGGGGTCTTGCTGAGGGTCGGCCGTGAGTCCTGGAGGGCATGTGGCAGCCGGTCCTGAGAAGGGGAGGGAGGGGACAGATGGGAAAAGCAAGGTACAGAGCCTATGGGTTTGGGGTCTAGGGGCCGAGGGCTGCTCGTGGTGACTGGATACGAGCAGGCGGAGCGTTTGATAAAAATAGCCAAGATTTAGTGAGTGTATCCCACGTGCCAGACTTTTCCCCTGTCTTTCTACTTGCATTAACTCCTTCAGTCCTCACAATAACTTTGTCCAGTCGGCACTATTATTACCTTCGGTTTATGGATGAAGACACTAAAGCACAGAGAGGTGAACACACTCACCACGGTCACATAGGCTGTTGAGTAGCACTTGAACCAGGCAGAGAGGTTCCAGAATCCGCCTTCCCGCCAGTGGTTGTCCCACCCCTTATTAGGTATGCAGCCTGGGGAACATGGGTTAACCATTCTCCGTGGTTCACTTTTCACATCTGCAAAATAGGGGCGATAGATAGGAGAACACAGAGCCCCGGTCACGTGGCTGCTTGTGTGTGGCAGGGTCAGGACACCTGCTTTGTCCTGTAGTGACTTTATGTGTTGACACTGCATTTGGATCAGTAGCGCTAGGGTGGGCCCTGCCCCCCAAATGGCAGAGTCAGAGTGCCGTCTTCACCCAGAACGAGCTGGCCTTGGGGATCTCTAGGGGTCCTGAGTCCCAGCTCAGGGTGGGACAGTAACCAGAGCCTGGAGAAGGGACCTGAGGTCATGCAGATGCTGGGCTCACTGACCGCGGATGCCTGTGCTCCCACCTGTTCCAAGGAAGTCCTCTGGGCCAGCATCCCAGGGGACAGAGAGGATGGTGACACTTCACTGCCCGGGGTGCACTCAGCAAAGAAGGATAAGAGGGATTCTGTAGGGTGGACGGAGGCCCACCGGTCCCGGTAGTTTCTCCCGAGGCTCGTAAGAGTGGCCGGGAGAAGTCCAACTTCAGCAGGCCAGGCTCTTGTCCACCTGCCTCAGACCTACAGCAGTGGCTGCAGCCGGGTTGAGGGGGGAGCAGGGAACAGACGCAGCACTGCCCAGAGCAGAGGCCGGCAAGGCAGGCTGTCCGAGGCCCTGCTCTCTCCGCAGGCCTGTGTGGAAGGAAGCACTGCCTCTTTCCTCCTCCCTGGAGCTCCAGCAGGTCTGTTTCCTTTGCATGCAGGGTGCATACTAATTGGAGCCTCTCCCTGAGAAGAAGCCCTCTTTCTGACAGACTCTTTAAGAATAGACGTAGGTTTTGAAAAACTCAAGATGGCATTGCCTGTAATTAAAAAGTAATTGGTGTAATTGAGAGCGCAGGGTCTTATGCAAATCACCCTCCTGTTTTTAACTTTACGTCAAGACTATTTTTATTTTTAAATGCAGAAAAAGCCCACCCCACAAGCCACATGTGCACCTGGGTCTGGCGCGTGTGCATCTTGGCCTGCGCCCCATGTGCATGGAACACGACAGTAGCTGTGCAGGAGGAACCGCCTTTGACTGACCGTCAGGCTGCTGTGGTCCTTGTGCATCTTGGAGGGAGTCGCTGGACTACTCTCAGCTTTCGTTTTCTTCATCTATAGAGCAGGGGTGGCAAGAGGAGCCTCCCGTGTTGTGAGAATTAAATGGTGTGGTTATGGGAGTGCTGTAGACTCTAAGGTGTGTTCACAAATGTTAAGTTGGGTTTTTAAGTTGGGTTTTAAGCTCCTCGGGCCCCATCTGACAAGTGACTTTATTTTTTCTCTTGTGTACAAAGGAGATCAGGTGGGGGTCAGATGGTCAGCTGGTAAGATCAATGGGAAAAAGCACTTTGGAAAGTGCTAGTGCTGTTGAATTACTCCTTCAGCCAGTGATCCGATTGGCTCTGCGTTTCCTCTTCACTAAGACCTTTCTGTGAGCAGTGGTGGCCGCTGTGATTTCAGCTGAGGGTGGACTCTTCCAATAGGAGATGCCCAGCTCCTGGTTGGAGCGAGAATACTTTCCTGCAGCTGCTGTAACAAATAACCACAAACCAGGGGGTTTGAAACAACGGAAGTGTCTTCTCTCACAGCTGTGGCGGTCAGACGTCCACAATCCAGTAGGAAGGACCTCACTTCCCTCTGGAAACAGTGGAGGGGGGATTGGTTCCTTGGCTCCATCACCCCAATCTCTGTCCCATCTTCACATGGCTGTACCCACTGTGTGTCCCCACTCTGTGTGTTTGTGACATCTCCCTGGTGTCTCCTTTAAGGACATGGGATGGCATTTAGGGCTCAACCACAAAATCCAGGGTACTCAAAATCCTTAAGTATGTCTTCAAAGATCCTTTTTCTAAATAGCAAAACATTTTCCAGTTCCTGGGGCTAAGACTTGACACATCTGGGGCATCATTCAGCTGACTGTAGGGATGAAGGCTCCCTGGAGCCCAGGCGGGAATCAGTGTGACCTCACACTAGTTAATGTCATTGCTCTGCAGCTTAGTTTCCTCATACGTGAAATGGGGAAAATAATAGCATCTACCTCACAGGGTAGTTGTGAGGTTAAATAAATTCATATACATAAAGCACCTAAAAAGTCCTTGGCTCATGGTAAGTTCTCTCAAAATGTTCAGTATTATCATCTCTAGTTTTCCTTTAGTACCTGGCGATAGATTTGTCATCATAGTTTCATCCAGACTCTTCCAGAACTTGATTATATTTGGCCTGAGCAAACCTTTGGGTGTAAATTACTTTTTATTTCCTCAAAAATTATTTTTTCATGCTTAAAGAAATAGCATCTATAAAAATATTTAAGAATTTTATGAGCTAGTCTGTTTTTGCTTTTACCATCATTTTATAATTTTATAGAATTTCATTATGTCCCCTTTCATACTTTTTCATGTTAAGAAAACAAAATCATTGTAGCTTGACCCTGTACAGAAGAAGGAAGCTAATGACCCTCATCATATGTTACATCGTGTCATGTCCTAGTAATTCCCAGCATTTCCCTATAAATGACCTATTACATTGACCCCTCTCTCCCCACCACCAACCACCACTGAACCACAGGTTTTGCAATGATTTTACTTATGATGCAAATATGATTAAATACTAATTAATTCAGTTTTCACCAATAAAAAAATATAAGCCTGGCAGTCAGTTTGTCATCAAGCTGATTTGACATACTTTTATCAAAAAGTAAAAACACTTGCTATTTTGGGCATTCCAGTAAGCTTTTAAAATACAAAAAACCTGTAGTTAACATCATACTCAAAGGTGAAAGACTGAAAAATTTTGAAGTGAAAAAGACTGAAAAATAAGTGAAAAATATCTGTTTTCACCACTTCTATTCAACATAGTATTAGAAGTTCTATCCAGAACAACTAGGCAAGAAAAAGAAATAAAATGAATCCAAACTGGAAAGGAAGAAGAAAAATTATCTCTTCACAAATAACATCTTTTTATAAATAGAAAACCCCTAAAGATTTCCCAAATGACTGTTAGAACTAATATATGAATTCAGTAAAGTTACAGGATACAAAATCAACAAAAAAATTAGTTGCATGTCTCTACGCTAACAATAAGCAATCTGAAAAAATTAAGGTAACAATTCCATTTACAATAGCATCAAAAAAATGAAATACTTAAGAATAAACTTAACCAAGGAGGTGAGAGACTTCTATATTGAAAACCCCAAAATGATGCTGAAAGAAATTATTGAGGACATTAAAAAAAGGGAAAGGCATCCCATATTCATGGATTGGAAGACTTAATAATTGTTACGATGTCAGTACTGCCCAAAGAAATTTGTAGATTCAGTGCAGTCCCTATCAAAATCCCAGTTCATTTGCAGAAATAGAAAAACCTAGCCTAAAATTTATATGAAATCTCAAGGGACCCTCAATAGCCAAAAACAATCTTGAAAAAAAAAAAAGAAAAGAAACTTGGAGGTCTTACACTTTTGGATTTCAAAATTTACTGCAGAGCTACAGTAATCAAAACAGTGTGGTGCTAGCATAGAGATAGACCTATAGATCAACAGAATAGAATAGAGGGCCCAGAAATAAACATTCACATATATGGTCAATTGATTTTCAACAAGGCTGCCAAGACCACTGAATGGGAAAAAGACAGTCTTTCACCTGGTGCTGGGAAAACTGGACCCTTACTTTATACTGTATACAAAAATGAAGTCAAAATGGATTAAAACCTAAATGTAAGAGTGGAAACTATAAAATTCTGAGAAGAACACATGGGGAAAAGCTTCATGACGTTGAATTTAGCAATGATTTCTTGGATATGATACCAAGAGCATAGGAAACAAAAGAAAAAATAGATAAACTGGACTTCATCAAAGTTAAAGAAAACCTTTTTCTACATCAAAGGACACTAACAACAAAGTGAAAAGGCAACCCACAAAATGGGAGAAAATATTTACTCATCATATATATGATCAGAGATTAATATCCAGAATATAAAAAGAACTCTTGCAACCCATCAGCAGAAAACCAAAAAACCCAATTAAAATATGGGCAAAAGAATTGAATAGGCACTTTTCCAAAGAAGATAAACAAATGGCCAGTAAACAAAGTAAACTGCTCAACATCACTAGTCATTAGGGAACTGCAAATTAAAACCACAATGAGATATTACTTCATGTCTCAAAGGATGGCTATTATCAGAAAAACAGAAAATAGCAAAAGTTGGCCAGGATGTGGAGAAATTGGAATCCTGTGTTTCTGGTGAGAAGGTCGAACGGTGCAGCTGCTGTGGAAAAGAGTATGATGGCTCCTCAAAAAATTAAACATACAATCACCATATGATCTAGCAACTCAGCTTTTAGGTATGCCTCTATAAGAATTGAAAGCAGAGACTTGAACAGATACTTATACACCAGTGTTTGTTAGCAGCATTATTCACAATGGTCAAAAGGTAGAAACAACCCAATGTTCATTGACAGAGTGTGGCATATGCAGGCAGTGGCATATTATTCAACCTTGAAAGGGAAGGAAGTATTGATACAGGCTATTACATGGATGGACCTTGCAAATGTTATGCTAAGTGAAATAAGCCAAACACAAAAGGCCAAATATTGTATGATTCTACTTACATGAGGTACCTGGAACAGCCTAACTCAGAGAGACAGAAGGTAGAGTAGAGGTTTCCAGGGGCTGGGGGGAGGGAGGAATGGGAGATAGTGTTCCCTGGGGACAGAGCTCCAGGATAAGGTGGTGAAAGTTCTGGGTGGGTGGTGGTGATGGTTGCAGACCAGCGAGAATGTACTTCATGCCACTTAAAAATGGTTAAAATGGTGAATTGTATGTATTTTTCATCACCATAAAAAAATGAAAATAAAAAAGATAGCACTTAGACCCCCTTTCCTCCCTGTAAGACAAGGCACAGAGTGGACCTGACGGGGTGTCAGGGCACAGCACAGATCACGAACCATGTGGGAACTACCCAGCCCCATCCCTGGTCTTTCAGGGAGGAAACGAAGGCTCATAAAGGCTTGGTTGGGAAGAAATCCTGACTTGCTGTTGAATGATCAGGAGAAGGTCCTGGGACTGATGGCAGGGCTGCTGAGCTGTAAGAGGGAACCAGGTCGAGGTGGTGAAGTTCCATATTCCTGTAACGGGGCAACGCTGGTGGGGATCCTCAGAGCCCAGGGCTCCAGAATGGGGTCTGCACAGAAAGAGCCAGGACGTGATTGCTGAGCCTCTTCTCTGCTCTGGTCAGGGGACCGGGGAAGACAGATTCCTTGAAGGAACTTGCCAGCTGGTTGGGGAGGGGAGGCGTAAGTATCCAAACAGGGAACACTGGTTCAGGACAGCCGTGGCTGAGCTATGACAGTGCTGTGACTCACTAACGGTCAGAGCGGCTGGGGAGGCACTGAGTGCTCACGGAGCCCACAGCCTGGCTCCACACTTGAGGACAGAGGGGCCCAGTGGCTGAGGTCCCTGGGGCAGAGGCCAGGCCCCAGGCTCTCCCCGCAGCGCTGCCTGGCCTGGCTGACCCAGGGCCAGTTTCTTAACCTCTTTAGCCTCTGTTTGCTCACCTGTGAGAGGGAATAGTGTCTTTCCCCACACAGTTGCGAGGAGGTGGTGTGTCCAGAGCACTTAGCACAGAAGCAAGCACACCTGGGACACACTCGCTGTTAGTGCCCAGAGGGGAACTGAGGCTCCAGGAGGGAACAGCAGTGAGGGCAGGCCCGGGCGTGCAAGGCAGAAATAGTGGGTGTGGCCACAGTGCAAGGCTTCTTCCTTTCCTGCAGAGGGAAGGTGGGACTTCTGGTAGACCTGTCACAGGGGTGAGTCTGAACAAGCTTAGAAAGACCGGCTCTGAAGCAAGAGGAAAGCCTGACTGTGGGCAGACTCTGGCTGGCTTTTCTGGGGTTCTGTCCCCCTTTGGCCAGTGGGGTCACCCGGGACTGTTATCCTAAACATTTAGCCTTGATGCCAGTGTACAGACTGGCCATTGGGAATCAGCATCCCACGTTGGCCTGGGATCCTCGCAAAGAACTTTTCAATCATTTGCTAGTTCATCAGAGATTTAATGAGAAGCAGGAAACATAATGTCTGCCTCATAGAATGAGATGGGATTGTTTGCAGGATATTTATGGTCTTCAAATGGTGCATCACCAGCAATGATGTTACCTCGCAGTAATGAACTTTGCACATTCAGTAGTTATCAGGGACGGCCCTATGGGGAAATGGGAAATGACTAAAACTTAATTTTATAAGGAGGAAAAATGAACCAATATTGTCCCATAGGCTTTGTATGATGAATTTTACATACATTTCCCTGAAATTGTGGGTGTTTATATTATGATTCTCTGAAACTTATCTTATTTTTCTAACTCAGGTCTGTTTAGGTAATTAATTAATCTGTGTGGTAAATGTCACAGCTGAATGACAGTCTTATTTCAGTTTTCCCAGTGAAAACAGATTTACCTGCTCAGTGAGACAAAGAACTTGATTACCATTCTTCAGAATTTTTTTTTTCCTAATGTCCCTTTCCCTTTCAATTCAAGATGCAATTCTGTGATGGTACAGTTCTGGTCCAGAGCATGGTCAAAGGTGCTTCCTTGCCCTCTTGCTTGGATCGGACTCAGATGAGTTTGGTACCGAGGCCGCTGGGTTCGGAGCGATGGTTGTCTCCAGCCCTGCCCTGCTCTCTTGAGGGCTGCTTCCTCCCTGTCTCTTTGTCTGCGTTTCTCTCGCCCGCTTTCTAAACCCCTCTTCCGGTCACCCTCTTCCGTCCTGCTGTGGGCCTCCAGCCCTTTGGAGACCCCTGTGGCCACACTGTGTGCTGCTGACTGGGGCAGCAGGGGCTGTGGAGGAGCTGGTGCTTAAGGGTCCTGGCGTCCGCGTGTGTCCCTGGCCTTCTTTCCCGGGTCTCCTCCACACCCAGAGTCCCCGTCACAGCCTGGTCAGAGCAGCACTCGCATACCTCATTCCTTCGTTATCCAGCAGGTACTTATTGAGTATCTACTCCATGTCAGATGCACACCTACTGTGTACAGGGAGGAGGCATCAGACAAAACAGACTCCTGTCCTCAGGTGAGTTTTCTCACCTTCCAGTGAGAAAACAGAACGGACAAGTGAAGGACACACGCGCACGTGGCTGCTCAGGTGGCAGCGATGGCTTTCAGGAGAGTTAAAGTACCCAGAGCAGGCTTGTCTGGTGAGGCTGGTGCCGCGGTGGAGACGTGACTGAGAAGAGGGAGCCGGACGCACAGATCCCGGGGAAGCAGTGTAGACAGAGGAGCAGGGGCTGGAAAGGCCTGGGGCCAGAGTCGGCCTGGTGTCTGAGGGGCAGAGGATGTCCCGAGGGCTGGAGGAGCGGTGCCGAGCAGCTCCTGGCTGGGCTGAGGGCCCCTGTCCTCTTCCTTTCTGGTGAGAGTTGAGCTGAGAGATGCTGCATCTTCCTTCTGATAGAGTCACTCCGAGTGAAGTCTTTTCATCGGCGTTTCCATCTTGTTCTGGGCGTAGCAGGAAGAAGAGTGCAGGGTGGGTGTCTGCGCTTCTGCCTCCTGACACTATTTCCTGCTCTTTGGCTGCTGTGTCCTGCTTCTGTCCTCCCTGGACCAGCCCAAGTGTTCACATGGACTCCACCCCCCACTGGCAGGTGGAAGACTTGACCTGGGTCTCCACTAATGAGCACGTTGCATCCTCCTGGCCACTGGATCACGTGACCCAATCTGACCAACGGGACACAGTGAAGACTTTGCTGGGAATAGTGGAGAAGAGCCTGCTTTTCTCACTAGTTTAATGCTAGCCTGTACGCGGTACACAGAGACAGCAGCCTCCCTGACTGCATGCAGGGGCCTGAGACCGGAGGCCCACGCGACGTGCAGCTGAGACAGACGGACACTGAGTCCGCGATGTAATTGGAGGCCTTGCGTCAAACCACACTTGAAACAGTAACGTATCTTGAATTTTCTGTAAGTTGTTAAATGTCAGTATTGCTTCAGCCAGCTTGCATGGGGTTTAACAGCAATGTTTTGGTCACTTGCACCAAAATGATCTCTGTCTCACCGACACAGGACTAATACGGGATGGTGACGTGACCGAGACCACAGACTGAAACTGAAACCAGCTCTGTGACCTTGGGCGAGGCCTTCACCTACCTAGGCATAACTGTCCTCACCTATAAGTGACAGCCCCTACCCTGGGACTGTTGTGAAAATGGCTGAATATATCTATCTGTGGGAGCACACAGTAAGTGATATTTAAGTGTCTGCTGCTGTTATTATGTTTTCCCCACTTTGTGAAATAAGGTTTCTGAAGCTGGGCTATGTTAAGTGGCTTCCCCTGAAATTAGACTCCAGGATTTTAAGGGGCAGCAGTTACCCATCCGAGAAGGCCCTTCCGAGTGCCTACTGTGCTCTGAGCCCTCTGCTGATGCTGCGATGTGGATGGAGATTGCAAATTCTGCGAGAAGAGAAGCTGCACTTTGAATTCGTTTATTTTCCTTGTTCTGTGACAGGGTTCTGCGCCCAGTGAGTGATTAATCAGTGGTGTCAACTAACCTTCCCTGACACTACTCAGCCTCCCAGGGAGGAAAGGCATTTTCTGAAGAGGCTTTATTTGGGGAATCAGTGACCCGCACAGACGGAAGCCCGTCTCCCAGGGCCGGTGCTCCCCCACTGGCCCGGCAGCCCCTCTGCCCAGCGGGGCGGCTGAGCCAGCAGCTGAAGCTTGGAGCTGCCCCCTGCCCAGCTTCCCGGGGGCCTCTGCCTCCGCAGCTTGCTTTTGGTCTCATGATAAATTCATTACCAGAAAATGAAACTGGAGTTTCCTAGTGATATAAAATATTGATGAGAGAAATAAGGACGAAGATAAATGACCAGGGCTGCTCGCAGGCCCCATGTGCCCTGTTCTGCTGGGTCTGCAGACACTTGTTCTCACTCCCTTTTTGATTTGCTCGGGCGGGGTTTTGTTCTCTTCATAGGAAGTCTGTTGGAACACTAGCAAAGAGCTCCAACCCCTACGTCACACCAGAGTGGGAAAAATAGACATGTCTCCTGGTTACTGTCAAAACTACGAAGCCCAACCCTGCCACTTCACCACCTTCTTGGCAGGCTCTTGGCACCCTCGGGGCGGCATGCAGAAACACAACGTCCCTGCTCAGAAACTGCTGATGGCTTCCACGTGCTGTGGAGTCAGACCTGAGCCCCTCGGGGTGCTGTTCAGGGCCTTCTGTGACCCTCCTCCAGCCAGCCTGTCCGTCTGATCCTTCTCCGTATCACCGAGACCCTGCAGTTCCACACATCTGGTCTCTCTGAGCTCCTGTGCTGTTTCCTGCCGTGAAGTGCTCTCCCCAGCCACTTGGGTCAGCTCAAACACCGCTTCACTCACAAGACGTCTTCCTTACTGTTCTCCTGCTCAGAACTAACTGCTGCGAAGGTAAAACAAAATAACCAGGGTTTCCCTGGTGGCGCAGTGGTTGAGAATCTGCCTGCCAATGCAGGGGACACGGGTTCGAGCCCTAGTCTGGGAAGATCCCACATGCCGTGGAGCAACTGGGCCCGTGAGCCACAACTACTGAGCCTGTGCGTCTGGAGCCTGTGCTCCACAATAACAGAGGCCACGACAGTGAGAGGCCCGTGCACTGCAGTGAAGAGCGGCCCCTGCTTGCTGCAACTAGAGAAAGCCCTCGCACAGAAACGAAGACCCAACACAGCCAAACATAAAAAAAAAAAAAAAAAAAAAAGAACCAAACCCGTTGTTGGTAAGCGCTCAGAGAAACGGCTGTCTCCTTCATCACGCCTGAGGCCATAAAGCGTCAGCTGTAGGTTCAGATCCTTGAGCAGGTTCACAACTTTTGACCCAGTGACTCCACGTCTAAGAATTCATCCTAAGGAAACAATCAGGAAGGTGTCAACATTAATGCAAGTATGTATAAGGCTATTCGTCACAGTGTTCTTTAAAATAATGAAAAATTGGAAGGAATCTAAAATCTAAATGCCCTCAAACAGGGATTTAAATAAATTGTAATACAGTTGTATGATAGAGTGATATTCACCTGCTTAAAAATTATGGTGTAGAGAAGTAGTTGATGCTTTAGAGAAATGTTTGTGATGTTTTTGTAAGTGAAAGACATAGGAACACAACTGAGTGAAGGGGTGGGGAGAGAGAGTAAGAGAGGGGGAGAGAGAGAGATGCCTGAGCCTAGAGTAAGCTTTGGAAGGGTAGGTGCCAAAGTCTTGGGTTGTGAGCCCATGAGTTATGTTTATACGATTTTTCTCTTAAGAGCCAGTCCATGAGCTGACCTTACGATCCGGTCCTCCTGTGTGAACAAGTTGCCCATCTTCATTCGACCTGCTTTCCTGGCTTTGCTCCTCTAGTGGAACAAGGCCCCTCGCCGTGATCCTTCTTACGCTTTCACTCCGTTAAACTCACTCACTCACCCTGATCTTTTCTCCAAGGGCCTTCTTTTTACTGTTTCCTCATGTTGGCGGTTCTGCTCCGAAACTTCCTAAGTCCCAGGCTCCATCTTCAGTAAAGATTTGACCACGTGTGTTCTACCATTGTTGCTTTCATATATTTTAATGTCTGACCATTTGAGGTCATCCTTACCGTTTTTAATGCCTATAAGGGTGTGCAGGAAGTGTTCTCCAGCAGAGGTTTTCTGCCATCTTCTCTGACACGTATACATCCAAGGTGCTCTGGGAGGTCGTATTAGACCGGGTTCAGAAACAGGATGTGTATATTTATCATTGGGAATTAGCTCCCACAGTTATGGAGGCTGAAGGCTCCCAGTATCTGCCTCCAGTCAGCAGGCTGGAGACCCAGGCAGGGTCAGGGTGTCAGCCTGAGTCTGAAGCAGGACAAAACCATGTCTTGGCTCACAGTCAGGCAGGGGTGGGGGGCGGTTCCCTCGTACTCGGCCTTTTTGATCTCCTCAGGCCCGCAGTCGGTCAGCTGAACCTGCCCGCATTAGAGAGGGCAGCCTGCTTGACTCAGCTCAGCAACTCAAGTGACGATCTCCTCCCGAGCACACTTACAGATGTGCCCAGGAGAACGTTGGACCAGGCGTCTGGGCCCCAGTGCCCTGTCAACTTGACACACAGAGTTAAGTATCACAGGTTTAGTTGCCGAGAGATGCTCTTCTGGCCACAGGTCATGTACATGTGCTGAGGTCACCCTCTTCTCCCCGGTATGTTCAGAGCCCTGGACCAGCACAGCTGCTTCACAGGAGCTGGAAACGGAGGACGAGGGCAGTGGGGTCTGCAGACACATGGGGACGCGTCCAAGGATGTGTTTGTTTGTATTTATTTATTTATTTGTTTGTTTATTTATGGCTGTGTTGGGTCTTCGTTTCTGTGCGAGGGCTTTCCTCTAGGTGTGGCAAGCGGGGGCCACTCTTCATTGTGGTGCGTGGGCCTCTCACTATCGCGGCCTCTCTTGTTGCGGAGCACAGGCTCCAGACGTGCAGACTCAGTAATTGTGGCTCACGGACCCAGTTGCTCCACGGCATGTGGGATCCTCCCAGACCAGGGCTTGAACCCATGTCCCCTGCATTGGCAGCAGACTCTCAACCACTGTGCCACCAGGGAAGCCCGGCCACGTGTTTTTTAAGTGGCAGAGCCAGGACGAGACCCAGGGGCTGACGGTCATGCCGCCCTGGTGTTTGTCCTGAAGGAGGGGGGAGGGCGAGGAGACCCTGGTCCTCTTGAGCCTCGGAGGAGGAGTGCACTCTGGGCACCTTCCCTTGAGCTTGCCGTGTCCTGTTTCCCCTCCCACCTTGTTCCCGACCGTGGACTGTGTGTTCCTGCTGGTTTCCTACCCCACCGATACTCTCTGGCTCTGACGTGCGTCACGTCTCTCCCTGCAGGTGTGGCTTTGCTGTTGTGGCAAATTGTGTGGAGCACAGTTAGCTCGCTCATGTCTGTGAAAGCTCTCTGGAAGTGAGAGAGGGGTGCTTCCCGCCCTGCGGTGCCCAAGGCCCAGGAAGCTGCTGGCGTCCAGCCAAGATGGGGGCTGCGGGCCCCCGGCCAGTGCTGGGGAGGGTGGAGCTGGACCCCCGAGGGGCCTCTGAGTCCTTCAGTCGGTCTGTTCTGGTCTTGCTGTCGGGTTATTTTCCGTCTTGCAGCCTTTCCTTGTCACCATGGGCTCTCTCCTTTTGGCATCCATGTCTGGCTTGCCCCGCGATGGCACTGATCAGTAACTCTGCAGGTCTGTCCCCTGTTCACACTGTGACACCCCGTTTCCGCCTGCCAGGTCCTTAGGTGTAACAGGCAACAGGTATCCCAGACGGAGGAGGCTTACTTTGGGGCCAGGAGCACAGCTGCACCTCAGCGCTCCTAAGGTCCATTTGTACTAAAAACTCTGGATGACAAGAGGGCAAAAGGTGTTTTGGTTTCACTTACTTGGGAAACAAGCATGTGTAGCTCCAGATTATGTGTTTTGGGGGCTTTTGCAGTTTTCTTTGTTGCTGTTGCTTTTGAGTTCTTTATTAATAGGTAATTTATTTAGTATTTTTGCAGGTATTATTTTTACTCCAGAACGTCATGTAAAGTATGTGTTCCTTCTGTGTCCCCCTCCCCTTCTCTGTGCTCCTGCCTCCCCTTTACTTCTTTCGGTTAGAAGCAGAGGCCCTCCCAGACCTACAGGGGGGCAGAGAACTCTGCACAGGCCCATGTCCCCCCCGCCCCCAGCCTGTCCAGGTGATAGGGTGACACTGGGGTCACCAGCTGGGAACTGTATATAGAAAGGGAGAATGGAGCAGACTGAAGCATTTGGAACTTTGGAGGAGGCAGGCCTGGAATCAGACCGTAATTCCGAGGTGTGTAGAGGCTTGCCTCCCGGCTGAGGGCCCCGCGTGGCACCTGGGATGCAGGTGTTCAGTAAAGGTCACTTCCCAGCAGGGGTGGAAGGATTCTTAGGGCTCTCAGAGAGCCCTCGTCCTGGGCGCTTGGCCCAGGAAAGAGCGGCTGAGAGAGGAGCAGAGGTCGAGACGAGGACCAGGCCCTCAGGACTGCAGCCGGGTCTGCTGACCAGGTGTCCACGTACTGCCCACTAGTGTCCTGGTGCCTGGAGCGGTGCCCTCTCCGGCCCTGCCAGAGAACGGGGCCTGGGCCTTCACAGCCACGGCCCCCGGCCCCCTCCGCAGGGAAGGGGAGGCTGGCATGGCCTGTGGGGCGGCCTTTGGTGCTGATGGCAGGGGTCCTCAGAACCGGGACGCTAAGCCCATTTTGAGTCACTCAAAGAATCTTTGCAGGGTTGGAACTACAGGCTCTGGTTTAAAACCTCTCAATGCTGCCTTTAAAAGGCCACTACTACTTTCAAAGGAGGGCAATTGTATTTGAAAGACGTATTTCAACCACAGTCTTTAAAGGCCTGGGACGGTCAAAAATAGATGGTGGCCGAGCATCACCAGCCTGTCCTGCCTCTGGACGTTCTTAAAATTCCCAGGTTGAAAACTGGGGGCCCTTCCTCTGCTCCTGGGGCATTACCGTGCCCCGCCCCGCAACTGCTGGTTCTAGTTCCTGCCCAAACCCCCTGGTCGCTGTTAGCCTCAGAGGAGTGGCCCTGACTCTCCACCAAACCTAAACCTGAGCCCCGGGGCGAGCTGTGCTTCAGGAAGAGAGTGAGGAGCGAAGCATCCCAGGCGTCCATGGAGATGGAGGAGGAAGACGCAGCCCTTCTCACCTCCTGAGGCTGGTGGCCATGTGCACCCGGGAAGGGCAGAGGGGCTGGGCTGCAGGGGACGGGGTGGCAGCCCCCCAGCCCTGCCCAGAAGTACTGACAGACGGCCTGTCAGGCCTGGCTGAGGGCTTCGTGGGGAGAGTCTCCAGTTTCCACGACAATCCCGTGAAGTCGCGCTATTATTATCCCAGTTCACAGAGGAGGGAAGTGACACCCGCGTGCAGTTATGTCTCTCCTCTGGTCTCGGTCACCCTGCCAAGCAGGGATGCTTGTCCTTGAACCCAGGTGGTCGGCGACCCAAGCACCCTCTCTTAGCTGCTGCAGGCTAAGGGTCGGTAAATGTTTTCTGTAAAGGACCAGATGGTAAATATTTCAGGCCAGGCAGAGTGTGTCGAAAGAGTCTGTGTAAGTGCTGGTCTCCGCCTTTGTGGTGTGAAAGCTGAGTAGACAAACAGGAGCACGTGGGCAGTGCTCTGGTCCAGGAGTGCACGGGGCGGGCAGAGAGAAGGCGGGCAGAGGCCTGAATTACCGCCCCCCCCCCCCCGCACCTGCTCACTGAGTCATGCTGGGCTGCACGTTCCTCTTCTGCAAAATGGGGATGATAGCATCTCTCCGGGCACCGTTGTAAATGGATTTAATGAGATAATGTATGTGAAAGATTCACCCGGTGTCTGGCACGTAATTATCTCTCAATAAATGGAGCTGTTTTTCTCCCTACCTGAGGGCAGCCCCCGAGGAGGGAATCACTAGTTGTACAGCCCAGGGGCAGGGATAATAACCGGCACTTAGACAGCAATCTGCAGTGTGCACAAGGCCTTCGCAGCTCCGTCACATCTGGGAAACCTTTTGAAATAGACTTGCCACATCACAGGGCTGCTGCTATTTTACCGATGAGAGGATGGAGATGTAGAGGGTGAGTCTGCCTGGCTAGGGTCTTAGGCCTGGATCCCATGTTTCATAAACTCCAGTCCCAGTTTGCAGCTTCCTCTGGGGCTTGGTGCAAGCCTCTGTGTCCGGTTCTCCTATATAAAGTGGGGATAAAAAACCATCTCCTTCCGAAGTTGGGAACTCCAATGATTTGATGTGAAGAAATCTCATCTCTCACCCTTAGGAAAAAGCTGGTTCACTGCCCTTTTGGGGACCCTCGATTTTCTGAAGCGAGTCACACTGTGGTCCCTCTGGACAGTTGGGCAGCTCTGTCCCTCCCTGGACTGCCGTTGGCCTCTTCTCCACCCGCTTGCCCCCTGCAGTCCAGCAGCTCAGGAATGCTGCTCCTGACCCTCCACATAAGCCATGGACACTACGATGGTGGCAGCGGTCAAGGGACAGTGACTGAGGTGCCTCTGTCAGAGCAGATGGGGCGCTAACCACAGGTGGCCTGCAAGTCCCTGACCAGCAGACACACAGCAGGGCCCCTGTGCCCCATGGCGCTGTGATACGCGCTGCGTTTTAACTCAGGGAAGCCAGGGTTGGGCCTGGCCTGAGCATGCCTCTGGGAGCACTTGGCTGCATTTGTTGTTTTGGGGGATGGTGGCAGCCGGGGGATAGCAGAGCTGAGTAAACAGTTGGAAAACGGCCCAAATCTTTTCCTCGTAGGCCATGGAGAAAAGGGGTTTAATTTACAAAATTGTTGGATTTGTAACATGGTGAGACTGCTTCCTGCCTTTGGCTGTCTGTCCTTTCTGGTGTTGGTTTAGAGGCTCCACTTCGTTGTCTATAGAGAGTCCTCTTAGGCAAGTCTCTTAATCCTCTGACGCCTTAGTTTCCACAGATTTGGTTGTTGGAGATGCTTTGGAAATCACTAAGTTAATGAATGAAAGGATCTTCTGTAAACTGTAGGATGTGGGTCTTGTATGTGTGTATCAACCCATGGTGTTTACAGTGACACTGCAGAGAAAAGCTGTCACCCCCATGGAGGTGAGACTGCGAAGTGCAGTGGGTGGACCCAGGTCCTCCCACGGGTACGCACACCTTATGTTTTCCATTTAAAAAATTGCTGTTGTATCCCAGTCTTGCCCTTTGGGAACCTTCTCATCGCATCTCATCTCCACCAGCCCTGAGCACTGAGAGACACTACAGTTCCAGTTTGCTGGACGAGGTCAGGACGACCACAGCATCCCCTGTGCTGCTGCCAGAGGCCACTGCTGGCCACAGGGTGTGTGTTTTTATGAGCTATGATTCACACAACATAAAATTAATCCTCTTAGATGAACATATATACACTACTATATATAAAATAGGTAACCAACAAGGACCTACTGTATTGCACAGGGAACTATACTCAATATTTCCTAGTGACCTATAAGGGAAAAGAATCTGAAAAAGAATATGTGTGTGTGTGTGTGTGTGTGTGTGTGTATACATATATATATATATATATATATATATATATATATATATATATATATAAAACTGAATCACTTTGCTGTATACCTGAAACAAACACAACATTGTAAATCAACTATACTTCAATTAAAAAAAGAAAAAAGAGGAAGTAAATGAAAAAAATGGAATAGAAAGAGCTTTCTATAGTTAAAAATAAACTAGCAAAAAAGCAGAAAGAAAAAATTAACCTTGTTAAAGTGTACAGTTCAATGGTTTTTTCAGCACATTCACAATGCACTGTACAACCATGACCCTCTTTAATTATGTAACGCTTTCATCACCCAGAGAAGAAGCTCCATCCTCCTTAGCAGTCACACTCTGTTCTCCCCTTCTCCCAGCTCCTGCCTTCTGCCGCTATGGACTTGCCCGTCCTGAACATTTCATGTGTGTGGAATCACGCAATGTATGGCTTTTGTGACTTACTTCTTCCACTGAACATACTGTTTTCAAGGTTCATCCATGTGGCAGCGTGTGGCAGCGCTCCATTCCTTTTCACGGCTGAATAATATTCCACGATATGGATGGACTACATTTTGTTTATCCATTCATTTGGACATTTGGGTTGTTTCCATGTTTTGCTAGAATGAATAATGCTGCTGTGAACATTTGTGTACAGATTTTTGTGTGGACACATAATTTCAGTTCTCTTGAGTACACACCTAGAGGGGAATTGCTGGCTCCTGTGGTTATCCTATGCTTGTCTATACTTACCTTTTTGAAAACCTGGCAAATGGCTGCACCATTTTACAGTACCATCAACAGTGTATGAAGGTTCCCTTTTACCTCCTCACCAACTCCTGTTATTATCTGACTTTTTGATTCTGACCACCCTAGTGGGTGTAAAGTTTTGATTAGGATTTTTCTCAT